>NC_134353.1:322332056-322932056 GCF_048569485.1 Anomaloglossus baeobatrachus | reverse complement strand
CTGCTGGGCTACAGTATGGATTTCTAGGGCATGGCACCACATCCAGTGCATACCAGCCGCGTTCACCTTGGTGCTTTGTGAACTCGACCAGATCTCTCATCTGCAAGTTTCTTCCTGGATGTCCTCTTGGCAAGTGGGCTCTCACATCTCTCCGGCTGACAAAGATTCCTTCTCTGACACCAGGTGCGACTATGAAGCCGTATCCACTTTTCAAATTGAACTCCTCCACAACTCCATGGCAAAAAGGACCTCTGACCTGGGATTTAGCTCTCCTTAAAGACTGCTTCTCCTCCAAGTCTCTGGCTGTTACTTCGTCCTTCCGATCTGGAGACTGCTGAGCAGGGGAAAACTTCGTTCTGCTGCGGCACCGTGTCTTGTGGGCTGGATTCTACTGGACTGCCACCTCACTGCTTGCAGGCTCCCAGGTGACGTACATACTGGGCATGAAGACAGTCAGCTCTTCTTCAGCAGGGGGTGTCGGGCTCTCCTCCCAGCGGGAATACGGCAGCATCTCTGGCTCTGGGCCTGATGCTGCATCCACTGCTGATGGGTCTGGGGTCAGCTCCTCAGCCTCATGGCCTCCCCTCCCCCTTAGTTCTTCTGAGCACTCCTCTTGTGGCAGCGCTGGGGATGTATTTTCATCAGCATGCCAGGGCGGTGGGCTCTTTGCCACAGACATCACTGAGGACACTCTGGGTGAGCGCCAGGGGAGCAGATAGCGGTCCACCATCTCTTTGGGGAACCGCGCCTCTAAGTCCGCTTTAAAGTTCAGGTACTCTGGATCTGCTCTTTCCGGCGGGGACGTGGGACCCGATTCCTTAGACTGGGGAGCGGTGTCTGCTCTGGCCTTGCAGGCCAGGGTAGATGGCCTTGCGGCCTTGTCTTGGCGGGCCGAGCCTGGCGTGGCGGCGGCCTGGTCTTGGCGGGCCGCGCCCAGCATGGCGGCGGCCTGGTCTTGGCGGGCCGAGCCTGGCATGGCTGCGGCCTGGTGTTGGCGGGCCGAGCCTGGCGTGGCTGAAGCCTGGTCTTGGCGGGCCGAGCCTGCCGTGGCTGTGGCCTGGTCTTGGCGGGCCGCGCCCAGCATGGCTGCGGCCTGGGTCGGCATCGCTCCTGCTGCGTGGATGGGCATTGCTGCTGCTGCGGGACCTTGGCGGACTGCACCTGGTGTGGTTGCGGCCTGAGTCGGCGTCACCGCACCGGGCGTCTCTCCGGGGACGTGGCAGTGGGGATCGGGGCACCCGCGCAGGCAGGGGCATCAGCTGACTCACCCCTCGGTGGCATCTCAGGTGTCCGGGTAGTCGCTGCTCCTCGCGTCGCTTGCCTTGCCGTCCACTTCTCATGGGCCCAGGCAATTCTACCAATCTCTCTGAGCTCTGCGCATCCTTCCCGGATCTGCTGCATCACCTTCGCCTCCAGCCTTTCACACCACTGGTCCAGCTCCCATTCCCACCAGGAAGCGGAGCCTAGCTCTAGGTCGCTGCGTGTGAACGCCATTTTCTGTGCTCTCAGCAGTGCTTCTGCACGACCTTCCACCTTTGCTTCCTGCTGCAGACTTGTGGCTTCCTCTCCTTCCCGCCATCTCTGCACACCTCCGCTCTCATCACTTGCGAGGTCAGGACCCTGCAGGGGTTCTCCGGGTAGCTACACCTCTTCGTGGGCGGTAACTTCTTCTACCGCGGGCTCCTGTTGTTCTTTGGCGTGCTTTTCATGGTGGCAATATGGCGGCGCTTCTAATTATTCGAGCGGACCGCCCAGGCACATGGTCACCTGTCTGTACAGGTCTAGTCCTTATCCTGTTCGTGACGCCAGATGTGAAGCCCCGCAGATGTTGTGTCGGTGCTGGTGCATTACCTTCAGGGACTCCACGTGGATGAACAGTCTGGTCACAGGTAGGGAACCTTCTCTTTAGGATTTTCGTGACGCCACTCTCGGTATTGCGGTCAGGGTGACCGCCACTGCAGATTAAGGGGTGCCTGGGGCTGATGTTGGGTGCAGTCAGTTGTAGTGGCCTCCCGAGAGTGAGGCAAGCCCCAGGGCCTTGTGTAAGTGTGTGGAACCACAAGGCGCAGAATGACTCAAACACAGTCCAGGCAGTCTTTCAGGGTTTTTACTCACAGTTGATGGCAGTGTGAGTAACCCGGGCGTAGCTGAGATGAACCAGGCTGGAACCAGGTATCCTTCCGGCTGGCTGATGAGGGTTACTACCAACTCGCCTTCCTTAGCCCTTTGTGTTTTTGTGGTGACCCCGACTTCAAGTCCCTACGGGGGCACCCAGGGAAGTTGCTGCTGCCTGTTCTCCCCTCATTTCGGCCCGTTTGCTTGTAGCCTGGACCAGGTCACTCCAGCTGCTTGCCTCCTGTGAACTATGGGCCCTCTCTTTGCTACGTGGCTGCGGACTCTGTGGTGGTATGGTGTGGGTCTGAAGTGCCCCCACCGGCAGGTTTGGCAGGAGAAAGGTGAATCTATCTCTGCACTGGGACCTGTTACCCTTGCGGGCCTGGCAGTCCCTTACTCTGCCACTCCGTTGCTCTCTCTAGCCTTGAGTGGATTTCGGGTGGCACTACCCGGTGACCGATCTCCCCCGTCGGTAGTCACTGCGCGTACGTTGTCAGATTGTGACAGACTCCAGGGTCTGCTGCATGTGACTGCTCTCCCTGAGCTGCACTCACTAATTGGCTCACTACTTCCTCCTCTCCTGTTCTTGCCTACGCAACCTAGCAACCAGGCATGGGTACAGTACTCAATGGTGCCTGACCAGGTCAGGGGTGCCACAATGGTGTCAGGGAGCTACATTTCATTGTGAATTCATTATACCATCACATGTACTACTCTATATTGAAAGAGAACATGCTCCCATGACTCCATGCCCTTGGTAGATGTGCACTTTTACAACAAGACAATGACCAAAACACATATCTAAAGCCACTTTCACACTGCGATCTGATCTCTGAACCCCTCGCAAGATAGGTTTTGGACGTATGCACCGACGGGGCCATTAACTATAATGGTGCAGATGGAGTTACTGTGTGCTCTGTCAGCCACCATTTTCAGGAATATACGCTTTTCGGAAGCAGGCACCGAGACATAAGTTTGGATGGAAGCCTGGATGGGACCACTGAATGGAGATCAGAACGCAGTGTGAAAGCGGCCTTAGGCCACTGCTGTATTTCTGAAAAAGATCAGGGTGAAAGTGATAAAGTGATCAGCTATGTCTTCTAATCTTTTTTTTTTTAAATCAGATACTTTTTTATTAAAACAGAATACATACAACAGAATAACAAATCGGCATCCAAATTAAATTTATCACATCTATTACCCCTTTAACTCCCCCTCCCGCCCCCTCCCCCACCCCGGCAGCAACACTTCTCCCCTATACTACATCCCATATAGTACACACTTATAATACCCTCCAACTGCAGTATAGCAACCATCCCGTTCACCTCTATGTGCAGGAGGAACAACTAGTAACACAAATAAAACAAAACACACACATCAGAGGTCTCAGACGGCTATCCCCGTCCCATATCAGTTTACTGGTCCATCACTCGTCCTATCCGCATTGCAGCCAAGGAGACCATAGCTTCTCAAACATTTTAACATTCCCCCTTCTTTCATACACTCCCTGTTCCAGCTGAAGAATACATTTCACCCTTTTAATGTACTCTCCCCTGGTCGGGGGGTCTTTTTTAATCCAGGACCTGGCGATTAGCTTTCTTGCTGCATACAGCAGCCTAGCAATGGCAATTTTCATAGTATTTTCCACCCCAAGCTCCTCAACATATCCCAATAGGCATATCACTGGTTCCCTGGGGAGGACACACCCATATGTTCTTCCTATCATTGTGGATAACCTTAGTCCAAAAGGAGACCAGTCTCGGACAAGACCACATCATATGAAAAATACCTGCGTCAGATCCCTGACACCTTGGACACTCCGAATTCCTTTTCAACCGCATTTTAAACATCAGTAAGGGAGACCTATATACCCGGTGAATCACGTATAGGTGAGATAGTCTGGCCGGTTCGCTCATGGAAAGTTTAGGGACATACTCTAAGATACTCTCCCACACCTCCTCCGTTATCGGCCCAACTTCCTCCTCCCATTTAGATTTAGTTTTAATTGGGTAGTCTAAAAGAAAGGTATGTAATATATCTTTATACGTGCCAGAAATGATCCCTTTAGTGCTTCCTCCGCCCTTACACACATACTCCAGTACCAGGTCAGTCTGTATGGCCACACTTTGTTTAGCCGCTTGGGCTGCAATTGCATGTTTTAATTGACTGTAGTGGAGCCAGCCGGACGCCGGTAACTGAAACTCACTCTGTAACTGTGGGAACGATTTCACAATTCCCCCGTCCAATATCTGATGCTATGTCTTCTAATCTAAACTCAATCGAAAACCTATGGGGAATTCTGAAGAGATAAGTTGAGCATCACTCTCCAGCCAGCATCCAGGCGCTAAAAAAAAAGTTGTTTTTGAAGAATGGTAAAAGATAGATGGAGCAACTTGTTCACTCCATGCCTAGAATACTTAGAACTGCTGTCCTTAAAAATCATGTTGGTCATACAAAATATTAGAGTTGCAAAAAATAACCCATCACTGAGCCCCAGATACCTAAATATGAGAATGGTATGGGCTTTGGAAAATGGCGCAAAAAGTAAGGCACTTATTTTGGACAAACTTCTGAATTTTTTTAACTCAACCCCTTAGATAAAAGTAAACCTATATGTGAAGCCCCACGGGTGTCGTATCGGTGCATACCTTCAGGGACTCCACGTAGCTGGTGCTGATCACAGGTAGGGAATCTTCGGTTTTGATCGTGACGCCACTCTCAGTATTGCGGCCAGTAGGGACCGCCACTGCAGGTTGAGGGTCGCCTGGGGCTGATGGTATGTGCAGTTAGTTGGAATAGCCTCCTGAGAGTGAGGCAAGCCCCAGGGCCCGATGTAGGTTTGTAGTACCACAAGTCGCAGAATGACTCACACAGGCAGAGCTGTCTTTCAAGGGCTTTACTCACATTTGATGGCAGGGTGAGTAGCCCGGGCGTAGCTGGGATGAACCAGATGGGAACCAGGTATCCTTCAGGCTGACTTTATGAGGGTGACTACTGACTCGCCTTCCTTAGCCCTTGGTGGTTTGGGGTGACCCCGACTTTGAGTCCCTATGGGGGTCACCCAGGGAAGTTGCTGAAGCCTCACTCCCCCTTTTGGTTGCCGTTTGCTTGTTCCCCGGACCAGGCCACTCCAGCTGCTTGCCTCCTGTGACCTATGGGCCCTCACTGCGGTTACGTGGCTGCGGCTTTTGTGGTGTTGTGGTGTGGGCTTTGAGAGCCCCACACCGGCAGGTTTAGCAGAAGAAAGCTGGATCTATCTTCGCTTCGGGATCTGCCGCCCGGTTGGGCCTGGTGCTCTCTAGCAGTCTCCTTACTTCCCACTCCGTGCTTTCTCTCTAGCTGAAGCTGGCTTTCAGGTAGCACTCCTAGTTGACCGTTCTCCCCCGTCAGTAGCCACTGCGCGGGCGCTGTTAGACAGCAACAGCCCCACAGGTCTGCTCCTCACCGAGCCCTCTGGAGTTCTCTGCTCTAACTCACTCACTGTTCCTCCTCTCCTGTTCTTGCCTACGCCACCTAGCAACCAGACTCTCTTACCACACCCCTTGAGAGGAGATGGAGGCTTTTGGCCCCCTCCACTATTCCAGTGAAGGTCAAGGCTTTTCCCCCTCCTGGGATCCCCAGGGGTCCTCTCATGGGTACATGTGTGAGAGCTGATTACTATGCGCCTGTGTACCACACCCCTGTCAGCCTTCTGGATTACCTGTATTGTACTGTCCCCAGCACGGGTGCAGTACTCAGTGGTGCCTGACCAGGTCAGGGGCGCCACATTCCCCCTTAGTTATCACCAGCACGTCCTCGGGCTGCAAGACAACATTTTAAAATGCATAAAACATTAAAACATGTAAAACATTTAAAAGCACCAGGTACCATACATCACCACCCTCCACCCACAAGTCCGTTAACCCACCCAAAACCCTTTCACGTTGGCCGCGACTTCAGCCACTTCTGGCAGGATGTAGAGGCGGCTTACATGGGCTGGTGGTTTCAGGGTATACCTGGCCTGGTGGATCCGCGCCTTTAGCCTCTTCTGGCAGGATGCAGAGGCGGCCTCCACAGTTGGTGCTGACCAGGTACCCTCTTTGTGGTGGAGAGCCAGGCCCCATAAACAGGCATGCTCTCTGGTCGCAGGTGAGCCAAGGCCCTATATACGGACGGGCTCCTCCTGGTTGCAGACGAGCCAAGCCCCTAAACAGGCTGACTCTGGTGGTGGTGGTGCCCTTTTGGTGTAACTATTTACACTGCGAGAGTTTGTGGCTATAGCCAGTTCATAGCCTTAAGGTTTATGGTTTTCTCACAATAGTTTTTGTGGGCACATCTCTTAAACGTAAACGTTGCAAAACAAAACTTTTCAAACTTCAACTGGTAACTTCTTTCTTTACTTTACTCTACTCCTCTTTACCAGGGCTTGAGCCTGTATGGCGGTGGCACCTGCTGCTTTCCTGCTCTCTGTCGTCGTCTGTGGTCGTCTCATCCGTAGGTTCTTTTTCTCTGCTTTGTCTTCCTTCTCTTTCTTTAGGACTTTGTGTTACGTCCAGGGCATACAATCCTCTTTCACCTTGATGCATAGTAAACTGGACTGAATCTCCCATCTTTAGATTTCTGCCAGGGTGTCCTCTAGGCAGATGAGCTCTCACATCTCTTCTGTTGACAAATATCCCTTCTTTGATACCAGGTGCTACGATGAATCCATATCCACTTCTCAGATTAAAATCCTCCACTACTCCTCTGAAAAGGGGTCCTCTGGCCTGGGCTTTGGACCTTCTCAGGGCTCGTTTTTCTTGCAGGTCTCTGGCGGTGACTTCTCTCTGCTCTGGAGATGACGGTGCAGAGGATAGTTGCGTTCTGTTGCGGTGTGTCTTACGGGCTGGATTCTGTAGGGTGCAGCTCACAAACTCCCAGGTAAGGCTTTTGGGCAGATCTTCTTCTGCAGATGGTGTCAGGTCTTCCTCATCCCAGCGAGAATAAGGCAGCATCTCTGGCTCTGGGTATGGCTCTGGAGTCAGCCCCTCAACCTCCTGGCCTCCTCCCCCCCTTAGTTCTTCCTGGCACTCCTTGGGTAGCAGTGCTG
The DNA here is from genome assembly GCF_048569485.1 of Anomaloglossus baeobatrachus. Classification (NCBI taxonomy): domain Eukaryota; kingdom Metazoa; phylum Chordata; class Amphibia; order Anura; family Aromobatidae; genus Anomaloglossus; species Anomaloglossus baeobatrachus. The sequence goes on along the minus strand of NC_134353.1, from coordinate 322,924,873 downwards.
GGGATGGACTTCTTTCTGCCGGCCCAGGTGGGGAACTCTTTGCCGTGGTTGCTGCGGGAGCCGTCGGGATACTCTTTGGGGTGTGCGGAGGGAGCATGTACCGCTCCACCATCTCCCGTGGGAACTTAGCTTCCAGGTCGGCTTTTAGCTGCCAGTATGCGGAGTCCTCACCTACCAGGGATTGCCTAGCAGGGACTTCCTGAACCTGGGGAGCCTTGTCTGCTCTGGCCTTGCGGGCCGGGGTAAATGGTACGTCAGCCTTGTCTTGGCGGGCCGCGCCTGGCATGGCGGCGGCCTGGTCTTGGCGGGCCGCGCCTGGCATGGCGGCGGCCTGGTCTTGGCGGGCCGCGCCCTGTATGGCGGCGGCCTGGTCTTGGCGGGCCGCGCCCTGTATGGCGGCGGCCTGGATCGGCGTCGCAGCTGCGATGGGATCCGTGCAGGCTGGGCTGGGCGTCGCTGCAGGGACCGGGTCTTGGTGGGCCGAGCAGGGCATCGCTGCGGCGGCCGGGGCTTGGCGGGCCGAGCAGGGCATCGCTGCGGCGGCCGGGTCTTGGCGGGCCGAGCAGGGCATCGCTGAGGCGGCCGGGTCTTGGCGGGCCGAGTAGGGCATCGCTGCGGCGGCCGGGTCTTGGCGGGCCGAGCAGGGCATCGCTGCGGCGGCCGGGTCTTGGCGGGCCGAGCAGGGCATCGCTGCGGCGGCCGGGTCTTGGCGGGCCGAGCAGGGCATCGCTGCGGTGGCCGGGTTTTGGCGGGCCGCACCTGGCGTGGCTGCGGCCTGGTTCAGCGTCGCCGCACCGGGCGCCTCTTCAGGGACCGCGGGCGTGGCAGTAGGGGTCGGGGCACTTGCGCTAGCCGGGGCATCACTCGACTCACCCATCGTTGGCAGCATCGGGGTCTGAGTTGTCACCGCCCGATCTGGCACTCGGTGCGCGGCTCTCTCCTCGTAGGCCCGAACCGCCGCGGTCATCCATAGGAACTCCTCGCGTCCCTCTCTGATCAGCCTTCCGACCCTGGCTTCTAGTTGATCGCAGAACTCGGCAAGCTCCCGACACCACCAGGCAGCGGAGCCTGGCTCTGGATCTCTGCTCTCAGACGCCATCTTCATTAGCAAGCTGCTGGCTTCTCTCCTGCTCCGCCGTCTCCGGACGCTTCCGCTCTCTTCGCTGGCAAGCTCAGAACTCTGCAGGGGATCTCTGGGTAGCCGCACCTCTTCGTGGGCGGTAACTTCTTCCAGCGCGGGCTGCTGTTGTTTTTCAGCGCGCTTTTCATGGTGGCAATATGGCGGCGCTTCCAATTTTTCAAGCGGACCGCCTAGGCACATGGTCACCTGTCTGAACAGGTCTAGTCCTTATCCTGTTCGTGACGCCAGAAGATGTGAAGCCCCACGGGTGTCGTATCGGTGCATACCTTCAGGGACTCCACGTAGCTGGTGCTGATCACAGGTAGGGAATCTTCGGTTTTGATCGTGACGCCACTCTCAGTATTGCGGCCAGTAGGGACCGCCACTGCAGGTTGAGGGTCGCCTGGGGCTGATGGTATGTGCAGTTAGTTGGAATAGCCTCCTGAGAGTGAGGCAAGCCCCAGGGCCCGATGTAGGTTTGTAGTACCACAAGTCGCAGAATGACTCACACAGGCAGAGCTGTCTTTCAAGGGCTTTACTCACATTTGATGGCAGGGTGAGTAGCCCGGGCGTAGCTGGGATGAACCAGATGGGAACCAGGTATCCTTCAGGCTGACTTTATGAGGGTGACTACTGACTCGCCTTCCTTAGCCCTTGGTGGTTTGGGGTGACCCCGACTTTGAGTCCCTATGGGGGTCACCCAGGGAAGTTGCTGAAGCCTCACTCCCCCTTTTGGTTGCCGTTTGCTTGTTCCCCGGACCAGGCCACTCCAGCTGCTTGCCTCCTGTGACCTATGGGCCCTCACTGCGGTTACGTGGCTGCGGCTTTTGTGGTGTTGTGGTGTGGGCTTTGAGAGCCCCACACCGGCAGGTTTAGCAGAAGAAAGCTGGATCTATCTTCGCTTCGGGATCTGCCGCCCGGTTGGGCCTGGTGCTCTCTAGCAGTCTCCTTACTTCCCACTCCGTGCTTTCTCTCTAGCTGAAGCTGGCTTTCAGGTAGCACTCCTAGTTGACCGTTCTCCCCCGTCAGTAGCCACTGCGCGGGCGCTGTTAGACAGCAACAGCCCCACAGGTCTGCTCCTCACCGAGCCCTCTGGAGTTCTCTGCTCTAACTCACTCACTGTTCCTCCTCTCCTGTTCTTGCCTACGCCACCTAGCAACCAGACTCTCTTACCACACCCCTTGAGAGGAGATGGAGGCTTTTGGCCCCCTCCACTATTCCAGTGAAGGTCAAGGCTTTTCCCCCTCCTGGGATCCCCAGGGGTCCTCTCATGGGTACATGTGTGAGAGCTGATTACTATGCGCCTGTGTACCACACCCCTGTCAGCCTTCTGGATTACCTGTATTGTACTGTCCCCAGCACGGGTGCAGTACTCAGTGGTGCCTGACCAGGTCAGGGGCGCCACATATACATGTTTGGTTTCTATGAACACGAACTTGTACTGACCTGAGGCATCACACCGACAGATCCGATTTACCATATAGTGAACACGGTGAATAAAATATCCCAAAAACAATCGTGCAATTGCAGTTTTTTGCAATTTTTCTGCACTTGGAATTTTTTTGCTGTTTTCCAGTACACTATATTATCAAATTCATGGTTTCTTTAAAAAGTACAACTCGTCCCACAAAAAATAAGCCCTTATATGGCAAGTACCATCAAGAGGAACAAGGGAGGAGAGAGAATCCAGCACCAATGTAGTAAAAGTATTTTCTTTATTCAAAAATCATAAAATGAAGATCTGACCAAGTGCAGAGTATAAATACGCTTAACGCGTTTCGGAGAAGAACAGACTCCTTATCCATCAGCAATATAATCAGAATGAGTAGCCACGGTGATATATATACCTATACGCCCCTCATCTGAGCCGGATCTATATACATAATAAACAAAATAGTGCTTACTTTATATACAACAAAAACAATACATTACAAGAGTAATAAAAATACAAACATGCAGGAATATAAAAACAATGTTAAGGCCCCGTCACACTAAGCAACATCGCTAGCAACATCGCTGCTACTGAACAACTTTTGTGACGTTGCTAGCGATGTCGCTGTGTGTGACATTCAGCAACAACCTGGCCCCTGCTGTGAGGTCGTTGGTTGTTGCTGAATGTCCTGGGCCATTTTTTAGTTGTTGCTGTCCTGCTGTGAAGCACAGATCGCTGTGTGTGACAGCGAGACAGCAACAACTAAATGTGCAGGCAGCAGGAGTCGGCTTCTGCGGAGGCTGGTAACCACAGTAAACATCGGGTAACCAAGAAGCCCTGTCCTTGGTTACCCGATATTTACCTTTGTTACTAGCCTCCGCCGCTCTCACTGTCAGTGCCGGCTCCTGCTCTGTGCACATGTAGCTGCAGGACACATCAGGTTAATTAACCCGATGTGTGCTGTAGCTAGGAGAGCAGGGAGCCAGCGCTAAGCAGTGTGCGCTGCTCCCTGCTCTGTGCACATTTAGCTGCAGTACACATCGGGTAATTAACTCGATGTGTGCTGTAACTAGGAGAGCAAGGAGCCAGCGCTCAGTGTGCGCTGCTCCCTGCTCTGTGCACATTCAGCTGCAGCACACATCGGGTAATTAACCCGATGTGTGCTGTAACTAGGAGAGCAAGGAGCCAGCACTAAGCATTGTGCGCTGCTCCCTGCTCTCTGCACGTGTAGCTGCGTGCGCTGGTAACCAAGATAAATATCGGGTTGGTTACCCGATATTTACCTTAGTTACCAAGCGCAGCATCTTCCACGTGTAGCGACGCTCCAGCGATCCCTGCCAGGTCAGGTTGCTGGTGGGATCGCTGGAGCGTCGCAGTGTGACATCTCACCAGCAACCTCCTAGCAACTTACCAGCGATCCCTATCGTTGCTGGGATCGCTGGTAAGTTGTTTAGTGTGACTGGACCTTTAGATAAACCACATTTTCATTATAATATATACGTAATAGATCATAGCATTGATTTAATTCCACTAAATAACATGCATGCGGCTTATTTAGTGGAATTAAATCAATGCTATGATCTATTACGTATATATTATAATGAAAATGTGGTTTATCTAACATTGTTTTTATATTCCTGCATGTTTATATTTTTATTACTCTTGTAATGTATTGTTTTTGTTGTATATAAAGTAAGCACTATTTTGTGGATTATGTATATAGATCCGGCTCAGATGAGGGGCGTATAGGTATATATATCACCATGGCTACTCATTCTGATTATATTGCTGATGAATAAGGAGTCTGTTCTTATCCGAAACATGTTAAGCAAATTTATACTCTGCACTTGGTCAGATCTTCATTTTATGATTTTTGAATAAAGAAAATACTTTTACTACATCGGTGCTGGATTCTCTCTCCTCCCTTGTTCCTCTTGATGGTACTGATTACTCAGCTGTGGAAGCCAAACCACTTGTTCCTTGCACCGGACCAGAGGCTGGAGATACCTGCTCTAGAGTGGTGAGCTGAACATATATTTGTTTGTGTTTTTTCCTTATATGGCAAGGTTGATGGAAAAATAAAAAAGTTACAGTTCTCGGAAGAAGGGGAGCGAAAAAAAAATCAGAAAAATGGAAAATCGCCCGGGGGTGAAAGGGGATATATGCTGTACAGTATATCCCAAAAGTGAGTACACCCCTCACATTTTTGTAAATATTATATCTTTTCATGGGACGACACTGAATATACGACACTTTCATACAATGTAAAGTAGTCAGTTTACAGCTTATATAACAGTATACATTTGCTGTGCCCTCTAAATAACTCAACAAACAGCCATTAATATCAATACTGCTGGCATCAAATGTGAGTACACCCCCTAAGTGAAAATTGTCAAATTGTGCCCAAAGTGTCAATATTTTGTGTGGCCACCATTATTTTCAAGCACTGCCTTAGCTCTCTTGAGCAAGGAGTTCACTAGAGCTTCACAGGAGCCACTGGAATCTTCTTCCATTCGTCAATGACAACATCACGGACCTCGTGGATTTTACAGAACTTGCGCTCCTTCTCCGCCCATTTGAGGATGCCCCACAAATGCTCAATAGGGTGCTAAATTGGAATACCCCTTAAAGTGTTCAAATATTCCATTCATTATTGGTATTTGTTATTGAATTTATCATAACAGTTAACGTACCATCTTCGATCATGTAGAGGTGGGCTCAGCCATGTGTCATGGTTATTTCGTAATAGGAACCATCTATGTTCACGGAAAAGGAGAAAAAAGTGGAAATGGTTAGAAATTAATAAAAGAATGATTACACATGTTTATAAAAGTCTGCAAAGGATCTTTAGACATAAAATTGTTGGAAAAGGAATTGATGGCACCACTTAAAATACAAAAGCTTTGCTTCTTTATTAGAAAGCTATTAAAACGGTATAAAAAATGTCATCACTATTTATTACAGGCTGATGTGTTTCTGACGTTCACAGCGCCTTCAATCAAAGTTATAGTTTTTTTGTTGTATTTGAGTAAAACAAAAAGATTGCTTACAAAGTCAAAGGTTTCTAGTCAATTTCATAGTCTGTATTAACACATTAAGGTGGTATAACATAAGGATTATATTTTGTTAAGCCAACCAAGTTAAAGGTAACCTTTCAGTAAAGAACCTGTAAGTAGGTTTAACTAAAGTCATCTACTTTTTAATCCTTTCTCAGTGGGCCCAGCATGTGTGAACCAGAGAGATTTCAGAATACAGTGGGTCGCAGATCAGGAACCAGACAAGGTAATGTCAGGTAACTAGGTTTTTATAATAAAAGTGAGTTGAAATGGAGAGAAAATCACAGAGATAATCGCAAAGTAAATGTAACATACACCCAGTTGGGAAAGACCGGGGCCACTGAACTGCCCCAACAATGCTATCCAATGTGTGCAGTGATTTCAGAACAAATGTGCCTAATGTGCACTCTGCCTAATGCAAGGGTGTGAGTACTACACTATAGGTGTTCTAGAAATCACTGAGTGTACAGGAAAACCTGTTGGTGGATCACCACAGTAGCTCACAAACTTATCCAAACTGTTAACCTCCCCATCCCTGTACTTAAACACACGGCAACATGCTACCCAGGTGCCAAGGTTTAATAGTAATTGCAGTATTAAATGAGGGAAAGTTCAGTTCCTTTCTAAATGGCTGAAGCTTACCTGAGCTAGTTTGGCACCAAATGCTAGCTGAGCTGTGCATACTTCCCTCCAAAAATGTGTGCACAGAGCCTGAGCTCAGGTCTTACGGTTGGAAGCACCCTCAGTTTCTTCCACTTGTCCTGGTCCAGGGATAACTGGCTAGAGGGGGATCTTTGGGTTAGTTCAAATGGAGTAGCTGGATATTTGGTGGCCAACAGTCTTCTGAAAAGGTCACCGCAGGAACGGCTATAACGAAGGGATGTCATACTGAAGACACTACAGGATGTCTTCTCTATATCAGTTCTTGGTACGATAGCAAATGCACTGCTTCCTAGGTGTGTGGCACTTGCACCGCTCATACGGTTGACAGAGCAGTCTATTTCTGGTGACCAGATTAATGATTCAGGTAAACAGGCTGAGAGCAGGTCACAGCAAGTCTGCACTCTACAGGGCTGGCTCAATAATCTCTCCTGTACATGACCTCAAAGAGTGTATTGTCCAGCCTGCTCAGAGACACCCCTGGTGGATGGGAGGTGACAGTGCAGGCATCAACTCCACTCTCTCACATGTGTCTAAAAATAATAGCTAACAAACTAGTGCCACTGCTTTATTCCGATAGTGGTGATCCCACTGGGCTTCTGGCGTCCTCTTCAAGTGGGAAGTATTAAGTGATGCCTGAAGGCAATCAGCAGCTGCTGATCAGCTGCAGCCTTAATCTTACCTATTGAGCTGGTAGTGGATTTCATGAGCCCAATGGGGGCCACCAACAGCAAAATAGAGCAATAGTAATAGTTTAGTAAGTTAATATTGTCTATTTTTATTTTTGAAACACCCTGGACCCATTGAGAAAGTTTTTAAAAGCAGTGGACAACCTTTCTAAAGTGGATCCAACAGCTGAATATGCCAACAAGAGCCATTTGGATACTATGAGCCCTTACATAGATTAATTCACTCACTACTTTACCCATAAAAATTGCTGTAACTTCTAAAAGGGACCATCAACTGTACTGAATTTGGATTGTGCATACTTTGGGTCATGAATAGTGAGAGTGCAATGAACATCAGTGACAGTGACTAGAAACATCCTCGTGCCGCGTGATCTTTCTGACTTGTTGTCCCGCCTGCCGTCTCCACTACGAAATAGACTTGTTGCACGCCTTTCTGCGCATCCATAGTTTATTTGTGGTGCTTACATTTCACTCCTGCCGAATTTCTTCTTTATTTGTTAACAATCTGCAGATACAGTTTGGAGGAGCATATTTTCATTGTGAAAATGTATTGCAAAATTGAGTGATTAAAGAGGTACCAAAGTGTTTCTATTGAAGTTTGGAGGTCGAAATCCGCCTTCAAAACATAAACATTTCTGGGTAGGCATGATGGAGGATATCGGAAAATGTCTGAGGAAACAATTCACGATGTGAACACAGTGACTTCTGGCGTCTCCACATAAATCGTTGCACAGGTTTTTCCAGGAGCAACGTATGTCATATTAATACAGTCTATGACCTCAGACATCTTGCAGAATACATTCAACAATATAGACTGGTGCGTGAAGGCATGCATGACTGCGAATGGTTGACAATTTCAAAACCTGGTTTAAAACATCAGTTTTTCTTGAAAAAAAGAATGTACAGTCCAAATTTCAGTACGATATATTGTCTCTTTTAGAAGTTACAGCAATTTTTTTGGGTTAAGTGGCGGGTGAATCACCCTATAGAATGCAATGAACACATTAATAACGGGGGGTTCCCTTTGACTCTGACTTCTAATGAGCGCTCATCAGAAGTCTCTGAATATATGATAGGGAGAACAAGTGCTGCCTACAGAAGCATTCCTAGTAGTCATTACAATGTGAAACTTACGCTCCATATGAGGCATTTAGATGTTCGACATGAGCGACACGACGTCTGTCTCTAGTAATACTTGCACCTTCTCCTGAATTTACTCCAGAAACAGTTAAGTATATCTCAGCAATTATTGGCGTGTCTGAAAGCTGTAATACTGCTGATTCATAGTCTGGTGCCTCATTCAATGTCTGTTGAATTGAGAAAAGACCATAAGAAGCAATTATTGCACTGGAACCAATAAACTATAAATCATCTCAAATTTCCATTAATTCTGTTGATCTATTGCTGGTCATCAAGCACAACAGCTCTAACTGGCGACAATAAGCTATGAATAGACGAGTAAATGACATGTCACTTCATTGAGGCAGATTCCTCCTGAAATGTGTTCCAAATTTGAAAATGTCAAAGCTAAAATGCTCCAAAACGCTGCATGTTACAATCAAAGCTTTAAAAAAACAAACAAAAAAAAACCTTTCAAAATCTAAGCATGTGCATACAACGTCTTATGGATGTCGGCGACGTATCTACATAGTTTTTGAAGCAGGAGATACTTTAGGAAAATACTAGCAAAGTTTTTCTTGAAACATCGTCTTTGTTGCTATTTTAGTTAATTTTGTGGTACGGTCTTTTTTTCTAAACTTTATGAATGGAAGTGTGGCAGATACCAAGAAGACACCGCAAGAAGAATGGGCAGGTTAGTGGCGTACTGCTAAGAGTGGCAGACCATGCCGCTACTATGGGGCCCACGAGTTGCGTGGCCTAATGCCAGTGCACTGCTCCCCCCCATGCCTGGCATTTCACTTTCAACTGCATCGGCAATCTGCATGACAGATGACAGCAATGATGGAACAGGGGGCCTTTAGCTCTTTCCTCCATAATTTTCCCTCTGTGTCTTAGCTATGATGTCTCAATGCAGCATACACATATACTAATGTGATCAGCTGGAAATGACATAACACACCAAAGCACATGGATTCAGCCCCCACAATGATAAAGGATTAAATCTGAAATGCGTATGTCTGCATGCACTGCTATTGGTGGATTTGAAATTTACCATCCTGATTCACAATTTTTTTTCACTATGTACTCAATAAAGTATAATTTTGTGAAGATTGCAGTCGCTGGAATTTCTCCTCTCCTCCCTAGGTATCCCTGATGGCACTACCAGTTTCCGTGGAATGGATTTTCATTCAAATGTGGTGAACTGACAACCTTATGCTTTTTCAATACTTTAAATGGTTGTGTGTTCATTTCCACATTATATTGAAATTAACAATTACAGTCTTAAATCTGGAAATATACTTAGAAAATATATATAGCGTAAATTAACATATGAGAAAATGAGCTTACATTTCGTATGAGCCAGCTGACGGGACTTCCACTGAATATTAGAGAGATGATGTTCTTCAACAACAAATTGTTGTCCTCTGCATCAAAATAATGTAATTGTGTCAGGTAATTATTTCTTTAGTTATACATCTGTAAGCACTGACATCAGATTATGAGAAACTTATACAATTCATGTAAATTAGAATAATATATTGAATCATAGAATCATAGAATGATACAGTTGGAAGGAGCCTCAAGGGCCATCGGGTCCAACCCCCTGTGAGTGTTCGCTGTGACCACGCTTCTGAATGCCCGGCACTTCTGGTCATGCGCAGTATGAAGCCTGATGTATGCGTCTCAGCTTTAGAGGGGTCTACTGCACATGACTAAAAGTGCTGGGCATTCAGAAGCACGGTCACAGCAAACACAGCTACGTGTGTCACCGCTGGTGATGCTGAATTGAATAGCATGTTAGTATGCCCCTGTGGCCGTACTAACATGCTAAATGGGTGACTAGTCGGGGGATATAACACCCTTGAGACTAGTCCCTGTGCTCATTAGCATAAGATAAAAGATCTTTTGAAATACTTTTTTCTAAATATTCCTTTATCTATGCTAGTGCAGTCAGGGACGGTTAGGCAGGGATTAGCAATATGCACCCAGAACTGCTCGTGGTTCTGGGTGCATATTTTACCTGACAGGTTTCCTTGAAAGAGGTTATTTCATCCAATTTTTCATATTGAACTAAACAAACAATATAATATTTGCTGCCGAGAAGAATAGAATATTTTTTTTTAATTAATTTTTCTTCTGAATTGTGGAGATATTAGCAATAAAAGTATTTAACATCTAACAAGAGAACTTTTTTGAAGTCCAAGTGGCTGTTATTAAATAGTTTTCATAGAAGGCATGTACTTCTCCCTGTATTATGCTGATCACTCATAAGTAGGCAACAATATTCAAAAGAAAGAAGAAAGTGCCCCACTAGAAGCTTAGAGAAAATTTCCCAATGTGTGAGACAGGTAATGATAGACATCACTGATCTCTTGGTCTAACCCAGAGGTCTCAAACACGCGGCACGCAGGCTGCATGCGGCCCTTCAGGTTCCTTGTTGCAGCCTGCAGGCACGTACCCCCTTGAAAATCACAGCCGGTGTAGGGGCTTTAGCAGTCACTGCTTTATTTCAGATTAACATTTTTACACAACTGCACAGTAAAGCTCTTTCTCTGCATTATTCCAGTGACAGCCCCTGGCCAATCAGGGGCATGCAGCTGATACGTATGATGTCATCTGCTTGCATCTGATTGGCTGGTGCCTGACATTGCAATAGTGTAGAGAGCACTTGACTCTGTGCTGTGGCGGCAAAACGGTCATCTGAATTTTAGATGAAACGCTGACAGCGACCACGATCTTCAAGGGGAGCTCATACCTGCGGGACGCAAGAAGCAAGGTAGAGAACGCGAAGGGAACAGAGGACAGGTGAGAAGAATGTATGAGAAGAATGTGTGTGTGTGTGTGTGTAGAATGTTACAATAGGGGACCTGGATAGAACATTGCTACTTTGTGTGTGTGTGTGTGTGTGTTTGTAAAATGGTACAATAGGGGTCCTGGATAGAACATTGCTACTTTGTGTGTGTGTGTGTGTGTGTGTGTGTGTGTGTGTTTGTAAAATGTTACAATAGGGGATCATGTTGATACATTGCTTGTGTGTGTGTGTGTGTAGAATGGCACAATAGGGGACCAGGATGGGACATTGCTAGTGTGTGTGTATCTGTAGAATGGCACAATAGGGGACCAGGATGCAACAGTGCTAGTGTGTGTGTGTGTGTGTGTGTGTGTATGTGTGTGTGTATGTGTGTGTGTGTAGAATGGCACAATAGGGGTCCAGGATGGGACATTGCTACAAGAAGAGGATTAGTAAAAGGAACATTGCTACAAGAAGAAGACCTGCATGGACACATTAGTAAAAGGGAACAAGGTTGCACACATTACTACAGGATAGGGACAAGGATCGGGCCATTAGTAAAAGGGGATAAGTAGCAGCACATTACTACAGGATGGGGCATATTACTACAGAATGGGATCAAGGAGGGGGCACATTACTATAGATTGGGCACATTACTACAGGATGGGGACAAGGATGGGGCACATTAGTAAAAGGGGACAATGTTGGGTACATTACTACAGGAAGGGGCACATTACTACAGGATGGGCATGTTACTACAAGATGGGGACAAGAATGGGGCACATTAGTTAAAGAGGACAATGCTGGGAAACATTACTACATGATGGAGAAAAACGCTGGGGCACATTTGTAAAAGGGGACAAGGATGGGCACATTACTACAGGATGGGGACAAGGATGGGGCACATTTGTAAAAGGGGACAAGGATGGGCATATTACTACAGAATGGGCTCATTACTACAGGATGGAGGCAAGGATGGGGCATATTTGTAAAAACGGCAAGGATGGGCACATCACTACAGGATGGGGACAAGGATGTGCACATTACTTCAGGAAGGGCACATTACTACAGGATTGGAACCAGGATGTGAACATTACTTCAAGAAGGGGAACAGGATGGGGGACATTATTAAAAGATGTTGGACAGAATTACTACATGGTGCTAATTGTAAAACTATATTACTTACAAGAAAGGGATAAAATGTAAAAAAAAAGCATGACATTTTTTACCATGAAAAATATTTTATATATATATATATATATATATATATATATATACACAGTGCCTACAAGTAGTATTCAACCCCCTGCAGATTTAGCAGGTTTGATAAGATGCAAATAAGTTAGAGCCTGCAAACTTCAAATAAGAGCAGGATTTATTAACAGATGCATAAATCTTACAAACCAACAAGTTATGTTGCTCAGTTAAATTTTAATAAATTTTCAACATAAAAGTGTGGGTCAATTATTATTCAACCCCTAGGTTTAAAATTTTGTGGAATAACCCTTGTTTGCAATTACAGCTAATAATCGTCTTTTATAAGACCTGATCAGGCCAGCACAGGTCTCTGGAGTTATCTTGGCCCACTCCTCCATGCAGATCTTCTCCAAGTTATCTAGGTTCTTTGGGTGTCTCATGTGGACTTTAATCTTGAGCTCCTTCCACAAGTTTTCAATTGGGTTAAGGTCAGGAGACTGACTAGGCCACTGCAACACCTTGATTTTTTTCCCTCTTGAACCAGGCCTTGGTTTTCTTGGCTGTGTGCTTTGGGTCGTTGTCTTGTTGGAAGATGAAATGACGACCCATCTTAAGATCCTTGATGGAGGAGTGGAGGTTCTTGGCCAAAATCTCCAGGTAGGCCGTGCTATCCATCTTCCCATGGATGCAGACCAGATGGCCAGGCCCCTTGGCTGAGAAACAGCCCCACAGCATGATGCTGCCACCACCATGCTTGACTGTAGGGATGGTATTCTTGGGGTCGTATGCAGTGCCATCCAGTCTCCAAACGTCACGTGTGTGGTTGGCACCAAAGATCTCGATCTTGGTCTCATCAGACCAGAGAACCTTGAACCAGTCTGTCTCAGAGTCCTCCAAGTGATCATGAGCAAACTGTAGACGAGCCTTGACATGACGCTTTGAAAGTAAAGGTACCTTACGGGCTCGTCTGGAACGGAGACCATTGCGGTGGAGTACGTTACTTATGGTATTGACTGAAACCAATGTCCCCACTGCCATGAGATCTTCCCGGAGCTCCTTCCTTGTTGTCCTTGGGTTAGCCTTGACTCTTCGGACAAGCCTGGCCTCGGCACGGGTGGAAACTTTCAAAGGCTGTCCAGGCCGTGGAAGGCTAACAGTAGTTCCATAAGCCTTCCTCTTCCGGATGATGCTCCCAACAGTGGAGACAGGTAGGCCCAACTCCTTGGAAAGGGTTTTGTACCCCTTGCCAGCCTTGTGACCCTCCACGATCTTGTCTCTGATGGCCTTGGAATGCTCCTTTGTCTTTCCCATGTTGACCAAGTATGAGTGCTGTTCACAAGTTTGGGGAGGGTCTTAATTAGTCAGAAAAGGCTGGAAAAATAGATAATTAATCCAAACATGTGAAGCTCATTGTTCTTTGTGCCTGAAATACTTCTTAATACTTTAGGGGAACCAAACAGAATTCTTGTGGTTTGAGGGGTTGAATAATAAATGACCCTCTGAATAAACTTATCACAATTTAAAAAAAAAAATAAAAAAAGAAATAACATTCTTTTTTGCTGCAGTGCATTTCACACTTCCAGGCTGATCTACAGTCCAAATGTCACAATGCCAAGTTAATTCCGAATGTGTAAACCTGCTAAATCTGCAGGGGGTTGAATACTACTTGAAGGCACTGTATATATATATATATATATATATATATATATATACACACACAAAAAGAATGCACATTTGTTATAATAAATGAGCAAAAATTGTTCAAAAACAGTGATCCAGAGGTGTAATAAATATACTGGTAACAATAAATAAAAATGTCACTTTGTCCTGCAATCAATACGGCCCCCCAATTTTTTTTTTCTATGTGTGGTCCATGCACCCAACCGAGTTTGAGACCCCTGGTCTAATTTCTTGCATGAGTAAGTGTGGGTGTAGGAGCAGTACAGCTGAGTTTAGCTGTGTCACATTTACAAACACTTCTATCAGCTATCCTGATTACCTTGTTTGACTTTGAGCTCTGATCAGACAGTGTGGAGGAAGAATAGTACAGCAAATCACAATGACATTATCATCAATGACATTGCTGTGGAGGACAACTGAAGAGTTTGTAATGTGACATAGCTAAACTCAGCTGTACTGCACCTCTCCCCATACTGATTCATGCAGGAGGTTAGACAAGGAGAACAGCGCTGTCTGCCATACATTTTAAACACTGCAGCAGCAAATAGAAGATATAAAGTTGTTAGGTAAGGTGTTGGATCAGCTCCTAAACTTGCTCCATACAAGTACACCTTACATGTATGGTGGATAACAAGAAGATGTTAAAGCTAGAAAATGGGAGACATACATTTTATTTTATTTTTTTGTAAAACAGACTAATATAGATCAAACTTTAAATGAAGAGAATTTTATTCCAACACAATTGACTCCTATACTATGTACTCATATGTATACCAGTCTGTAGCACCATATCAAAAGAAAGAAATGCAAATTAAATACCTATGATAAAACCCACATCTTTAATAATACATCTAAAAGGATGTACAACCAGGATGGGAAAACATTGGGACAAAAAATGTACACCTTGCAATCTCAATGTCTACCATAAGAGGGCAGTATATAACCATAAGTGCAAAAAGTAAAATATTTTTGTGCCTTCAGGGAGACAAAAAATATCAAACACTCAGAAAAAGATTTTTTTGCGGGTAAACAAACTTTGTATTGTGTCAGAATAAACCTGCTTATTTCAAATAACACTAAAATGTATCTTTTTATTTATATCTCTTTAAAAATCTTCACACTATGACAAACAACAAAAAATACATATACAATGAAGATTAAAAAGGGTGTCTGGATCACTTTGCTTTAGACTCTTGAGAGGTGGGTGGTAAAGAGAAAATGCACACTCTTTTTTTTGCGAAAAATATTATTACTTGAGGGGGACCAATCAAAATAGATCTATGTCCTTAGTTTTGCACTCACAAGGACTATCCCTGCCTGTCAATGGAGTACATCCTTACTTAACCGATGCCCCCATTCCTCGGCGGCTCGCCCTTGTATGACCCTTCTCTCTCCCTCTCAACCAATAATCAAAAACAAGTCTTTATAGTGATGAAGACCACCTAATTCTCTGGCACCAAGCGCATATAATATATATTCACAGTGATAATGTTTCTCAATATGGTCTTTCCCTCAGTTTCACTCCTGCCTGGCCAATGGAGTACACCCTTATTTTTTCGGTGCCCCCACTCCTCGGCGGCTGGCCCTAAGTATGGCCCTTATAGTCCTAGATAGTAAAAATAGGGTTGCTTATTAGAAAAAAAATGTTTTAGAAATTTTTGTTTTTCCTTTCATATTTTCAACAATAAGGTTTTACACTTATCTGTGAATTCCAAGGTGCCTAGAGAATGTTCAAAATTCTTATGTCATAATTTCCTTATGGTCTGATTTCTGATCTCTATCTCAACGCGTTTCACTCCATACACATAGCCGACGGAGCTCATTAGGAGATTTTTCTTTTTTTAACATGGCATAATAGCCTACCCTAGAAAGGACATTGTCAAAGTCAGAAAATTTCAAGAAAAATATTTTTGCCAGAATATTGCTTTTATAAATAAATAAATAAATAAAGAAGCTGTTCCCCAAAAGAGAGCCAGTCTATATGTAATACCCCTTTATCGTGTCATATCAAAGTAGAAAGGCAGTATATAGCAATACAAGGGCTAGACCTTTACCTTAGACGTTGTAGTCTCCAGATCTCAGAGTAGTGTGACACACCATACCTCAGATGCTGGGGTTTAAATAGATCTAAGCCCTCCCCTTCAAAACACATGACCATTTTTCGGCTTTTTGATTGGTCCAATAGCCAATAGGGGTTTGCAGAGTAAATTAAATAACCTTGATCCTAATGGATATTTGTGTCTACTTACAACATCATTGCCCTAATCGCAATATATATTAAGGTCTTATGTCGATCATAAAACACAAAAATGATCTTAAATGTATATTCCCGAAACCGGAAGTGAGAATGCGGTCTGCACATGCGCATTGCGTCTCTCGCAGCCAGGAAGTTCGGCTGTGGAACACATGCTGCGTTTCAACTACTGCGCATGCGTTAAGATCACCTTGCTCACTGCGCATGCGTTAGGGAATAACATATCGCTACTAGTATAGCGTTTGCTTTTTGATTCATACAAGTAAGGGAACATTATTTCAGGAGGTCCGCTTACTTAGAAATCAACAGGGGCAAGATAAAGGGCAAGGGCTAACATTTTTATTATTTTAATTAAAATATACTTGTATGTATTTCCTACCTCTGCACTTCCCAATAGTGACCAGTAGATGTCCTCAGAGTACACGGTTTGTTTTTATACATAAGGGTACTTGGTTTCATTTATAACTAACAGTAGTTTATAGTTGTTTAGACCAATGATATATATGTGAACTATTAGTTATATACGTGGGGAATAGACAAGACATCAGTCAGAGGACAACTTCAGCAATAATTTTCTTCCATATATATTAAGATGGGGTAACCTATTCCGGTCCATACATCCCTAGCAGGGAATTTAAGACCAACTTCAGCCTATGTGTCAGAAACAAGGTATCCCTCCCCCCAGCATCACCACAATCACAGAAAACAGTTAAAAACTAGCTGTTCGTTCAGACCGTCAGGACTAATTGATCTGAATCGGTAAATCCACTTGCATTCCTTTTGGAGCAATACTTTATTCCAATCTCCTCTCCTCGGTGAGGGGGACACTTGTTCAATTGCAGCAAAATTTATACTCTGCAAATCTCCATGGACAGATCTTACGTGCCTTGACACTGGGGTATCTCTCGCATTCCGAATATCCCCTAAGTGCTCTCCAATCCGTTTACGGAATTCTCTCTTTGTTTTCCCTATGTAGTTCATGGGGCAGCTACAGGTAATTAAATATATCACTCCCTCAGAACCACAATTTACAAACTCCCGTGTCTGATAGGTCTTTCCGGTACTGGCACTTGATGTTTCTTTTTTTTGGGCAATCCATTTACAAAATTTACAATGTCCACATCTGAACGTCCCCGTTATTTTTCTATCTAGCCATGTTCCCATGGCCCTTGGGGCCTCATAAAAGCTGTGGACTAACCGATCTTTTAGGGCTCTCCCTTTCCTAAATGTTACTGCAGGCCTAGATGGAATATAGTCCTGTAAACTTGGGTCGGCCCTAAGAATACCCCAGTGTCTGCATAAAATCGACATTACTTCCTGATTGCAATTGTCAAACGTGCCAATCAGGCGCACTATCTGCTCAGAGGCTTCTTTCTCTTTAGGAACAAGGAGATCATGCCTATCACTTTCAATTGCCCCCTTATACGCTCTAGTTAGAACATCCGAGGGATAACCTCTCTCAGAAAACCTAGCCCGTAAGTCTCTCGCTTGGTTGTGAAAGGCACTGTTTGATGAGCAATTTCTCCTTAGTCTGAGGTATTGTCCCCTCGGGATCCCTCTTTTTAGTGGAATTGGGTGATGACTTGTCCAATGGAGCAATGTATTTGATGCGGTAGGTTTGCGGTGAACTTTAGTCTGTATAAAGCCCTTCTCATCTTTACTTAAGATGACATCTAAGAAAGGTAAATCATTCCTCTGGATCTCTGATGTAAAGAACAGCCCTATGGTATTTTTATTCAACTCTTGCACAAATTCTCCAAATAGGTCCCGTGGGCCGGTCCATAGAATCAATATATCATCTATGAACCGACCCCAGAACAGCAGGTGATCAGTCCATATCGACATACATTCCTGGAAAACCATGGTGTCCTCCCACCAGCCCAGGAATAAGTTGGCATACGATGGGGCACACGAGCACCCCATCGCTGTGCCCCTGAGCTGGTGGTAATATTTTTTGTTAAAGATGAAAAAATTATGGCTCAACACATGTTCCAGGAGGTCCAGTATAAAACGATTATGTTTTTCATACTGTAACCCCCTTGTTTCCAGGAAATATCTGACAGCCCTTAGTCCTTTATCATGAGGTATAGAACTATAGAGGGACTCTACATCAATGGATGCAAAGAATGTATCATCATCCATAGTAATCCCATCTATCTTGCCTAAAAGAACACTGGTATCTCTTAGGTATGAAGATAAGGACACCACAAAGGGCCTTAGTATTATGTCAAGATAGATACCTGCATTTTGTGTCAAAGAGTTAATCCCAGCCACAATTGGGCGTCCCTTTAAGGGGGACGTCCCTTTGTGGACTTTTGGGAGAGCATAAAATGTCGGTGTGGTCGGGAACTTATTGGTCATAAACTCAAGTTCGTTTTTAGATATTAATTTTTCTTCAAAGGCTGCTTTAATAATTGTATTTAGAGATCCAGCAAAGATTTCAGTAGGATCTTCATTCAGTGTGCGGTAGTTATCCCTCTGCTTCAGAATGTCAAGACACATGGATAGATACCTTTCATGGTCCAGGAGGACAATATTTCTTCCTTTATCTAAAGGTTTAAGTACAAAGCTGTTATTCTTTGTTAGGGCCACCATTGCATCTATTTCTTGTTTATTAAGGTTCGCCGCACCATTCTGTTTCAATAGTCATAATTGTGAGAGATCCTCGTTTACCAGCTTCATAAAAATATCCACACTATCTAGATCACTTCTTGGTGGTGATTTAGTGCTTTTATTTTTAAGTGAAGTGAATGGGCCTGTCCCTGGTTCCCGTTCTCCTTCTTCTTGAAGATCACAGAGTGTACAAAAGGTATCCCTATCCTCAGGCGTAATCCCCAGAGCCTCCATTTTACTTTTATCAGTGTCATGGAAGAATTTCTTCCATTTTAGCTTTCTTCCGAAGAGAGCCACGTCCTTTGTCCAAGAAAAAGCATCATAACGCTCAGTAGGAACAAATGAGAGTCCTTTGCTTAAGACTCTCATATCTTCCTCTGTTAACAGATAAGTGGAAAGATTGATAATCTGATTTTTTACCTCTTTTTTGGTCCCACCGGTGTAAACTTCGGTCTTAGGTCACACCGGGGGGCCCCCTGCTTTTCCAGGGATGTATGTCGATATGGACTGATCACCTGCTGTTCTGGGGTCGGTTCATAGATGATATATTGATTCTATGGACCGGCCCACAGGACCTATTTGGAGAATTTGTGCAAGAGTTGAATAAAAATACCATAGGGCTGTTTTTTACATCAGAGATCCAGAGGAATGATTTACCTTTCTTAGATGTCATCTTAAGTAAAGATGAGAAGGGCTTTATACAGACTAAAGTTCACCGCAAACCTACCGCATCAAATACATTGCTCCATTGGACAAGTCATCACCCAATTCCACTAAAAAGAGGGATCCCGAGGGGACAATACCTCAGACTAAGGAGAAATTGCTCATCAAACAGTGCCTTTCACAACCAAGCGAGAGACTTACGGGCTAGGTTTTCTTAGAGAGGTTATCCCTCGGATGTTCTAACTAGAGCGTATAAAGGGGGCAATTGAAAGTGATAGGCATGATCTCCTTGTTCCTAAAGAGAAAGAAGCCTCTGAGCAGATAGTGCGCCTGATTGGCACGTTTGACAATTGCAATCAGGAAGTAATGTTGATTTTACGCAGACACTGGGGTATTCTTAGGGCCGACCCAAGTTTACAGGACTATATTCCATCTAGGCCTGCAGTAAAATTTAGGAAAGGGAGAGCCCTAAAAGATCGGTTAGTCCACAGCTTTTATGAGGCCCCAAGGGCCATGGGGACATGGCTAGATAGAAAAATAACGGGGACGTTCAGATGTGGACATTGTACATTTTGTAAATGGATTGCCCAAAAAAAAGAAACATCAAGTACCAGTACCGGAAAGACCTATCAGACACGGGAGTTTGTAAATTGTGGTTCTGAGGGAGTGATATATTTAATTACCTGTATCTGCCCCATGAACTACATAGGGAAAACAAAGAGAGAATTCCGTAAACGGATTGGAGAGCACTTAGGGGATATTCGGAATGCGAGAGATACCCCAGTGTCAAGGCACGTAAGATCTGTCCATGGAGGAGATTTGCAGAGTATAAATTTTGCTGCAATTGAACAAGTGTCCCCCTCACCGAGGAGAGGAGATTGGAATAAAGTATTGCTCCAAAAGGAATGCAAGTGGATTTACCGATTCAGATCAATTAGTCCTGACGGTCTGAACGAATAGCTAGTTTTTAACTGTTTTCTGTGATTGTGGTGATGCTGGGGGGAGGGATACCTTGTTTCTGACACATAGGCTGAAGTTGGTCTTAAATTACCTGCTAGGGATGTATGGACCGGAATAGGTTACCCCATCTTAATATATATGGAAGAAAATTATTGCTGAAGTTGTCCTCTGACTGATGTCTTGTCTATTCCCCACGTATATAACTAATAGTTTACATATATATCATTGGTCTAAACAACTATAAACTAGTGTTATTTATAAATGAAACCAAGTACCCTTATGTATAAAAACAAACCGTGTACTCTGAGGACATCTACTGGTCACTATTGGGAAGTGCAGAGGTAGGAAATACATACAAGTATATTTTAATTAAAATAATAAAAATGTTAGTCCTTGCCCTTTATCTTGCCCCTGTTGATTTCTAAGTAAGCGGACCTCCTGAAATAATGTCCCCTTACTTGTATGAATCAAAAAGCAAACGTTATACTAGTAGCGATATGTTATTCCCTAACGCATGCGCAGTGAGCAAGGTGATCTTAACGCATGTGTGGCGCCCCTGAGGCTTCCGTCGCCACAGGTCATTGCACCCCATCAGCGGTGTGATGCCCCATTCTGGGTGAGGAAGGGAGTGAACACCGGTCCCCTGGTAAAACTGCACTACACCCATTGCTAGGCACACACTGGGACAAGGGATAGTGGCAGTAACCCTCCCATGCTGCATGCTGGGAGGGGTCGTAAGACCCATCCCTGCTCCCATAGGGTGGTAGCTTAGCAACCGGGGGGTGGGGAGAGCCAGCCGAGTGTAGAGCAGAGAGGAAGGTCAGAGTTTCAGTTTACCTCAGAGAGTGAGAGAGTGAGGAGCCAGCATGTAGCTGTGAAAGAGAAAGGAGCTCTGTGAGCTCAGAGTGTCTGCACAGAGAAAGCAACAGAAGTCGAAGAGAGGCAAGGAGGAGAAGAGAAAGGAAAGAAAGCTCCAAGTCAGTCAGGAGCTGAGAAACAGAAAGAGACGCTTCCTGGTGAAGATCCTGGGACCCGGAGGGTCCAGGTGACACCACGCAGAGAACAGAAGGAGTCGCAGGGCCACGGGTAGTCTGTAGAGCTGTCCAGGGCAGTTTAGAGCTGTGGTGGCCTGTTCCACAAGAACATCGGTGGAGGGATCAAGCTGCAACAGGGGACGGTCCCTAGAGACTGGAGGAGTGCAAAGATCATCTCCAAACAGTAAAAATTGAGGCCCAGGGAATGTTGTAAACTCCCCGGGCCAGAACCCATAGCAGACCTTTCAGAAAAGGGGTAATCAGCCGACAGGTGACCCCCCAGCCTGGAGGCTGTAGTGGAGGCCAAGCCAGGTTTATCCTATCAAAGGCAAGGCTAAGGAAGACAGCAGAAGATAGAGACACTAAAGAGAAGGGTACCGGCTTTTACTCTCAGAATCACCCAGAAACGGCGGAGGTCCCTGACAGTGGTCCCAGCAGTCCAAGGGCCCTGGGCCCCGACAAGAATTGTGAGTAAAGAACTTGAACTGCACCCTTGAAGTTGCCTCTGTTATTTCATCTGCATAGACACTCACAAGCACCAACAGTGTCCCGGGCATTGCTCCACCTGTGGGGAGCAGTACCACCATTGCTGCTATAACATCCCCCGGAGGCCTCATACAGCAGTGGCGGCTTATTAGCCGCATACCACAGGTGGCGTCACGAACACAAACTTTATTCATCTAGCCACATATTTTACTGACACCCACCAGGGCCACGGAGCCGGGTCCAGCCACCACTGACTACCACCGGACTAGTCCGGCCCGGCACCGGGTGTCCCACAGCCCTGGGGTGGGCGAGTCAATTTTGGCGTCACAAACAGGATTTCGTGCCCGGTCCCACTGGGTACTGTGCGCCTGAAGAATTGCGCTTAAAAGACTGTGTTACTGCGTGTTTCACTGTGAAAACTGCCGCCATTAGCGCTACAGAGAGCGAGAAGAAGGGGGGCGTTCCAGAAGAAAGGGCGCGAAGAGAAGCCCATCCCCCTTGGTCTTGCCCAGAAAGAGCGCGAAGCAGTGCCCGCTATGCAGAGCGGAGGAGAGAAAAATGGCGCGCTAAGAATGCTGCTGTATGGAGGAAGAAAGAAGATGGCTCCTGTAAGCGGAGGCCAGGGGGAGCTCCCCTGGATCAGGCCTGTGACCGCCGCTGAGCTGGAGGCTGAGGTCGGAAGGATGGCTGACGGGATGAAGAAGCAGAGCGGACGGGAGACAGCCGCATGGGGGAAGGAGATGGTGCTGGCCATGAGGAGTCTGCAGAAGTCTGTGCAGCGAGGCCTGTGTGGGGGTGATGCCCACGTCCATCCAGAGTCCACACCAGCGATGGCGATCCTGCTGTAGAACATCTCCAGCCTAGATCTGGGTGAGTCCCATGCTGCCCCTGCTGGCGCGAGTGCCCCAACCGCCGCTGCCATGCCCGCGGTCCCTGGAGAGACGCCCGGCGACGCCGATCCAGGCCACAGCCACGCCAGGTGCGGCTCGCCAAGATTTCGCCGCCGGAGCGACGCCCATCCACACCGCAGCAGCGACGCCAAGCCTGGCCCGTCCAGCTCAGGCCCCAGCAGCGATACCCCGCTCGGACCAGCAAGATCCCGCCGCAGCGGCGACGTTAATCCACGCCGCAGATGCGGCCCGCCAAGCCTAGGCCACAGCCACGCCAGGTGTGGCCCGTCAAGAATCGGTCACAGCAGCGACTCCAATACGGGCCGCTGCCATGCCAGGCGCGGCCCGCCAAGACCAGCAGACGCAGACTGTGCTGACCGCTGTCTACCTGCTGCCAGGTGGGGAGCCGGAGAAGAATCCCTACATGTAAAGAAGTAAGAAGATGCTGAACTGTATATAGCCCCTGTCTGCCCCTCATTCTTTGTGAAGATGTCCCTTTTGTGCTGCCCTAATGTGCTTTTCGAAGATGACACCCTTTCCTGCCTTACTGCCCCTTGTACTTTTTGAAGAAGTCACCCCCCTTTGTTTATGTACCGGACCACAGAACTGGAATGTGGGCCCCGGTGAATGTGATGTCTTATGTGTCCTGTGTAACCAGGCCACTGGACTTAGTGGCTGGTTGAGGTTTTTTTTTGCACTTTTGTTGATTGAAAAAGAAACGAACTGCCAGGCTACTGGACTTGTTGTAGCCAAGAATGTATATAGTTGCACCTGTTGTGCCCCCTACCAGAATTATGGGGGAAGTGCCCGAACTGTGCAATGAACTGAAAGTGCACACTTAGATGTTTCTTTATAAGAAGTTTGCAACGTTCAAGAATTTTTGCCTCCCATAAAGGGAAGAAATGTTTTATTGTTTTATGTTATGCATAACAAAAATGTTTCTGCAGTTTCTCCCACATGTTTTGTTGTTTTTTCAGCCCGAGGACGTGCTGGGATTCGCTGTGGGGGAGTGTGGCGCCCCTGAGGCTTCCGTCGCCACAGGTCATTGCACACCATCAGCGGTGTGATGCCCCATTCTGGGTGAGGAAGGGAGTGAACACCGGTCCCCTGGTAAAACTGCACTACACCCATTGCTAGGCACACACTGGGACAAGGGATAGTGGCAGTAACCCTCCCATGCTGCATGCTGGGAGGGGTTGTAAGACCCATCCCTGCTCCCATAGGGTGGTAGCTTAGCAACCGGGGGGTGGGGAGAGCCAGCCGAGTGTAGAGCAGAGAGGAAGGTCAGAGTTTCAGTTTACCTCAGAGAGTGAGAGAGTGAGGAGCCAGCATGTAGCTGTGAAAGAGAAAGGAGCTCTGTGAGCTCAGAGTGTCCGCACAGAGAAAGCAACAGAAGTCGAAGAGAGGCAAGGAGGAGAAGAGAAAGGAAAGAAAGCTCCAAGTCAGTCAGGAGCTGAGAAACAGAAAGAGACGCTTCCTGGTGAAGATCCTGGGACTCGGAGGGTCCAGGTGACACCACGCAGAGAACAGAAGGAGTCGCAGGGCCACGGGTAGTCTGTAGAGCTGTCCAGGGCAGTTTAGAGCTGCGGTGGCCTGTTCCACAAGAACATCGGTGGAGGGATCAAGCTGCAACAGGGGACGGTCCCTAGAGACTGGAGGAGTGCAAAGATCATCTCCAAACAGTAAAAACCGAGGCCCAGGGAATGTTGTAAACTCCCCGGGCCAGAACCCATAGCAGACCTTTCAGAAAAGGGGTAATCAGCCGACAGGTGACCCCTCAGCCTGGAGGCTGTAGTGGAGGCCAAGCCAGGTTTATCCTATCAAAGGCAAGGCTAAGGAAGACAGCAGAAGATAGAGACACTAAAGAGAAGGGTACCGGCTTTTACTCTCAGAATCACCCAGAAACGGCGGAGGTCCCTGACAGTGGTCCCAGCAGTCCAAGGGCCCTGGGCCCCGACAAGAATTGTGAGTAAAGAACTTGAACTGCACCCTTGAAGTTGCCTCTGTTATTTCATCTGCATAGACACTCACAAGCACCAACAGTGTCCCGGGCATTGCTCCACCTGTGGGGAGCAGTACCACCATTGCTGCTATAACATCCCCCGGAGGCCTCATACAGCAGCGGTGGCTTATTAGCCGCATACCACAGGTGGCGTCACGAACACAAACTTTATTCATCTAGCCACATATTTTACTGACACCTACCAGGGCCACGGAGCCGGGTCCAGCCACCACTGACTACCACCGTACTAGTCCGGCCCGGCACCGGGTGTCCCACAGCCCTGGGGTGGGCGAGTCAATTTTGGCGTCACAAACAGGATTTCGTGCCCGGTCCCACTGGGTACTGGGGTGGGCGAGTCACATGCGCAGTAGATGAAACGCAGCATGCGTTCCACAGCCGAACTTCCTGGCTGTGAGAGACGCAATGCGCATGCGCAGACCGCATTCTCACTTACGGTTTCGGGAATATACATTTAAGATAATTTCTGTGTTTTATGATCGACATAAGACCTTAATATATATTGCGATTAGGGCAATGATGTTGTAAGTAGACACAAATATCCATTAGGAGCAAGGTTATTTAATTTACTCTGCAAACCCCTATTGGACCAATCAAAAAGCCGAAAAATGGTCATGTGTTTTGAAGGGGAGGGCTTAGATCTATTTAAACCCCAGCATCTGAGGTATGGTATGTCACACTACTCTGAGATCTGGAGACTACAACGTCTAAGGTAAAGGTCTAGCCCTTGTTTTGCTATATACTGCCTTTCTACTTTGATATGACACGATAAAGGGGTATTACATATAGACTAGCTCTCTTTTGGGGAACAGCTTCTTTATTTATTTATTTATTTATTTATAAAAGCAATATTCTGGCAAAAATATTTTTCTTGAAATTTTCTGACTTTGACAATGTCCTTTCTAGGGTAGGCTATTATGCCATATTAAAAAAGAAAAAATCTCCTGATGAGCTCCGTCGGCTATGTGTATGGAGTGAAACGCGTTGAGATTGAGATCAGAAATCAGACCATAAGGAAATTATGACATAAGAATTTTTAACATTCTCTAGGCACCTTGGAATTCACAGATAAGTGTAAAACCTTATTGTTGAAAATATGAAAGGAAAAAAAAAATTTTCTAAAAATTTTTTTTTCTAATAAGCAACCCTATTTTTACTATCTAGGACTATAAGGGCCATACTTAGGGCCAGCCGCCGAGGAGTGGGGGCACCGAAAATAAGGGTGTACTCCATTGGCCAGGCAGGAGTGAAACTGAGGGAAAGACCATATTGAGAAACATTATCACTGTGAATATATATTATATGCGCTTGGTGCCAGAGAATTAGGTGGTCTTCATCACTATAAAGACTTGTTTTTGATTATTGGTTGAGAGGGAGAGAGAAGGGTCATACAAGGGCGAGCCGCCGAGGAATGGGGGCATCGGTTAAGTAAGGATGTACTCCATTGACAGGCAGGGATAGTCCTTGTGAGGGCAAAACTAAGGACATAGATCTATTTTGATTGGTCCCCCTCAAGTAATAATATTTTTCGCAAAAAAAAGAGTGTGCATTTTCTCTTTACCCCCCACCTCTCAAGAGTCTAAAGCAAAGTGATCCAGACACCCTTTTTAATCTTCATTGTATATGTATTTTTTGTTGTTTGTCATAGTGTGAAGATTTTTAAAGAGATATAAATAAAAAGATAAATTTTAGTGTTATTTGAAATAAGCAGGTTTATTCTGACACAAGACAAAAAATATAGCAGACAAATTAAAGTCAAGGCATATAATGTGCTCCACAAACGTGTGGGGTCCCCAATTAATTATACCAAAAAGGTTAGTAAATACCCCTTTTCAGCTGGCACATAAAGAGATATTAATACAGGTAAAGTGACATAGTATAGATCAGCCTTTTATCACTTGGCTCTTCTTCATCTGCTATATTGTTTCCCATTTACAGCATGAATGTCTTAGTTTTTTTGCACTCAGTGGTTATATCCTATATACATAGTAGTTATATTTAGACACTGAAGTTGCTGGGTGTACATATTAATCCAGGTGTTTTACCATACTATTTGACTGTATATTTGTGATCTTGTGTTGTCTCTATAATAATACAGTCTGTATATTTCATTTTGGATGCATTATTGAAGATGTGGTTTTATCTAAGATTTTTTACTTTGAATTTCTTGCTCTTGATATGTGTTATCTAACACAATTGAGTTTAAAGCCGGGTTCACGCTAGCATAGAGCATTGGATGCCATATGCTAATGACACTCTGCTCAAACTCTGCTGAGAGCGTGAGCGGAGTGTGATTTACTGTGTTCTGATTGCAATAATTGGATCACAGCTGCAGAGAAGATGGGGAACTTAATTTCTCCATCTTCTCCATTGCCTGTCTAGATGTATATCGGATGGCACTCAGATGACATCCGAGTACAGTCTGATGTTTCACATGCACCCTTAGACTTCAATGGATGCGCGTGAGCCGAGATACGCTGTAAATCGCAGCATGCAGTGATTTCTTTCTCATGGCAAATTGGCAAGAGTAAAAAAAAATGCTGATTGGCACTGCCCCATAGTATAACATTGGTCCGAGCACTATTCAGTAAAACATATGATAGCACTTATGCATGCTATATGGTGGTGTGACAACAAGAAAAAGATTAGACAGTAACCATCTATGCATTATGACATCAGTTGTATATAATAACCATCATCAGAAGAATTATTAGCATATGTGAACTATATACTAAGGGCAAATATAGAACCAAGAGAGACAAAAAGCGATCAAACGCCCAATAATTTGAATATCAAAAATATTTATTGTTATTAAATTTTTATTGAAAGTACATTGAAAGTTTACAAATCATTAGTGGGATAATACGACATGCATCTTGTAACATATAGTAAACATTTACCGGAACCGCATTATTGAGATACAAAACATATATATTAATGCTGCATATAGGCACAATTCATAATTAGTCATTAGAATCCTATAGATCTAAAGTTAGCATGTAAAGGATCTAATTGACATATTACCATCACAGACCACTAGAGTCGCCATCAGAGCACAAAACCACTATTTGGTATTTGGTATATAGACTCTTTCAATGATGCTTACAATAAGCTCACCGTCTAACATAGACTAGAGTAAATAAAGACCTTTTCGGCATGTCATGGTTAAAGGGATATTTACCTAAATGATTTTGCAGCACATAAACACTCGACACGTGTTTCGGCTTCCCGAGTCCTTCGTCAGGGGACGTCCTACTGTATCTGCCTATATGCCTATATGCAGCATTAATATATATGTTTTGAATCTCAACAATGCGATTCCGGTAATTGTTTACCATATGTTACAAGATGCATGTCCTATTGTCAATGTACTTTCAATAAAAATTTAATAATAATAAATATTTTTGATATTCAAATAATTGGGCCTTTGATCGCTTTTGTCTCTCTTGGTTCTATATGGTGGTATGAGCAAGCCCTAAAACTGATGTACGAAACACCAGTCTTAATAAATTTGCCCATATGAGGCACTGTGGTTTTTCAGAAAAAAATAGCTTCTTCCAGTATAGCGTGGCTTGATTTAAAGGTCTCTCCCTACTTGTTGCCTATGTATTTTCTGGCAGGTTTCCATTAACACAGCCACTCAAGAAAGATTCAAGGACTCCATCAAATAGACTATTCAAAGGCATTCCGAGAAAAGAGTTTGTTTTACAGCTGCAATAAAATAAAGTTATAAGTCAAAAAACAAGCCAAAATAAACAGTACTGTACCTCTTGCATTTGCAGATATAGAAAACTGATATGGCCTTTGTCCAGTCCAAAGCCCAACAAAACCCAAAAAAGTCGTTCCTGTGTATGCAACCTAAAATTTAAAGGACAGTTCAACAAGTCATTCAAGACCTTTTAAAACTTCTGTTGTTACTTTCCTTTAAAGTTGAAACCACAGTGCTCTACCAGATCCATTGTATGACAGTATGTGATTTTATGTCAATCATAAATTAGGACTACGCTCTTGACTTCTAAGTCGAGATTAGGCAGGTTTTCAAATCACCAAGTTACAAGTTATACGGAATATTTTCCAATAAATTGGAGACTCAATCTGGCCAGCTCCTCATGCCCTATAACCTGCTGCCCATAGATCAGATTGCAGTTCAACATGACAAGCTTTCTTTTTTATTTAGACTTATTATTCATGAAGAATAATGACATTTCATTACTTTTTTTTTATTGAAACTACTTCCTGCCTCCCTAGCATTGCAGTGGTGCTCAGGTTTGTACCTGCTACCCTCAACCCTTTTCAGTCTCTATGCAGAAAGTACAAGTGCATCTCAATAAATTTGAATATCATCAAAAGTTAATTTATTACAGTAATTCAATAATTATTATTAAAAATAGGAAGCACATATATTATATAGTCATTACACACAGAGTGATCTAGTTCAAGTGTTTATTTCTGTTAATGTTGATGATTATGGCTTACAGCCAATGAAAACCCAAAAGTCATTATCTCAGAAAATTAGAATAATTACAAAACACATGCAAGGGCTTCCTAAGCATTTAAAATGGTTCCTTAGTCTGGTTCAGTAGTATACACAATCAACCGAAAGACTGCTGACTTGACAGATGTCCAAAGGGCAGTCATTGAGTTGTTACACATGGCACTTCTGGGACACCACATAATACCCGGCTACGCCGTTTGCTATAGTTGCTATACCTTCTGAGGACCCTCTGCACGCACACTGATGAAGGTCTCTGAACGAAACGTCTGTGCTTGTGCTGGTCCTACAAGTTCTTCTCAATAAAAGACCACTATTCACATTTATCTTGAGTGCCAAGTTTCTACATCTACAAAGGACAGTCATTGACACACTCAACAAGGAGGGTAAGCTACAAAAGATCATTGCTAAAGAAGCTGGATGATCACATAGTGCTGTATCCAAGCATATTAATGAAAAGTTGAGTGGAAGGAAAAAGTGTGGTTGAAAAAGGTGCACAAGCAACCGCAGCCTTGATTGTTAAGAAAAGGCTATTCAAAAATTTGGGGGAGATTCACAAGGAGTGGACTGCTGCTGGAGTCAATGGCTCAAGAGCCACCACACACAGACGTATCCAGAACATGGGATACAACTGTTGCATTCCTTGTATCAAGCCACTCATGACTAATAGACAAAGCCAGAAACGTCTAACCTGGGACAAGGAGAAAAAGAACTGGACTATTGCTCAGTGGTCCAAGGCGTTTTCAGATGAAAGTAAATTTTGCATTTCATTTGGAAATCAAGGTCCCAGAGCCTGGAAGAAGAGTGGACAGGCCATAGTCCAAGCTGCTTGAGATCTAGTGACATTTCCACAATCAGTGATGGTTTGGGGAGCCATGTCATCTGTTGATGTTGGTTCATTGTGTTTTATCAACATTAGAGAATAAATGTGTCAATGCTTACCAATAATAATGTAAAATAGCCAAGCAATTGGTATAACCAATAGTGTGGTGACAGTTAAAATATAACTTTTAATACCTAATAATTAAAATATTTACCACACAACATATAAGGTTGTAAAACCAACCTAAAAATATGATCGGAGCAAGTGTAAAGCTCCCACTATTACCAAAGAAGACAAAAACGGTGAGAGAGTCCCTCACCGTGCATAAAAGTATTGGAAGTGACAAGAATTGGACAGTTGTCACACCAATGTGCATACCAAGATATATTTCACATTAACCTTTAGTGTTCAGAATATTACCAAAACCATTGGTTAAACATCACTGTGGTAAATACAGCAAAAAGGTGTTGTCCAATAGAGGAGGGGCAGAAACAACAGCCTCACAGTACCCCTCAAATGGCAACAATCTGACCTTATACGTTCTTAGACCTCCCAACGCGTTTCTTAATTCACTTAGTCATCAGGGAACTGTGGTCAAGAAACCCAAGGTTTCAGTATAAATCGGACTTCCAGCATGGTGTGTCCGGGCCTGACATAGCGCTATGCCAGGCCCAGACACACCATGCTGGAAGTCCGTATTATATCGAAGCCTTGGGTTTCTTGACCACAGTCCCCTGATGACTAAGTGTTTTATCAACATTAACAGAAATAATCACTTGAAATAGATCCCTCTGTGTGTAATGACTCTATATATAATATATGTGTTTCCCTTTTTGTATTGAATTAGTGAAATAAATTAACTTTTTGGTGATATTCTCATTTATTGAGATGCACTTGTATGTTCCTTTGGCCATGTGACAAACGGTCAGTATCTGAAAAAGCTCCGGGCACTAAACACATTCTCATAGTGCAATGTACGGTGACTCATACACTGCCAAAAGTAAAGGAAGGGGGCCTGGTATATACCTGACTGCTTCAGTGATAATTATATAACATTATAGCGAGGATGTTTTTCTTTAAAAAAAAAATAAATAAAATAAAAACAAAAGAAAGGTAATTAGAAAACCCAGTCCTGTAGTTTTTCAGTGATAAGAGCATTAAATGATAAACATACAGTCTGGAGACCACCTTTAAGAGTTATCATGAAGAGATTTTACCTTTCCATTCCTAATAAAATCCACATCTATTGTGATTTCTTTAAACAGGTCTGAATAGAATAAGTCCATGTTTCTCATGTGGTAAATATTTCCTTTTGGGTCTTCAGCTATAATACTTGTGCATCCCCTAAAAAATGTACAAATATTTATGTTATTACCAAAAGTTGAAGGGGATGTTCCAATATTCTCATTGATGTCAACATGGCAACCTTCCATATATATTCTGCTGGGTTACAATGTTACAAATATTGACAATGTTGTGATGAAATTAGGATTATGTTTAGAGCCTCAACCATCAAACTTTGGGTTGCAGATTTTTTTATAATTCTTTATTTAAATTGACACCATTGGGATTACATACAATTAACAATCCATATCATAAAAGAAAGTTATACACTGGGCTGAAAATAACTTTTACAAGAATACGAAAGACCCCACCATACCAGATTCTGAGAGAAGAAGAGGCCAAACCAGAAGAGAAACAGTAAGAAAAGAAAAAGAGAGAGAAAAAAAAAAAACAATGGGGGGAGGGCAGGTGGGGGAGGAGGGATTAAGGGACGTCTACTCCTCTTGCGATCAACGAGAAGATGCCTCTCTCCAATTATCTCAATGTCTCCTTATAGTTGTCTGTCTGCTGAACGTCAAGCCAATAATACCAGGTGGCCCAGAATTAATCATAAGTGTCATGGATGGAAGAATTCAAGTCCTCCATGTGCATAATGTCATTAACCCTCGAGATCCAAAGTGACACAGGTGGACAGATGGCCTTCCCCCAGTTAAGAGGGACACACGAGTGGGCCATCATGATCAAAAATCTTAAGAGAGACCGTTTGTACTAGGGAAACGACATCTCACTCTTCTGTAGTAGGTATAATACCGGGCCCATTTCTCCCATAAAACCCGTCATTTTGCAGATTATTTGACTTACTCTTGTCCAAAAGGGCTGCAATATGTTACAATCTCAGAAGATGTGCACATAAGTGCCCTCTGCCCCGCTACTCCATCAACACACCGGGTCTACTGAAGGAAACATTGTGTGTAGTTGAGAGGGGACTCTGTGCCTACATGAGAGGAATTTACAATTCGACTCTTGTAGTCTTGAGCTAATGGACAACTAATTGGCTAGATTTTCTGGATCGTTGCTCCGGTGAGAAGTTTATACGTAAGTCACTTTCCCATTGCAAAATGAAAGGTTTGGATAGCTGATCTGGAGGCTAGACCAGTAAAGAATAGGACATTTAATGGGTCCCGATGCTAGACAAGTAGATTCAAAAATTCAAAAAGGGTCCTACCCGGCGAAAATTGCATACAGGGGAAAGTGTGTTTAAGAAATGCTTCAGTTGAGAACTTCTCCAGCTCCCCAATGGAATTGGATCTGAAGCAGAATTAAACCCATCCAGTGAGGGCCAATCTGAGTCACCTCCCCACTCAGCTATGCTGTCAAAACCTGCTCTACTCCATGTCCTAAAAACGGGGACAGAAGAGCACTAGCTAAAGCCGGGGTGGCTAAGTACCTGTGTAAGGTTTGAGAGTCAGGGAATTTCCACCTAGCAAATTAAAGGATCCAAACAAATTTTCAGTGTGGGCCCAATTGTAGAGTGCATTTTCAGGGAGTTGAGAGCAGGGGTTGCAGATTTAGGAAAAGCTGCACTTGTCCCAGGCTGATTGGTACCCTGTGGTACCTCATTGTTTATTTACTCAGAACATGAGTGGGCATCTTTGTACATAATTGGTACATGGTCTGCTTCCCTTTAGGCTTCTGGCAGATTTACAAAAAGCTGAAGGTGGGCGGTAACAGATGTCAGACTCAAAAACAGTCTGATTCTTTTGTAACCTTGGCCAGATCTGTGCCTTGCCATAATTCTGTCTCTGTGCTCCTTGGGCAGTTACTTTGACCTCATTATTCTCATTTGGTCTGACATGCACTGTGAGCTGTGAGGCCTTGTATAGACAGGTGTGTGCCTTTCCAAATCAAGTCCTATCAGTTTAACTAAACACAACTGGACTCCAATGAAGGAGTAGAACCATCTTAAGTAGGATCCCAAGGAAATGGACAGCATGTGACTTAAATATGAGTGTCTGAGCAAAGGATCTGAACACTTATGAACATGTGATATTTCAGATTTTCTTGTTTAATACATTCGCAAAAATGTCTACATTTCTGTTTTTTCTGTCAAAATGGGGTGCAGAGTGTACATTAATGAGAACAAAAATGAACTTTTTTGAATTTACCAAATGGCTGCAATGAAACAAAGAGTGAAGAATTGAAAGGGTTCTGAATACTTTCTGTACCCACTGTATGTGGCTAAACAATGTTTGAGCACACTGCAGAGTTTGGAAAGGAAGGAGTGACGTTTTGGAGTGGTGATCTTATATGAGAATTTTATAATGTGGTGGCATATGTGAGTTGTGTAGAATACGTCAGGTTGGCATGTGTGAGTTGTATAGAGCACATTAGGTTGGCTTGTGTGAGTAGTATACAGTACGTCAGGTTGGCATATCCAAGTTGTGTAGAGTGTATCAGCTTGACATGTATGAGTTGTGTAGAGTGCGTCAGTTTGGCATGTGTGAGTTGTGTAGGGAATGTCAGGTTAGCATAGACATGTAGTCCTTGGGCAGTTGTAGACTTTGAAAAAACAGTCTTTCATACACAATTTAGGTTTGTAGGGGCTGATGGAAAATGGTGTTCTTCCTTATTCCCCTGCTGTGGCACACTAGGCACTTTTTTGCAACTTTCCTTTTTGTCTGTTTGGGGGATTTCACCTGGAAAATGTTGCCCTGGTGCTATACAGGTACCTTCCGTTCCAGAGGTACTCTGGCCTGCTCCTTCCTCGCTTCCAAATCTCAGGGCCTTGACTAAAACCTCCTGGAACTAAAGGAAGGTGCTAGTCTGGCCTGCACATCATGATAGCATGAAAGCCTTGTATAATGCCATCTGTATGATGTGCATGAACAGCTTCTTATATCAAATCTTAGCCTTCCGCATGGCACTATAGGGCTGGAGCATTTGAGAGAGATTAACTACCCCCATGTTTTTGTTGTACCTCAGGGCACAGTCCGGCATGTGGACCTGTACAGAGGTACCTCAAACAGCGGTGACAGTGGTGCTACATTGGGCTCTGCCCTTCCAGAGCAGCTGCCCATTTAGCAATGTAGGAAGGCACCTCTGGTATCTGTGCACATTACCACAAGCTGGGGTAGCTCTGGCAAAGGTAGATTTGAAGAGTGTGAGGCTGGTATAAAACTTATCAACATACAGGTGATAAGTCTTATGCAGCAGTGGGTGCACCATATCTCACACAATTTTCCCACTCAACCCCAGAGCAGTTGGGCATTTTGGGGGTTGCATCCAGGTATCGTTTCCTTCGTAAACTCTAACCATGAGGGTGTACCCTGAGGTACTCTTCAACAGTTTGTACACTTTAATCCCATACCTGGCTCTCTTACTGGAACGGTACTGATGGAATTTCAGCCTCCCCTCGAAGTGGATGAGGGATTCCTCCAAGCAGATTTCCCTTTGGGGCATGTAAGTTCAGCAAAGTTGTTGCTGAAAAGATCGATGGCTGGATGAATTTTTAAAAGTCTGTCAAAATTCGGAAGGACATTTCAAATTGTTACTGAAATTTGAAAATTTGTGAGTGTCCTCAAAACGCTTACGGGCCATAGCTTTGTGGAATACTGGAGTGTTATATAAAATATCAACACTCCAATACTGATGCATGCCTGGCTTCTTCACTATGCCTATGGGAAGAACCAGGCCCCAATAATTCATAATTTCTACTGCGTCAATGGGAGTTCAGTTAGAAAATGATAAAACAGGGTTTGGGGCCCAAAATTGTTGGTCATACAAAATTGTTTCCACCACATGAGACTTGCAACCTGCTCAGAGAAAAAGACTTTGAATAGAAATAGAACAGAATAGAATAGAAAAGTCTATTTCTAAGAGATTGGTAGTATGAAACTGTATTCCTGATTGGGGACTAAAATCCAGAATCCGTGGTGCAAAATCTTGAGGGGCGGACATCTAAAAGGGGTCACAAGTGCTGGATTGGGGGTCAGTAGCACTTGTGCTGGGTTGGGGGTCATTTACCCTGGGCTCTTTCTTGCCTCTTGTCCTGCGGCGTATGCCTGGTGGTTCCGCATCACTGGGGGAGGATGAGGAGTGGTAGGAATAAAGGAAAGTAGGATCTTCTCCCTCACTATCAGTGTCGGAGGCAATGACAGCATATGCTTCCTCGACCGAATACATTCTTTGGGACTCTGGATCAACTGGGACGAGTGGGATATTGGTGTGTGTACAATACTTTATTTACGTGTGTGTGCATGTGTGTGTGAGAATGTTTGATGTAAACTTTTTTTATTTTGTGCAAAAGGAGAGAATCTAGAAATAAAAAGAAAAGAAAAAGGAGACTATTAAAATTTGGCAAAATAAAAAAGAAACTTACTAAATGGACATTAGTAAAAATAAAAGTTCTGAGCTAACCCTGACTATATTCAGTAGCATAATACTGTAGTAGACGATGAATGCTACAGTATAGTTTTACTGTGCCTAATGAATCTAGGCCCATTAACTAATTAACTAATCTAAAATTTTATATTTTATCTGATTCTTATTTCACTTATAAAACATAAATACAACAGCAAAACCAAACAACCGTATACTGATCAGCGGTTGCAGGACAAATACACATACAGTTAGGTCCAGAAATATTTGGACAGTGACACAATTTTCGCGAGTTGGGCTCTGCATGCCACCACATTGGATTTGAAATGAAATCTCTACAACAGAATTCAAGTGCAGATTGTAACGTTTAATTTGAAGGTTTGAACAAAAATATCTGATAGAAATTGTAGGAATTGTACACATTTCTTTACAAACACTCCACATTTAAGGAGGTCAAAAGTAATTGGACAAATACACCAAACCCAAACAAAATATTTTTATTTTCAATATTTTGTTGCGAATCCTTTGGAGGCAATCACTGCCTTAAGTCTGGAACCCATGGACATCACCAAACGCTGGGTTTCCTCCTTCTTAATGCTTTGCCAGGCCTTTACAGCCGCAGCCTTCAGGTCTTGCTTGTTTGTGGGTCTTTCCGTCTTAAGTCTGGATTTGAGCAAGTGAAATGCATGCTCAATTGAGTTAAGATCTGGTGATTGACTTGGCCATTGCAGAATGTTCCACTTTTTTGCACTCATGAACTCCTGGGTAGCTTTGGCTGTATGCTTAGGGTCATTGTCCATCTGTACTATGAAGCGCCGTCCGATCAACTTTGCGGCATTTGGCTGAATCTGGGCTGAAAGTATATCCCGGTACACTTCAGAATTCATCCGGCTACTCTTGTCTGCTGTTATGTCATCAATAAACACAAGTGACCCAGTGCCATTGAAAGCCATGCATGCCCATGCCATCACGTTGCCTCCACCATGTTTTACAGAGGATGTGGTGTGCCTTGGATCATGTGCCATTCCCTTTATTCTACAAACTTTTTTCTTCCCATCATTCTGGTACAGGTTGATCTTTGTCTCATCTGTCCATAGAATACTTTTCCAGAACTGAGCTGGCTTCATGAGGTGTTTTTCAGCAAATTTAACTCTGGCCTGTCTATTTTTGGAATTGATGAATGGTTTGCATCTAGATGTGAACTCTTTGTATTTACTTTCATGGAGTCTTCTCTTTACTGTTGACTTAGAGACAGATACACCTACTTCACTGAGAGTGTTCTGGACTTCAGTTGATGTTGTGAACGGGTTCTTCTTCACCAAAGAAAGTATGTGGCGATCATCCACCACTGTTGTCATCCGTGGACACCCAGGCCTTTTTGAGTTCCCAAGCTCACCAGTCAATTCCTTTTTTCTCAGAATGTACCCTACTGTTGATTTTGCTACTCCAAGCATGTCTGCTATCTCTCTGATGGATTTTTTCTTTTTTTTCAGCCTCAGGATGTTCTGCTTCACCTCAATTGAGAGTTCCTTAGACCGCATGTTGTCTGGTCACAGCAACAGCTTCCAAATGCAAAACCACACACCTGTAATCAACCCCAGACCTTTTAACTACTTCATTGATTACAGGTTAATGAGGGAGACGCCTTCAGAGTTAATTGCAGCCCTTAGAGTCCCTTGTCCAATTACTTTTGGTCCCTTGAAAAAGAGGAGGCTATGCATTACAGAGCTATGATTCCTAAACCCTTTCTCCGATTTGGATGTGAAAACTCTCATATTGCAGCTGGGAGTGTGCACTTTCAGCCTATATTATATATATAATTGTATTTCTGAACATGTTTTGGTAAACAGCTAAAATAACAAAACTTGTGTCACTGTCCAAATATTTCTGGCCCTGACTGTATGTGGTGCAAAAAGAAGACAAAAAAAAAGTCCTGGCCAAAATCGAGCACAGACACTGATCAGTGGCTCGGTGGCTGCAACACGCATGCACGGATGAGGTGCAAAAAGGGAGGGGTAAAACAGAGGAAAAAAAAATGCTGTCCAAAATCAAGCATTGGACACGATCAGTGATGTGTATTACCGCTCAGTGGCCGCAGGACGTATGCATGAATGAGGTGCAAAAAGAGGGTGTGCGGGGAATGGATCCGCAAAAAAAGTGCATGCCAAAATTGAGCACGGACACTGGTCAGTGATGTGTGTTACTGATCAGTGGCCGAAGAACGTACACACGGATGAAGTGCAAAAAAAAAAAAAGCCAAAACTTAAAAAGCAATCACGTACCTCATAAGCGCTTGGTGGCAGAATGGTAGGTGTTGAGGGAGGAAAAGAGCAAGGACAGGAAGAATAAAAAACTAAAATTTTTCTATTTACTAACAGAAGGACAGCAGAGGAGCAGCAGGATCTCAGCAGGACAGCATGATCGCATCAAGTTAGCAGGATCCCAGCAGGGCAGAAAGACAGCAGGGCAGCAAGATCTCAGCAGGGCAGCAGGATCACAGCAGGGCAGCAGGATCACAGCAGGGCAGCAGGATCTCAATAGGGCAGCAGGATCACAGCAGGATTGCAGCAGGGCTGGAAGACAGCAGGGTAGCAGTATCGCAGGAGGGCAGCAGGATCTCAGCAGGGCAGCAGGATCTCAGCAGGACAGCAGAATTGCAGCAGGGCTGGAAGACAGCATGGTATAAGTATCGCAGCAGGGCAGCAGGATTGCAGCAGGGCAGCAGGGTCTCAGCAGGGCAGCAGGATCACAGCAGGGCAGCAGGATCACAGCATGGCAGCAGGATCTCAGTATGGCAGAAGGATCACAGCAGGACAGCAGGATTGCAGCAGGGCTGGAAGACAGCAGGGTAGCAGTATCGCAGCAGGGCAGCAGGATCTCAGCAGGACAGCATGATCGCAGCAAGGCAGCAGGATCCCAGCAGGGCAGGAAGACAGCAGGGCAGCAGGATCGCAGCAGGGCAGCAGAATCTCAGCAGCTCAGCATCAGGGTAAAGGGATCTCAGAAGGGCAGCAGGATCTTCACAGGGCAACAGGATAACAGCAGGGGACTTGCTCTCCTCACATCTCCAGACCGTATTGAGTTGGAAGAGAGCACTCATGGCGGGGTAAAACTGCCCCTCAGCACGCTGAAAGGAGCAATCGCGTGTCACAGTATGATTGCTCCAATCAGGGCTGGAAGCGATTGTGTCACCCCAGGGACATCGATCCAGCGCCAAGGGTGATGATCCTCTTCAGAGACGCCACAGGTCTTGTTTGATAAGGCAACAGGTACTGTCAGTTTTTGTATGTGTCGTGACACCACTCATGGCTTGCGGTCAGGGATATGGATGACCGCCACTGCAGGTTTTATGAGCGTCTAGGGCTGATGGGGTCTGCAGTCAGATGGTGTGGCCTCCCGTGAGTGAGGCAGGCCCCAGGGGCTCAGATGTGTAGAATAGCGGGCGGGTCAGGAATAACTCAGGCTCAGACCAAAAGTCTTTCAACTGCTTTTTACTCACTTCAGTTGTTGTTGTGGTGAGCTGACCCGGGCGATGCTGAGATAAACCAGGTTGAACCAGGGCTCCTTCGGACCAGTCTGAGGGTAACTAGTTAGCTCACCTACCTAGCACATCTATGTTCGGATAACCCCTGACTTGAAGTACCGTGGGGTCTATCCAGGGAGTTGCTACTGCCTTTTCTCCCCTTTTTGGACCATTTGCTGGCAGTGTGGACCAGGTGAGATGGCTTCAAGCTCTGTCTCCTTATGGGTCCCTGCGTTGCTGCTGAGGTTGGTGAGGTACTTGTAGTTCCCCTCACCGGCAGGTTTAGCAGATAGTTAAAACTGAAGTCTGCTCTAGGGACCTGTTCCCTGTACGTGCCTAGCCACCGGCAGCCCCCGTCCTCTCTGACTGACTGACTCGGTGACCGTTCTCCCCCGCCAACCGTCACTACACCGCCCAGGGTCTACCTCTGCACTTTAGCTCCCAGCCCCTCCACTACATCCCTTGACAAGAATTGAAGGCCAGACCCCTCTAGGGACTGCCCAAGGGTCCCATCTAATGGTGTTGGAGAGCTGGTTGCTATATGTCTGTGCGTACACACCTCTTTCTGGCCTTTAGGATTACCTGGAAGTAGTGTCCCAGCATAAGTGCAGTACTCAGTGGTGCCTGACCTGGTCAGGGGCGCCACATGATGATGCTGCAGTCTCCTAGCTCCAGCATGTGATCACTGTTGTTATAGCACTGATCATAGCTGGATCTCAATGTTTCAGGCAATTTCATTTCCTGAAACATTGAAATTGCTGTCATTTACTGTTCAGAGTTGAACATTCAATCACAGCGATTGTAGTTTCAGGGTGGCGACACCACCCCCCATGGGGTCAAGCTCTGGTGCCGTGCTGTTAGAAACAGCAGGTACCTTCATGCAATCTAAAGCCCCGGTGGCCGTATAATTGCTAGGATGTACATACAGTATATGTCCTTGGTCCGGAACTACTTTCCTTCCAAGATGTAGAGGTATAGCCTTGGTCATGAAAGTGTTAATGAATAATTAGACTTACCTATGTTTCGAATTAGAAATTTGTAGTCTAAGCTTTAGCTTTGCTCTTTAGGCTTTCCATCAGGGTGAAATTCTTTTTATAAAAATGTCTACAATGAATTTTTTAGTAAAGTAACTTTTTTTGGGTGCGCAGAATAACAAATCCTACGTGCAATCAATGGCAAACATTTGTGGGAGTATTTTGTAGTATGGTTTATCATAGAAAATGTTGATTCTGAAAGGAAACTATAGGTTTTCTGGCAAATCTGTTGGGGTGTACTCATTTTTGCTGAGCACTGTATATGATAACTCGATATTGCTTCATAAACAACTAAAATAAAAAAAATAAGACGCTTATATGCCAACTCGGGAGCAAGGATCCACACCCCGGGTTTTTTGTCTGACGTGTTTCCCCTGATGAAAGGGACGAGACAGGGATGCCCGCTATCCCCACTATTATTTAACCTGGCAATTGAACCCCTATCAAGAGTGCTGCAGGGTCATAATAGTTTCAAAGGGATCAACATAAGGGGAGCAGAAATGAAGATAGCGCTTTTTGCTGATGACGTGATTCTATATATGGGGGATCCTGGTGCGGACCTGCCCCGGACACTTAGCATGATAGAAAAATTTGGCGCCTTTTCAGGTTTTAAGTTAAACAAAAAGAAATGTGAGTTGTTATTCCTGAGTGGGGATCAAGGGCCAGCTGGGGGTATCTCAAGTGAGGCGCATGTAAATGGAATTCCGGTAGCACAATCATCAGTCAAATACCTGGGAGTGCATATAGGGAGGACGGTGCAATCAATTTATAAAATGAACTATGGTCCACTGATCAGAAAAATCATAAATCAATTGAAGGGCTGGAAGGGACTACCCCTGCCATTATTGGCAAGATGCCACCTCGTAAAAATGATGAGCTTCCCTAGGCTGCTGTACCCCTTCCAAACGATTCCGTTATTGTTAACACTACAGGATGTCAACAGAATCAACTCAGCGTATGCAGATTTTATTTGGAGGGGAAGGAAACCCAGAATAAAGCTACGTACGCTGATGAAGTCAGTGGAGGAGAGAGGTATAAATTTCCCGGACGTCAGAGGCTATAACATTGTGTGCATCATGAGACACGTGATTGACTGGATGAGAGGAACGAGCAGACACTCGGATTATGGTACGGAACTCAAGTACGTAGAACCATGGGATCTGACGTCTATTCTTCACTCCCCATTGTCCAAGGTTGAAGGTCACATAAGAAACTCAGTTTTACTCCGAGACACCATGTTGGCCTGGAGATTGGTAAGACGGAAATTGGGACTTTCATGGAAGGTATCAAAATACCTAAATCCTTGGGCATCACCAAACTTCCCCCAGGGGAGAGAGAATAAACTATTCCTCAAATGGAAAGAGAAGGGCATTAGGAGAATGATAGATGTTATGAATGTGGAAGAGAGAAGGTGGATGACAGGTCGGGAAATGCTTGATAAATACAACCTCAATGGCTTCCACATTATTTAGTACGAACAATTGAAACATGGAATAATAGGAGAGCTTGGAGAGATTGGAAGGGAACTGAACAGGAGTATGATTGACGAGCTTATGGAAGGCAATGTAGCAAATTTAAATGTCTTTCGAATATACCGAACATTTAGAGGTGTGCTAATATCCCGGGAAGATAGTCGTACACTTTTAGCATGGAAAAAGCAACTGAAAGGGCAAGAAGTGGTGGAGGTCATACTGAAAGGACGGGTTCAGATGCGGAAACAAGTCACCAATGAGAGTTGGAGAGACACCCAATTTAGGATATTACACAGGACTGTTTTGGGTTTCAACATACCGGGCAGAGAGGCACGGTGCCCTAAGTGTCACAAAGAAAAAACAGACATGCTACATGGCTTGTGGGAATGCAGGACGATAAAGAGGTTCTGGAATCAAGTCAGAGCAGTAGTCCAGACAACATGGAAAATTTCTTGCAAATCAGAGTTAATGGTGTGGATTTTTCACTTCTTTGAGGGAGGAGTCAGAGGGGGACTAAATCCTCAGGACAAAAAGACATTTGCAATCATACATGACATAGCCATGAAAGCTAAAAGGTGCATCCTAAGGCACTGGATACAGGAGGAGGCTCCATCCACAGGGGAAGTCATTGGCGAACTACATAATCTTTTGAGGATGGAGAAATTAGAAGCAGAAAGGGACAAAGACAACAAGACAACCAAGTTTTTTAGGAGGTGGAAAACTTTTATTGAAGTTTATTTCAAACAGGAAGAAATAAACCATTTAGTGACACCTTTCAGGCATACGGAGTGGTACCTTCTGAATGAAATCCAGGGTAGCTTGGGAAAGTTGAGGATTACTTAGCGGGGACTAAGGTGAAGGACAAAGGTAAGATGTTATGGCATCATCAAGACACGACATCGACATTAGAAATATTAAAGAATGGCACAGGGGCTCAAGGGTTTTGTTTCATGTATGTTATGTTCGGATTTCCTAATTTTGACTTATTTTATGTCA
Source organism: Anomaloglossus baeobatrachus (assembly GCF_048569485.1). Lineage (NCBI taxonomy): Eukaryota > Metazoa > Chordata > Amphibia > Anura > Aromobatidae > Anomaloglossus > Anomaloglossus baeobatrachus. Next base: position 322,882,205 of record NC_134353.1, on the reverse strand, counting down.
ATGTAACCTGAAGAGTGATTTGGGATAGAAAGGGGGGTTTTACCTTTTTCCTTGACATATTCTGACAGTTGAACGCTTGTCTTTTGCAAATCATACTTCTTTTGATATGATATTGTATAGAATTTGTACAATCTTTAAAAATTGTTTTGAAAAAAAAAAAAAAAATAAGACAGCATAGAGTTGATTTACATCAGTACACTTACATAGATTCGTAGAAAAGATTTAACAATACAGCTTCATTTGTAGGAAGTTTAGCTGCTTTTGCTATTCCGCGTATCTCTCCAGCATATGGTTCTTCTACAAAAAAATGTAGGTAAACATCTGCCAGACTAAGCAATACTTGCTTGGACCAATTGGGTTCGATCATTCTAGAAGACAAAAAACATGAATAAACCTTTGCAGACTTAACGCACTGAGTGACCATGTATAGATATGTAATATTGAAATATTCAGAATGTACTGAGCCAAGAACAATTAACCTATGTTAGGTTTTAGCCTAAAATGCACAATTTTTCTTTCTGGAAACTTAGTTTATACCTCTTTTAGCTTTAAAAGGGATTTTAATCTCAGCCATTCATGCACTAGCAATAACTAGTTGGTGCTACAGAATAACCGAGCAGAATTTGTTACGCTATTTCCTTAAGGATAAGTCACAGGCATCTGAAAAATCATTAATTTCTCATCCCTAAAAACTAGACAATTTGTCATGCAGTCATCCATCTGCAGTGTGTATGTCATCCATATGCACGTTTTTGTATGTAGTAAAACTGAAATGACAAAGAAGGGGGGGGTGTCACAGATGGTGTCTTATCCGATGGTACCAGATGGAATTAATTTAGGTGCACTGACACAGCCACTATAACCACGTGTTGAAGAAGGCTGCTGCAGAACTCAGGAGGATAACGTTGGAAGAGATGGAAGAAAAGGGTTAATCCACGCTGCCAGAAGAAAATCACTGAAGATCAATGGGGATTCAAGATATTTGATTTCATTATTCGATGCGTTTCGGAGTCGTATGACTTCTTCAGGAGCAAAAATGTACGTGTACAGAATGTACATTATTGATTTTTGTTCCTGAAGAAAGAGTCATGCGGCTCCAAAACGCGTTGAACAATAAAATAAAATATCTTGAATCCCCATTGATCTTCAGTGATCTTCTGGCAGTGCAAATTAACCCTTTTCTTCCATCTCCTCCAACAATATGCACATTTTTGATATTAATACGGCATCTATGAGACTTCATTTTTTATGCATTAATAATTACAAAATTTTACAATGTAGGTGAGCAGTTTGTGTTAACAATTCCATTAGCTCATTGAAAACAGATGCTATCCATATGTCACCTGAGTTTTTGACGACCTATTAAAATATACAAGCAAGTCTCATCCAAAAAACAGTAGACTACCACATGCTGCTATTTTTCTCACACAGATGGTTGGTCTGGTAGAAAATCATTCATATGACTCTACCCATTCACTAACATTACAAAAAAATTGTAAAATAATTTAAAATTCCATATTTATTAAAAAAATAAAATAAAAACAAACTTTCCATCAAAAATAGTGACTACTCCACATAAAGACTACTGACCTACGCAATTCAGCATTAGCCTTAATAATTGTGTCAGCTTCTAGTATCTTTTTCCTATTTATGCATTGTGACTAATGCCATATGTAGATTAGATAGTAGTGATGGACGAACTCCCCGATGTTCGTGTTCGGGAGACTCGCCTGAGCTTTTTGTAAAGTTTGAGTTCGGGTTCTGAGATAATATGAACTTGCGTCCGAACCCCGAACTTGCACTTTACAGTTATGGGATGGGGTGGGGGTGTGGGTCTGTAAAATAAAGAATATAGTTAATAATAAATGTCATTATACTTACAGGCCCGCGACGCGTCCTGCGGACCCGCTCAGCCTCTGTCTCCCAGCCGCTTCTGCTTCCGTGCCCGATCATTGCTGTGCCCTCAGGTAACCACCACTGAATAGGACTTACCATAACGTCATAGCCATGTGACCAGTCTGGTGTGAATGTTGTACAGACATTGGCATACAGACTGGTGACATGGCTATGATGTCATGGAAGATCCTGTTAACTTCCTGTGGTATTAACTGCACTGCTCGTCACTCGGCAGACTTCAACTGTTTTCGGCCGTGTTTGCGGTGACGTCAGGGTTCACCCGAGTCCATGGCTAAGCCATGGACTCGGGTGAACCCTGACGTCGCCGCGAACACGGCCAAAAACAGCCGAAGACTGCCGAGTGACGAGGAGTACAGTGAATACCGATTGAATTTTGACTATCACTGTGAGCAGGGCCGTATTTGCCACTAGGCACCCGTGGTCCCGTGCCTGGGGCGGCACGTTGCGGGGGTGGCACTTTCTGGCAGAAAAAAAACAAAAAAACCAAAAAAATTATATATAATTTTTTTTTTTTTACATCCCCGCCCCCCGCCCCTCCCTCCGTTACATTCGGCTGTGTTCGGGGGGGTTGAGAGGGAGGAGAGGCGCACTTCTGTCTATTTAAATACACGGCGGGCGCCAGGCATAGTGAGCTGATTAACCCCGGAAGTTCCATCGCCTGCACTTCCGGGGTCAGAGGCGCCCAATCAGCTCACTGCCCCGTGCTGCAGCGTCCAATGCTGCAGACAACACACGCCGCGGAGGAGGACGCGTCTGCAGCTGGAGCAAGCCAGAAGAGGATAATCACCAGAGCAGGGCAGCCGGCAGCGGAGCAGGTAAGGCAGAGCCTAGAATGTATGGGCACCTTACAGGTTAGTTGATGATCATTGCGATGCCTCTTTTTGTCCACTATAATCATGCAAGGGGAGGCTGGGGGGAGAGAGGCTGAGGCTGGGGGAGGCTGGGAAGAGAGAGAGGCTGGGGGGAGGCTGGGAAGAGAGAGAGGCTGGGGGGAGGCTGGGAAGAGAGAGGCTGGGGAGAGGCTGGGAAGAGAGAGGCTCGGGGAGGCTGGGAAGAGAGAGGCTGGGGGGAGGCTGGGAAGAGAGAGAGGCTGGGGGAGGTTGGGAAGAGAGGCTGAGGCTGGGGGGAGACTGGGAAGAGAAAGGCTGAGGCTGGGGGGGAGGCTGGGGGAGAAAGGCTGGGGGGGAGGCTGGGGGGAGAGAGGCTGAGGCTGAGGCTGGGGGGAGAGAGGCTGAGGCTGAGGCTGGGGGGAGAGAGGCTGAGGCTGGGGGGAGAGAGGCTGAGGCTGGGGGGAGAGAGGCTGAGGCTGGGGGGGAAGACTGGGGGGAGAGAGAGGCTAAGGCTGGGGGAGAGAGGCTGGGGGGAGAGAGAGGCTGAAGCTGGGGGGGAGGCTGGGGGGAGAGAGGCTGAGATTGGGGGGGAGGCTGGGGGGAGAGAGAGGCTGAGAGGAGAGAGGCTGATGCTGGGGGAGGCTGGGGGGAGAGGGAGGCTGAGGGGGGAGGGCCTAGGGGGAGAGGGAGGCTGAGGCTGGGGGAGGCTGGGAGAAGAGAGGCTGATGCTGGGGAAAGCTGGGAGGGGGAGGCTGAGGCTGGGGGAGGCTGGGAGGAGAGAGGCTGATGCTGGGGGAAGCTGGGAGGGGGAGGCTGATGCTGAGGGAGGCTGATGCTGAGGTAGGGGACCCTATATAACAAGAAAAAAATAGCATAAAAACAACCTCCACTCAAAAATATTATGTATTGCAAAGTGTGCACAGTACCAACATTCCAAGCTGTACTATTGAAAAAATGAGATTTTTGGCAAAAAATTGCAATTTTTCGAGCCACCCCGCCAACGTCACGGCAAATCTCCTGGGGCAGTCCTAACACTAAAATATTTTTATTTAAAGTGTGCCATATGGCCTCACATATGCAAAATTAGGACTGCACAGCACGTACCTTGTGCTTTTCAGTCACCGTCTCCATGACTGATTCATGGTTGTGGGCGGGACAGGCCCGAGCACATGCTGCTTAGAATAAAATAGCCAGTGGACGGGGTTGGATGGCAAGTGTGAACAGCCACCAACCGCCAAAAATCAGGACAGATGGAAAAATAAACATGAGGTGCACTGCAAGATGAGAACCAACTGGGACCCTATATAACAAGAAAAAAATAGCATAAAAACAACCTCCACTCAAAAATATTATGTATTGCAAAGTGTGCACAGTACCAACATTCCAAGCTGTACTATTGAAAAAATGAGATTTTTGGCAAAAAATTGCAATTTTTCGAGCCACCCCGCCAACGTCACGGCAAATCTCCTGGGGCAGTCCTAACACTAAAATATTTTTATTTAAAGTGTGCCATATGGCCTCACATATGCAAAATTAGGACTGCACAGCACGTACCTTGTGCTTTTCAGTCACCGTCTCCATGACTGATTCATGGTTGTGGGCGGGACAGGCCCGAGCACATGCTGCTTAGAATAAAATAGCCAGTGGACGGGGTTGGATGGCAAGTGTGAACAGCCACCAACCGCCAAAAATCAGGACAGATGGAAAAATAAACATGAGGTGCACTGCAAGATGAGAACCAACTGGGACCCTATATAACAAGAAAAAAATAGCATAAAAACAACCTCCACTCAAAAATATTATGTATTGCAAAGTGTGCACAGTACCAACATTCCAAGCTGTACAGTTTGGAATGTTGGTACTGTGCACACTTTGCAATACATAATATTTTTGATGCTGAGGTAGGCTGATGCTGGGGGAGGCTGATGCTGGGGGAGGCTGGGAGGAGGGAAGCTGATGCTGAGGGAGACTTGGAGGAGGGAGGCTGATGCTGAGGGAGGAGGGAGGCTGATGCTGAGGGAGGCTGGGAGGAGGGAGGCTGATGCTGGGAGGAGGGAGGCTGATGCTGGGGGAGGTTGGGAGGAGGGAGGCTGATGCTGGGGGAGGTTGGGAGGAGAGAGGCTGATGCTGGGGGAGGCTGGGAGGAGGGAGGCTGAGGCTGGGGGAGGCTGGGAGGAGAGAGGCTGAGGCTGGGGGAGGCTGATGCTGGGGGAGGCTGGGAGGAGAGAGGCTGATGCTGGGGGAGGCTGGGAGGGGGAAGGTGAGGCTTGGAGGAGGGAGGCTGATGCTGAGGGAGGCTTGGAGGAGGGAGGCTGATACTGAGGGAGGCTGGGAGGAGGGAGGCTGATGCTGGGAGGAGGGAGGCTGATGCTGGGGGAGGTTGGGAGGAGGGAGGCTGATGCTGGGGGAGGTTGGGAGGAGGGAGGCTTATGCTGGGGGAGGTTGGGAAGAGAGAGGCTGAGGCTTGGGGAGGCTGGGAGGAGGGAGGCTGAGGCTGGGGGAGGCTGGGAGGAGAGAGGCTGAGACTGGGGGAGGCTGATGCTGGGGGAGGCTGGGAGGAGAGAGACTGATGCTGGGGGAGGCTGGGAGGGGGAAGGTGAGGCTTGGAGGAGGGAGGCTGATGCTGAGGGAGGCTTGGAGGAGGGAGGCTGATGCTGAGGGAGGCTGGGAGGAGGGAGGCTGATGCTGGGGGAGGCTCGGAGGGGGAGGGTGAGGCTTGGAGGAGGGAGGCTGATGCTGAGGGAGGCTGATGCTGAGGGAGGCTGATGCTCAGGGAGGCTGGGAGGAGGGCGGCTGATGCTGGGGGAAGCTGGGAGGAGGGAGGCTGATGCTGGGGGAAGCTGGGAGGAGGGAGGCTGATGCTGGGGGAAGCTGGGAGGAGAGTGGCTGATGCTGGGGGAGGCTGGGAAGAGGGTGGCTGATGCTGGGGGAGGCTGGGAAGAGGGTGGCTGATGCTGGGGGAGGCTGGGAAGAGGGTGGCTGATGCTGGGGGAGGCTGGGAAGAGGGTGGCTGATGCTGGGGGAGGCTGGGAAGAGGGTGGCTGATGCTGGGGGAGGCTGGGAGGAGGGAGGCTGATGCTGGGGGAGGCTGATGCTGGGGGAAGCTAGGAGCAGGGAGGCTGATGCTGGGGGAGGCTGGGAGGAGGGAAGCTGATGCTGGGGGAGGCTGGGAGGAGGGAGGCTGATGCTGGGGGAGGCTGGAAGGAGGGAGGCTGATGCTGGGGGAGGCTGGGAGCAGGGAGGCTGGTGCTGGGGTAAGCTGGGAGCAGGGAGGCTGGTGCTGGGGTAAGCTGGGAGCAGGGAGGCTGATGCTGAGGGAGGCTGGGGGGAGAGAGGCTGATGCTGGGGGAGGCTGGGGGGAGAGAGGCTGATGCTGGGGGAGAGGCTGCTGCTGGAGGCGGGGGGAGAGAGGCTGCTGCTGGGGGAATGGGAGAGAGGGGCCAATGCTAGAGACAGAGGACAAGGGTTGAGGGATAGAGCAATGACAATATCGATGGGGGGGAGTGTAAGGACTCAGAATAAGAGGGGGGCAGCATGTGTGGACTCAGTATGGAGTGGAACAATGTAGGGGAGTCAATATCAAGAGTGGGGTAGTGTGTGTGTGTGTGTGTGTGGGGGTCTCAGCATAAGCGCTAGTGTGGTGGTCTTAGTATGATGAGTGGGGCAGCATGGAGGTGTCATTATGGAAAAGAGGAAGGCAGCATTAGGAGCTCATGGAGAGGGGCAGCATGCACAGGACATTGTGAGGAGGGGGCAGCATGCATGGGACATTGTGAGGAGGGGGCAGCATGCATGGGACACTGTGAGGAGGGGGCAGCATGCATGGGACACTGTGAGGAGGGGGCAGCATGCATGGGACACTGTGAGGAGGGGGCAGCATGCATGGGACACTGTGAGGAGGGGGCAGCATGCATGGGAGACTGTGAGGAGGGGGCAGCATGCATGGGACACTGTGAGGAGGGGGCAGCATGCATGGGACATTGTGAGGAGGGGGCAGCATGATGTGAGGACAGTGTGCAGATCATATTTCATAATTGAGGAAGGTGTGGTGGATATAATTTGTAAGGGAGGGCAGTGTGTAGTTTATTAGGGGCAGTGTGACAGTCACAGTATATAAGTGGGGACGGTGTGGTGGGAATATTTTATACTCATGCTATGAATTGATGTGCCTGTGGTGATCCCCATTGGGGGGGGGGGGGGGGGTTAGTGCCCTTCATTTCTCATTGATACTTTTTAAAGTGTTTTATAGAGTAGATCTGCCTTAAACAGATGTCGTGTGCGAAAAGTTTTACGTTGTCAATAAGGGGCGCGACCACTTAAAGTGCCTAGGGCAGCATGAAAGCAAAATACAGCCCTGACTGTGAGTGTCAGGCTGCTTCTCGCTCTGTATAGATGCTTGTCTTTAGAGAGTGATGAAGCAGAGCTAACTTTGTGTCCCTGTGGACTACATCGGACAAAAGATTTTTTTTATAATAAAGATGGAGTCTCTAAATGATTTTTTTATTTCTAATAAAAAAAATGTTTCTATGTGTTGTGTTTTTCTTTTTACTGTTTAATAGAAATTCATGGTGGCCATGTCTAATTTGGCGTGACACCATGAATTTTGGGCTTTGTACCAGCTGAGAATACAAAGTTGGTATCAACACTTTTTTTTGAGTAAAATGTCAGTTGTTCTTTTATTCTATAAACTACTGACAACATGTCTCCGAATTTCCAAGAAAAAAATGTTGTTTTTATTTTCTGAAAATAGTAGATTATAGAACTATATAAACTATATAAACAACTATATAAACAACAATTTACATTTTACTCAAAAATATACCTATAAAGAGAAAATCAGAAAAAGTGAAAATTTCGAAGTGGTGTCTTAATTTTTGCCAGAGCTGTATATATATGTGCCGCCCCTGCAGCGGATTGAACCGCTCGGATCCGGGTGATTACTTGTGGCTTGAGGGTCTACGGACCCGGGGGCTTGGGGCCACTCTAAATGTAAAGGGGGGAGTAATTTACAGGGGAGTTATAGTTCATGACGCCACCCGAGGTGTATGGTAATGTAGGGATACTGCCACTGCCGTTGGGAGTACCCGGGCTGATGGAGTGGGGCAGCAAGGTGTCATTGCCCTCCACGGGTAGGGGAAGGCCCCGGGACTCTGCGGGGGTGCCGTCGGATGCAGGGGTCACTGCCTGGTGATCCGTGACCTGCCTCCTGGCACAAAAGTGTTGATTCTTCGTAGTGGCCCGGTAGTTTGGAACTTGCCGGGCCCCGCTGCCCACTGTGGCTAAGTGAAGGAGCCTGCTCTCAGGGCTCATGCTTGGGATTTCAGTGGGCCGCTTTTGGAAAGCCCTATCCCCCTCGTTGTGCTAGTGCCCTGATTCTGGAGCTTGTGGGAACAGTCCATAAAAGCCCTATTCTCCGCAGGTTAATTGCCGGGTTGCATAAAGCTTCTCCCCGACCTAGGGTCCGTGTACCCCGCTGTGCCTTCGGTCCCAGACCGGTGATAGTGTCAGGCTGCTGACAATCTTCACTGACAGGTCCCAGGCACCTAGTCTCAATCCCTTGCGACCGGAAGTCCGACTCCTCTAGGCCCAGACCACCGTCTGCAACCTAGTCAGCTTCCCCTGGGAGCCACTACTCCCAGCTTTCTCAGAGCTCCTCTCTGCTCGAGGGCTATTACTGTTCTGTCTCACACCTTCCACCTCCCCTGCCTGACCCCCAGGTGGGCGACCCTATTCTGCCTAAGCCATCCACTGGTGTGCCTGGTGGGTGTGGTGCAGGGTGTATCTAGGATTTTGATTTGCTGTTTGAGGCAGTACTGCAAGATGGGAACCCAGAACCATGAGGGACTTGGAAGAATACTGCACGGGGAGGGCAGTTTGTGCAGTACCCTGTGACGACCAGAATAGTCCAGGGGTGACACACACACACACATATACAGTTAGGTCCAGAAATATTTGGACAGTGACACAAGTTTTGTTATTTTAGCTGTTTACAAAAACATGTTCAGAAATACAATTATATATATAATATGGGCTGAAAGTGCACACTCCCAGCTGCAATATGAGAGTTTTCACATCCAAATCGGAGAAAGGGTTTAGGAATCATATCTCTGTAATGCATAGCCTCCTCTTTTTAAAGGGACCAAAAGTAATTGGACAAGGGACTCTAAGGGCTGCAATTAACTCTGAAGGCGTCTCCCTCGTTAACCTGTAATCAATGAAGTAGTTAAAAGGTCTGGGGTTGATTACAGGTGTGTGGTTTTGCATTTGGAAGCTGTTGGTGTGACCAGACAACATGCGGTCTAAGGAACTCTCAATTGAGGTGAAGCAAAACATCCTGAGGCTGAAAAAAAAGAAAAAATCCATCAGAGAGATAGCAGACATGCTTGGAGTAGCAAAATCAACAGACGGGTACATTCTGAGAAAAAAGGAATTGACTGGTGAGCTTGGGAACTCAAAAAGGCCTGGGCGTCCACGGATGACAACAGTGGTGGATGATCACCGCATACTTTCTTTGGTGAAGAAGAACCCGTTCACAACATCAACTGAAGTCCAGAACACTCTCAGTGAAGTAGGTGTATCTGTCTCTAAGTCAACAGTAAAGAAAAGACTCCATGAAAGTAAATACAAAGGGTTCACATCTAGATGCAAACCATTCATCAATTCCAAAAATAGACAGGCCAGAGTTAAATTTGCTGAAAAACACCTCATGAAGCCAGCTCAGTTCTGGAAAAGTATTCTATGGACAGATGAGACAAAGATCAACCTGTACCAGAATGATGGGAAGAAAAAAGTTTGGAGAAGAAAGGGAACGGCACATGATCCAAGGCACACCACATCCTCTGTAAAACATAGTGGAGGCAACGTGATGGCATGGGCATGCATGGCTTTCAATGGCACTGGGTCACTTGTGTTTATTGATGTCATAACAGCAGACAAGAGTAGCCGGATGAATTCTGAAGTGTACCGGGATATACTTTCAGCCCAGATACAGCGAAATGCCGCAAAGTTGATCGGACGGCGCTTCATAGTACAGATGGACAATGACCCCAAGCATACAGCCAAAGCTACCCAGGGGTTCATGAGTGCAAAAAAGTGGAACATTCTGCAATGGCCAAGTCAATCACCAGATCTTAACTCAATTGAGCATGCATTTCACTTGCTCAAATCCAGACTTAAGACGGAAAGACCCACAAACAAGCAAGACCTGAAGGCTGCGGCTGTAAAGGCCTGGCAAAGCATTAAGAAGGAGGAAACCCAGCGTTTGGTGATGTCCATGGGTTCCAGACTTAAGGCAGTGATTGCCTCCAAAGGATTCGCAACAAAATATTGAAAATAAAAATATTTTGTTTGGGTTTGGTTTATTTGTCCAATTACTTTTGACCTCCTAAAATGTGGAGTGTTTGTAAAGAAATGTGTACAATTCCTACAATTTCTATCAGATATTTTGGTTCAAACCTTCAAATTAAACGTTACAATCTGCACTTGAATTCTGTTGTAGAGGTTTCATTTCAAATCCAATGTGGTGGCATGCAGAGCCCAACTCGCGAAAATTGTGTCACTGTCCAAATATTTCTGGACCTAACTGTATATATATACATATACACATATATATATTTTCTGATGTGTGAAGTAATAAGATGGAGAAATAATGGGGGGCATGAGCTGTGGAATGCCAGGATTGGGCGATACATTACCAGCCATGAGGAGAAGCAAAGAGAGAGCAAGCAAGTGGAAGGAGAATGGTCGGCTTGTTTTGTATTTTGGTAGGAGAGATCAGAGGTTCAGGAGCAGGTTAGTAGATGAGGTAAGATGGCAAAGTAAGAAGGAAGTTGAGATAAATATTTGTTTTATAGAGTGATGGGGTTTGAGGATTGCAATGGAAAGTAAGGACTAGTGGAGCAATAACTGTTAAGGCATAGGTAAGTATGGGGAAAGTATTTGTGGGAAGCTAAAGTGTTAGAGTCAGTGGGCAAACAGTTGTATCTTTTAATTTTTGGTCACTTCTGGTATATTTCAGACGCTGTTCAGACTACAGACTCTGACACTCCACGCTATGCTTTCTCTTGTGCTTCTGAGTTGCACAGTCAGACTTGGACATCTACCAGCTGTGTGCTCATTAGTTATCGGGCTACCAAGAGTTGATTTCGACTAGCCTGCTGTTTACCTTTTGGATTACATGTTGTGGGAGACCCATCACGGTTACTCCCCGTCTTTTTAAGATTTTGGAATCTATCTTTTCATGCCGACTATATCTTTCGCTAATCTAGTCCGTTTGCTGTTGTATTCCTGTTGCTGATGATTTACTGTGTGCTACTTGGTGTGCTGTGGAAAAACTCTCGTTATCTGGTTGTTTCTACCCTGCTCTTTATTTTCTCCTGATCACATATTGTCTTATATCTTTGTGTGTGCTAGCTGTGTGATTGAGTTTTGGTTCCCTGTTTGTCCATATCTTTGGGTTCAACCACTACCGTACTGGTCCTTCCCTGGGGTGGAGGAGAGGAGGTATTAGATCAGGGTTGGCCAGGAGCAGGACAAAGAAGATAGCTCAGACATCGTCACCCTTACACGTATCTCTTGGCGTTGGAACAGCTAGGGTTCCCTAGCCTGAGGGCCAGTCTAGGAACCCCGGTCCCCTGTTATCCCCTCACACCCCATGACAGTAACACATGGAGGCCGTGCTCCACCTGCAGTGCATATAAATCCTGATTCAGCATACACGCTTTATACACATTACTGTTTAGAAAAGGCAGAGACATTTCTACAGCGATCAGGGAATATACCAGAGGAAGCAGCAGCTACACCAGAGGTGCTTAACTTTTCTTTTCTTGAGAGCCACATTCAGCTTTGAGAAATAGCCATCAGCCACATTCTATGAAAAATGATTGGAACAGCAGTATACTGTAATCAATGGGAGAAAGGAAATAACTGAAAAAAGAGGTCAGAGGACTGCTCCTGACTAATTATTCAGGTTCCACGGTCAATATTGGTTTCACTACATATGACATATGAGGTTAAGCTGCTAGGATCAAAATTATCTCTAGTCCCCGATGCTGTATGCAGGTATAGACTATGTAAGACAGCTGCCACCCACTGTTCATAGAGAGAACACAGTTTCTAAATGCTTTTCACAGATATTTCACTAGTCCTTGAAGGATCATTCTGACTCCAGTCAGATTATGCCCTGTTTAAAGATGCCTGCCGGCACATGTGTGTTATTTTGTGATATTGTGTGCCTGGACTATTCTGATAAATAAAATCTTGCTTTGAATATTTCCCAGGGGGCATTGCTCTAGAATCACTGCGTTGAGAAACACGTGATGGTGTCTCCGCAGTGGTGGATGTTGATCTCCCTAAGGTCAACCATCCTTGCTCACATAGTCTTTACTAGGCAATGCTCCCACTAGCCAGATTCCTACTCCACACTGATGAGGGGCAAATACCCCGAAACGGCTGTCTGTGGATGGATACCATGTTTGGCATAGGTGGTCTCCTTGATTGGAGACTGCCCTTCCCGTGGTTGTTCCTTCTCGGTGAAAGACCTGGCTAGTTTCCTGGCAGCGTTGAGAAACTGTGATGGTGTCTCCGCAGGCCTTCTTGCTTTGAATATTTCCCAGGGGGCATTGCTCTAGAATCACTGCGTTGAGAAACACGTGATGGTGTCTCCGCAGTGGTGGATGTTGATCTCCCTAAGGTCAACCATCCTTGCTCACATATTCTGATAAATAGGACACGTGCATGATGCTGACATGGTTTATAGCAGGTATCTATAGATGTGACGTCTCCAGCGCAACTCATCTCCATATGCGGAAGTGCCTGGAGAAAAAAATAATCCTGTAATGCTGTCCAAATGGTGCAAAACTAACATTAAAGTTAGATTCATGTTTAAAGGATTATTTTGACTTCCATTTTGGGAATTGAGCTGCACCAGTGACGTCACAAGTAAAGATACTAGGCACTCCTGAATTCAGTAAAATGATGATTTTTTATTATTTCATGCTCAGTATAGTCAAGTCAAGACGTTGCGGCCCAAAAATGGCCTTCATCAGTAACTAGCACCTGAGATGAAGGCAGTATTTGGAATGCTAGCAGATATGTGACTGGGATCTGCAGCCTGTTATTTCTGCCATGGGCAGTTGTAGTAATGCTATTAAGAGTCTCTGTGGTTAGCAGCCTGTCATTAGCAGTATCCACTGCTGTGTGGAGGATACTGCTAATGACAGCCTGCTAATCCCAGTCACATATCTGCTAGCATTCCAAATACTGCCTTCATCTCAGGTGCTAGTTACTGATGAAGGCCATTTTTGGGCCGCAACGTCTTGACTTGACTATACTGAGCATGAAATAATAAAAAATCAGCATTTTACTGAATTCAGGAGTGCCTTGTATATATTACTACTGTATATGGTCTGGAAACCTACCTGAGCACCCTGGTAACTAGAAATTCAGTAGAAGTGCCTTATCCTTTTGAAAGGTAAAGATACTAGCCGGGAAGAATGTGCCATCAGCACCTGTCTCACTAATTCGGATAGATGCACATTACCTGCGATTATTTAAGCAACCGAGCAGGTATCTGTAGACGTGAGGCACCATTCACCTCGCGGTATGAGTTAGTCATATATGATAGCAGTTTTTATATATTTAGTGTTTTGATATATTTAGTTCCAAATGGGTTTTGAAAAAATGTGTAGAATGCACCAATCTTTTCCAGATTTTGAATGATGCTCACATATTCAAGTCAATGGGTGCACAAAAACATGTAATCCCATACTGATCATCCATATATCATCCAATTTTTACAGATACATTGCCATTATTACCTTTTTAGTCTTAATTTTATTAACTGCTGATGTGTAAAAGCAGTTGCCATACAAATGTAAAAAACAGACATACGAATGCAAACTAATGGCATACGGATGACGATACAGAAGGGAAATACTATTTTATACACTTGTGTGAATTGGCTTACAGATGTATAGGATTGTAAAACCATTCAAAAATAGGCAATTTAAAACTTACCTGAAGAAAATATCTATGTATCTTTTCAGCTGGGTTACATTGTAATTCTGCATAATATGATGCCAGCGCTGCTCAGGCTTGAGATCCAAGCTGATATTATACCGCGGTGCTGCGTAATCCTTAACTTTTAAGGTCAACGATGGAGAACAAGTAAGTAACGGCAGCAAAAAATACATCAAAAACATAGTTGGGACTATCAACTTGATCCACGACATAACTTGCATGATGAAAGCTCACACTGGACTGTCACGGGGTCTGCTGTGCATGTTAGGCACAATTGTGTGGGAGGTCACTATTTACATGTGCAGAGTCCAAGCATACAGATTATTCAGCTACACTGTGCAAAGTTACTAACATGATAAATTGATGCTTTATACATTATGTAGTACTACATTCCTAGGGTCATAGTGCAAAGATTGGTCAAATAACCTTGTGAAAATAACCTACCGAGAATGACCTGTAATGTCATAAGTAAGCAATACATCAATACATGTCAGCAAGATATTGAAATTGTACTTATACAATAATTAACATATGCAATGCAGATGTATTGAACAGTCAAATTCCTGCAAAAACATTTCCCACTTGTGATCATATATCTGCAGACATTTAGCCTAGGTCTATAGGGTTTGTGGTTGCAAGATACGGACATACCGCTGTTGAATTGCAAAATTGTATTTACCGTAATGATTCACAATTGGGTGAGATTGCAACCTGTGACCAACCGTAACATGACACAGCCCACATTAGTTGTGCACATTTATGGTATTGAATATGCACATATAGAATTATAAGTAATGGGGACTTTAATATAGTTGGTATCAAGGCCAGACTGGGACAAAAAAGAAGCCCTGGCACGAGCGATGGGCGAACCCAGACTGTAAAAGTCTGGATCCACTCGGGTTCAAAAGTACTCAAGATCCAGCCCTGGGCCTGGTTTTCTCAGGAAACTCTGAGTACCTATCTTCAGCAACTTGGGTAATTAAAAACAAATAAAGGAAAAATAAAGAAAATAAGGGAAAAGCAGCCATACTTATACTTACCAGTGTCCCGCACGACTGTAACACTACTTCCGTGGCCACTCATTATACTTCGCATATATGCTCTGCTTCCCCGCCTACTGGCAGTCCCGCATCTCTGATTGTTTTTAGTCAGACAGCGCACCCACTGACATTGTGTCTGACTTATTTCAATTACAGATGTTGTGTGCATATCTATAGTGTAAAAATAAATAAAATAATTGGTGTAAGGTCCCCCCATATTATAATAACCAGCATAGAAAAGCATATGCCTACAGCCCCCAGCCGTGCGCATTATGTTGGCAGTGTATCAAAATAAGAGGGACCGCACGCAGTTTGTTTTTTTTTAAATAAAAAGTCCCCCCCAATTTTGATAGCTTTGCGTATGCGGTTTTGATGCATTTTTTTTCCAGGAGATGCAAATTTGGTGCAGGAATATGGTGTAAAAATTTCAGCACCAAATCTCCATCTCTTGGCAAAAAATGAACAAAAATGGTTTTGATGCGTTCGGAGCGGTTTTCTGCTAGTAGGTACAAATTTGGTGCTGAAATCTGATGCAGATATTTCAGCACCAAATTTGCACTTCCTGGCAGAAAACTTCGGTTTTCTGCCCGGAGATGCAGGTCTGTGAACTTAGTGATCTCACCTGAGGTCACTGAGTTTAATGAGATCACCTGAGGTCAGTTTACCTGCTGTCAGACCTGGGGTATAAACTGAGTGATGTGACTGCCCATCGCTGTTGTTCAGTCTCTGCCTGAAACCCACAGCATGCAGAAACGTTCGATGCCCGTGCCTTCAGTATGTATGTAGCAGAGCTGGAATCGTCATCGGAACTCATATGGATTACCTCGAAACTGGGTGTTTTGGGGGTTAATAAAGAGGGTAGGTTTTTTGCATTTTATATTATTTCAAATAATGGCTGCTTTTTGTGTTTTATTTCTTTTCACTTACAGATCAATAATAAAGGGATCTCTTAGATGCCTCCCATTGCTAATCTAGGGCTTAGTAGCAGCTGTGAGCTGTCATTAACCCCTTATTAAACTAATTGCCAATGCACCAGTGCAATCAGGATGAGCCTGGTAAAGTTCCGGGATTGTCACATCTAATGGATGCGACAATCCTGGGTGGCTGCTATTTTTAGGCTGGGGGGCCCAATAACCATGGGTTCTCCCCAGCCTGAGAATACCAACCCCCAGCTGTCTGCTTTATAATGGCTGGGTATCAAAATTGGGTGGGGGGACAGCACACAGATTTTTTTAATTATTTATTTAAATAATAATAAAAAAAGGCAGAGTCTGGTTGGTGTTGGTAGCTAAATGTGTATGAAAGGTGTGCAAATCAATTTGATGTGAATGAAATTCATATAGAATTTATAAGTAAACAATGACCCCAGTAAATTCAGCTACCACATCACATGGTATATATCACAGCTGTAATGCTGCCACCAGGGGGAGCCAGAGCTCTGCAGCAGAAGACACTACACAGAACAATGAGAACCAGGAAGTAAAAACACAGTGTTCCCATACACTACCTCACAGCACAGCTAAGAAGCAGAGCTGCAGGACATGCAAGGAATAGTCAGGCAGGCTGGGTCAAACACAGTACGGCCAGAAGCAGGACTGGAGGAATGAGCAGAAGCGGAGTCAAAGTCAGGCCAAGGTCAGTACCGGAGGAAGCAACCGAGTGGGGAAATAGGAGAGGGGACAGAGGACAGGAGGGACGACTAGGGGATGGAACACAGACAAGGGCACGGGGGCACAGGAAGAGACAGATCAGGATATCACTCCGAGGACCAGCAATCACAGGCAAAGCAGTGCTAAGCTTATGGCAGGTGCTGGTTCACTGGAAATGTCAGCTTTTAAGGCATCCAGGGTCCAGAAGTAAGGCCCGAGAAAAGGCTCCGCCCCCTAGCCATGTGGACGGGAAGGCGAACCATGACAACAGCTAATCAGAAGAGACTATCATAGTGTTGCATTTACTTCTATATTCATTCACTCTGTTTCTGCTTCTGTCACCAGGCTGCCCCAGGCCTTTGTTGCAGGCACTGCACAACTCTGTTGGTACTCTGGGACTAGTGATGCTATCCAGATTCAGGAAGCTTAGGGGTTAACCTTTAATTGTGTTATTTAATCAGCTCACTTGTGTTAATTCCCTGAATTTCACCACTAGTTGTCAGCTATAAGTTTTCTTGTTATCTACAGCCTCTATTCTTCTAAATTGACTCCTATCTTAGACCTTTTGGATCTTGATCTTTTGACACTTTTGCCTGACGCTTTTGTTCCTGTTCCGGACCTTCCAAACTATTGTCTTTCAACCTGATCTTCCAGCCACCGCTAACGAAGCCGCAGACGAAACACACATCAGTGAACTGGGCAATGTGGTCCACATCCGGTGCTTTTATTATGGCACATGTCAGTAGGTATTGTCGTTATTGCACCATGGCACTTTATTAGGAGCCCTGGACGAAGGGATTTCCTTGGTGCTATATATTTTTGAAATTATATTTGTCTTGCAGTTTTTGTACACAGTTCTTCTGAGCTATGATTATATGAATTGAACATGGTTATGTTATTATAGTATATAATCATGCCTCTGGTTCTGCAAATACATTTTTATGTGATTGTTATGTAAACAGACACCTTAACCCCCTTATTCGGTATTTTTTAATGTATTTACAGTGGGTGTGGAAGGTATTCAGTCCCCATTAAATTTTTCACTCTTTGTTCCATTCCAGCCATTTGGTAAATTCAAAAACGTTCATTTTTTTCTCATTAATGTACACTCTGCACCCCATCTTGTCAGAAAAGAGACAGAAATGTAGAAATTATTGCAAATTTATTAAACAAGAAAAACTGAAATATCATGTGGTCATAAGTATTCAGACCCTTTGCTCAGTATTGAGTAGAAGCACCCTTTTGAGCTAGAACAGCCATGAGTCTTCTTGGAAAGGATGCAACAAGTTTTTCACACCTGGATTTGGGGATCCTCTGCCATTCTTCCTTGCAGATCCTCTCCAGTTTCATCAGGTTGGATAGTGAACGTTGGTGGACAGTCATTTTCAGGTCTCTCCAGAGATGCTTAATTGGGTTTAGGTCAGGGCTCTGGCTGGGCCAGTCAAAAATGGTCACAGGGTAGTTCTAAAGCCACTCCTTTGTTATTTTAGCTGTGTGCTTTGGGTCATTGTCTTGTTGGAAAGTGAACCTTTGGCCAAGTCTGAGGTCCAGATCATTCTGGAAGAGGTTTTCTTCCAGGATATCCCTGTACTTGGCCGCATTCATCTTTCCTTCAATTGTAACCAGTCATCCTGTCCCTGTAGCTGAAAAACAATCCTATAGCATGATGCTGCCACCACCATATTTCACTGTTGGGATTGTATTGAGCAGGTGATGAGCAGTGCCTGGTTTTCTCCATACATACCGTTTAGAATTAACACTAAAAAGTTCTATCTTCGTCTCATGAGACCAGAGAATTTTATTGCTCATAGTCTGGGAGTCCTTCATGTGTTTTTTTGCAAACTCTGTGCAGGCTTTCATATGTCTGGCAGTGAGGGGAGACTTCTGTCAGGCCACTCTGCCATAAAGGCCCGACTGGGGGACGGCTGCAGTGTTAGTCGCCTTTGTGTAACTTTATCCCATCTCCCTAATGCATCTCTGGAGCTCACCCACAGTGATCTTGGGGGTTCTTCTTTACCTCTCTCACAAAGGCTCTTCTCCCACGATTGCTCAGTTTGGCTAGACAGCCAGGTCCAGGGAGAGTTCTGGTGGTCCCAATCTTCTTCCATTTAAGGATTATGGAGGCCACTGTGGTCTTAGGAGCCTTGAGTACTGCAGAAATTCTTTTGTAACCTTGACCAGATCTGTGCCTTGCCACAATTCTGTCTCTGAGCTCCTTGGGCAGTTCCATTGACCTTATGATTCTCATTTGGTCTAAAATGCACTGTGAGGTGTGAGGTCTTATATAGACAGGTGTGTGCCTTTCCAAATCAAGTCCTATCAGTTTAATTAAACACAGCTGGACTCCAATGAAGGAGTAGAACCATCTCAAGGAGGATCACAAGGAAGTGGACAGCATGTGACTTAAATATGAGTGTCTGAGCAAAGAGTCTGAATACTAATAACAATGTGATATTTCAGTTTTTCTTGTTTAATAAATTTGCAAACATTTCTACATTTCTGTTTTTTTCCTGTCAAGATGGGGTGCAGAGTGTATATTAATGAGAAAAAAATTGAACTTTTTTGAATTTACCGAATGGCTGGAATGAAACAAAGAGTGAAAAATGTACGTTCCGTACCCACTATATATATATAGTTAATGACTCTTGCCATGGTGTGATGTACCAGTGACCACACCGCCTTTTCCTTTTTTGGGTTTTAATGGCGTGCTTTTAATATTTTCTTTCTACTGTGATTGATAAAATTTCTACTTGTTTACACTTTTGGAGATTTGTTCATTATTAGATAAGTTTCTTTTGGGTAGCGATTCATAGGTTACAATAGTATTTTCAGGGATTGCAATGGAGTTCATCAATTTGTTTTTATATATATCATGGGTTTCTTGGTCCATTTTCAGTTATTAACATGCACAGAGCCCTCGTGACACAGACTATATGAAAGCTGAGGCAGGGAATGCATAGTCATTTTGTGGTGAATTTGGCTACTGAGAGAACGACACAGCTTAGCTATTCCGATATAGGGAGAGAAAGTGATAAATTGTACAGATAAACAAAAGCAAAGCATGTAGCTCACCAGTTTAATTCCCAGAATGAACCTGCCGGCTCGCAAGTAAAATTAGAAAAAGGAAGGAAGCATCCAGGGAGACTGAAAAGCAATCCAGCACACGTGTGAATAAAAATTCCTTATTTACTGACTAAAATGAGACAAAAACAAAACAGGGACTACAGTGACAAATTCAGCAAAAGTTGAGACCTACGCGTTTCGAACAGTATAGTTATTAATCATGACAAGATAATCTTGGATGTTTCCTTCCACTCTCACATCGTACAGATAATTTGTGTGACAGCACAGCACAGCACAGCGAAGATGATTAGTGTGTGAATAAAGAGAATAATACAAATTTAATTGTTAGTGAGCAGTTGCTTAATTAATTAGTGTGGTAATAGTGCTGCTGATGTATCTCAGTTACACACTGTTTTGCATTCATGCAGAAGCAAACCACCAATATTGCTGAAAAAAACCCATTTAACTCTGCAGCTACCTCTCAAATTATAAATGTCACTAGAAGTACTACTGATTTTTTGCACACTTGTTATAATAGTCTAATTTGACATACAAATACACAAAAACAATACTGTTACGGTACTTCTCACATTTGCAACCCCTCCATTTATCCCTAACCTACACAAACTCCTGTTGATATCCCCATTGCTAAGCCAATTGCTGCCCAATATGTCCCTATTGCTGCAATAACAGTGTTGTGCGGTAACCGCACCTGGTAGTGTTCCACATTGTGCTTCTTATTTAGTGATAATGCACACTAATGCCTTCTAGATGGGAAAATTGCCCTCTAGAAAACAATATTGTGCTCTGTGAGCGCCCAACAATGTAATAATGCTATTTTTACCCCCAAAAACGAATAATGTCCTCTGTGCCCCTTTGATAGTTATAATAACCTGAGTGACCTTATAAGCATAAATGCACCTTAACTGCCCACTTAATATTGCTCCTGATTGCCCTTTAAAAGTAATTAAAAGTAATTGTAGCCCTTGAATGACCTTTTAACAAGATCTATCTATCTACACACAGTGCTTTGAAAACTATTCATACCCTGTGAACTTTTCCACATTTTTTTTTATCTTACACCAATAAAGTTAAGTGTATTTTATTAGGATTTTATGTGATATAACAACACAAACTAGTATTTGTGAAGTGTAAATAAAATGAAAATAGTTTTCTAAATATTTTAAAAATAGAATTCTGAAAATTGTGACATGCATTTGTATTCAGCACCCAGTAGTCTGAAACCCTTAAATACAATTCTCAGCAACCATTTGCCTCCAGGAGTCAACTAAATAGTAAATTGAGTCCACCTGTGTGTCATTTATTCTCAGTATAACTACAGCTGTGCTGTGGCCTCAGAGGTTTGTTTAAGAATATTAGGGATCAAACAGCATCATGAAAACCAAGCCACACCAAACAGGTTAGGGATAAAGTTGTGGAGAAGAGAAAATCAGGGTTAGGTTATGTAAAAAATTGCAAAAGCGCTGAATATTTCTTGGAGCACTGTCTATCATCCAAAAATGGAAGGAGGATGACACAGCTGCAAACCTACTAAGACATGGCCGTCCATCTAAACTGCCATCTCAAGCAAGGAGAGCACTAATTAGAGAAGCAGCCAAGATGCCCATGGAGGAGCTGCAAAGATCCACTGCTTAAGTGGAAGAATCTGTCCAAAGGACAGCTATTATTTGTATGCACCACAAATCTGGCCATTATGGAACAGTGGCAAAAAAAGCCAGTTGTGAAGGAAAGCCGCAAGATATCCCTTTTGCAAAGAAAAACAGCTAGGGACACAGCTAGCATGTGAAATGATGCTTTGGTGAGATGAGACCAAAGTAGAAATTTTTTAACTAAATGCAAAACACTATGTGTGGCGGAAAACTAACACTGCACATCACCCTTAAAACACTATCCCCACTGTCAAACATGATGGTGACAGAATCATGCAGTGTTGATGCTTTTCTACAGCAGACAGCAGGGAAAGGGAAGCTGGTTAGAGTTCATTGGAAGATGGATGGAATTAAATATGGGGCAATCCTGAAGGAAAATCTGTTAGAGGCTGCAAAAGACTTGAGAATGGAGAATAGCTTCACACTCACACAGGATACACTCCTTTAACCCCTTACTGCTGAAGCCACTTTTAACCTCCATTTTACAATTCTGACCAGTGTCACTTTGTAGTAATGACTATGCAACTCTTCAACGGATCCCAGTGATTGTTAGATTGTTTTTTCATGACACATTGTACTACATGTTACTGGTAAATTTAGGTTGAAATTTCTTTGTTTGTGAAAATATCAGAATTTTGGGTATAATTTTGAAAACTGCACAATTTTCAAACTTTGAATCTTTATATCCCTTAAACCAGAAAGTTATGTCACACAAAATAGTTAATAACTAGGGTAAAGTGGATAACATATTATATAAACCTATAGAAACACTACACTGGAATTTTTTAACAAATTCGAACTTTATTGGAAAATACCAAAACAATCATGATATTCTTAAAAAATTTTTTTAAAAGACTAATGCACAGTAGTAGACAAAGATATGTAAAGGAATACAGCCAGTCTGGGTAAAGCTATTAATATTCAAAGTGCTATGGCTGAAGATATAATAACAGAAATAGGGCAAATATAAGGTTGTGCGATAAAATTATTTTATAAAAAAAAATACATTTTTTATGAAATAATAGTGCCATGAAGTTGCAAAAATATGATAATACAGTGATTATAACAGATGAAATATCATGCACATCCTGATAAACGACCCCCTTAATCAATATTAGCAGCCATATGCAATACAGTAGTGTAAAACCCAGTCACATGCTAAAAACCTTACCGCTGTGGCTTTCTCCAAGGGCGTATGTGAGTTACTTTAAGGCAATGACTCTGGAACTCTTCAACGGATCCCAGTGATTATGAGAGTGTTTTTTCGTGACACATTGTACTACATATTACTGGTAAATTTAGGTTGAATTTTCCTTATTTGTGAAAATATCAGAATTTATTATTATTTCTTATTAATATTTATTCCATGGTGCTGTACATGAGAAGGGGTTACATACAGAATACATATACAAATTACAATAGACAGACTATAACAGAGGGAAGAGAACCCTGCCTTTGCGGGCTTACATTCTATAGGATTTTGGGGAGGAGGCAATAGGTGGGGTATTGGTCGGGCGACAGTTCCGTCACGGTGATGAGGCAGTAGCTGTGATGGTGCTGCAGCAGTGGGGTCATTGGAGATTATAGGTATTTCTGAACAGATGAGTTTTCAGGTTCCGATTGAAGCTTGCAAGTGTAGCAGATAATATGACATGTTGAGGCAGCAAATTCCAGAAGACGGGATGCTTGAGAGAAGTCTTGGCGGAGCAAATGAGTGAGGAGGAGAGAAGGAGATCTTGAGAGGACCGGAGATTACATGTTGTTGTAGCAGGAGATTAGTTAGGAGATATGAGGAGATAGATTATGGACAGCTTTGTAAGTCAGTGTTAGTAGTTTGATTTGGATACTGTGGAGGATTGGGAGCCAATGGAGCGATTTGCAAAGGGGAGAAGTGGGGTGGTATTGAGTAGATAGATGGATCAGTCGGGCAGCAGAATTAATGATGGACTAGAGAGGTACGAGAGTGTTAGCAGTAAGGCCACAGAGGAGGATGTTGCAGTAATCGAGGCGGGTGGGAGATTATGAGGGCATGCACTAGCATTTTTGTAGATTGAGAATTGAGGAAAGGATGGATTCTGGGAATATTTTCGAGTTGAAGACGGCAGGAGGTGGTGAGGGATTGGATATGTGGTATGAAGGACAAGGCAGAGTTGAAGGTCACGCCAAGGCACCGAACTTTGGGTACTCGGGAGAGCGTGATCTTATTTATTGTAATAGATAGATCAGGTAGTGAGTGTAGGTGAGATGGAGGAAATATGATTTGTTCAGTGTTGGCCACATTGAGCTTTAGGAAGCGAGAAGAGCAGAAGGAGGAAAGAAGAATTTAAATCTTTATATTCCTTAAACTAGAGAGTTATGTCATAGAAAATAGTTAATAAATAGGGTAAAGGGGTTAACATATTATCAGCAATTTCTCATTTTTTAACAAAATTTACAAAATCATTTTTTTTAGGGACCACAGCACATTTGAAGTGACTTTGAGGGGCCTATATGACAGGAAACACCCAAAAGTTTGTCACGAGTGTGTTACAGACTGATGTGAACTCCAAGAGATCTGGGATCCAAAGGTCACAGCGTATAGTCGATCGCAGATTCTCTTTGGTCCCCGCTCGTTGTTTACCTTGAGTTGAAGCTGATTTAACTCCATTCAATGCTGAAGGGGTTAAGGTTCCTTTCTATCCTGCTAATCTAACAGGTAGTTGTAATCTCAGCTGCAGCCACCTCCTTCTGCTATAAATATCAACTCCTCACTCCTCACTCCTCTCTCTGCTGGCTATAGCTTATTCCATACTGTCCACTTTGAAGAGACCTGCCTCTGGAGAAGCTTATGTGTTCATTTCTGTTGCAGCTGCAAGTTTCCTGTAGTAGAAGCCGTGGAGAGGTATTTGTTGTGCCTTTCCCCACTTTTTTGTCTTACCTTCCTCATGTTGACTTATTCCAATGGCGAAAATAGCGTTTGGCTGGCCTTCACACTAGTCAGTTTGAGTTCAGGGCCAGCCAGGCATTAGACATGGGTGAAGGAACTGTCTAGGGACATTAGGGAGTGCAGGAATTAGCCTCAGGGGAGTGTTAGGTGGTGACCTTGCTACCCTCTCCCAGGGCCTTTCATTGTATTGCTTCTCTGGTTCTCCGTTTGTGTTGCACTGCTCTCCGGGAGTTCTCTCACTTCTGGCGTGAAAAAGTGACACCATTTTAAAAATTGGACCTCTCAAAGTGCTCAAAATAACATTCAAGAAGTTTATTAACCTGTTACGTGCTACACATGAATTAAAGCAATGTGGAAGGAAAACAATTACAATTTTCCTTTACTCCACAAAATATTGCTTTAGCCTGAAATGTAGCATTTTCATAAGGTTAACAGGAGAAAATGGACCAAACAGTTTGTTGTGGAATTTATGCTGAGTACACCGATACCCCATATGTGGTGGGAAACTACTGTTTGGTGCACGGCAAGGCTCGGAAGGGAAGTAGCACAATTCGACTTTTGGAGTGCAAAATTGGTAGATAGATAGCGGACACCATGTCACGTTTGACGAGCCCCTGATGTGCATAAACAGTGGAAACCCCCCCCCCCGAATGACCCCATTTTGGAAACTACACCCCTCAAAGAATTTATTTAAAGGTGTGGTAAGCATCATTACTCCACAGGTACTTCATAGATTTTTTTTATCCTTGAGCCGAGAAAGTGAAAAAATAAATTTTTCCCCTCAACTGTTGCTTTTGCCCAAAATTTTTAATTTTCACACGGGCAACAAGAGAAAATGGACCATTAAATTTGTTATCCAATTTCTCCGTGTACATGGATACTCCATATGTGGTCGAAAACTATTTTTCAGGCACAATGTAAAGCTCAAAAGAGAAGCGCCAAATTGCAACTCACAAGAGGGGTGCATTTGGATTTAGGAGTGCAGATTTAGATTTCTTGTTGGGGAAGCGATGCTGATTTTCAAGAGCCTTTGAGTGGAGGCTTGTTTTTTTTTGTGGAATGATCTGAAGCTTTCATTGGGATGACAATTTTTGGATCACATTTATCCACCATACTTTTGGGTTTACATCTAAATCACCGAATGACAGGATTCAGATGACACCCCTGATGGATCCATTCACTATAATGACTCAGCAGAGTTACTCTGGACTATGGCCTCTGCTCAGCTGTCTGTCTTTTCAGAAATTCACAAAGCTGTGGATGACTGCGCTTTTATGAACAATTAGAAAGATAGACATTGCTGGATTATAAGTCAGAGAGAATCCACAGGATCTCCATCTGCCACATTATAGTGAATGTTCAGTTAGAGGTTCCATCTGCATCTTGTGTTCCAGAGATTTACATGTTAACTCCGATGGAAGCCTTCAGCGTAGAGCACAGGATAAATGTGAGCTGAGTCTTAAGCCTGCTTTACACGGGACGACCGATTGTGCGATTTCACAATCGATCGTACCCGCCCCCGTCATTTTTGTGTCACGGGCAAATCGCTGCCCGTGGCGCACAAACTCGTTTAACCCCCGTCACACACGTACTTACCTGCTGAGCGACCTTGCTGTGGGTGACGAACGTCCACTTCCTGAAGTGGGAGGGACGTTTGGCGTCACAGCGACGTCACACAGCCGCCGGCCAATAGAAGCGGAGGGGCGGAGATGAGCGGGACGTAAACATCCCGGCCACTTCCTTCCTTCCGCATAGCCGGCAGGTGCCGCGGGACGGAGGTAAGCTGCTGTTCATTGTTCCCGGGGTGTCACACGGAGCGGCGTGTGCTACCCCGGGAACGATGAGCAACCGGCGCCATTTTAATTAAACGAGATTATGAAACCGAGTGACGAGTACACGACTCACGATTTGTGAGCGATACTGCGTCGCTCGGAGGTGTCACACAGCCAGACATCGCAAGCGATGCCGGATATGCATCACAAAAACCGTGACCCCAACGCTCTATCGCACGATAGATCGTCTCGTGTAAAGCACCCTTTACTGTGATCTTTGGGAGGCCAAATAAACAAATTAACAGCAAGTCAAGAATTTGTTTTATTTATTTTTTTATGCCATTCACAATGCGGTATAAGTGAGAAGATGGTTTTATTCTTTGGGTCAGTGTGATTACAGCAACATTACAGAATAAAAACTATTTTATAGAAAAAAAAAAAAAAGATTTTGTTTTGCTATAGTCTTACAGCTATGGCAGCTTGATTTTTGCAGGACGAGATGACCTTAACATATTTATTCATATTTTGATAACATATTTATTCATATTTGACGTTTGATCGCATTTTATTCCTGTAGATTGGGTGAAAAAGCCCAATTTTTGCGACTTTTTTTTTCCCTTCACACTGTTTACTAAAGCGGTGAACTAGTGTAACAGATTTATAGTTTTGGTATTGCCGCATTCGGAACGACCCAATGTGTGTACTTTTTTTGTTTGTTTTTGTTTTTACATAAATATGCATGTATATTAGTATGATTTTTTTTCCATTATTTTATTTATTTGGGGATTTTTAAAAATATGTTTACAATTTTTTTTACTTAGTCCTCCTATGGGACATTAACTTTTATTAGTCTGATTGCTCGTATAATGCATTGCAATGCATAAACATGGCAATGCATTTCACCTGTCAGTGTGACACTGACAGAATACCTCTTAGGCTATGTGCGCACTTTGCTTTTTTACCTGCTTTTCCACTGCTATTTCAACTGCAGCGTTTTCATGCCAAAATGCTTGCGTTATGCTTTTCAAGCAAAGTCAATGGGACATTGAGCATTCTTGTCCGCACTTTGCTGTTGAAAACACTGCGTTTAATTTGAATAAATTTGGGCAAAAACTCAGCGTTTAAAGAAGGAACACGTCAATTGTTTTTGCCATTTTGGCTGCGTTTCCCATTCATTCAATTTAATACAAAACTGCAGCGTTTCTAAAAGCACCGGAAAAGCACTAAAAACTCATGAAAACCGCAAGATGCGCATAGGCTACTTTCTTTACGTTTTACATGCATTTTTAAAGCCAAAAGCATTGTCCTTTCTTCCAGAGGATGCTTTTTGAACTGCAACTACCTCGACGCAAAGTGCGCACATAGCCTTAGACCATGCTTTTGGCATGGTTTAAAGGCCACAGTAGGCAGCAAACCCAGAGGTCATTATTTGACTTTCAGTTGCCATGGCAATGATTTGGACCCCATGATCTCACACCTGTGGTCCTATGGCTCAGTGGTTAGCACTGCAGTCTTGCAACGCTGGGGTCCTGGGTTCAAATCCACTAAGGACACCATCTGCAAGGAGCTTGTATGTTCTCCCCATGTTTGTGTGGGTTTCCTCCCACACTCCAAAAACATACTCACAGAGAACCAAGATTATGAACCCCAATGGGGACAGTGTTGCAATTGTATGTAAAGCGCTGTGGAATTAACAGTGCTATATAAATGAATAAATATTATTATATTTAGGTGGGAGAGGGAGCACACTCCCTCTCAAGCCTCCTAAGCGCTATTGATTCTGGCTTTTAGGGGTTTAAACAACTATGGGCAGCACGGCACCAGCCCTGGCTGCGTAAGCCAAAGCTTGGCTATCACTTTAGCTGAGCTCCCAACTCGTGCACAGGTCTTGTGCCTTCATGATCGCCAATACGTCTATTTGCAGGAATGCACTACAAAATACCATGCATTGGTTCGTCCACTGTTGGGAAGGGGTTAATAAAAAATAGTGTCAGCTTAGTATCCTACATGTACTATTACTATATATATGTTTACTTACTGCAGGGTATTTGCATATTTGTTTTTATCCTAAGGTTTTGTTTTAAAGTGGTCTGGGTAGCCCCTCATACAAAATTGGGGTTGGGCCACCTTTGAACCTATGAAGACACTTCATTTACAGGGTGCTTAAAGGGGTTGTCCATTACTTGGAAAACACCTTCTCATTTGCCATGTTTGCCCCCATTAACATAAACACATACTTACCTGTGCTGCCGGTACCATTCCCGCAATGCCGGCCCGGCAGTCACTCTCTTGGGGCTTACATGAGATTCTTATGTTATGCAAGCCCTGTGCCCAATCAGTGCTGGCTTCACTTTCTTGCTGGAACAGCATTGGTAGCGGAGGTGAATATAAGCTTTTTTTTTATTTTAACAGAACAAATGAGAAGGGGTTGACCAAGTAGAGGACAATCCCTTTAAGAGAATGCCTTCATACTCCACCCCTCTATTCTTAGTGCTTGGTTCCCAGTTTTATTCATCATGAGATTTCTGGCCTTTTTTCTACTAATTCCTATTACCTGCATATTCAGTTGTGCTTTTGACTATGCTTTCACAAATGATTAACCTGAAGTCACAGATGTGGATAACCGGACATTGCTCTCTGCTTTATATTGCTGCCTGAGTATTTTTCCTGGAACACTAATTTGAATATTTTACCTTATTACACAAACCATAAATAGTATAGAAACATAGCTTTATAATTTAGTATATCATATAAAAGCATTTACAAAATGTATGTGGAGACAGTTTTATGAATATCAATTAAGAAATGAGTGGTTATGTTTACATTAATCCATTTAATCCCTTTACGAACAAGGACGTACTGGTAAGTCCTTGGTCGTGTCGCAGAAATCACCACCGACTGCTGCGGTGAGCTGGCAGTGAACCTGCACATGTCTGCTGATTTCAACAGCAGACATGTGGGGGTTAACAGGCACAGGTGAATCCACAATCCACCCGCACCTGCTTGTCACGTACATATTGACAGTGCTATCCAACAGCACAATTTAAATGGCTGCAGTGTGGATTGCGGCATTCCTTGCAGTCATCGTAGGCCCCATGACGCGATCACAGGGAGCCGATGGTTGCCATGGTAGAAACAGGTCATGTGATGACCCCTGTTGCTACCATGACGTAGTTCCTGTAAGGGCTTGTTCGCACGTGCCTGCTGAAATTTCTGCAGCGATTTGACAGCACATGTGCGCTTCAAATCACTACAAAAACACTGCATAATGGATGCAGTGTTTCAGCAGAATAAATCCCGATTTCATGCGCTCGGGATGCTGCCCCCACCATAAACAGAGTGGGAGCTGCATCCAAAGCGCACGGAATAATTGACATGCTGCTTTTTAAAACGCACGGATTTGAGTAAAAATTTTAGCATCCAAACCGCTGCGTTTAAAAAAGCAACGTGTGCACGTATCATGCACAATCTTCATAGATTGTGCAGGGGACGCAGGATGCATGCTTTTATGCTGCAGTTCTAAACGCAGTGTAAAAGCATGCAAGACGCAGACGTGCGTACACAGCCTAAGAGAGGAAAAGTGCATTTTTGCTTATCAGAGCTGTGCAGCGCTGATCAACAGAAATGTTCAAGTGATCTGACTGCTGATCCATAAAGTCACCTAAGGGAACTAGTAAAATAAATAAAAAATATAAAAAAAAAACAAACGTTTTTGAAAATATAAAAAAAGTAAAAAATCTAAAAGTTCAAATCATCCCTCTTTTACCCCACTGAAAATAAAACAGTTAAAAAAATAAAAAATATAGCATAGAAGTCACGGGGCACTCGGCCTTCAGTCCAGCGTTTATTTTTTCACTTGAAGGATACAACCGCAAATGAATCCATATTATAGCATGTGGGAGCGATGAGGGAGAGCGCTTTGGACGACGGCCGTTTCATGCCGACCAAGCGCTTCTACGGGTCCACCTGCTATAACATGGATTCAATAGCTGTTGTATCCTTCTAGTGAAAAAATAAACGCTGGACTGAAGGCTGAGTGCCCCGTGACTTCTATGCTATTTAAAAATTGGACAAGTTCGGCTAGTTTCACATATCCGTCTTTTCACCGGATTGGCGGTTCCGGCGCACTCTAGTAGTGTGTTACACTACAATGGCAGTGCGGCAACTTCTGGGTCACATGCTTCGGTCACATGACAGCATGTGACCGGAGCTTGTCGCGCTGCCATTGTACTGTATACACTGTACTGGAGTACACCGCCGCCAATCCGCTGTAGAAAAGGCGGATGTGTGAAACTAGCCTTCCTGGGACTATACACAGAGATTAGCACCGCTTTCCTGCCTCACTTTGACTCCACGTGGATTCCTGTGTGTACTCCTGTTACTGTGTGGTGCCACTATTCAGTGCATTTTCTGTTTCTGTTGTACGATAAAATATATACACATATCGCTACATTCATAAATTCCTGATCTATCAAAATATAAAATTAATCTGATCAGTACATTCCAAATGCCAAAATTATGGTTTTTGGTCACTGCCAAAATGTTTTAAAATGCAATAGCAGGCAATCAAAACATGGCATCTGCACAACAATAGTATCATTAAAAATGTCAGGTCAAAACGCAAAAAATAAGCCATCACTGAGCCCCAGATCCCGAGAACGCTACAGGTCTCAAAAAAATGGCTCCAAAAGTGCAATTTTTTTGGACAAACCTCTGAATCTTTTTCACCCCTTAGATAAAAGTATAAATGTTTGGTATCAGCAAACT
Organism: Anomaloglossus baeobatrachus; assembly: GCF_048569485.1. NCBI lineage: Eukaryota > Metazoa > Chordata > Amphibia > Anura > Aromobatidae > Anomaloglossus > Anomaloglossus baeobatrachus. The sequence goes on along the minus strand of NC_134353.1, from coordinate 322,851,552 downwards.
CATTCTTACCTGAGGCATCACACGGATACGTCAGTTTTACTATATAGTGAACACTGTGAATAAAAGTCCTCAAAAGCAATCGTGCAATTGCACTTTTTTTTTTACAATTTCACCGCACTTGGAATTTTTTTCCCCATTTTCAGTACACTATATGGTAAGACTAATGATTTCATTCAAAAGTACAACTCATCCCGCAAAAACTAAGCCCTCATATGGCAAGACTGACGGAAAAATAAGTGTTTGTGCGGTTTATATACAAACGGACTTTACAGTCAGATATAGACACTGAACTTATGATATTAACAAGAATTTCATGATTCCATGCACAGATTTTTATCAGCTGGAAGCGCTGATGCTGTATAGATTGCATTTATGTAATTTCCACAATATGTAGTCTTAAGGTTAGTCTATACAGTTAGGTCCAGAAATATTTGGACAGTGACACAATTTTTGCGAGTTGGGCTCTCCATGCCACCACATTGGATTTGAAATGAAACCTCTACAACAGAATTCAAGTGCAGATTGTAACGTTTAATTTGAAGGTTTGAACAAAAATATCTGATAGAAATTGTAGGAATTGTACACATTTCTTTACAAACACTCCACATTTTAGGAGGTCAAAAGTAATTGGACAAATAAACCAAACCCAAACAAAATATTTTTATTTTCAATATTTTGTTGCGAATCCTTTGGAGGCAATCACTGCCTTAAGTCTGGAACCCATGGACATCACCAAACGCTGGGTTTCCTCCTTCTTAATGCTTTGCCAGGCCTTTACAGCCGCAGCCTTCAGGTCTTGCTTGTTTGTGGGTCTTTCCGTCTTAAGGGTATGTGCGCACGTTGCTTTTTACCTGCTTTTTACCTGCTTTTTCTTCTGCGCTGTTTAATGCCAAAATGGATGTGTTCTTCTATTCAAGCAAAGTCTATGGGAATTTGGGTTTCTTGTTCACACTATGTTGTTCAAAATGCTGCCTTTTTGTGGCAGAACTTTGGTCAAAAACTCAGCTTTTCAAAGAAGCAACATGTCAATTGTTTTTGCCATTTGGGTTTTGCACTGCAAAGCTGAGTTTTTGACCAAAGTTCTGCCACAAAAAGGCAGCATTTTGAACAACATAGTGTGAACAAGAAACCCAAATTCCCATAGACTTTGCTTGAATAGAAGAACACATACATTTTGGTATTAAACAGCGCAGAAGAAAAAGCAGCAAAAAAGCAGGTAAAAAGCAGGTAAAAAGCAACGTGCGCACATACCCTTAGTCTGGATTTGAGCAAGTGAAATGCAAGCTCAATTGGGTTAAGATCTGGTGATTGACTTGGCCATTGCAGAATGTTCCACTTTTTTGCACTCATGAACTCCTGGGTAGCTTTGGCTGTATGCTTGGGGTTATTGTCCATCTGTACTATGAAGCGCCGTCCGATCAACTTTGCGGCATTTGGCTGAATCTGGGCTGAAAGTATATCCCGGTACACTTCAGAATTCATCCGGCTACTCTTGTCTGCTGTTATGTCATCAATAAACACAAGTGACCCAGTGCCATTGAAAGCCATGCATGCCCATGCCATCACGTTGCCTCCACCATGTTTTACAGAGGATGTGGTGTGCCTTGGATCATGTGCTGTTCCCTTTCTTCTCCAAACTTTTTTCTTCCCATCATTCTGGTACAGGTTGATCTTTGTCTCATCTGTCCATAGAATACTTTTCCAGAACTGAGCTGGCTTCATGAGGTGTTTTTCAGCAAATTTAACTCTAGCCTATTTTTGGAATTGATGAATGGTTTGCATCTAGATGTGAACCCTTTGTATTTACTTTCATGGAGTCTTCTCTTTACTGTTGACTTAGAGACAGATACACCTACTTCACTGAGAGTGTTCTGGACTTCAGTTGATGTTGTGAACGGGTTCTTCTTCACCAAAGAAAGTATGCGGCGATCATCCACCACTGTTGTCATCCGTGGACGCCCAGGCCTTTTTGAGTTCCCAAGCTCACCAGTCAATTCATTTTTTCTCAGAATGTACCCGACTGTTGATTTTGCTACTCCAAGCATGTCTGCTATCTCTCTAATGGATTTTTTCTTTTTTTTCAGCCTCAGGATGTTCTGCTTCACCTCAATTGAGAGTTCCTTAGACCGCATGTTGTCTGCTCACAGCAACAGCTTCCAAATGCAAAACCACACACCTGTAATCAACCCCAGACCTTTTAACTACTTCATAGATTACAGGTTAACGAGGGAGACACCTTCAGAGTTAATTGCAGCCCTTAGAGTCCCTTGTCCAATTACTTTTGGTCCCTTTAAAAAGAGGAGGCTATGCATTACAGAGCTATGATTCCTAAACCCTTTCTCCGATTTGGATGCGAAAACTCTCATATTGCAGCTGGGAGTGTGCACTTTCAGCCCATATTATATATATAATTGTATTTCTGAACATGTTTTTGTAAACAGCTAAAATAACAAAACTTGTGTCACTGTCCAAATATTTCTGGACCTAACTGTATTTGCTTCTATAATGCATGTGGCGTGTGCGTGACCACTGCACTGCGCCCCTCCCGGCGTCTTCTGGGTCTTTTGTTCACTGCTGGGAGACAGTTACCAGCCATGCTCTCCGGCACAAGTGCAGATGTGGCGCCCCTGACCTGGTCAGGCACCACTGAGTACTGCACCCATGCTGGGGACAGTACAACACAGGTAATCCAGAAGGCTGACCGGGGTGTGGTACACAGGCGCATAGTGATCAGGTCTCACACATGTACCCATGAGAGGACCCCTGGGGATCCCAGGAGGGGGAAAAGCCTTCACCTTCACTGGAATAGTGGAGGGGGCCAAAAGCCTCCATCTCCTCTCAAGGGGTGTGGTAAGAGAGTCTGGTTGCTAGGTGGCGTAGGCAGGCACAAAAGGGAAAAGAGAAGGAGGAGTAAACAGTCTAGGGTCTGCAGCAGAGTGTGGAGGAGTGAGGAGCAGGAAAGTGAAGCTCAGACAGGAGCAGCAGTGAAGGTCCCAGATGTGAGCCGGTTCAGTGCAGAGTCCAGGGAGCTCGAGTGAGGAGCAGATCCCGTGGGCTGCTGTAGTCTGACAGCGTCCGCGCAGTGGCTACCGACGGGGGAGAACGGTCAACTAGGAGTGCTACCCGAAATCCATCTTCAGCTAGAGAGAGAGCAACGGAGTGGGAAGTAAGGAGACTGCTAGAGAGTACCAGGCCCAAACGGGCGGCAGATCCCGAAGCGGAGATAGATCCAGCTTTCTTTTGCTAAACCTGCCGGTGTGGGGCTCTCAAAGCCCACGCCACAACACCACAAAAGCCGCAGCCACGTAGCCACAGTTAGGGCCCATAGGTCACAGGAGGCAAGCAGCTGGAGTGGCCTGGTCCAGGCGACAAGCAAACGGCAAACGAAGGGGAGAGAGGCTGCAGCATCTTCCCTGGGTGACCCCCATAGGGACTCAAAGTCGGGGTTACCCCAAACCACCAAGGGCTAAGGAAGGCGAGTTAGTAGTCACCCTCACAAGTCAGCCAGAAGGACATCTGGTTCCCACTTGGTTCATCCCAGCTACGCCCGGGTCACTCACCCTGCCATCAACTGTGAGTAAAAACCCTGAAAGACATCCTGCCTGTGTTGAGTCATTCTGCGCCTTGTAGTTCTACGCATCTACACAGGGCCCTGGGGCTTGCCTCACTCTCAGGAGGCTACTACAACTGGCTGCACCCACCATCAGCCCCAGGCATCCCTTAACCTGCAGTGGCGGTCCCCCACTGACCGCAAATCTGAGAGTGGCGTCACGACAAACTACAAAGAAGGTTTCCTACCTGTGACCAGACAGATCCAGCTGAGTGGAGTCCCTGAAGGTAATGCACCGACACAGCGTACCCGGGGCCCGACATCTGGCGTCACGAACAGGATAAGGACTAGACCTGTTGAGACAGGTGACCATGTGCCTGGGCGGTCCGCTTGAAAAATTGGAAGCGCCGCCATATTGCCACCATGAAAAGCGCGCTGAAAAACAACAGCAGCCCGCGCTGGAAGAAGTTACCGCCCACGAAGAGGTGTGGCTACCCAGAGATCCCCTGCAGAGTTCTGACCTCGCTTGTGAAGAGAGCGGAAGCGTCCAGAGACGGCGGGAAGGACAGAGAGCCACAAGCCTGCTGCTGCAGAGAGAAGAAATGGAGTCCGGACGTGGATACCCAGAACCAGGCTCTGCTGCCTGGTGGTGCCGGGAGCTTGCTATCTTCTGCGATCAGCTGGAGGCCAGGATTATGCGACAGCTCAGTGAGGGACGCACGGAGCTTCTGGAGATGGCTGCGGCGGTTCGGACCTACGAAGAGGGAGCCGCGCGACGCATGCCAGATCGAGCGGCGACGACTCAGATCCCGATGGTGCCACCGATGGGTGAGTCCAGAGTTGCCCCGGCCAGCGCAAGTGCTCCGACCCCTGCTGCTACGACCGCGGTCCCAGAAGAGGCACCTGGCGCGGCGACGCTGAGCGAGGCCGCAGCCACGCTAGGTGCGGCCCGCCAAATCCAGGCCGACGCAGCGACACCCCGCCTGGCCCGCAAAGGTCCGACTGCCACGGCGATACTCATCCGTGCCGCAGGTGTGACGCTGACCCAGGCTGCCACCCTGCTGAGCCCAGTCCGCCAAGACCCCACCGCAGCAGCGACGCTCGTCCGAGCCGCAAGTGAGATGCTGAACCAGGCCGCAGCCCCGCCAGGTGCGGCCCGTCAAGCCCCGATCACTGCAGCGACGCCCAGCTCCACCTGCACGGACCCCATTGGGGATGCGACGCCAATTCAGACCGCGGCTGCAATGCCCAGTCCGGCCCGCCAAGAACTGGCCGCAACAGCGACGCAGATCCAGGCCGCCGCCACGCCAGGCTCGGCCCGCACAGACCAGGCCGCCGCCATGCCAGGCGCGGCCCGCCAAGACCAGGCCGCCGCAGCGATGCCCTGCGCGGCCCGCCAAGAAAAGACTACATCACCATTTACCCCGGCCTGCAAGGCCAGAGCAGACACCGCTCCCCAGTCTAAGGAGGTCCCTGCAAGGAAATCCCTGATAGGTGAAGACCCCGCGTACTGGCAGCTGAAGGCTGACATGGAGGCCAAGTTTCCACAGGAGATGGTGGACCAGTACATGCTCCCTCCGCACACCCCTAAGGCAACCCCTGCGGCAACCACGCCGAAGAGTCCACCGCCTGGGCCAGCTGAGGAACACTCACCCCCAGCGCTGCCACGACCAGAGTGCAGCGAAGAACTAAGGGGGAGAGGAGGGCAAGAAGTTGAGGAGTTGCCCCCGGAGCCAGCAGCAGTGCTAGTCCCAGAGCCGGAGATGCTGCCATATTCCCGCTGGGACGAGGAAGACCTGACACCTCCTGCTGAAGAAGACCTGCCCAACCGCCCCACCTGGGAGCTTGTAAGCTGCACTTCGCAGAATCCAGCCCGCAAGACACAGCGCCGCAGTAGAACCCAGTCTTTCCCTGCACCGCCATCCCCAGAGCAGAGAGAAGTCACGGCCAGAGACCTACAAGAAAAACGGTTCCTGAGAAGAGCCAAAGCACAGATCAGAGGACCCCTGCGTCGAGGAATTGTCGAAGATTTCAGCCTCAAATCAGGATACGGCTTTATAGTATCACCTGGTGTGAAGGAAGGGATTTTTGTCAATCGAAGGGATGTGAGAGCCCACCTGCCCAGAGGACACCCTGGAAGAAATTTGAAGATAGGAGACTCAGTGGAGTTCACTATGCATCAGGGAGAAAGAGGCTGGTATGCCCTAGATGTTGCACCATGTCCTAGAAGTCCTTGCAGAAGCCCTGCAGTCACAACAGAAGATGAAGACAGAGACACTGAAGAAGAAAGAAAATACAACGAACCCACAGACGAAGAAAGAGATCAAGAAACCAACAGGTGCCGCAGCCCTACAGGCCCAAGCCCTGGTATGGAAGAGTAGAGGAATCTGCATAAAGTAAAGCAAACAGCAAGTTTGAAGTTTTGCAACGTTTACGTTTAAGTATGTGCCCACATAAACTTGTGTGAGAAAACCATAAACCTTAAGGCTATGAACTGGCTATAGCCACAAACTCTCGCAGTGTAAATAGTTACACCAGAGGCACCACTACCAGAGTCAGCCTGTTTAGGGGCTTGGCTCGTCTGCAACCAGGAGGAGCCCGTCCGTATATAGGGCCTTGGCTCGCCTGCGACCAGAGAGCATGCCTGTTTATGGGGCCTGGCTCTCCACCACAAAGAGGGTACCTGGTCAGCACCAACTGTGGAGGCCGCCTCTACATCCTGCCAGAAGAGGCTGAAGGCGCGGATCCATCAGGCCAGGTATACCCTGAAACCACCAGCCCATGAAAGCCGCCTCTACATCCTGCCAGAAGTGGCTGAAGGCGCGGCCAACGGGAGAGGCAGATTGGAGGAAAGGTCTGGGGAAGTAGATGGCCCAGATCTGGTTACCAAAAGGACCGGTGACCTGCCTCCTGAAAGGGTTTGGGTGGGTTAACGGACTTGTGGGTGGAGGGTGGTGATGTATGGTACCTGGTGCTTTTAAAATGTTTTACATGTTTTAATGTTTTATGCATTTTTAAAATGTTGTCTTGCAGCCCGAGGACGTGCTGGTGATAACTAAGGGGGAATGTGGCGCCCCTGACCTGGTCAGGCACCACTGAGTACTGCACCCATGCTGGGGACAGTACAACACAGGTAATCCAGAAGGCTGACCGGGGTGTGGTACACAGGCGCATAGTGATCAGGTCTCACACATGTACCCATGAGAGGACCCCTGGGGATCCCAGGAGGGGGAAAAGCCTTCACCTTCACTGGAATAGTGGAGGGGGCCAAAAGCCTCCATCTCCTCTCAAGGGGTGTGGTAAGAGAGTCTGGTTGCTAGGTGGCGTAGGCAGGCACAAAAGGGAAAAGAGAAGGAGGAGTAAACAGTCTAGGGTCTGCAGCAGAGTGTGGAGGAGTGAGGAGCAGGAAAGTGAAGCTCAGACAGGAGCAGCAGTGAAGGTTCCAGATGTGAGCCGGTTCAGTGCAGAGTCCAGGGAGCTCGAGTGAGGAGCAGATCCCGTGGGCTGCTGTAGTCTGACAGCGTCCGCGCAGTGGCTACCGACGGGGGAGAACGGTCAACTAGGAGTGCTACCCGAAATCCATCTTCAGCTAGAGAGAGAGCAACGGAGTGGGAAGTAAGGAGACTGCTAGAGAGTACCAGGCCCAAACGGGCGGCAGATCCCGAAGCGGAGATAGATCCAGCTTTCTTTTGCTAAACCTGCCGGTGTGGGGCTCTCAAAGCCCACGCCACAACACCACAAAAGCCGCAGCCACGTAGCCACAGTTAGGGCCCATAGGTCACAGGAGGCAAGCAGCTGGAGTGGCCTGGTCCAGGCGACAAGCAAACGGCAAACGAAGGGGAGAGAGGCTGCAGCATCTTCCCTGGGTGACCCCCATAGGGACTCAAAGTCGGGGTTACCCCAAACCACCAAGGGCTAAGGAAGGCGAGTTAGTAGTCACCCTCACAAGTCAGCCTGAAGGACACCTGGTTCCCACTTGGTTCATCCCAGCTACGCCCGGGTCACTCACCCTGCCATCAACTGTGAGTAAAAACCCTGAAAGACATCCTGCCTGTGTTGAGTCATTCTGCGCCTTGTAGTTCTACGCATCTACACAGGGCCCTGGGGCTTGCCTCACTCTCAGGAGGCTACTACAACTGGCTGCACCCACCATCAGCCCCAGGCATCCCTTAACCTGCAGTGGCGGTCCCCCACTGACCGCAAATCTGAGAGTGGCGTCACGACAAACTACAAAGAAGGTTTCCTACCTGTGACCAGACAGATCCAGCTGAGTGGAGTCCCTGAAGGTAATGCACCGACACAGCGTTTGCGGGGCTCCACACAGACTTTGACATCGATGGGGGGGGGGCATGCGCCAACGCCAATAGACCATCTCCATTGGTTCATTACTAGGTCACAACTTGTTTCTGTAACAATTTAGGCTGTACGCGCACAGTGCGTTTTTCACAGCGTTTTTCAGGTGCGTTTTTGGGCTCAAAACACATGACTTTACTTCCTCAGCAAAGTCTGAGTTTTAATTTTTGCTGTCCGCACACAACTTTTTTTTTTCTGCGTTTTTGAGCAGAAAAAAAATGGTCAGGTCAATTCTTTTCTGCGTTTAACTGCGTTTTCCACCCATGCAATGCATTGGAAAAACGCAGCCAAACACAGAGATCAAAAACGCAGCAAAACGCAACCAAAAACGCGCCACAAAAAGCATGCGTTTTTACCGATGCATTTTTGCCACGGGTGCGTTTTTTGTGCATTTTGTGGCAAAAAACGCACAAACACAGCGTCAAAAAAACGCAGCGTGCGCACATACCCTTAAGGTTCTGTTGGTGAGAGGAGTTATCCCCATGATAAAGTGGTAATTAAGCTCGCAAAATGCAACTGGAGGGTCCTTATTTGGGGTACAACCTACGGGCTATATCCTCATAGTGCACTTTGATTGGCATATGTACTCTATGATTTGGCTTCACCTATCCAGTATTTCATGAGTGCACTATTGTATCCTTATAGAACATGTATTTATGCTAATGGAATAGTGCATTCCTCTATTTTATATTTCTTACATACCTGTTGAGACAAGCTTTCTACCCACCACAGTGTGTGTGTGTGTGTGTGTGTGTGTGTGTGTGTGTGTGTGTGTGTGTGTGTGTGTGTGTGTGTGTGTGTGTGTGTGTGTGTGTGTGTGTGTGTGTGTGTGTGTGTGTGTGTGTTATATGTCCCACAAAACAGAATCTGAAATAAGAAGTGCTGACATTCAATAGGTTGCTATATACTACAGGAGCGGTGTGACATCACAGATCACATGATTGAGATTCAAAATAGAAACATGGCTATAACACTAACCATTGAATACAGCAGCCATATATTAGCGAATATAGTTACAAAACTCTATTTACAAAATTAAAAAATAGGAAGAAAAAAAAAGAAAAGAGTAATCAAGGATACAAAATGAAAAAAAAAATTGCTATGAAAGCTATATCACAAAAATATAAATGTATGTACAGTGCAAAGGAAAAGACCCTTATATAGCCAATGAGAAAATGTGTAAGCGCTCCATAGTGCAATAGTAAACACCAGTGTAGAAAACAATAGCTGCGTATTAACCCACTAGTGACAGTCAAATTTGACATTAATAACCAAACCAAATTTTTTAATGGTTTTTTTCGCGACACATTGTATTTTGTTAGTGGTAAATTTTGGTTGATATTTTTTGCCTTTATTTGTGAAAGTATCAGAATTTTAGTGGAAGTTAAAAAAAAAAAAAATAAAAAAAAAATCAGCAATTTTTAAACGGCGTTTTTATATTCTGAAACCAGTTAGTCATGCTACAAGTGCATCTCAATAAATTAGAATATAAAAAAAAGTTAGTGTATTTCAGTAATTAAATACAAAAAGGGAAACACATTATATACAGTCATTACAATCAGAATGATCTATTTCCAGTGTTTGTTTCTGTTAATGTTGATGATTATGACTTACAGCCAATGAAAACCCAAAAGTCAGAAAATTAGAATAATTACCACAAAACACCTGCAAAGGCTTCCTAAGCATTTATCAAAACTACACTAAGCAGCCCAGCAAGTGACACACCGCTGGAATCAGGATCTCTGCCCCTACATTATGCTGCTCTCAGATTAGGTGTTAAAAACCTGGCAATAGATCAATTTAAATAGGGGGTAAAGATTCCAATATGTCCTCTCTGTAGTTTTCCTTTTTAGATGGTTTTCCAATTCATCTAACAGAAGTGCATTGATCTGGCCATCAAATTAGCACCTACATTCTCATTATAGCTGAAGAGGTTTCCCAGGTTCTCTTAAAAGGAACCAATCACCAGGATTTTCGTATATAACCTACAGCCAGTGCTATACTGGCACTATCAGGTTGATTCTATACTTCAGCTCGGATGTATAGGTTTTGAAATCCAAGAAAGTAAAGTTTATAAAATCATCAGCTTCTTGAGTGACAGCAGCTGAGGATCAGATATCTGTGGTGGGTATTCATAGTTATGCATTCTAACAGGTGGAGGGGATAAGTATTATACAATCGATTTACTTTTTCACAAGCAGGACCTGTGCTGAGGTTATAGCCATGTGACCAGAAGGGGCGGGGCCTCGGTCAACAGAAAAATGTTGCTTCCTCATATCAGCTTTGTTGGCTGAGGCCCCGCCCATTCTGGTCACATGGGTATGACCTCAGCACAGGTGCTGCAAGTTAAAAATTAAATCGATTGCATAATACTTATGCGAATTCTAACATGGGGAGGGGATATCTATGTACACCCCCGGTTATTATCTGATCCTCAGCTGCTGTCACTCAAAAAGCTGATGATTTTATAAACTTTACTTTCTTGGATTTAAAAACCTAAACATCTGAGCTGACCACTAAAAGGTATATAGAGAATCAGCCTGATCGTGCCAGTATAGTACTGGCTTTAGGTTATATATGAAAATACTGGTGATTGGTTCCCTTTAAGTAGACCATCTTCCTTTCTATCCCTAAGATCTTTGAAACTTGAGGAATTCTAAAACAGAATGGACATTTTGTTTGGCCCTCTGGCCACCGGGATGTACATTTTTTTAGATTTCTTCCTATACCTTAACAGCTTCAGGCTGAAAGGGAAAGAAAACCTTAAAATCCCTGGGAATAACTAACCTTTTTTTACACCTCTTTCCACTCTTCCAGTATCATAGCTCTATTATGCTTATTGACTGAGAATCTTCACTTTGGATCCTGAAGCAGAAGGTCAGATGAGTTTGAAATGTGTAGATCAATAAACCAGAAATTTTATGTTCAATTTCTCTGGCTCCACACAGATTCATCAATGCAGCAGCACAGGAAAACCACTTTCCGTTCCAATTCCCTGTTTATATTCTCCGACGAGTAGTAATATTTTTTTTCCTTTCTCCTCTAGGAGCATTGAGCAATTCTTAAACCTTCATCCAGCTCCTGGTCAAAGTAATATATCTTTTATTCTGAGCTTGAATCTATGTCCCCTCAAGCTCTCTTATGATGTGGTATAGACTGGGGTGACTGACGGGAAAGTAGATTACTGTAAATACAGTGCTCTGGTCTTCATCTCTGATCAATGATCTCATGTCAACAATGAAGGAGGAACATTCCTCCTTGTTTAGCTTGGCAATGCAATCTCAGAAGTTACTTCTTATGTCTCTGGCATAATGCTACATATGGCACAACTTTTAACCACCTTCTGTGTAGCAGGTTTTTTTTTCCTTTTTTTTAGGGATATCTTTGTCTCAACCAAGGGATGGATCTAGAGGTAGATCAGAGCAGCCAGGATTCTGACCCTCTATGCTGATATCTACAAGGGTGAGGTCAGCCCCAGGATATGAATAGACACTTTTTACCTGGCCTCCACCCTTATAAGTCAGGAGCATATTGCCTCATCTCTTACTTGTGTCCGCCTGATTAGACCCACACCTAGATCTGGCTACTATTGTGGCTCACACTGATCACACACAAGGGCTCTAGTGGTTTTTGGTGCCATTCCCTCAGAAACGGAAGTGCGCTCCTCCCTGGAATGCACGACAAGGCATATCAGAAGTGGATTTCCTCACCTAAGCATGCCCTCAGAAATCATTTGCAAATCAAAAGAAGGGAATTTTGTTACTTACCGTAAATTCCTTTTCTTCTAGCTCCAATTGGGAGACCCAGACAATTGGGGTGTATAGCTACTGCCTCCGGAGGCCACACAAAGCATTACACTAAAAAGTGTAAGGCCCCTCCCCTTCTGGCTATACACCCCCCCGTGTGATCACGGGCTGCTCCAGTTTTAGTGCCAAAGCAAGAAGGAGGAAAGCCAATAACTGGTTTAAACAAATTCACTCCGAATAACATCGGAGAACTGAAAACCGTTCAACATGAACAACATGTATACCCGTAAAAAAAACAAAAATCCCGAAGGACAACAGGGCGGGTGCTGGGTCTCCCAATTGGAGCTAGAAGAAAAGGAATTTACGGTAAGTAACAAAATTCCCTTCTTCTTTGTCGCTCCTAATTGGGAGACCCAGACAATTGGGACGTCTAAAAGCTGTCCCTGGGTGGGTAACTTAATACCTCATGTTAGAGCTGCAAAACAGCCCTCCCTTACGAGGAGGCAACTGCCATCTGCAGGACTCCTCTACCTAGGCCGGCGTTCGCCGAAGCGTAGGTATGCACCTGATAATGTATGGTGAAAGTGTGCAGACTCTACCAGGTAGCTGCCTGGCACATCTGTTGAGCCGTAGCCTGGTGACGTAATGCCCAGGACGCACCCACGGCTCTGGTTGAATGGGCGTTCAGCCCTGATGGAACCGGAAGCCTAGCAGAACGGTAGGCTTCAAGAATTGGTTCTTTGATCTATCGAGCCAGGGTGGATTTGGAAGCCTGCGACCCTTTGCGCTTACTAGCGACAAGGACAAAGAGTGCATCTGAGCGGCGCAAAGGCGCCGTGCGGGAAATGTAGATTCTGAGTGGTCTCACTAGATCTAACAAATGTAAGTCCTTTTCATACCGATGAACCGGATGAGGACAAAAGGAAGGTAAGGAGATATCCTGATTAATATGAAACGAGGATACTACCTTAGGGAGAAACTCCTGAATGAGGCGCAACACTACCTTGTCCTGGTGGAACACCAGGAAGGGAGCCTTGGATGACAGTGCTGCTAGCTCAGACACTCTCCGAAGAGACGTGATCGCTACCAGAAAGGCCACTTTCTGAGATAGTCGAGAAGGTGAAACATTCGTCAGAGGCTCGAAAGGCGGCTTCTGGAGAGCACGTAGTACCCTGTTCAGATCCCATGGATCTAACGGCCGCTTGTACGGGGGGACGATATGACAAACCCCCTGCAGGAACGTGCGTACCTGAGGAAGTCGTGATAGACGCTTCTGAAAAAAACACCAATAGCGCCGAGCCTTGCCCTTTAAGGGAGCCGAGCGACAAGCCCTTTTCCAACCGAGATTGCGGGAAGGAAAGAAGAGTAGGCAATGCCAATGGCCCGGGGGACACTCCTTGTACAGAGCACCAGTATAAGAAAATCTTCCACGTTCGTGGTAGATCTTAGCAGACGTGGGCTTCCTAGCCTGACTCATAGTGGCAACGACCCCTTGGGATAATCCTGAGGACACTAGGATCCAGGACTCAATGGCCACACAGTAGGTTCAGGGCCGTAGAATTCAGATGGAAAAACCGGCCCTTGGGACAGTAAGTCTGGCCGGTCTGGTAGTGCCCACGGTTGACCGACCGTGAGATGCCTGTCGCCAGAGCTCTTTGATCGCAATGAAAATCGGGACCTTGCTATTGTGCCGATTCTTGACACCCGTCCGGGTGCAGAGACCATTCTGCTGCGTCCACGCCCTGGTAACTGCGGATATGGTGTATGCTCTGTCTGCCACCCACAGCAGAATCCGGCGAACTTCCTGGAAGGCTCGCCGACTGCGTAGTCCGCCTTGGTGGTTGATGTATGCCACCGCTGTGGATTGTCCGACTGAATTCGGATCTGTTTGCCTTCCAGCCACTGCAGGAAGGCTTGTAGAGCAATATACACTGCCCAGAGCTCCAGACAATTGATCTGAAGAGTGGACTCCTCTGAAGAGAGTTCTTGATCGTCTGAGAAAGAGGGACGTTCCTGTGTAGGGACGTCTACTTCTCCTCCCATTAGCGAAGAATGTTCCATTGAAGTGGACGCAGATGAAACTGCGTGAAAGGGACTGCCTCTGGATGAGGCGTCTCCTTGAAAGAGAGACTGCACCCCCGTCTGTAGTGAACGCTGTTTGTCCAGCGGACGCTTCACTATCGCTGAGAGAGTGTGAAAACTCCATGCCAAGATATGCCAGCGATTGGGTTTAACTTTGAAAAGTTGAAGACCCACCCGAAACTCTGGAAAGTCTCCAGCGCCATGTTCAGGCTGTGTTGGCATGCCTCTTAAGAGAGTGCCTTGACAAGTAGATCGTCTAAATAAGGGATCACAGAGTGACCCTGAGAGTGCGGGACTGCTCACACTGCTGCCATGAAGTTGGTGAAAACCCGTGGGGCTGTCGCCAGACCGAAGGGTAGGGCTACGAACTGAAGATGCTCGTCTTCAATAACGAATGGTAGCAAACGCCGGTGTCCTGGAGCAATCGGCACGTTGAGATAAGCATCCTGATGTCTATTGATGCTAGGAAATCTCTTTGAGACATTGAGGCAATGACGGAGCGGAGGGATTCCATCCGGAACCGCCTGGTTTTCACGTGCTAGTTGAGCAGTTTAAGGTCCAGAACGGAACGGAAGGAGCCGTCTTATGTTGGCACCACGACCAGATCGGAGTAAAAAGCGTATCTTGTTCCTGAGGAGGAACAGGGATTACTACTCTTTCTGCCTTCAGAAGAGCCTCGGCTCGGCCGGTGAGGAAGTTTTGGGACAAACTGTCTCTCATCCACCGGCCTTTGACCTGTGGCAGGTAAGTGTCGCTAAAGCGGGGGAGTCTGCGACCGATCGGGGACGCGGAGTGAGAGGGCTGAAAGTCATGAGGAAACCGCCTTGGTAGCGGTTCCTCCGGCTGCTTTCCCCGGGCGTGATTGAGCCCGCCAGGAATCTGCGCCCCTCTGAGCCTTTTGCGTCCTTTTGGACGAGGACCACTGGGACCTGCCCGAGCCTGGGAAGGACCGAAACCTCGACTGTCCCTTCTCCTGTTGGGTTTTGTTTGATGTGGGCCGGGGTAAGGAAGAATCCGTACCCTTGTACAGTTGAATGATTACATCCAACCACTCACTAAACAGTCTGTCACCAGATAACGGCAACCTGGTTAAGCACTTGTTTGGAAGCAGCATCTGCTCCAATCCCTTAACCACTAGGCTCTGCGTAAAAACACGGAGTTGGCGGACGCCACTGACGTACGGCTCGTAGCGTCCAGGACAGCATTAACAGCTTGAGTCGCAATGCCGACATTGCGAGGTTAAGGACGCTACTGCGGCCAAGATGTACATGTGACAGCGTCCCCCTGCGCAATACTAGCTGAAATAGCTTGGAGTGCCTCTACGGCTGCGAATGCCGGAGCAACCGACCCGCCGATAGCTTCATAGACAGATTGCAACGAGAGGTCTATCTGTCTGTCAATGGCATGTTTAAGTGAAGTCCCATCTTCCACTGCAACTATAGATCTAGCCGCAAGCCTGGAGATTGGGGGATCCACCTTTGGACACTGGGTCTAGCGCTTGACCACGTCAGGGGGGAAGAGACAACGCGTATCCTAAATACGGTTGGAGAAACTGTTATCGGGAGAAGCGTGGAGATTCTGGACTGCTTCTCTGGAGTCAGAGTGACCAGAAAAATACTCAATATACACTTGAGATACTGAAAGAGGGATTTCTCCTGCTGTGAAGCTGACCCCTCCACTGGAGGAGTTGAGGGGGAAATACCCAACTTTCCATTGATGGACGCTATAAGATTATTCACTATAGCGTCACCATCCGGTGCATCCGGATTGAGAGCGGTCTCAAGATCAGAGTCCTGAACAGCTACGTCTGCCTCATGATACAGAGAGTACTCCTGTGGTGACCCTGACCAGTGATGAAGTCGAGGGCCGTTCCCATGGAGCTCGCTTAGGCCGTCTGGGACTGTCGTCCGTGTCAGAGCCTGCACCCTGGGATGCATGGGACCCCCCTGGAACCCTGATTTATTCCAAATCAGGGTGGCCAGGGGCATTGAATCAACATTGGCCAAGGTCTATCTGGACTGCAAAGTCTGTAAGATATTAGTCATAATCACAGACAATATAGCAGCGGAAACTGCAACTCCGTCCCTGTCCATGGACAGGGATCACAGGTGGTCTTTTGGCTACCTGTAGCGGAGACCCCGGTTGAGCAATTGCACATACTGGGGGCCCTGGAACCGTATCACATGCAGTACAAGCAGCATAGAAAGCCTGTGCCTTGGCACCCCTGCTTTTTTGCTGTTGTTGTCTAGCCATCTAGGAGCATTAGCTAAGAATAGCGACCCTACAGTGAATGCATACAAGCATGAAGTACAAATAAACACTTCAGCACATGTAGTACAAGCAGCCTAGAAAGCTTGTGCCTTGGCACCTTTGCTTTTCTGCTGCTGTTGTCTAGTTATTCAGGAGCATTAGCCAAGAATAGCTACATACAGTGAATGTATAGCATACAAGCATGAAAATAAACACTGCAGCACATGCAATCCAAGCAGCATTGAAAGCTTGTGCCTTGGCACCCTTGCTTTTCTGCTGCTGTTGTCAAGTTATCCAGGAGCATTAGCCAAGAATAGCGACATACAGTGAATGTATAGCATACAAACATGAAAATAAACACTGCAGCACATGCAATTCAAGCAGCATTGAAAGCTTGTGCCTTAGCACCCTTGCTGTTTGCTGCCGCTGGCTAGCCATCTAAGCGGGTAGACAGCCAAGAATAGCCCTTACAGTGCAATGTATAGCATACAAGCCCAAAGGACACATGACACTTCAGCACATGCAAGACAAGCAGCATAGAAAGTCTGTGCTTTAGCACCGCTGCTTTTTAGCTGCTGTTTCTAGGCCTGCATCCTGAATAGCGACTTTACAAAAGTACAGCAGGACACTTCGGCATTAGTGGGTCAGCACTGCAGCTGCCGCTTACCGCCCGCACAAAAGCAGGTGTGTGGCGCCTCCTGTGACTGCTAGCTCAGCGCTTGTCTCCGTTTTCCCGCTCTGCGTGCCGGAATGGCTGCCGGCGTCCAGAGAAGAGGGGCGGGCCGAGGGCGTGCCCGAGACAAGAGCGGGAACCCGGCGTCCCACTGAGTCTAGTGAAGGGGGCTGGAGAATGCAAAGCAGACTCCAGCTCCCTGCGCTGACTTACTGTACAGCGTCCCGCCCCTTCCCTGACTGGCAGGGCTGGGGGCGGGAACGAAAGGAAAACTAGGCCGCAAAGCCGGGGACTCGAGTAATAAGCGCGGCCGTCCTATGTGCACGGCCGGCGCGGAAGTCCCCGGCGCACCACAAGTCCCAGCCGCGCCACAGTGTAAAACACCCAGCAGCGGCCGGCGCGGCAGTTCCCAATACATAAATTCACTCAGCAAAGCTGCAGTGAATAATAGCACAAGCGCTCCGCGCTGTTGTCCCCGGCGCACTAACACTCCCAGCAATGCTGGTGTGTGTGTGCGCGATTGCACGGGGACACAGAGTACCTTGATGTAGCAGGGCCCTGTCCCTGAGGATACCCAGCTCCAAATCCAGCAGGTTCTCTGGGTCTGTGGATGGAGCCCGGTCTCAGTGCCTGGAGACCGGTAAGATCCCACTTCACCCAGAGCCCTGAGGGGGGATGGGGAAGGAAAACAGCATGTGGGCTCCAGCCTCCGTACCAGCAATAGGTACCTCAACCTTACAAACCACAAGTGGGGTGAGAAGGGAGCATGCTGGGGGCCCTATATGGGCCCACTTTTCTTCCATCCGACATAGTCAGCAGCTACTGCTGACTAAACAGTGGAGCTATTGCATGGATGTGTGCCTCCTTCGCACAAAGCTTGAAAACTGGAGCAGCCCGTGATCACACGGGGGGTGTATAGCCAGAAGGGGAGGGGCCTTACACTTTTTAGTGTAATGCTTTGTGTGGCCTCCGGAGGCAGTAGCTATACACCCCAATTGTCTGGGTCTCCCAATTAGGAGCGACAAAGAAAAAGTCTGTGGAGCCTCTGTTAGGAGTCTCGACACAGAAACTAGCCAGATATCCCTCCGGGAAGGACCTAGCCAAGGAGTGGCTCTTTTTAGGAGACCACCATAACAAGTGGCCCTTTTAGTCAATATCCCACTCTTTGACAAGTTTAAAGATATGACAAGGGAAATACCAAGGCCAGGTATCCATCCACAGACAGATGTTTCGGGGTATTGCCCCTCATCAGTGTGGAGTAGGATTCTGGCCAGGTGGGAGCAATGCCTAGTAGACCAACACTGATGAGGGGCAATACTCCGAAACAGCTGTCTGTGGATGGATACTTGGCCTTGGTATTTCCCTTGGCAAATCTTTAAACTTGTCAAAAAGTTGGATATTGACTAAAAGGGCCACTTAATATGGTGGTTATGGTGGTCTCCTAAAAAGAGCCACTCCTTGGCTAGGTCCTTCCCGGAGGGATATCTGGCTAGTTTCTGTGTCGAGACTCCTAAGCGAGGCTCTACGGACTTTTTTGATTTGCATATTTCGCAGGGGGCAATGCACCTAGGATTTCACTGTGTTGAGCGCCCTCATTGGCTGCCGGCAGTGTTTTCTCTGGCTGGTCTCTCAGAGATCAGTGATTGTTTTGTCTCAGAAATTATTTGGCAGAAAGCAGAGATCCAGAGGAAAGCTGCTACAATCAGGAGCTACTTTGCTCAGTTGGGAAGACTGAGGGACCTCTGCCCAGAGAAGCATCAACCCCAGACTTCATAATAGTAGGAATGAAAGGAAGAACCCCCTTGATACTCCTGAGTCTGTCTGTAATTTGGTAAGATTTCTACGCATACAGCACACCTCATGTGTCTGTCCCTGATGGGGAAAAGAAAAACATTGGTGGTTGGTTGTGTGAGGGGCTACTTAACCTCTTGTGTGTTACTGTCCATATTAAGAATAAGAATCTAACTCCTGGTGTTCTGTCAGCAGGCAACTCCTAGAAAATAGAGTAGAGCTGTAATATTTTAGAACTAACTTGCAACATTTCTTAGTCTTGTGTTTCAGGTCAATGGCATATTCAGGTGTTCAAGTAAAGAACATGTACAGAGGAAATGAGACCATGATCAACAGGAAGTATAGCTAAGTCAAGGATAGTTTAGGCATCATTCAGACGTCCAATTTTTATTGTGGTATTGACTGATAGCACTTGTATCTACAACTTATGGGATCCTATATCTGTGATTTTCCACAGTCTGTGTGGTCTGCGCAATATCGCAGCGATATGTCTGATTTTGAGCCTATTGTCAGATCAATATCGGCATTGCAAGACTATGGGACTATTAAAAAAAAAAAAAAAAAAAAAAAAATCAGAGCATTCACATGCCATTCGAGTGCTGTCAGAATTTCATAGACTGTTAGAAAAGGATAGAGAAACTTTTATGAAACTCGGTCAGTTTTTCTCATTCATGAAAAACCCAAACCTGACATGTGAATGAGGCCAAACACACCAACACAGGGAGCAGGAAAAATAAACAGGATCCAAATGACTTTGACAAAGGTCAGGTCAGAGCATCTCCTAAATAGAATGTCTTGTGGTGTGTTCTCAATATGCATTGATAAGCAGCCTTCAAAAATCGTTCTACATAAGGACATTTGGTAAACCTGTGAAACTGATATGGAGACCTATGGCTCAATGATGCCCATGTGGAGTGTAGACTGGTGATTAGAAGCTTACTGCACATAGGCACTGCTAAACGTGTCTATAAGGTGCATGTGATCCTCCGAATCCAACCAGGAACTGTGACGTGACATGTCAGAGTGTGACATGCCATGGAGTGTGACATGCCATAGAAGACTGAACAAGAAGAAAGTGACGTCATTTTATTTACAATTAGGCACAGAGTCACAAGCAATCAAGAAAAGACAAAGGATTGCAAGAATAAATATTTAGTCCATTACCTAACAGTTCAGTTTATTTTTCTTAGTAAAGTCCACAAACTGAATGCTGCTAAAAACCAATAAGCATGTGTCTGAGACATTCAGCACTATAGTTAAAGGGAATCTGTCATAAGATTCATGCTGCCCGAAACCACAGACAGTAAGAATCAAAGTCAGACTGCGACATTGTAGACCGGTATATTTTGAAACGATGCCAGGGACTATAAGGAGAGGCGTAACTAGTCCGATTACATCATAGGTTGGCTTCTCCCTGCTCTGCTCCAGTTAACATGTTTTTCCCAAAGTACACATATGGAAGACCAGTCAAGCTTGAGTGGTCCAGGTAGAAGCTGGCCCAGGTTGTCAGACTCTCTCTATGGTCTAACTATAGTTTGCTGTAATGCTGCAGTCAGGCTCTAAGTGATGCTGCCCGTGATTTGGGCAGCATGAATTTAATGTCAGATTCCTTTTAAACAATTTACATACAAATTTTTAAGCAGGTTAACAAAGTGGCTTCTACAAGAATTACTAAATTACATTAGGACAATAGAAAATATTTCAATTATTTATTGAGCCGTTTTCTTTTTTTCAAAAGTGATTCTCGCAGAGCAATCTGAGGAAAGAAAACACAAAGAGGTTAATGAAGAAAGGTATTCTAAACTATATGGTAAGTGAGTGCTACTAGGGTCGTTTTTTTTTTTTCTTCAAGATAGGCAGAACCGCTTTAGTAGAACCCACTTCATGAACCTTCCCTCTTTTGGGGCAGATTCTAAAAGGTGCTAATTGTTGTGTGAAGCAGCTTTTTAAGTTTTTTTTTTTTTTAGCAGCCTTCTAAATTGGACAGTGTATAGTTTAGAGAGGTTTCCACCAGGAGACACTTTAAAGAAATACCGTGCACTTTTTCTCTTACCAGGCATTTTTCAAAGCCTAACGTGAAAGAAAAATACTCACAATGTAGAAAAACGGATTTTTGTGTACTCACCGTAAAATAGTTTTCTCTTAGCCATCATTGGGGGACACAGGACCATGGGTGTTATGCTGCCTTATCCATAGGAGGACACTAAGTAGATGCAAAAGCATAGCTCCTCCTCTGCAGTATACACCCCCTAGCCGGGCCAGGCAAGCTCAGTTTTAGTACACAAGCAGTAGGTGAAAGAGCCAGTAAAAACTTACCTCAACAGAGGAGCATGAGAAAAAAAAAAAAAAAAAAAAAAGTCCTAACCAAATAAGGTACTGAGAGAACCAAGGCCCAACAGGGCAACAGGGTGGGTGCTGTATCCCCAAATGATGGCTAAGAGAAAAAGATTTTACGGTGAGTACACAAAAATCCGTTTTTCTCTGACGCCTCATTGGGGGACACAGGACCATGGGACGTCCTAAAGCAGTCCATGGGTGGGAAAAATAAAAACAAGACAACGCAACCCAAGGACTAGGAACCAGTCCCAGACAGCCTGGAGCACCTACTGAGAGAAGGTGCTCCACTGCAGTTTGCAGAATTGTCCTACCCAGATTTGCCTCAGCTGAAACCCGGGTATGGACTCTGTAATGCTTTGAAAACGTATGTAGGCTAGACCAGGTCGCAGCCTTACACACCTGTTCCACTGAAGCCTGATGCTGAATGGCCCACGAAGCGCCAACTGTTCGCGTGGAATGAGCCCGTAGCCCACTAGGAATGAGCTTGAGTTGCAAGCGGTAGACTTCCTGGATCGCAGAGTGAATCCAGCGAGCCGGAGTCGCCTTTGAAGTTGCCTGTTCCTTCTTAGGCCCCTCAGGAATGACGAACAAAGAGTCCGTTTTCCTAAAGGGGGCTCTCCTGGATATGTAATATCTGAGAGCTCTGACGAGGTCTAACGAATGCAGAGACCTTTCCACCCTATGAACTGGGTGTGGACAAAAGGATGGCAGAACAATGTCCTCGTTCAAATGAAACAGGGTAGGAACCTTTGGAAGGAAATCCGGAAGGGGGCGCAAAACCACCTTGTCCTGGTGAAAAATCAGAAAAGGCTCGCGGCAAGAGAGTGCTGCTAGCTCCGAAACCCGTCTGATGGACGTAATTGCCACCAGGAAAGTTATCTTCCATGACAGAAAAACAAGGGAGGATTCCTTGAGAGGTTCAAAGAGGGACCTCTGGAGGCCGTCGAGATTGAGGTCCCATGGTTCCAGCAGCCGTTTGTACGGGGGAACTAGATGGGAAACGCCCTCGAGGAAGGTCTTGACCTGCGTTTTTTGAGCCAGTCGGCATTGGTAGAAGATTGAGAGCGCTGAGACCTGCCCTTTAAGGGAACTGAGAGCCAACCTGCAGAAAATCGAGAATTCTGGGGATGGCCAGAGCCAGAGGCTGGACGTTAGTTTCCCTGCACCATGAAAGGAAGATTTTCCACGTACGGTAGTAAATGCGGGATGAAGCAGGCTTTCGGGCGCTGATCATGGTAGAGATAACCGCGGGGGAGAATCCTGCTCTTGTTAATACCCAGGTCTCAATGGCCATGCCGTCAGCTTCAGGGCTCTGGAGTTCTGATGGAAACTGGGCCCTTGTGTCAGCAAGTCTGGGATGTCTGGAAGGCGCCATGGTACGTCTACGAGCATTTGTTTTAATTCGGCGTACCAGGCGAGCCTGGGCCGGACTGGTGCTATCAGTATCATTGGCACTCCCTCTACCTTGATTTGCCTGATCACCCGCGGCAGCAGAGGTAGGGGTGGAAATATGTAAGGCAGGCGGAAGTGGAGCCAGGAGCAGACTAGAGCATCCGCGCCGATGGACTGCGGATCGCGTGACCTGGCTATGAACGCGGGTACCTTTGCGTTCAACCTTGAGGCCATTAGATCCACGTCTGGTGTACCCCAGCGAGTGCAGATGTGTAGGAACACTTCTGGGTGGAGAGACCACACTCCGGCGGCCAGGCCTTGGCGACTTAGAAGTCTGCTGCCCAGTTCTCTACTCACGGTATGTGTACCTCTGATATCACTGACCCTGTCGATTCGGCCCAGCTGAGGATCCTGTGGGCCTCGAGATAATCTGCCTTGCTGCAGGTGTACCCCTTGGTGATTGATGTAGGCTACAGCTGTCGCATTGTCCGATTGGACTCGAATCTGATGAACCGCTAGCAGAGGGCAGAATGCCCTGAGCGCGAGGAAGATCGCGCAGATTTCCAGAATGTTTATGGTTAGGGAAGACTCCTGGGGTGTCCAACGTCCTTGAGCAGTGTGGTGCCGGTACACTGCTCCCCAGCCTAGGAGGCTGGCGTCCGTGGTCATGACCAGCCAGTTCGCTGGGAGAAAAGATCTCCCCTTCGATAGGGATGAGGACCGAAGCCACCAGCGGAGTGCGTACCTGACTGAAGGCGTCAGGTGAAGAGGTTTGTCCGGGGAGAAGGGGCTCTTATCCCAGGCCGCTAGAAGGGCTAGCTGCAGTGGGCGGAGGTGCAGTTGAGCAAAGGGTACTGCTTCCATAGCCGCCACCATCCTGCCGAGCACCTTCATGCTGAATCGATTGGAGCGAGATGGAGGACGTAGAAGGCAGTGTACCGCTCGTTGAAGAGCGATCGCCTTGTCCAGGGGGTGATAGATCAAGCCCCGACGTGTGTCCAGGGACATGCCCAGGAAGGTGAAGGATCGTGATGGGATCAGAGATGATTTGTCTAGATTCACTAGCCACCCTAAGCGGGATAGGGTGTCCACAGTGATCTGTACGCTGGTTGAGCAGTCGCGGAAGGAGGGGACCTTGATGAGGAAGTCGTCCAAGTAAGGGAGAACAACTACTCCCCTGGCGTGAAGGACGCTCATGGCGGCCGCCATGACTTTGGTGAAGACCCTTGTTACGGTGGCAAGGCCGAAGGGTAGAGCTACGAATTGAAAGTGGGAGTCCTGAACTGCGAAGCGGAGGAACTTTTGGTGATCTGGGGCGATGGGTATATGCAGGTACGCGTCCTTGATGTCTAAGTCGAGGAATTCCCCTTCAACCATGGATGCAATAATGGACCTTAGGGACTCCATTCTGAATCTCCGTACGTGCACATGTTTGTTCAGGTGTTTGAGGTCCAGGATGGGTCGAACCTACTCATACTTTTTGGGGACCACAAAGAGGTTGGAATAAAAACCCCTGAACTTGACGTCGTCCGGGACAGGTATTATCACTCCTGCTGTTTGGAGCGAGTGGATTGCTGAGAAAAAAGCTTCGCGTCGTTTGAGACTTTAGGGGGTTTGAGAGAAAGAACCGACTCGGGGGTCGGGTCCTGGTAACCGGAAGCCACAAGGTCTCGCACCCATTTGTCGTCTGAGGCGGCAGTCCAGATGTGTTGAAAAAAGCCGCAGTCGACCTCCTACAATGAGTGGGTCTTCCGGGGCGCCGAAGGAGTCATGAGGGGAGAAAACGTTGTGGACGAGTCTCCCTAGTCCTGGACTGTTTCGGTCTAGGCTGCCATGACGAAGTGGGTTTCGGGGAGAGCTGAGGTCGGTCGGTCCCTGCGTAGTCCGCGGCTGGCGGCGGGGACAGCACGGGATGTCGACCAACCAATGAGTTCCGAAGGAGCGGAACGAGGACTGTGGACGTCTGGTGAAGGTCGTCCTGGACTTCAGGTGGGGGAGGGAGGTATTCTTTCCTCCCCTGGCGTCAGAAATGAGCTTGTCCAGATGTTCGCCAAACAATCGGTCTGGAAAAAAGGGAAGGCCCGTGAGAGACTTCTTGGAGGCAGAGTCCGCTCGCCATTGTCAGAGCCAGAGAGCTCTATGGATGGCTATGTTATTTGAGGCGGCAAACGCTGCGCAGGTAGCAGCATCCATGGAGGCCTGCATGAGGTACTCCGCCGCAGCGGCAATTTTGAGCGGTCACCTCTGTGAAGGTGTGAGGGAACTGGGATTCCTTAAGCGAAGTGTTAAGGGATTCTGCCCAGACCGAGGTCGCATTTGCGACCCACACAGAGGCAAAGGAGGGCGAGAGGGAGGAACCTGCGGCCTCCAAAGCAGAGCGGGCGAGGTGCTCCACCTGTCTTGTCTGAGCGTCTTTGTGGCAAAGCGGGAGACCAGGGGGGGGGTCGACCGAGGGCGGATCGGCCCAGCCCTTAGGGGCAGGTGAGGCAAAAGGGTACCGGGACTCCATGAGTTTTCGGTTCCTGAAACGCCTGTCAGGCTTCTCCCTTTGCTTTGTGAGGATATCCTGAAACTATGGGTTATCAGCGAAAAACCTTATGAGGTTTCCTTGCCCTCTTAAAGGAGACCGCATGGTCAGTGGTAGTGGATGGGGGGGATCCTCCACATGCAGAGTTTGGTTGATTGCTGCTATAAGGGAGTCTATTGCAGTTTGATCATCTGGGGAGGCTGAAACCAAGGATTCATTTTGGTATAAACAGCATTCCACCTCCTCCAGCTCTTCACAAGCCGTGGAGCGTGTTGAAGAGCCTGCCCTGTGTTCTCCCGAGGGAGAGCCCGCTGGAGACACCCGGCCGTGTGCTCTTTTCCTGATCCCTGCAACCGGTGAAGCATTTGCCCGGATTACCTTAGAAGGATCCTCCATAGGGGTATCCTCAGGCTGCGTTCCGTCCAGGGACCCAGAAGGGTGTGGAGGACGACATTGCATAGCCAGCACCAGGTTCTGTGACAGCTTTTCCATGCATTGGGACAGAATCTGTGTCCATTCCGGTGGGCTGGGAGCCCTAAACTCTGGGCTGACGGTTGCGGCGGTGGTGGCAGGGGGGTCTTGGGGGGCTATAGGGGCACAGGACTTACAGAGAGAAGAGATGTGTTTACGTGGTAGCTCAGCGTGGCAGGCAGTGCAGGCTGAATAATAGACTATGTGGGCCTTAGCACTCTTAGTGCCCTTAGATTTCTGCATGTTCCTAATAGGAGTATGCCAGGAGGGGGAGCAATGCTCAGCAGAGCTACAAGTGAAGCAAGTACCTCACCAGAATCAGCCGATGTCCCTGTCCTCAGGAAGGATTAAGCTCTATGGAGATCTTCGCACGCTTTCCTGGGGGGGCGGGGCTTATCGCGGCCACGGGGGGCGGGGCTTAGCGCTAAAAGAGCGGGAAGATGAAGTCAGTGTGCCCCCCCCCTGCTGTGGGTAGAAAAAAACGTCAGGAAGGGAGCTTCTGATAGTTTTCCTCCCTCTCCCTCCAGTCAGCACACAGCTTGTCACTGGTGGTTATCAGCCGGCTTTTCTGCTAGAGCAAATAAGCAGAGCAAATAAAACAGCATGAGTCCTTCCCCCTGCCACCGGGAAATTATCTGCAGGACTTTCTGCAAACAGCGAGGGACTTCTCCCTCCTCCAGCCAGCAAGCTAGTGAAAAGTTAACACTGTGTGTGCAGGATCCTTGGGGCTCTCCTCCTTGCACATAATAAATACTGTAAATGTCCTTGGGGCCTTCCCTGCAGCGTCTTTTCTCCCTTTGTCTGGGAAACCAGTCAGGGGGGATCTCACCTTAAAACACTGCTTCCGTCCAGGTAGTGAAAATAGCAAAGTCAGCTTGCTGTGTCGGTGTCATATTCAACTCAGAGGGTGCAAAGAGGGGCTGAGGAATTGGTGCCATCTTCAACTCAGAGGGTGCAAAGAGGGGCTGAGGAATTGGGCTATAGGGGCACAGGCCTCTACCCTGGGCTTTGGAAAATCGGTGTCTGTGGAACCCGTCGTCCAGCCCAGGATCCAGCGTCGCAGGAGGGGGTACGTGGAGGCGACACTCCACGTTCCCGCCCGTTGATGGTAGTGGGAGATCGGTCCCAAAAGGAAACAGTCGCCCTCAAAAAATAATAAACCTTGAAAGGAAGTGCCTCCTACAGACACTAAGCTAAAACTGAGGTTGCCTGGCCCGGCCAGGGGGTGTATACTGCAGAGGAAGAGCTATGCTTTTGCATCTACTTAGTGTCCTCCTATGGATAGGCAGCATAACACGCATGGTCCTGTGTCCCCCAATGAGGCGTCAGAGAAATGGCAAGTTCTTTTACAAGAGAAAGATTTTTATCTCAGTAATGGGAAAGACTTCACTGATTACAGAATGTACCTCAGAATTGAGAATGTTGATAATGACTGATCAATTCTGGCAGAGAAAGAAGCAGATTTCTCTGATATGATATATTACAAAGTTGCTTATTTTCATGTGCACTATTGATTTATGAAATAAAAATTAAAACAATGATTATGCTTTAAGTGTTGACTCATTACGCTGAGTTAACCATACACCATATTAGATAATTGGTGGCAGCAAACAATATCTAATTTGTATGGGACGGTCAACTTATCCCTCTTTAACACAACGTGCAGCACAATAAACTGTGCATATTGACGTTAATATACATCATAGCATCAAATTGAAGAATGGGAGGCTGTCAGCCGTGCGCTCTAATGTGTACAGCTAATGCCAAAGTCATTATCATATTATGTTTGAGTGATCAGTTAGCATTACCTGTTTATCTCTGAATGAACGCTTGTTTTTTGATCTGATGTTCTGGCTATATCTCATCATCATATAGTTCTTATTCTTTTTCTTCTCCTTGTTGGTGGTGCTGGCATGAGGATTCATTCTCATTTTTTTCCTTACAAATTCTTTTTTGTCCGTCCTACCAGCCTATAAAATAAAAACCATTGTCCAGAATCCGTCAAACATTAAACGTTTAAGGAGAAAACACAATTTTGTTTGTTGTATGACCACCGTGTTACTGTAGTAATAAAACACCCAGGGTGATTGACAAAAATCTGGATAACCATCCTGTCCTGCGGTAATCAATGGAAGGAAAAAGAAGTATTCCAGATGGATAAAATTCTTCAAATTGTATTAGTGAAAAATATTTTAAAATCCATAGGTGGCAGATTACATTGTATATTCAAACACGTTTCAGGCATTGAGCCCTTGTTCACCAACAAGGGCTCAACTAATACAATTTGAAGGATTTTATTCATCTGGAATCCTCCTTTTTCCTACCATTACATGTTTAAAGGGAACTAATCACCAGGATTTTCCTATATAACCTAAAGCCAGTACTATACTGGCACTATCAGGCTGAGTCTATACATACCTGCAGTGGTCAGCTCGGATGTTTACATTTTCAAATTCAAGAAAGTGAAGTTTGTAAAATCAGCAGCTTCTTGAGTGACAGTTGCACTGCATAAGCATTATACCGTGTAGACTGTGAGCCCTCACGGGCAGGGTCCTCTCCTTCTATACCAGTCTGTTTTGTATTGTTAATGATTGTTGTACGTATACCCTCTTTCACTTGTAAAGTGCCATGGAATAAATGGTGCTATAATAATAATAATAATAATAAATAATATTAACCCCTTCACGACTGGCCGATTTTTCGCTTTCCGTTTTTTTTTTACATTCTTTTTCTGAGAGACGTAACTTTTTTATTTTTCAGTCAATATGGTCATGTGAGGGCTCATTTTTTGCAGAACAAGCTGTACTTTTAAATAAAACCATAGGTTTTACCATATAGTGTACTGGAAAATGGCAAAAATATCCAAATTCAGAAAAATTGCAAAAAAAAGTGTGACAGCACTATTGTTTTTGAGATATTTTATTCACGGTGTTCACTATATGGTAAAACTGATGTGTGGGTGTGATGCCTCACGTGTGTACGAGTTCGTAGATACCAAACATGTATAGGTTTACTTTTATATAAGGGGTTAAAAAAAATTCGGAAGTTTGTCTGAAAAAAGTGGTGCATGTTTTACGCCATATTCTGTGACCCGTAGCGTTCTCATTTTTCGGGATCTATGGCTCAGTGACAGCTTACTTTTTGCGACTCGAGCTGATGTTTTTAACGGTACCATTTTTGCGCAGATGCTACGTTTTGATCGCCTGTTATTGCATTTTGCGCAAAAGTTGTGGCGACAAACGTCATTTTGGCGTTTAAAATTTTTTTGACGCTACGCTGTTTACTGATCAGATTAATTGATTTTATATTTTAATAGATCGGGCGTTTCTGAACGCGGCGATACCAAATGTGTGTGTATATTCTTTATTTTTTAAACCCTTTAATTTTCAATGGGGCGAAAGGGGGGCGATTTGAACTTTTAGGTTTTTTTTTTTTTTTAATTTTTAAAAACTTTGTTTTTTTTTACTTTTTTTTTATTTTACTAGTTTCCCTAGAGGGCTATAGCGAACAGCAATCCGATCGCTCTGCACTATCTGCTGATCACAGCTACACAGCTGTAAACAGCAGATATGTGCACTTCCTGCTTCCCTGGCCTCCGTGGAAAGCAAAAGTGAAAGCAGTTCATGTCTAGCACAGGAGTCATCACATGACCCTGTGCTACCATGACAACTACCGGAAGTCACGTGATCATGTCACGTGACTTCCGGTATCGGGCGGTAAGTAAAACTTTACCGCGATCGCGTTTATAATGGTGCTGTCACATATCGATAGCGCCATTTCAGGGGTTAAACGGCACAAGCAGATAACGATTCTGCTCGTGCCTAGCAGGCACACATCTCAGCTGTGAAAATCAGCTGAGATGTGCGCCAATCGCGGCATGCTGCTGCCAGCAGACCGCGGGCAGTAACGTTATGACAGCTAGGACGTAATTTTACTGCCCGCGGTCGTTAAGGGGTTAATACAATCAACTCACTTTGTCTAGCAGGACCTGTGGTGAGGTCATGCCCATATGACCAGAAGGGGCGGGACCTCAGCCACCAAAGCTGGATACCAGGTCACATGGGTATTGACCTCACACAGGTCCTTCCACAGACACAGTGAGTCGTTTGCATAATAGTTATGCTAATTCTAACAGTGGGGAGGGGATTACTATGAATATATTATCTGCTCCATTGCAACTGTCACTCAAGAAGCAGCTCATTTTATAAACTTCACTTTCTTGGGTTTCAAAACCTAAACATCCGAGCTGACCACTACAGGTATGTATAGAATCAGCCTGATAGTGCCTGTATAGCACTTTAGGTTATATACGAAAATCTTGATGATTGGTTCCCTTTAACATAAAGCTAAGCCGTCAATCAAAGAAAATTTAGTACATAACTAAAAAATATGCAGTCACATGCCAAACATTTATATAGAATACATGTTTGTGAAAACTATACCCTCTCATACATACAGATTTAGGAAAAAAAATAAATATCCTGTGTCTCTACAAATATTTTTATGTGCCTTTGTCCCCTTTAGTCTATTTGTTACCTCCGACACTGCTACTGAGCTGCAAGTCCTGCTTTGATGAATTAAGTCAGTTCCCAAACTCCAATCTTCAAAGCCCCCAAAACTAGGGAAAAACCTAGCTGCAAAGTTTGGGGTTTGAATCGAACACCGGGTGTCTGTGGCATGAGCCTTTACAAGAACCTTGCAGCAAGTGGGGTAGTATAACTGTAATAATAAAGTACACATAGCATGAAAACTCACCATAACTGTTGCAAGCCTTGTTTCTTTATCAGACTTGGGCTTTTTGTGAAGATGTTCAATATCTCGGAGTGACAACAATTCACCTTTGCTAGAAGTAAAAGCAAGGAGTATAGTCACCAATAAGTGTAAATCTGATAAACAAACAAATACATTTAATAGCAAAATATTAAAATTCCATTATAAATATTTAAAAAGATCTGGAGTGAATTCTGTGCCGAAAGACAAGGACACCTCACATGAAGAGACCATGAGGCACTTGCCATCCTAAAGAGGAGGATTACAGCTGGCTTATCTCTTATAGTAATGCAAGTAGCATAATCATCAACCAAAGAGTCTTAAAAAGTCTTTCATGGTGATAATTGAGTATGTAAACCGAATGATTATTAACCCCTTAACGACCGTGGGCACTAATTACGTCCTAGTGGTCATAGTTTTAATTCCCTCGGACTGCTGCAAGCAGCCTGCGGCGATCAGCGCACATCTCAGCTGATTTGTACAGCTGACATGTGTGCCTGCTAGGCACGAGCAGAATCGCTACGTGCCTTTTAACCCTTTAAATGGCGCTGTAAATATGTGACAGTTCCATTATAATAGCGATCGCGCTATAACTTCACTCACAGGCCGATACCGGAAGTTACATGATCACATGGATCCGGTGGTTGTCATGGTAGCACAGGATCATGTGATGACTCACAAGACTCAGGTCTTGTAAAAAAAAAAAAAAACAGCCGAGTGCTGCTTGTTACAAGAGATGATAATTTCTCCCGGTCTGAGCGATGTTGCACTAATCGGGAGAAATGAATGAGCGATCAGACTGCTGATCGTTATAGTCCCCTAGGGACTTAGTAAAAAAAAAAAATAAATATATATAAAAAGTTTGAAAAAAAATATACACATTTGGTATTGCAGTGTTCAGAAATACCCAATGACAATATAAAATCAATTGACCTGATCGGTAAATGGCATAGCAGCAAAAAAATTCCAAACCCCAAAATTACGTTTTTTGGTCGCCACAAATTTTGCACTAAATGCAATAACAGGAGATCAAAACATAGCATATGCACAAAAATGGTACGGTTAAAAACGCCAGCTCGAGACACAAAAAATAAGCCATCAGCGAGCCATAAATCCCGTAAAATGAGAACGCTACAGTTTGCGGAAAATGGCGCAAAACATACACCACTTTTTTGAACAAAACGTGATTTTTTTTAACCCCTTAGATATAAGTAAACCTATACGTTTGGTGTCTACGAACTTGCACCAACCTCAGGCATCAAACTGACATCAGTTTTACCATAAAGGGAACACCGTGAATAAAATCTCAAAAACAATCGTGCAATCACACTTTTTTTGCAATTTTTCTGCATTTGGAATTTGTTGCTGTTTTCCCGTAAACTATATTGTAAAATTCATGGTTTCATATAAAAGTACAGCTTGTTCCGCAAAAAATGAGCCCTGACATGACCAGATTGACGGAAAAATAAAGTTACATCTCTCGGAAGAAAAATGGCGAAAAAAACCCCACCGGAAAGCGCAAAATCAGCCGATCGTGAAGGGGTTAAAAGGGGTGTTCTCATAATATAACTTTTTTTTTTTTTTTTATAGACACCTCTGTTGCAGTGTACTGTGATAAATGAGCGCTCTGTCCTTTGTCACAGTGATGTGTCGGTCGCGAACGATCCGACACAAAGATCCGGCTCCCTGCTGTGAACGACAGGAGCCGGATCACCAGTGTGAGCCACTGAAATCACTAAACGGCTCTTTTCGCAGTCAAAACCCCATCACTTCATTCAGTAGCGTGGGCAGTACTGTATCAGTCATAAGACAGCTGATTTTCTACAAGTGATCTGTCTGTCCTTCCAGATCTTCCCTTTAATGTACAGTGTACTGTTGCTGGTGTCTGAGGCATGTCAGGTTGTGCAGCGGGCAGAGAGGAGCCGCCGGGAACATGCCTGTCTTCTGACTAGTCTACAGCGTGAAAGACCATGACGGCTTTTAAAGCATGTTTTTCTCAAACATACCTGGCTGAGATCTTACAGCCAGTGCCTGATACAGGCTGCCATTGGATTGGGCAGAATGTTTCCAGTGTCAGGTTTAATTTAAGTGTAGATATAAAGTGGATGTAAAAAGTTTGAGAAAAACAGACATATAATATCCATAAATGATTATTTTACAGAACAGGACAGAAAGCAACACACCTATCTTCCTCTTCACTGTCTATTTCAATGTTTTTCCTCTTCTCTGCTTTCCCAGGTGCGGACGATACTTCCTTTGCCAACTGCGCAACACGGATTTTCTTAAATTCTTCCTGGGTAAGGAGCCTGCTGGCACTGACGGCTGCAGCCTTGGACTTTCGCTCGTCTTCTGGCATTGCTTGAAGCTTTTCTGCCTATAAAATCCAAAAACATTTTAACACTTCATTTATCAAAGACGTCTTCATCTTAAATAGAAAAAAAAACAACAAAAGTACCACTGTTGGCTTTGGGTACTACTAATTTTTCTGAGCCTACACTGTCGTTATTTGCATCAGTTTTAAAAATGGAGGAAAAAAAAAACGGATTTTTGTGTACTCACCGTAAAATCGTTTTCTCTTAGCCATCATTGGGGGACACAGGACCATGGGTGTTATGCTGCTTATCCATAGGAGGACACTAAGTAGATGCAAAGATGTTAGCTCCTCCCCTGCAGTATACACCCCCTGGCTCAGCCAGGCTACTTCAGTTTTAGTACACAAGCAGTAGGAGAACAAGTAACAAAAAACGTGAGTGAATACTCATAACAAAAAAGTACTGAGACAGAAAAAAACTAAAGGCCCAACAGGGCAACAGGGAGGGTGCTCTATGCCCCAATGATGGCTAAGAGAAAACGATTTTACGGTGAGTACACAAAAATCCGTTTTTCTCTGACGACTCATTGGGGGACACAGGACCATGGGACATCCTAAAGCAGTTCATGGGTGGGTAAACAAACAACGCAACCCAAGGACTAGGAACCAGTCCCAGATAGCCAGGAGCGCCTACTGAGATAGGTACTCCACTATAGTTTGCAGAATTTTACTACTTAGGTTCGCCTCAGCCGAAGCCTGGGTATAGACTCCGTAATGTTCTGAAACAGTATGTAGTAAAGACCAGGTCGCAGCCCTACACCTCTGTTCCACTGACGCCTTATGCCTAATGGCCCAAGAGGCGCCAACTGCTCATGTGGAATGAGTCCGCAGCCTACTAGGAATGGGCTTGAGTTGCAAGCGGTAGACCTCCTGGATCACAGAGCGAATCCAGCGAGCCAGCGTTGCCTATGAAGCTGCCTCTCCTTTCTTAGGCCTATTCGTATCACCGGGACTCCTTCTGCCTTGATCTTCCTGATTACTCGCGGCAGCAGGGGCAGAGGCGAAAAACATGTAAGGCAGACTGAAACGACTTCAGGAGACTAGAGCATCCGCGACAATGGACTGGATCACGTGACTTGGCTAAGAACGCGGGTACCTTTACGTTCAACCTTGAGGCCATTAGATCCACGTCTGGTGTACTCCAGTGAATGCAGATGTGTGGGAACACTTCTGGGTGGAGAATACCACTCTCCGGCAGCCAGTCCTTGGCGACTTAGAAGGTCCGCCGCCCAGTTCTCTACTCCCGGTATGTGTAACGCTGAAAACACAGACCCCGTCGATTCGGCCCAGGTGAGGATCCTGAGGACCTAGAGATAAGCTGTCTTGCTGCTGGTACCTCCCTGCCGATTGACCTACGCCACAGCTGTTGCATTGTCCAATTGGACCCGAATCAAACGACCTGCTAGCAGAAGGGGGGAATGACCCGAGCGCGAGAAGATCGCGCTGATTTTCAGGATGATTTCTGGGAAGGGAAGACTCCTGGGTTGTCCAACGTCCCGAAGCAGTGTGGAGCCAGTACGCTGCTCCCCAGACTAAGAGGCTGACGTCCATGGTCAGGAGTAGCCAGTCCACTTGGGGAAGAAAAACTCCTTTTCGATATGGAAGAGGACTGAAGCCACCAGCAAAGCGCTTACCTGACTTGAAGGTGTCAGATGAAAAGTTCGTCCAAGGAAAAGGGGGCTCTTGTCCCAGGCAGCTAGAAGCGCAAGCTGCAGTGGGCGGTGGTGTGGCTAAGCGAGCAGCACTGCCTCTATAGCCGCCGCTATCCTACCTAGCACTCTCATACTGAATCGTATGGAGCGAGAGGAGTACGTAGAGGGCAGTGTACCGTTTGTTGTAGAGCAGTCACCTTGTCTTGAGGGGAAAATATAAAGCCGCGAAGAGTGTCCAGGGACATGGCCAGGGAGGTGACGGATTTTGACGGGACCGGGGATGATTTGACTGGAGTCAGAAGCCGCCCTAAGCGGGATAGGGTGCCCACAGAGATCTGCACGCTGGTTGAGCCCTTGATGAGGTCATCCAAGCAAGGCAGAACAGCCACTCTCCTGGCGTGAAGGGCACTCATGGCGGCCGCCATGACCTTAGTAAAGACCCTTGGTGCTGTGGCAGAGCCGAGGGTAGGGCCACAAATGAAAAAAAAAAAAAAAGAAGTCCTGAACCGCAAAGCGGAGGAACTTTTGGTGAGCTGGAGCGATGGGTATGTGCAGGTACGCATCCCTGATAGCTAGGGAGGCAAAGAATTCTCCTTCGACCATAAAAGGTAATAATGGACCCTGGGAAGTCCATTCTGAATCTCCTTACGTGCACATGTTTGCTCAGGTGTTAGAGGTCCAGGATGGGACGAACTGACCCGTCCTTTTTTGAGAACCACGAGAGGTTGGAATAGAAGGCCTTGAACCTCTTGCCGTCCGGAACAGGTAGCATCACCCCCGCCGTTTGGAGGGAGTGGATTGCTGAGGAGAAGGCCTCGTGGTGTTTTGGAGCCTTTGGGGGGGGTTTGAGAGAAAATACTGACCAGGGGATCAGGTCCAGAATTCGATGTGGTAACCGGAAGACACAAGGTATCACACCCATTTGCGGTCTGAGGCGGCGGCCCAGATGGAGGACGACGAGACTCCTCTGTCTTTGTCTAGACTTCCAGGACGAGGTGGACTCGAGGAGGGCTGAGAAGGTCGGGCCCTGCGTGTCTAGTAAAAAACATCCTGGGCTAGAGTTGGGGGAGGGAGGTACTCTTTTCCTCCCGTGGCATCAGACAAAAAAAGAGCCTGTCCAGATGATCGGCATCGGTCTGGAAAGGAGTACTGTGAGAGGCTTCTTAGAGACAGAGTCCGCTCTCCATTATCGGAACCAGAGGGCCTTACGGATGGCTATGGTATTTGAGGCGGCAATAACTGCGCAGGTAGCAGCGCCGAGGGAGGCCTCTGCCGCCGCAGCAATGTAAACTCTTACATCTGTGAGGGTCTGAGGGAAACTGGTAGTCCTGGTGCCTGTGCGACCCACACAGAAGGGGAGAGGGACCCGCGGCCTCGAGGCAGAGCGATCGAGCTGCTCCACTTGTCTGTCTGTCGGGTCCTTGATGGAGGATCCGTCAAGTAAAAGACAGGAGTGGTCCTTCAGGCAGGCGGAAGCCGGGTGAGGGCCCACCGAGGCCGGATCAGCCCAGCCCTTAGGAGACAGCTAAGCCAAAGGGGTACCGGGACTCCATGAGCTTCCGGATACCGAAGCGGCGTTAAAATCCCCTTTTTTTTTCTTGAAGTTTCTTCACCCTTTTAAAAGGAGACCGCAGGGTCAGTAGCAGTGGATGGGAGATCTTCCACATGCAGAGTTTTGGTTGATTGCTGCAATAAATCCATTGCAGCTTGATCGCTCAGGGAGGTTGAAACCAAGGAATCATCCCGGTACAAACATCATTCCCCTTCCTCCGGCTCCTCAGAGACCGCGGAACATGTGGGAGAACCCCATCTGTGTACCCCAGAGGCAGAACCATGGGGGTCATGCCCTTTTTCTGATCTGCAACCAGTGAAGCAGAGGGCTGATTCTTATCAGAAGGACCATCTATAGAGGTGTCACAGGCTGCGTTCTGTCCAGGGGCCCCGAGGGGTGTGAGGACGATGTTGCATATCCAGCACCAGGTTCTGGGAACTGTGCCCATTCCGGGGGGCTGGGAGCCGTAGGCTCTGGGCTGGCAGCGGTTGCTGCGGTGGTGGCGGGGGGGGGGGGGTAAGCTACAGGGGCACCGGACTCACAGAAGGAAGAGGTGCCATCATCCCCTAGTAGCTCAGCGTCTTATAGCTGTTGCTGTAGTTGTGCAGGGCATAAAACATATGACTGCAGCCCCTGGCTGATGAGCCACAAACTGATTGTAATGAGGGAGCAATGCTCTGCACAGCTAATATGCAAGTGAGGCTATAACTCACCCAGAACACAGATAGCCCTTCCCCCCCCTCCTCCTGTGTCACAGTTCCTGTGGGAAGGAGGATGTTGAATGTTTCACGAATTTCCATGTCATCCTTGGCCTGCTGTGCAGGGGCCATGCTAATCTTCTGTGTAGCTCTGCATTTGAGCATATGTGCTGCCAAAGCTAGCACCCTGTGAGGGGGGCCGTGGCTTATCGAGTGTTGGAGGGGACGGGGCTTAGCTCTGACAAGAAGGCATGAGAAAATATAATAAACAAAAAATGGTGGGAAGGGACTCCCCTCCCTCCTCCAGCCCTGCACAACAATGGTGGACAGAAAAACTCTAAGGCTACTTTCACACATCAGTTTTCTGCATTCAGGCACAATCCTTTTTTTCCTGATCCAAAGGATCCGGCAAAAAAATGTAAAACCGTATCCACCGGATCCGGTTTTTAACGGATCCGTTATGCCGGATGCGTACAAAACCGGATCCGGTGGATACGGTTTGCATCCGTTTTTGCATCCGGTTTGTCCTTTTTTTTGAAGAATTAGCTTTTTTAATTAATTTGGTGCATGCGCAGTTTACAAAAACGGATCCGGTAGCCGCATCCATTTTTTTACCGCATTACGCCGGATCCGGCGTCCATAGTCTTTCATTGTAAAACACGCCGTATGTCGCCGGATCCGGCGCGATGCGTTTTTTTTGCCGGACAAAAAAACGTTGCAAGACACGTTGCCTCCGGCCGCCGCTTTGATAAATTTCGCCGCATCCGGAAAAAAACGGATGCAACGCAAAGCCATCAGGTACAATCCGGTTACAATGCAAGTCTACGGGGATAAACCGGATGCGGTACCGGATCAGATTTACCCGTTTTTTTCCGGATTGTACCTGATGGCAAAAACCTGATGTGTGAAAGTAGCCTAAGTGTACCACAGCTGCGCCTGCACTGAGCCCAGGGAGCTCTCCCCTCCCCTCGCCACAGGTGGAAGCTATGTAGGAGTCTGCAATCACAGCCCATGTGCATCCAGTCAGTGTGACCTTTGCTCCAATTTCCTGTCAGGGAGCCAGTGTGCAGATTCTGACGCCTGCTGGCAGAACTTGTATCAACTCAGACCCTGCCAGAGGGAGTGAGGAAGTTTTCATCTGCTCTGTGCTCTGGAAAAATCGGAATGATCTCACCTCAGCTCCTGTAGAGATGGCAGTCTGGTCACACTTGGTGCAGAACTTGTATCAACTCAAAGCCTGCCAGAGGGAGTGAGGAAGTTTTCATCTGCTCTGTGGTCTGGAAAATCAGTGCCTGTCGTCCAGTGAGTAACAGCCCAGGATCCAGCGTCGCAGGAGGAGGTACGGGGAGGCGATACTCCGCGTTCCCGCCTGTTGATGGTTTTGGGAAAATCGGTCCCCGAAGGAACCGTTGCCCTCTAAAAACGAAAAATTCTTGCTGCAGTAGTCTGCAGAGATGTGCCTCCTGTAGACACTAAGCTAAAACTGAAGTAGCCTGGCTGAGCCAGGGAGTGTATACTGCAGGGGAGGAGCTAACATCTTTGCATCTACTTAGTGTCCTCCTATGGATAAGCAGCATAACAACCATGGTCCTGTGTCCCCCAATAAGGCGTCAGAGAAAAAAATATCACCATGATTCACTTTGTTTTCTAAAAATGGATGCATAACATAACCCAAATAGACCACACACTAATTAAAGGGAACCTGTCAGCAGAAATTTCCCCTAAAACCTAACAGATTCCCCCTCTGTAGCTCCTGGGCTGCATTCTAGAAAGGTCCCTGTTATTATTGTGCCCCCTTTCTGACCAAAAAGAAGGGAATTTTGTTACTTACCGTAAATTCCTTTTCTTCTAGCTCCTATTGGGAGACCCAGACGATTGGGTGTATAGCACTGCCTCCGGAGGCCACACAAAGCATTACACTAAAAAGTGTAAGGCCCCTCCCCTTCTGGCTATACACCCCCCGTGGGATCACGGGCTGCTCAGTTTTAGTGCTAAAGCAAGAAGGAGGAAAGCCAATAACTGGTTTAAACAAATTCACTCCGAAGTAACATCGGAGAACTGAAAACCGTTCAACATGAACAACATGTGTACCCGAAAAAAACAAAAATCCCGAAGGACAACAGGGCGGGTGCTGGGTCTCCCAATAGGAGCTAGAAGAAAAGGAATTTACGGTAAGTAACAAAATTCCCTTCTTCTTCGGCGCTCCATTGGGAGACCCAGACGATTGGGACGTCCAAAAGCAGTCCCTGGGTGGGTAAAGAAATACCTCATGTTAGAGCTGCAAAGACAGCCCTCCCCTACGGGGAGGCAACTGCCGCCTGCAGGACTCTTCTACCTAGGCTGGCATCCGCCGAAGCATAGGTATGCACCTGATAATGTTTGGTGAAAGTGTGCAGACTCGACCAGGTAGCTGCCTGGCACACCTGTTGAGCCGTAGCCTGGTGTCGTAAAGCCCAGGACGCACCCACGGCTCTGGTTGAGTGGGCCTTCAGCCCTGACGGAACCGGAAGCTCCGCAGAACGGTAGGCTTCAAGAATTGGTTCTTTGATCCATCGAGCCAGGGTGGCTTTGGAAGCCTGCGACCCTTTGCGCTTACCAGCGACAAGGACAAAGAGTGCATCCGAGCGGCGCAGGGGCGCCGTGCGGGAAATGTAGATTCTGAGTGCTCTCACCAGATCTAACAAATGCAAATCCTTTTCATACCGATGAACTGGATGAGGACAAAAGGAAGGCAAGGAGATATCCTGATTAAGATGAAAAGAGGATACTACCTTAGGGAGAAACTCCTGAATGGGGCGCAGCACTACCTTGTCCTGGTGGAACACCAGGAAGGGAGCCTTGGATGACAGCGCTGCTAGCTCAGACACTCTCCGAAGAGACGTGACCGCTACCAGAAAGGCCACTTTCTGTGAGAGTCGAGAAAGTGAAACATCCTTCAGAGGCTCGAAGGGCGGCTTCTGGAGAGCAACTAGTACCCTGTTTAGATCCCATGGATCTAATGGCCGCCTGTACGGAGGGACGATATGACAAACGCCCTGCAGGAACGTGCGCACCTTAGAAAGTCGTGCTAGACGCTTCTGAAAAAGCACGGATAGTGCCGAGACTTGCCCTTTAAGGGAGCCGAGCGACAAGCCCTTTTCCAACCCAGCTTGCAGGAAGGAAAGAAAATTAGGTAACTCGAATGGCCAGGGGGATACTCCTTGTGCAGAGCACCAGGATAAGAAAATCCTCCACGTTCTATGGTAGATCTTAGCAGACGTGGACTTCCTAGCCTGTCTCATGGTGGCAACAACCCTTTGGGATAATCCTGAAGACGCTAGGATCCAGGATTCAATGGCCACACAGTCAGGTTCAGGGCCGCAGAATTCCGATGGAAAAACGGCCCTTGGGACAGTAAGTCTGGTCGGTCTGGTAGTGCCCACGGTTGGCCGACCGTGAGATGCCACAGATCCGGATACCACGACCTCCTCGGCCAGTCTAGGGCGACGAGTATGACGCGGCTGCAATCGGATCTGATCTTGCGTAGCACTCTGGGCAAGAGTGCCAGAGGTGGAAACACATAAGGGAGCCGGAACTGCGACCAATCTTGCACTAAGGCGTCTGCCGCTAGAGCTCTTTGATCGCGAGACCGCGCCATGAATGTCGGGACCTTGTTGTTGTGCCGAGACGCCATTAAGTCGACGTCCGGCACCCCCCAGCGGCGACATATTTCCTGAAACACGTCCGGGTGAAGGGACCATTCCCCTGCGTCCATACCCTGGCGACTGAGGAAGTCTGCTTCCCAGTTTTCCACGCCCGGGATGTGAACCGCGG
Organism: Anomaloglossus baeobatrachus; assembly: GCF_048569485.1. Taxonomy (NCBI): domain Eukaryota; kingdom Metazoa; phylum Chordata; class Amphibia; order Anura; family Aromobatidae; genus Anomaloglossus; species Anomaloglossus baeobatrachus. The sequence continues at coordinate 322,811,524 of NC_134353.1, read as the reverse complement.
ATATGGTGGATGCTCTGTCCTCCACCCACATCAGAATCCGCCGAACTTCCTGGAAGGCTTGCCGACTGCGTGTCCCTCCTTGGTGGTTGATGTATGCCACCGCTGTGGAGTTGTCCGACTGAATTCGGATTTGCTTTCCTTCCAGCCAGTGCTGGAATGCCAGTAGGGCAAGATACACTGCCCTGATTTCCAGAACATTGATCTGAAGGGTGGACTCCTGCTGAGTCCACGTCCCCTGAGCCCTGTGGTGGAGAAAAACTGCTCCCCACCCTGACAGACTCGCGTCTGTTGTGACCACTGCCCAGGATGGGGGTAGGAAGGATCTTCCCTGTGATAATGAGGTGGGAAGAAGCCACCACTGCAGAGAGTCCTTGGCCGTCTGGGAAAGGGAGACTTCCTTGTCCAGGGATGTTGACTTCCCGTCCCATTGGCGGAGAATGTCCCACTGAAGTGGGCGCAGATGAAACTGCGCAAACGGGACTGCCTCCATTGCCGCCACCATCTTCCCTAGGAAGTGCATGAGGCGCCTTAAGGGGTGCGACTGACTTTGAAGGAGAGCCTGCACCCCAGCCTGTAGTGACCGCTGCTTGTCCAGCGGAAGCTTCACTATCGCTGAGAGAGTATGAAACTCCATGCCAAGATACGTTAGTGATTGGGTCGGTGACAGATTCGATTTTGAGAAGTTGATGATCCACCTGAACGTCTGGAGAGTCTCCAGCGCAACATTCAGGCTGAGTTGGCATGCCTCTTGAGAGGGTGCTTTGACAAGTAGATCGTCCAAGTAAGGGATCACTGAGTGTCCCTGAGAGTGCAAGACTGCTACCACTGCCGCCATGACCTTGGTGAAAACCCGTGGGGCTGTCGCCAGACCAAATGGCAGAGCTACGAACTGAAGATGGTCGTCTCCTATCACGAAGCGTAGAAAGCGTTGTTGCTCTGTAGCAATCGGCACGTGGAGATAAGCATCTTTGATGTCTATTGATGCAAGGAAATCTCCTTGAGACATTGAGGCAATGACTGAGCGGAGGGATTCCATCCGGAACCGCCTGGCGTTCACATGCTTGTTGAGCAGTTTTAGGTCCAGAACAGGACGGAATGAGCCGTCCTTTTTTGGCACCACAAAGAGATTGGAGTAAAAACCTTGCCCTTGTTCCCGAAGAGGAACAGGGACCACCACTCCTTCTGCTCTTAGAGAATCCACCGCCTGCAGAAGGGCATCTGCTCGGTCGGGATGTGGGGAAGTTCTGAAGAACCGAGGCGGAGGACGAGAACTGAACTCTATCCTGTACCCGTGAGACAAAATGTCTGTTACCCACCGGTCCTTGACCTGTGGCAGCCAAATGTCGCAAAAGCGGGAGAGCCTGCCACCGACCGAGGATGCGGAGGGAGGAGGCCGAAAGTCATGAGGCAGCCGCCTTGGAAGCGGTACCTCCGGTTGCTTTCTTGGGGCGTGAGTGAGCCCGCCATGAATCAGAGCTCCTTTGCTCTTTCTGAGTCCCTTTGGACGAGGAGAATTGGGGCTTGCCCGAGCCTCGAAAGGACCGAAACTTCGACTGCCACTTCCTCTGTTGAGGTTTGCTTGATCTGGGCTGGGGTAAGGAAGAGTCCTTACCCTTGGACTGTTTAATGATTTCAGCCAATTGCTCACCAAACAGTCTGTCTCCAGATAATGGCAAGCTGGTTAAACATTTTTTAGAAGCAGAATCTGCTTTCCATTCTTTTAACCACAAGGCTCTGCGCAAAACCACAGAGTTGGCGGACGCCATTGAGGTACGGCTCGTAGAGTCCAGTACCGCATTGATAGCGTAGGTCGCAAACGCAGACATTTGCGTAGTTAAGGACGCCACTTGCGGCACTGCTGGACGTATGAGAGAGTCCACCTGTGCCAGACCAGCTGAAATAGCTTGGAGCGCCCACACGGCCGCGAATGCTGGAGCAAACGACGCGCCGATAGCTTCATAGACAGATTTCAACCAAAGGTCCATCTGTCTGTCATTGGCATCTTTAAGTGAAGCCCCATCCTCCACTGCAACTATGGATCTAGCTGCAAGCCTGGATATTGGGGGATCCACCTTTGGACACTGGGTCCAGCGTTTGACCACGTCAGGGGGAAAGGGATAACGTGTATCCTTAAGACGTTTGGAGAAACGCTTGTCTGGATAAGCATGGTGTTTCTGGACTGATTCTCTGAAGTCAGAGTGGTCCAGAAAAGTACTCAATTTACGCTTGGGATACCGGAAATGGAATTTCTCCTGCTGGGCAGCTGCCTCCTCTGCTGAAGGGGCTGGGGGAGAAATATCCAACAGCCTATTGATGGCCGCTATAAGGTCATTTACCATGGCGTCACCATCAGGCGTATCCAGATTGAGTGCGGTCTCAGGACTAGACTCCTGATCACCCACCTCTGTCTCATCATATAGAGACCCTTCTCGCTGAGACCCTGACCAGCGTGATGACGTGGAGGGTCTCTCCCAGCGAGCTCGCTTAGGCTGCCTGGGACTGTCATCCGAGTCAGAGCCTTCAGCCTGTGATGCTTGGGACCCCCTTGAAGTACGGATTGGTTCCAACTGAGGGGGACCGGGGAGCATAGACACAGCAGTGTCCATGGTCTGAGCAACTGGCCTGGACTGCAAGGTCTCGAGGATTTTTGTCATAGTCACAGACATTTTATCAGCAAAGACTGCAAATTCTGTCCCCGTCACCGGGGCAGGGTTCACAGGCGTCTCTGCCTGGGCCACTACCACCATAGACTCTGGCTGACGAAGTGCCACCGGGACCGAACATTGCACACAATGGGAGTCGTTGGAGCCTGCCGGTAGATTAGCCCCACATGCTGTACAAGCAGTGTATACAGCCTGTGCCTTGGCACCCTTGCGTTTTGTGGATGACATGTTGTTGTCTCCTCAGAGCAATATAGGGTATAAAGCCAAGAAGCGACCGTACAGTGCAGTATATATATATATATATATCTGGTACAGGAAAAAGTACACCAAATAACACTGTGGCACTAGTGGGGCCAGCACTAATGTGCTGCTTACCGCCCGCTTAACGCGGGTGTGTGGTCGCCAGAAATCCCTAGTCTGGGTCTCCCAGAGCCTGTGTCCGTTCTCCAGCCAGACTGCATACAGGAATGGCTGCCGGCGTCCTGTGGAGGAGGGGCGGGCCCTGGGCGTGCTCAGACAAAAAGCAGGAAACCTGCGTCCCACTGTGCCCAGTGAGAGGGCTGGAGCATGTAAATAAGGCTCCAGCCCTCGGCGCTGACGATTGCACAGCGTCTGTCCCCTTCCCTGATTGACAGGGTGGGGGCGGGAACGAAGCGGAGCTAGGCCGCAAAAGCCGGGGACTCGATTTATAAGCGCCGCCGTCGTAAAAGCACGGTCGGCGCTAAGTCCCCGGCGCACTACAAGTCCCAGCCGCGCCGCCGCTCCCGGAGCGGCCGGCGCGGTAGTTCCCAACACATAAAGTCACTCAGCTAAGCTGCAGTGACTCAAACCCCAGCGCGCAGCGCTACTGTCCCCGGCGCACTAGCACACCCAGCAAGTCTGGAGTGTGCGCGGCCTGTCCATACGGGGACACAGAGTACCTGAATGTTGCAGGGCCTTGTCCCTGAACGGTACCCAGCTCCGTATCCAGCAGGTTCTCTGGGTCTGTGGATGGAGCCCGGCCTCAGGGTTTGGGGGCCGGTAAGATCCCACTTCCTCAGAGCCCCTCAGGGGGATGGGGAAGGAAAACAGCATGTGGGCTCCAGCCTCCGTACCCGCAATGGGTACCTCAACCTTACAAACCGCAAGTGGGGTGAGAAGGGAGCATGCTGGGGGCCCTATATGGGCTCTCTTTTCTTCCATCCGATATAGTCAGCAGCTACTGCTGACTAAACAGTGGAGCTATGCGTGGATGTCTGACCTCCTTCGCACAAAGCTTGAAAACTGAGCAGCCCGTGATCCCACGGGGGGTGTATAGCCAGAAGGGGAGGGGCCTTACACTTTTTAGTGTAATGCTTTGTGTGGCCTCCGGAGGCAGTGCTATACACCCAATCGTCTGGGTCTCCCAATGGAGCGCCGAAGAAAAAGAGTTTATAAAGAGGTACCTTTTTGGCTTCTGATTCTCTAAATGTGTCACGGGGGCGGGCAGCCTGATGGCCGTTATTCTGCCCCCTGGTCCTGTATGCCGCCCCCATCGCTGATTTCCATACTTTTGGACGCCGCCCACTGCTCCAGCCATCCCCGCGCATGCCCAGTGCCAGTCTCACGGGACTGAGCACTGTGACTGCTGGTGACGTGTGCGCAGGCAAGTGATTATGGGCGGGACTGTGACTGTTATCAGCAAGTACCCGCCCATAATCTCGTGAGCGCGCAAACCTCTCCAGCGTCACACTGTGCTCAGTGTAGGTGCTAGACTGTATGGGCTGCTTCCAGGGATGACGTCCCTTTGTCACGTGATAGGGGCGTGTTCAAAATACTATCACGTGACAAAGGGGCCTGCAGAGGGGGAATCTGTTAGGTTTTAGGGGAAATTTCTGCTGACAGGTTCCCTTTAAGGCCGGATCCGTCACACTCCAGTACAGTGCAATGGCATAGCGGCAAGCGCCGGTCACATACTGTCATGTGACCGGAGGTTGCCGCGATGCCATTGTACTGTATTGCACTGTACTGGAGTGTGACAGATCCGGCAAAGCGGTGAAATGCCGACGTGTGAAACCGGTCTAATGCATCAGTAATAAAAATGAAAACAGACAAATGTAATGTCAAAATGCTACTGTGAATTGCATTTTAGAAACTGAAAATAAGTAATCAAATAAATTGGTCTGTCCTTAACATTATAAAAATAAACCTGCGTTACGAGTGTGAAAATGGCCTAAATATTGTTACCCAGACAAACCAGATAAAAGTGAAGTTCACATGTTAGATACGTTCTTCAGAGGAAACGCCTTTAAAGATCACTCATGTTACTTATGCTTTCATAGAGGCATGAATAAATAAGTCTAAAGCAGCTGTCCAGGTGAAAACAAGTCATCACATCCTACAGATTGATGATAACTTAATAATTGGTTGGGGTCAAACTGCTGATGCCTACAAAGATTGGCAAACAAGGAATTTTTATCCCAGTTACAAAATAGAGAGAGACAGGATGGATGCTGGACCACTACTCCATTCATTCTCTATGAAAGTGCGGGAAAAAGCAGAGCGCAGTGACTGGTAACCCCATTGGGAATGAGCGGTGGTCAAGCACGTGCACGGCTGCTCTATTCCAATGGGTATACATGGATTCTGTTCTGCTGATTGGTGCGGGTCTCAGCAATCACATCCCATGGATAGGCGAACTCTGGTTTTCACTGGATAACACCTTTAAAGTGAATCTCCACAATTTGTCACCCTGGTCTTAGTTTCAATTTTTTTTTATATCTAATTACTTATCAATTAATCCACCCATCAATCAATCCAGATCCATCCATCTATCTATCTATCTATCTTTATCCTTCTACAACTTGTCTACTTTTAGAAAAGCTTTCAAAGCTCCAATTCCTCCACAGATAAAAAAATATATGTCTGCCAATGCTGGTTTAAAGGGACAAGTAGAATGGTTGTCTGGTTTACTCAGGATAAGAGATTCTTGCATAAGCGTACAGTAAAAATGTAGAATTTTTTTATATTCAATAAGTATTGCATAAAACATCAGACAATAGTAGGATTTTTGTGTACTCACCGTAAAATCTCTTTCTCTGAGTCTTCATTGGGGGACACAGGACCATGGGTTATGCTGCTGTCACTAGGAGGCTGACACTAAGTAAACATAAAAAAGTTAGCTCCTCCCTAGCAGTATACACCCCGAGCCGGAGGCGGGCTCAGATCAGTTGGTGCACAAGCAGTAGGAGGAGTACCAGAATCACCATACATAAACACAAGTTGTAACTAAAACAATGCAGCAGTGCAAACAAGAGGTCTATGAACATAAGACCGCTGAAAAAATAGCAGGCAAATGCAATTGAATCAACCAAAAAACCAAGCAGGGTGGGTGCTGTGTCCCCCAATGAAGACTCAGAGAAAGAGATTTTACGGTGAGTACACAAAAATCCTACTTTCTCTATCGTTTCATTGGGGGACACAGGACCATGGGACGTCCAAAAGCAGTCCCTGGGTGGGAATACCGAAAAACCCGCAGAGGAAGAAAAACAACAACCTCCCTCGGCGGGCTTGCACTATAATTGAATGCTGCCACCCTATTACAGGTGTGCAACTGCTGCCTGCAAGACCTTTCTCCCAAAAATAGCATCTGCCGATGCTTGGGTGTGAACCTGGTAGAACCTAGTAAAGGTGTGCAGGCTAGACCAGGTGGCGGCCTTGCAGACCTGGTCGGCCGACGCCTGATGCCTAATCGCCCAAGAGGCTCCCACTGCGCGGGTAGAGTGCGCCTTTACCCCCCGCGGCGGAGACTTGTCCCGAATCCGATAGGCCTCTGATATGGCGGAACGGATCCATCTGGCAATTGTGGCCTTGGATGCCGATTCACCCTTCTTGGGACCAGAAGGAAGAACAAACAGACCATCTGACTTACGGAACGGCGCGGTTCTGGAGACATAAATTCTAAGTGCACGCACTAGGTCCAGGGTGTGCAAGGACCTCTCCAAGCTGTGAGAGGGGCCAGGACAGAAGGACGATTTCCTCGTTAAGATGGAACGGGGAGACCACCTTTGGGAGAAAAGCGGGATCTGGCCGGAGAACCGCTTTGTCCTGGTGAAAAATCAAAAAGGGGGAACGACAAGAGAGAGCTGCCAGCTCTGACGTCCTGCGAATAGAAGTGATGGCAACAAGAAACACCACCTTCCAAGACAGGTGAGAAAGGGAAGATTCTCGCAAGGGCTCGAATGGGGAGCCCTGAAGTGACCCTAGGACTAGATTAAGGTCCCACGGTTCTAGAGGCCGACGGTACGGCGGTGCCAGGTGGGCCACTCCCTGGATGAAGGTTTTAACCTGTGAACGAGCGGCCAGTGGCTTCTGAAACAGGATTGATAACGCCGATATCTGGCCTTTTAGTGTTGCGAGCGAGAGACCCGCATCTAGGCCTGACTGCAAGAATGCCAATAGGGAAGGAAGGGAGAAGGCGAGAGGAGAAGAAATATTCTGCTCTTCACACCACCTGAAGAAAACCTTCCACGTGCGGTGGTAAATCTTTGATGAAGATGGCTTCCTGGCCCCAATCATTGTCTGAATCACTCTTGAGGAAAAACCAGCCTTAGCTAGAACCCAGGATTCAATGGCCAGGCCGTCAAATTTAGGACCTGTGAGTTCTGATGGAAGAGAGGCCCCTGCTGCAGGAGATCTGGACGGTCTGGAAGGCGCCACGGAGCGTCTGCGATGAGCTGAGTTAGTTCCGCGAACCATGCTCGCCTGGGCCAGTCCGGAGCCACTAGGATGACCGGTATCCCTTCCGCCTTGATCTTCTTGAGGACCCTCGGAATTAGAGGGAGCGGAGGGAAGATGTACGGGAGACTGAACTGGCTCCATGACAGGGTGAGGGCGTCGACTCCTAAAGCCAAGCGGTTGCGGCACCGCGCTACAAAGTGCGGAACCTGACGGTTGAACCGGGAGGCCATTAGGTCCACATCCGGAACTCCCCATCTGTCGCAGATCTGGTTGAAGACTTCCCGGTTGAGGGACCATTCTCCGGAGGCGAGGCCTTCCCTGCTGAGGAAGTCCGCCGCCCAATTGTCCACGCCTGGGATGTGTACCGCTGAGATCAGTGAGTGATGACACTCGGCCCAGTGCAAGATCTTCTTGACTTCTCGCATCGCCCCGACACTTCTTGTGCCGCCTTGGTGGTTGATGTACGCCACCGCCGTCGCATTGTCCGACTGGATCCTGACCGGGCAACCCTGTACTAGGTGCCGAAACTGCTGCAAGGCTAGCCGGATGGCTCTTATCTCCAAAATGTTGATCTGGAGGCAACTCTCTCTCGGTGACCATCGGCCCTGCGCTGTGTGATGTCGAAACACTGCTCCCCAGCCCTGGAGACTGGCGTCGGTGGTCACTATCTTCCAGTGGAGCGGGAGCGTTGATTGAGCCACCAACGGAGGGAGTGGCGGGTCTCCGGCGAAAGATGAAACCTGCGGTCCAAAGAAAACGGAGATCTGTCCCACTTCTTCAGCAAGGCCAGCTGGAGGGGCCGGAGATGGAACTGTGCAAAGCGTACCGCTTCCATCGCCGCCACCATACGACCGAGGACTCGCATGCCGAACCTGATGGACACTTGGCGCTGACGCCGGAGAGCGCGGAGTCCTCATTGTAGGGAGGAGATCTTCTCCTGTGTGAGGAAAACTCGCCCTTGGATGGTATCGAATACCATTCCTAAAAAGGTGATCCGACGGGCCGGGATCAGAGAGGACTTCTTCCGATTTATCAGCCACCCTAACCGTGAAAGGGTGTCGATCGTGACTTGAACCCCAAGACGACAGTCCTCGAAGGAAGAGCCCTTTATCAACATATCGTCCAAGTACGGGATGACCATGACACCCCTGGCATGCAGGACGGACATGGCAGCAGCCATGATCTTTGTAAAGACCCTGGGTGCGGATGCGAGGCCGAAGGGAAGAGCCGTGAACTGGAAGTGATCTTCCGCTATCGCAAAACGGAGGAACTGTTGGTGAGAGGTGGCTATCGGGACGTGAAGATGGGCGTCTTGAATATCCAGCGATGCCAGGAATTCGCCTACCTCCATGGACGCGATGACGGACCGGAGTGACTCCATTCGAAACGGCCGAGGTCTCACCGACCTGTTCAGAAGCTTTAGGTCGAGGACGGGACGGACAGAGCTGTCCTTTTTGGGGACCACGAAAAGGTTGGAATAGAACCCCTTGAAACGCTCTGCGGGAGGGACTGGTACCACGACTCCGGTTCGGAGGAGGGAGTCTATGGAGTGAAAGAACGCGCGAGCCCGCGCGGTAGACTCGGGAGGGCGAGATAGGAAAAAACGTCTCGGTGGCTTTGCTTCGAATTCTATTTTGTAGCCTGATGTGATGATCTCTCTGACCCAGGCATCGGCGGTCAGGGGGATCCACACATGCTGAAAACGAGACAGGCGCCCTCCCACAAGTCTGGCGCTGTTGCGCGCCGACCGCGAGTCACTTGGAGGAACGACGGCGGTAACCAGAAGAGGATCTCGTGGACTGGCGGGGGCGTGAACGCCAGGCGGGATTGGTCTTGAATGACGGGGTCTTCCTGTCTCTCGGAGGAGAGCGGCTTTTCCGCGGCTGGGGATTGGAGCTGAAGCTGCGAAAGGGCCGGAAACGAGCGGTGGGGCGCCGATTCTGGAAGCGCTTGGGGCGCAATTGGGGGAGAGATGTACTCTTTCCTCCCGTTGCATCAGAGATCAGCTGGTCCAGCCTATCTCCGAAGAGACGCTCCCCTAGGAAGGGCAGGGAAGTTAGTGACTTCTTAGAGGCCGCATCCGCGTTCCAGGACCGGAGCCAAAGGGCTCGACGGATGGCCACATTGTTGCTGGCGGCCTGGGTCGCGCAACTTGCAGACGCCAGGGCTGCATTGAGCAAGTACTCACCCGCGAGGGAAATCTGCGAGGCGATGGGAACCAGGTCCGGATTGGCAGGAATGGCGCGGAGACCGCAGCGTAGCGTGTCCGCCCAGGACATCAGGGCCTTCGCAACCCAAACCGAGGCGAAGGCCGGAGAGAGGGATGAGCCCGCTGCCTCGAAGGCGGAACGGGCCAACCTGTCAATAGTACGGTCCGTAGGGTCTTTGAGAGACGTACCGTTAGTGAGTGGAAGGACTGTGTGAGAAGACAGGCGGGAGATTGGAGGGTCGACCACAGGGGAACCTGCCCAATCCTTTCGAAGACCCTCAGGAAAGGGATAATGCAAATCGATGGACTTACCGCTGGTAAATACCCTGTCCGGCTGTTGCCTGTGGCTGCGCAGTAACTCAGCGAATTCTGGATGTCCGCTGAATGTGTTCTGGGCCCGCTTCACCCGCTTAAAGGAGACCTGGGTGCTCTGGGAGGAGATTGGGTCCACCTGTACCTTCAAGGTCTGGTTTACTGCTTCTATCAGGCTATTTACCATGTGCCGAATATCGGCCGCCTGCTCTGAGTCCTGCAGGGGTACCGCATCGGAATCATCCTCGGAGCAGTCAGAAGCCTCCCTGGAGGACTGACGGTCTGGACCTGGGGATGAAGGTGAAACCTGGGAAGAGTCTGAGGACGAGACCTGGCGGGTCCGTTTCTGAGCAGCAGAGGAGGACCCTGCAACGGGGCTCACCTGCTCCGGAGGCAATTGCGCCGGGTCTGCGGGAATCTGGGCGAGCGTCGGCAGCAGGCGTAGAGCTTGCGCGATGGTCCGAGAAGCCTCAGAGAGGGAATCTACGGACTGGGACAGGGACGCTAGCCAGTCGGGGGGGGGGGGGGGGCGGGACGCAGGGCCCTGCAGCATATGGCGCTGTGGCGTCTGCGGTATCAGAAACGTCGGCCGCGGAGTCCTGCGGAGGCTGCGCGTCTGTAGAACAGACGGAGCATAGTGGGGCGTCCTGACCCTGGGAAAATTTGGAGCTGCAGGAGGAGCATGCAAAAAATAGTGCAAAGGGGGCCTGCTTGGATTGGGTGGGCTTAGCCTTAGGCATGGTGCAAACAGGTACTCTCCCTGGTGGCTGCTAGGAAGGAGACAGGAGAGGGTTAACTCGTCCCTAAACTCAGAGAATGCTACCTAGTGAGGGCTACTCCTTAAGAGCAGAGCTTACCCAGGTCCTGCGTGCTGCCCACCAGTCCAGAAGTGGAGTCCAGGAATGAGCTGGCCAGAAAAATCAGAACGCCGGCGCGCTGCAGCCTCAGGGGACCAGAGGCAGGCAAAAATGGCGAGGGGACGCTGGAGGAGGCTGGGGGAGGAGCAGGATTCCGGCGCGAAAAAACCGGAGGATTCACAGCCCCCACCATCAGCCAGGAGGCAGAGCAGTGGGAGGTGCAGAGGGAGACGACCGGCGGCCAATAGCGCTGCAGCGGGGGCGTGGCTAGGACGCAGGAGCGACTAGGCCGAGACCGGGGACTAAATTTATGGAGAGGGCCGGGGGAAAGAGCAGGGAAGTCGGTCCTACCTGCAATCGGCGGCGCCGGCTCAGCGATGGATGCAGTGCAGGCAGGGCTCCCTGGCCCTGCCTGTGAACAGCGCTGCTCGTCCAGGAAGGCTCCGGGGGAGAGCGTGCTGAAGGCAGGGTAGTGGACATCATGATGGGGGTAGACAGCCCCCTCCAGGAGAATGCAGCGTGACAGGGCCCCATCTATCACACACGCTGCGTAGGATCCATCCCTGCTGTACTCCCCTGTACGCCCTTTGGGGTGATACCTCAGGGCGAATCAGGGGTGCCCACAAAACAACCTGCCCACACGCGCACCCCCGGGAGTGGTACCACGGGGATGGGCGGGGTAGAGGGTCCCGAAGTCTCAAGCCCCTGCGACCCTGGGGAGCGGTACCCACGGGGCTGCGGAGAATGAGTGAAGCGAATACCTGCAGAGAAGAAGACGACAGGTATGAGAGCGATGAGCGGCGCAGAAATAAAAGAAAAAAGCGCAAAAACATACATGGCTGAGGGGGGCCGAGACGGCCCACATCAGCCTCCTACGACACTAAGCTAAAAACTGATCTGAGCCCGCCTCCGGCTCGGGGTGTATACTGCTAGGGAGGAGCTAACTTTTTTATGTTTACTTAGTGTCAGCCTCCTAGTGACAGCAGCATAACCCATGGTCCCGTGTCCCCCAATGAAACGATAGAGAAACTACAATTTCCAACACAGTATCAAACATGAAAGAATTCTATCCAGCAGCTCTGCAGCACAGTATCACACATAAAAGGATAAGATACAGTGTCTCTGCAGCACAATGTTACAAAGCAGACACTTTTACACATTATAGGCTTAGATACATCAGCTCAACGGATCAGTGACCCACAACATACTGTGCTGCTTAGAAACTGTACCCAAGTATCACACAGAAAAGACTTCAGCATACACTATAACAACACAGAGATTTTCGCCATCTTCGCTGACTATCATGGCGGCGTCAGGTTCTGTTCAGACTACTAAATCTGACACTCTGCCTGATAACGGCTTTGAGGTCTGTAATCAGAGCAAGCTTACTCGGGCATCGACCAACAGATTGGTAGTTCATAGGCAGGCTTGAAAGAGTTATTCCCTACTGCTCTGCTGGTAAGTCATCTTTGATCACATATTATGGGGGAGCCAACGACATCTGCTCTCCTCCTATATATACTGGCTGGACATTAGTGGAAGGTGTAGTTTGTTAATCTTAGTTGGTCTGGGGAGGTGTGGTGATCCAGGCTATCTGATGTGATATCTGTTGCTCTGAGGTTGTGGAGTTTACCCTTGTTGCCTTTTTGGTTGCTACCCTCCTTTTCTTGTTTTTCTTCTGAGTCTCTCTGTCTATTCCGGTGTGTGGGCAGTATGTCAGTTTTGGTTTTCCCTTGGCTGTCCTTATCTGTTTATCATCTCACTCCTGTCCTGTACTTCCCTGGGGGGAGGAGGGTATTAGAGTAGTATTTCTCAGAGTATAGAAAGACACAAGACTCCTGCGTCTCTACCATTAGGAGTAATCCAGAGGTGAGGGATAGCCTAGGGTCCCCTAGTGTTTCATGAAGTAACATCATGACAATATGAAAGGCTTAGGCCTACTTCACTTTCATTAAATACTCCCTATAATGAGCAATGTTTCTGCAGTACTTTATAAATGCCTAAAAAAAAGGGATACAGATGGAATCCAGGAAAGTGGAAGTCTCAATAATGAGGTAGATGTCACTTTGGATTGCATCCAGCCTCAAAATAAAAAGGTGTTATTTTTAATTGAGGTAGATTAAAGCTTTATGTCCATCTAAAGAAGATGGACACCATTGGAGTGAAGGCCAGACAAAGATTCTTTCTTACTTTCCACGGCTTCTGCTGGCGGTTCTATTTGAATCCTGTTTTTTTTAGATTTGGATGGACCTCCCAACCCTTGACTCAGTGCTTAGTTTAGAGCACTGTATGAAAGTGAGCCTAGTCTTAGATACACTGGATAATTAGTACTGTCTACACTATCAGGAGCTCAGATATTCTTGCAGTATCAAATAACATAGCTAGATAAAACCGATAAGTAGCCCTATCTGAATTACATGATTAGAAACAGTGGTGCATCAGCACAGTACAAGAGATTAAAAGGCTAAGGCTAGTTTCACACTTGCGTTGAATGGCATCCGTTGCATTGCGTGACGGATGCAACGAATGTGTTGCATATAGTGGCACAACAGATGCAACGGATGCTGCAAAACAACGGAATCTGTTTTGATTTTTTTTTTTTTTTTTTTACAGTTTAACCGGCGGCAGACTATTGTGAACGATCAGCTGAGCGCTCCCTGCAGCCGGCCGCCGGGTGATCAGCTGAGCGCTCCCTGCAGCCGGCCGCCGGGTGATCAGCTGAGCGCTCCCTGCAGCCGGCCACCGGGTGATCAGCTGAGCGCTCCCTGCAGCCGGCCGCCGGGTGATCAGCTGAGCGCTCCCTGCAGCCGGCCGCCGGGTGATCAGCTGAGCGCTGTCACTTGCCGGCCGCCGGGTGATCAGCTGAGCGCTCCCTGCAGCCGGCCGCCGGGTGATCAGCTGATCGCTCCCTGCAGCCGGCCGCCGGGTGATCAGCTGATCGCTCCCTGCAGCCGGCCGCCGGGTGATCAGCTGATCGCTCCCTGCAGCCGGCTGATCAGCTGAGCGCTGTCACTTGCCGGCGCCCGGGCATGCCGGCGGCCGGTCGCTCAGCTGAGCGCTGTCACTTGCCGACGGCCGGGCGCTCAGCTGAACGTTCAGCCACCACGAGCGAAAATAAAGTTTTTGATTTAAAAAAAAAGAGCATGCGCAGTGAAATCCAGAGGATTCCGCTGCTCAAAACAACGTTACATGCTGCGTTCCTCCTGCTGGGCAGAAGCAACGGAGCGTCGCCCAGCGGAAGCAACGCAGGTCCTTTTGGTACAATCCGTCAACCATACAAGTCTATGGGAAACAGCGGAATCCGTTAACGGATTCCGTTGTTTTCCAAAAGTGCGGATTGTAACGGAAGGAAAACAACGCAAGTGTGAAAGTACCCTTAGATAAATTAGCTCAGGTGACAGCTTCACATGCAGTAGGTTTGGATACACAAGATAAACAGCACAGCACTACACAACACACTTGGGTACAAAAGCTCAGCGCAGTATCATACAGGATAAACTTAGATACACTAACTGAATGGATAAATAGAATTGTCATGTCAAAACACTGCTGATAACCAACCTGGGATCTGGGGACCTGCCCTATTAGAACACATTGGAATCTGCCAACTCCAAGATGGCTGCTCCCATGATCTGTATTTAGGATGGCTCTCACAACTATAATGACTGTAATAACAGTCTTTACCCATGCAAAAGGTAATTTTGTTCCATGGATAGTTTGCTGACTCCTTACTGTAACAAAACTTTGTATATTAAAATTGGGAATAATTAAACCATGTTTCAATACTTACAACCTCCTTTTGTTCCTCATCAGATGAGTGATGGACATCAATCCACTCCCCATCTTCATCATCATCACTGAGGCTTGCGCTTTCCCAGCCATCTGAGAACATAACATATACTAAGTTATTACATGTTCAGTCAAAGGTTTCACAATTGTGTCATTTTGTGTCTTTAATTACCATCTTCCCCTGTTTCTTCTGTTTCTTTGTTTTCAACTTCCAATACCTCAGCTCCAGGAATATAGTCTTTTGCAACCAATTCTCCATATGCATGAATTTTTGCTTCTGTAGATGCTTCTGTTGGTTTACCCTAAGTAAATGTATTAAATTATTAAAATGTGTACCGAAATTATACTACACAAAATCTCACTTCTCATTCTTGTCCTCAGGGGACATGTAGGCTGTGGGCAGGCTGCTTCTACTAGGTGGTGGACAACAAGGCAAAAGTCATAACCCCTCCTCCTTAGGCTACATTCCGCCTGCAGACACTGGACTGTCAGATTTACCTTAGTGTAAGTAAAAGGCAGGTCTCTGCTCCTTGTTAATTTAGTTTATTTATTCTTTTCTCCCCACAAATGGAGGCAGTGATGATCACTAGGTGGGAAGAAGTGATGAAAAGAATGTAGACCAGGACATCCTAGTTCCTCTGCTTCGAACAAGCCATGGGATCACACACCATTCCTGGTTGCAAGCAGAGACCCACTCTACTACCCAGCCAGAATCGTATTCTGCTGCATGTTGTACCCACCATGGCTATAAAGGTAATGCAAACTTTATAGAATGCCACCATTTTTCCACTTTCATACATGGAGACATTTTGTTACACTCATTGGTCAGTGGATGAACTGTGTACCAAGAGAACATATGACTAAAAGCGGTTTTCCATTTTCAAGAGATTAACATATCTAAATTATATGCTGTAATGTACCTAAAATAGCAAACAGATATGGGACTACTACTTAGGATTTCTGGGGTGGGGTTAGCAAACTCTACCATTTTTAGCTCTCTTGGTTAGGAAACATCTCAGGTCTGCAAAACAGATTCTTTGGGCTACAAAAAAGAGAATTTTGTTTACTTACCGTAAATTCTTTTTCTTATAGTTCTGTATTGGGAGACCCAGACATTGGGTGTATAGCTTCTGCCTCCGGAGGACACACAAAGTACTACACTAAAAAGTGTAGCTCCTCCCTCTGAGCATATACACCCCCTGGATAACCAGATCTAGCCAGTTTAGTGCAAAAGCTGAAGGAGAATAGCCACCCACAAGTAAAGACAGAGCAAGAACCGGAACAACCGGAGACTCTGTCCACGACAACAGCCGGTGATAACATGCGGAACAAGAAACTGCCAACAGGCAACAGGGAGGGTGCTGGGTCTCCCAATACGGAACTATAAGAAAAAGAATTTACGGTAAGTAAACAAAATTCTCTTTCTTTATCGTTCCTATGGGAGACCCAGACATTGGGACGTCTCAAAGCAGTCCATGGGTGGGAATAAACAGAAAAACTAAGAAGTAGGCAGAGCCTAACTTCACAAATGGGCGACAGCCGCCTGAAGGATGCGTCTGCCCAAGCTCGCATCTGCCGAAGCATGAGCATGCACTTGGTAGTGCTTTGAAAAGGTATGCAGGCTAGTCCAAGTGGCAGCCTGACAGACTTGCTGAGCCGTAGCCTGGTGCCTGAAATCCCAAGAGGCACCGACAGCTCTGGTCGAGTGTGCCTTGATCCCCGGCGGGGGAGGCACCTGAGTACACTGGTAGGCATCGAAAATGGCAGACCTAACCCAACGAGCTAAGGTCGGCTTAGAAGCCGAGAGGCCCTTACGCCGACCTTTGGTTAGCACAAAAAGAGAGGTGCACCGCCTAAGAACAGCGGTGCGAGACACATAGATCCGGAGCGCCCGCACCAGATCCAGAGTATGCAACGCTTTTTCAAAGCGATGAACAGGAGCCGGACAAAAGGAAGGCAGGGAAATGTCCTGGTTAAGGTGGTAAGGAGAAACCACCTTAGGGAGAAAGTCCGGAGTCGGACGGAGAACCACCTTGTCTTGATGAAAAACCAAAAAAGGTGACTCCGAAGAGAGCACAGCCAAATCAGAGACTCTCCTGAGGGAAGTTATGGCCACTAGAAAGACTACTTTCTGTGAAAGACGAAACAAAGAAACCTCCCTAAGAGGCTCAAAGGGGGGTTTCTGCAAGGCCGTGAGGACCAAATTGAGGTCCCAGGGATCCAAGGGCCGCCGGTAAGGCGGAATGATGTGAGACGCGCCCTGCATGAAGGTGCGGACCTGAGCCAGCAGGGCGATACGCCGCTGGAACAGCACTGACAGAGCCGAGACTTGTCCCTTGAGGGAATTGAGGGATAGTCCTAGCTGCAGACCGGACTGTAGAAAGGACAGAAGGGTCGGCAAGGAAAAAGGCCAAGGAGCATGGCCGGAAGAGCGACACCAGGACAGGAAAATTCTCCAGGTCCTGTGATAGATTTTGGCCGAGGAAGACTTCCGAGCCATAGTGGAGATGTCTTCAGGAGGAATACCAGAAGCCGTCAAGATCCAGGACTCAAGAGCCACGCCGTCAATCTGAGAGCCGCAGAATTCTGGCGGAAAAACGGACCTTGTGAGAGAAGGTCTGGACGGTCCGGAAGATGCCACGGCACCTCTACGGACAGATGGAGCAGGTCTGGGTACCAAGCTCGCCTGGGCCACTCCGGAGCAATGAGGATGACCCGACGGCCCTCCATTCTGATCTTGCGCAGAACTCTGGGCAAGAGAGCTAGAGGGGGAAACACGTAGGACAGACGAAACTGGGACCAATCTTGAACCAGAGCGTCCGCTGCAAAGGCCTGAGGATCGTGGGAGCGAGCCACGTAAACCGGAACCTTGTTGTTGTGCCGGGATGCCATTAGATCCACTTCCGGAGTGCCCCACTTGCGGCAGATTGACCGAAACACTGCCGGATGCAGGGACCACTCGCCACTGTCCACGGTTTGACGGCTGAGATAATCTGCTTCCCAGTTTTCCACGCCTGGGATGTGGACTGCGGATATGGTGGACTTGGAGTCCTCCGTCCACTGAAAGATGCGTTGAACCTCCAGCATTGCCAGGCGGCTGCGTGTCCCGCCTTGGTGATTGATGTAGGCAACCGCTGTCGTGTTGTCTGACTGGACTCGGATGTGCTTGCCCGCCAACAGGTGGTGAAAGGCTAGGAGAGCTAGAAGCACAGCTCTGGTTTCCAGCACATTGATCGAGAGGGCTGACTCGGACGGAGTCCAAGTGCCCTGCGCTCTGTGGTGGAGACATACCGCTCCCCAGCCGGATAGACTGGCATCCGTGGTGAGGATCACCCAGGACGGGGCCAGGAAAGAGCGCCCCTGAGAGGGGCCGAAGCCACCACTGAAGGAAGCTCCTGGTCTGTGGCGACAGAGCCACTAGCCTGTGCAAGGAGGAAGTCCGCTTGTCCCAACAGCGGAGAATGTCCAGCTGCAGAGGACGCAGATGGAACTGGGCAAAGGGAACAGCCTCCATTGACGCCACCATCTGACCCAGCACCCGCATTAGGTGCCTGATGGAATGACGGCGGGGCCTCAGCAGAGAGCGCACCGCCAGATGGAGGGACTGCTGTTTGACTAAGGGCAGCTTCACAAGTGCCGGCAGAGTCTCGAACTGCATCCCTAGGTACGTGAGCCTCTGGGTCGGAGTCAGAGTGGATTTGGGCAGATTGACAAGCCACCCGAATTGGGTTAGAGTGGCGAGAGTGAGCGAGACACTCCACTGACAGTCTGCGCTGGATGAAGCCTTGACTAGGTGGTCGTCCAGGTAAGGAATCACTGCCAACCCCTGGAGGTACAGAACCGCAACCACTGCTGCCATGACCTTGGTGAATACTTGAGGAGCCGTGGCTAACCCGAAGGGGAGAGCCACGAATTGGAAATGTTCCTCTCTGATTGCAAAACGTAGCCAACGGTGGTGTGAAACTGCAATTGGCACATGCAGATAGGCATCTCTGATGTCGATGGATGCCAGGAAATCTCCTTGGGTCATTGAGGCAATGACTGATCGCAGAGACTCCATGCGAAAATGCCGCACCTGCCGCACATGCTTGTTGAGAAGCTTGAGATCCAGGAAGGGCCGGAAGGAACCGTCCTTTTTGGGAACGAGGAAGAGATTTGAGTAGAAGCCTCTGAACCGCTCCCGGGCGGGAACCGGTACAATTACTCCGTTGGCCTGCAAGGATGCCACGGCCTGAGAGAAGGTGGCGGCCTTGGAGCAGGGGGGAGTTGACAGAAAAAATCTGTTTGGCGGGCTGGAAGAGAATTCTATCCTGTAGCCGTGGGAGATGATATCCCGCACCCACTGATCGGAGACGTGTTGAAACCACACGTCGCCAAAGTGGGAGAGCCTGCCACCGACTAAGGACGTTGCTGGCACGGCCAGATAGTCAAGAGGAGGCTGCCTTAGTGGCAGCAGCTCCTGTGGTCTTCTGTGGACACGCCTTTGTGCGCCAGTTGGATTTTTGGTCCTTGGCTGAGTTAGTGGACGAGGCCGAGGGCTTAGAGGATGACCAGTTGGAGGAACGAAAGGAACGAAACCTCGACTGGTTCCTACCCTGGGCAGGTTTCCTGGTTTTAGTTTGTGGCATGGAAGTACTCTTCCCGCCAGTAGCTTCCTTAATAATTTCATCCAGTTGTTCACCGAATAGCCTGGATCCAGCAAAAGGGAGCCCAGCAAGGTACTTCTTTGAAGAAGCATCTGCCTTCCACTCTCGAAGCCACAAGATCCTGCGGATAGCGAGGAAATTAGCCGAAGCCACCGCAGTGCGGTGAGAAGCCTCCAGCATGGCAGACATGGCATAGGATGAAAAAGCTGAAGCTTGAGAAGTTAAGGCAACCATTTCGGGCATAGATTCCCTGGTGAGGGAATGCATCTCCTCTAGAGAAGCAGAGATGGCTTTGAGAGCCCACACTGCTGCAAAAGATGGGGAGAACGAGGCCCCTGCCGCCTCATATACAGATTTGGCCAGAAGGTCAACCTGGCGGTCAGTGGAATCCTTAAGGGAAGTGCAATCAGCCACTGATACAACGGTCCGGGCTGAGAGTCTACACACCGGAGGGTCTACCTTCGGTGAATGAGCCCACTCCTTGACCACCTCAGGTGGAAAGGGAAAACGGTCATCAGAACCACGCTTTGGGAAGCGTTTGTCAGGACAAGCCCTAGGCTTGGTCACAGTGGCCTGAAAACTGGAGTGGTTAAAGAACACACTCCTTGTCCTCTTAGGCAAGGTAAACTGGTGCTTTTCTGCCAGAGAGGGCTGCTCCTCTGAAACTGGCGGATTGAGGTCCAGTACAGAATTAATGGACGCAATCAAATCACTAACATCTAAGTCACTTTCGGACAGATCAATGGGGCACATGGAGGTAGCCTCCGAGCCCCCAGTAAAGGCATCCGCCTCGTCCTGCGAGTCAGCTCTTGAATCAGAGCCGCGGGACGAGGAAGGAGAGGGGACCCTGCGTCTCCTTTTAGGAGGACGGGGTCTGGGACCAGATGATGAATCCTCTGTGAGCTCCGCTGAGAGAGCCCTAGCAGCAGAGGCACCCTGTGAAGGGGGCTGATGCATGTTCAGCAAAGTCCGGGACAACTGTCCCATGGAGTCGGCAAAAGACTGGGAGATTGACCTAGAGAAGGATTCTACCCAAGCCGGGGGTTCAGCCACAGGAGTCGGAGCAGCCAGAGAGACCACTGGGGGGGCGATTCCAGGCTGAGGCATTGTCAGGGCAGAGCAGGCATCACAATGTGGATATGTGCTCGGTTCAGGCAGCACGAGCTTACATGCAGTGCATACTGAATATAGCTTTGGAGCCTTGCTCCTCGTCTGAGACATGCTGCTGAAGTGGGGGCTCTTGCCAGAGTGACCCCCAGAGAGTATATACGGAGACCCACAACCAGAGGCTGTGGATTACCAGACCGCTGGAGCGGTGTTGTGTGCCCTCCAGATCTCAAAGCCCGGACCCCCAAGCACCTCAGCAGGGATGCTGCAGCCAGTGCTGATTGCAGAGAAAACGCTGATAAAATGGCGCCGGAGCGAGGAGAGGGGGCGTGGCCAACCCTGAGAGCGGGATCTGGAGGGCCAAAGAGACTTACAGGGGAGGAGACATGTACTCAGTGAGGAGTGTCTCTCCCCTGTGCAGAACGGCCGCTGGGCGGAGCCACACTGTCCCTCTGCATGAATGACATGCGAGGGCAGTGAAACCGAAAGTAGGCCTCCGGCGAAGCCGGGGCCTAAATTTGAGCGGTGAGACCGGCGCGCAGGCACCATCGGCGCGGTTCTCAGGCGACAGCCAGAGAACCCGCCGGAAATGTCAAAAAAAACCACTCAGCACACTCTCCCCACATAATAAAAGTACAGGGACCCCCAGAACATAAACGTCTCAGGTACTTAGCGTGCTGAGACGCAGGGCCATGTCCCTGGGGATGAGTGCTCCGTCCAGCAGGATCCTGAAGGGCTGCGGATGGAGACCGGTCTCCTGCAAAGCATGGAGAACCGTGCTGGCTCCCACTTCAAGCCAGAGCCCGAGGGATGGTGAAGGAGCGCGGCATGCAAGGCTCCAGCCTTGGAATCAACCTTAACAACACCGCCGACACAGTGGGGTGAGAAGGGACATGCCGGGGGTCCAGACTTGGACCCGCTTTTCTTCAAAATCTTCCAAAAATGAAAAATCAGATGAGAATGCATGTGTGGATGTATGCCTCCTGAACACAAAGCAATGAACTGGCTAGATCTGGTTATCCAGGGGGTGTATATGCTCAGAGGGAGGAGCTACACTTTTTAGTGTAGTACTTTGTGTGTCCTCCGGAGGCAGAAGCTATACACCCAATGTCTGGGTCTCCCATAGGAACGATAAAGAAATAGTCGTTATTTCCTTAACCATAGAATACTTTCGATTGGATTTTTTCCTCCTCTAAGGAATTTGTAGTCCTCTGGAGGAAAGATTCAGATCACTTTGTTCACATTCTTACAGGGTCCACATGATGGATGGGTGAGTTTTCCCAATTGACATCTTGATTTGATTTTTTTTTGGGGTCCAACAGTTTTGAACAGTGGATTAGAATGTTTGTATTGCCTGCAAGAAGCAGAACTTATTTTTTCCTTCTGTGGATGATTTTATTGGTACAACCCAATTGGTCTGGATGACCAGCTTGAGGCTCTTTCCTCCAGTCTGCCATGCTGGTTTTCCCATAAATGGCCTTCATCTTGATAAAGGTTTCTTCCTGCCTGAAAGGTTTGGCTCGACAACTTTCAAATCCTCTGTAAAATGTATTTATTTTCTCCATTCAGAAGACCTTCCTAGTATCTAATGTCACATGAATTCATGTTTCCCAGCACAAGCTCCCTTCAAATATCTAATTTTTTTATAGGAGCACCAGTCTGACAGGAAGCAGTTCCTTATATCATCCCAACAAGAAGTCATAGTCCTCTCTTTACTGCCTGTGTGGAGGGATTCTTCTTAACTTCTTTCTGGAAAGTAGCCATTTTGATGGCTGGTTCTTTTATTTGAAAGGGTTTTTTTTTTCTGCTTGCTAAGATATGACAAACCTACCATCTAATTGCCTCCATTGTCCATCTACCTGAGCAAATTTCTCTCACTTCCATATGAGGGAATGTTTCCACCACATAGTAACAGATTATATAAAATCATGAAAACCTGTATGTATAAAACCTACCAAGTCAGAATTTTAACTCACCCGGAATTTCTTTTGTAACATTTGAGGATTTAATGTACGGAAGAGCTGGATCAGCGCCCTTGCAGACATTGACACATCTAATTTGGGACACAGGCGAAAAAAAAATCCAAAATTATAATAAGACATTTTCATTTGTACAAGCATCATTCAAAGAGCTCTTGAACCATCAACAATATATTTAAAAGTCATCAACATGCCTCCAGTCTAATGCTTCCAGAATTTTCCTGAGATGTAATCTTTGAAACTTCAGAACAGTGTAGCCAGCTGTGCTACACAGTTACCGTAACTCCATAGAACTTCTATGGGTATTAACTACATCTTTCAGTGATGTGTGTTGAGTACCAGTGGGTTCATCTACCAAGTCTTCCCAGAAATGATGTGAACGGATAAAAAAAAGCAAATCTCATCCCTAGTGATGAGTGAGCACTACTATGCTCGGTACTCGATAAGAGCAGTTGGATGCTTGAATGGGCACAACTTGAAGTCAATGGGGGACTTGCACCATTTTCCCAGGAAATCTTCCAGAAAAATGAACTGTGTCCCCAATTGACTTAAATTATTCTCGGGAGTTGGACTTGCGCCCATCCAAGCATCCAACTAATCTTAATAAGTACAGAGCACCAGAGCATTGTAGTGCTCAATCATCACTAGTTATCACAAAACGACTGACCTGGCAAAGCCTAGGTTTCGGTTCTCTAGCGCTTGGTCACAGCATTTATCAGTGGTAAAAATGGAATAAAGTAAGCCAAGAGGGGACAGTTACACTAAAGGATTGCTTGCCTATCCAGGAAGGATTAAATTTGGCATTTTATAAAAAAAAATAAAAAATAATGCACTGAAGATAGTGCTGTAGTTTTTTTAAAATCTATAAAACGTTTCATAGTTTTACAAATATTACTCACTTTTATCCTTGTGGGTCTTATACTGTGACAGATCCTGCAAGAGTTCTTCTTTCATTGCCAAAGGACAACGAGCAGTTATCTCTTTTATGGCATTTATTCTGGAAGGTCAAAAACGTAGGACAAGATTTAAGAGACAACAGGAAGGTACAAAGCAAGAGCCAACATCTCCTTTTGAGATATTGCTCCTCATCTTTGAGAAAATAGTAACAGTGTTTTGGCAGTGTACCAAATACAGGGACACAGACTTCAGCCAAATTATTCAATGTATCAATCTACATTCATCTAATAATGTGAGTTTCTGACATTGCCCCTACAAAGATAAAGTTGATTTGTATGCTGAAGACACCTTCATTTTCAAGACTTAAGGTGCTGTCCCACAAAGTACATTTTAATCAATGACCAAGTTCCTGCAGAGTCAGACACAGCCATTACACAGTACATACAGTTAGGTCCAGAAATATTTGGACAGTGACACAAGTTTTGTTATTTTAGCTGTTTACAAAAACATGTTCAGAAATACAATTATATATATAATATGGGCTGAAAGTGCACACTCCCAGCTGCAATATGAGAGTTTTCACATCCAAATCGGAGAAAGGGTTTAGGAATCATAGCTCTGTAATGCATAGCCTCCTCTTTTTCAAGGGACCAAAAGTAATTGGACAAGGGACTCTAAGGGCTGCAATTAACTCTGAAGGCGTCTCCCTCGTTAACCTGTAATCAATGAAGTAGTTAAAAGGTCTGGGGTTGATTACAGGTGTGTGGTTTTGCATTTGGAAGCTGTTGCTGTGACCAGACAACATGCGGTCTAAGGAACTCTCAATTGAGGTGAAGCAGAACATCCTGAGGCTGAAAAAAATCCATCAGAGAGATAGCAGACATGCTTGGAGTAGCAAAATCAACAGTCGGGTACATTCTGAGAAAAAAGGAATTGACTGGTGAGCTTGGGAACTCAAAAAGGCCTGGGTGTCCACGGATGACAACAGTGGTGGATGATCGCCGCATACTTTCTTTGGTGAAGAAGAACCCGTTCACAATATCAACTGAAGTCCAGAACACTCTCAGTGAAATAGGTGTATCTGTCTCTAAGTCAACAGTAAAGAGAAGACTCCATGAAAGTAAATACAAAGGGTTCACATCTAGATGCAAACCATTCATCAATTCCAAAATTAGACAGGCCAGAGTTAAATTTACTGAAAAACACCTCATGAAGCCAGCTCAGTTTTGGAAAAGTATTCTATGGACAGATGAGACCAAGATCAACCTGTACCAGAATGATGGGAAGAAAAAAGTTTGGAGAAGAAAGGGAACGGCACATGATCCAAGGCACACCACATCCTCTGTAAAACATGGTGGAGGCAACGTGATGGCATGGGCATGCATGGCTTTCAATGGCACTGGGTCACTTGTGTTTATTGATGACATAACAGCAGACAAGAGTAGCCGGATGAATTCTGAAGTGTACCGGGATATACTTTCAGCCCAGATTCAGCCAAATGCCGCAAAGTTGATCGGACGGCGCTTCATAGTACAGATGGACAATGACCCCAAGCATACAGCCAAAGCTACCCAGGAGTTCAAGAGTGCAAAAAAGTGGAACATTCTGCAATGGCCAAGTCAATCACCAGATCTTAACCCAATTGAGCATGCATTTCACTTGCTCAAATCCAGACTTAAGACGGAAAGACCCACAAACAAGCAAGACCTGAAGGCTGCGGCTGTAAAGGCCTGGCAAAGCATTAAGAAGGAGGAAACCCAGCGTTTGGTGATTTCCATGGGTTCCAGACTTAAGGCAGTGATTGCCTCCAAAGGATTCGCAACAAAATATTGAAAATAAAAATATTTTGTTTGGGTTTGGTTTATTTGTCCAATTACTTTTGACCTCCTAAAATGTCGAGTGTTTGTAAAGAAATGTGTACAATTCCTACAATTTCTATCAGATATTTTTGTTCAAACCTTCAAATTAAACGTTACAATCTGCACTTGAATTCTGTTTTAGAGATTTAATTTCAAATCCAATGTGGTGGCATGCAGAGCCCAACTCGCGAAAATTGTGTCACTGTCCAAATATTTCTGGACCTAACTGTATATGGCAAGGGCACAATTATAAGATTATCTCAAAACAGTAAATGTTTTAGCACTCAATTGTGGAACTTATTATTCCAAGATCTATTGATTAAATTTTACTTTCTTTGTGGGACAAATCTTTAAAGCTTCCTGCATGTCATGGCTCTTATTTCCAACTGTGGTTGATATTTCAGTCTCTAGATAAACTGGGAGAAGTCAAAACATTCAGTGTCTTGAAAAAATATTCATACCCGATGAACCTTTCCACATTTGTTCACATTACACCCAGAAACTTAAATGTATATTAGGTTGTGAGCGCACACTGCGTTTTTGGTGCACTTTTGTCACAAATCTTCAGGTCTATCCTTATGCAAGCAAAGTCCATGAGTCTTCTTTAATGCTGTGCATATGTTGCTATTTTTTTTCCTTGCAGATTTGATACAGAAAATAATCTGCAGCATGTCAATTCTTGGTGCATTTTTGCCTAAGATTTTCAGCCCTTCTACCCATTGACTTCATTATAAAAAATGCAAGGCAAAAAAACGCACCACTTACACAAGCTTTTTTTGTGCGTTTTTCTGCCAGGAGGTGCAGATTTGATGCAGAAAACTTCTGCAAATACTCTGCGTGCGCACATAACCGTATAAAGCTTTTATGTGATATGCCAACACTAAGTAGCAAGGATGCATTTACAGTTAGGTCCAGGAATATTTGGACAGTGACACAAGTTTTGTTATTTTAGCTGTTTACAAAAACATGTTCAGAAATACTATTATATATTTATAATATGGGCTGAAAGTGCACACTCCCAGCTGCAATATGAGAGTTTTCACATCCAAATCGGAGAAAGGGTTTAGCAATCATAGCTCTGTAATGCATAGCCTCCTCTTTTTAAAGGGACCAAAAGTAATTGGACAAGGGATTCTAAGGGCTGCAATTAACTCTGAAGGCGTCTCCCTCGTTAACCTGTAATCAATGAAGTAGTTAAAAGGTCTGGGGTTGATTACAGGTGTGTGGTTTTGCATTTGGAAGCTGTTGCTGTGACCAGACAACATGCGGTCTAAGGAACTCTCAATTGAGGTGAAGCAGAACATCCTGAGGCTGAAAAAAAAGAAAAAATCCATCAGAGAGATAGCAGACATGCTTGGAGTAGCAAAATCAACAGTCGGGTACATTCTGAGAAAAAAGGAATTGACTGGTGAGCTTGGGAACTCAAAAAGGCCTGGGCGTCCACGGATGACAACAGTGGTGGATGATCGCCGCATACTTTCTTTGGTGAAGAAGAACCCGTTCACAACATCAACTGAAGTCCAGAACACTGTCAGTGAAATAGGTGTATCTGTCTCTAAGTCAACAGTAAAGAGAAGACTCCATGAAAGTAAATACAAAGGGTTCACATCTAGATGCAATACATTCATCAATTCCAAAAATAGACAGGCCAGAGTTAAATTTGCTGAAAAACACCTCATGAAGCCAGCTCAGTTCTGGAAAAGTATTCTATGGACAGATGAGACCAAGATCAACCTGTACCAGAATGATGGGAAGAAAAAAGTTTGGAGAAGAAAGGGAACGGCACATGATCCAAGGCACACCACATCCTCTGTAAAACATGGTGGAGGCAACGTGATGGCATGGGCATGCATGGCTTTCAATGGCACTGGGTCACTTGTGTTTATTGATGACATAACAGCAGACAAGAGTAGCCGGATGAATTCTGAAGTGTACCGGGATATACTTTCAGCCCAGATTCAGCCAAATGCCGCAAAGTTGATCGGACGGCGCTTCATAGTACAGATGGACAATGACCCCAAGCATACAGCCAAAGCTACCCAGGAGTTCATGAGAGCAAAAAAGTGGAACATTCTGCAATGGCCAAGTCAATCACCAGATCTTAACCCAATTGAGCATGCATTTCACTTGCTCAAATCCAGACTTAAGACGGAAAGACCCACAAACAAGCAAGACCTGAAGGCTGCGGCTGTAAAGGCCTGGCAAAGCATTAAGAAGGAGGAAACCCAGCGTTTGGTGATGTCCATGGGTTCCAGACTTAAGGCAGTGATTGCCTCCAAAGGATTCGCAACAAAATATTGAAAATAAAAATATTTTGTTTGGGTTTGGTTTATTTGTCCAATTACTTTTGACCTCCCAAAATGTGGAGTGTTTGTAAAGAAATGTGTACAATTCCTACAATTTCTATCAGATATTTTTGTTCAAACCTTCAAATTAAATGTTACAATCTGCACTTGAATTCTGTTGTAGAGGTTTCATTTCAAATCCAATGTGGTGGCATGCAGAGCCCAACTCGCGAAAATTGTGTCACTGTCCAAATATTTCTGGACCTAACTGTATATTCGGCTCCATACATCTTCCCATCATGTCTGACCAGCTTCCCTGTCCCTGCTGAATAAAACATTCCCACAGCATGATGCTGTCACAACGTTTGACAGTGGGGATGGTGTTTACAGGGGGATGTGCTGTTATTTATTTGCCTTAAATACTGTTTTCCATTTCGCCCAAAAACGTCTACTTTGGTAATTTGACGAAAGAACTTTCTTCCACATGCCATGTAGGAGACTGCTAGTATGAGGAAGAAGGGGCTCTGGTCAAATAAGACCAAAGTAAAGCATTTTGGGTTAATTCCAAAATACTATGTGAGGTGGAAAACGAACACTGCACATCTTCCTGAAAACACCATCCCCACCTTTAAACATGGTGGTGGCAGTATCATGCTATTGTGATAATTTTCTTCAGCAGGGACAGGAAAGCTGATAAGAGTTGATTGATTGATATTGGGGTGTAGGTTCACCTTCCAGCAGGACAAACAACCCTAAACATACTGCCAGAGCTAAAATGGAATGGTTTACATCAAATCATATGTATGTGTTTGAATGGCCCAGTCAAAGTCCAGACCTGAATCCCATTGAGAATCTGAGGAAAAACTTGAAAATTGCTGTTCACAGTTGCTTCCATCCAATCTCACTGAGCTAAATTTGGTTTGCAAAGAAATATGGGCAAAAATGTCAGCCTCTACATGTGCAAAGCTGTTAAAGACATACTTCAAAAGACTTGCAGCAGTCACTGCAGTGAAAGGTGGTCCTACAAAGTATTGACTGGGGGCCTCAATACAAATGCACATCACAATTTTCAGATTTAAAATAATTTAGAAAACTATGTATCATTTCCTTTACACGTCTCAAATACTTGCTACTTAATGTCGGTATATCACGAAATCCAAATAAAATATAATTTAATTTATGGATGTAACATGAAAAAAATGCAGAAAGGTTTATGGGATACAAATACGTTTTCAAGGCACTGTACTTTTCAACAGAATCGGTCTTATTTCTTTACTGTATGTTTCAATGCAGATAGATACTAAAAGCTGTATCTCAAACTCATGTAAAAATCTTCCTACATAGTACCTGAAATTGTAGCTAACAGTAAGGTCTAAATTGAGGGAAAACCTGGACTTAAAACACATAAAATGGCAATTAGCCCTACAAGCTGTCTCACAGTGTCTTCAGACTTCTAAATTATTGCACAGACTCAGAAAAATGTCAACAGATTGGTTTATATCCCACCATGCACCCTCCACAGATTCTGGAAGAGTTTTAAACCTTTTATGTTTGTAGTAGAAAATTGGCATATTGTGAATTGTAGACAATTTACTGGGCAATTAATACTATCATATAGCGGTGTACAGGACTATCTATAGCACGTTAATGCGTTTTTTTTTATAAATGGATAAGTTCACATTCTGAATATCTTCAATGAACCGATCTCAAACTTTAAAATCTAGTTTCCTAAAAGGTGAATATTTTTATTTTGTATTTAGACAGGATAACACAGTTAATGGTTATAGATTTCCCATTGTGGTTAAGGGAGAGCAATGAGGTTGGGGTGGTTTTGGCTACATGATTTAGATTTGCAAAAAATCTGATAAAAATATTCTGCTATAAAAATGTATCAATGATCAGTTACGTTTTTCTGTAGTAACCAATTAACCATTCTGGTTTAAAGGGTTTACTCACTACAACTGTGACCGAAGGGCCTTTTCACTCAATTCTAAAGATTCTGCCAGATGAATGATTAGGGCTGATCACTTACCCAACAGTCATCACCTCTCCTGAATTTCTGTCAGTCACAAAGTTATTAGCAATGGTCATCAGCACAGACTGAGCAATCTGAAACAAATAAAAAAAAAAAAAAAAAAAAACTCAATGAGAATACAGCATGTGATTTATTTTACATATTATGACAACAATCAGCATTCTCTCTCTAAACCATGTGCAGAATTGGTCCAATTTTGGACACACCTATTAGTGCAATGGTTTTCCTTTTTCTTTTTAGAAGTAGTGTTGAGCGAGTAGTTGCTATGCTGTTAGCGAGTACTGTCCGCTACTCGCATATTCGTTACGAGTAACGGGTGCAATGGAAAAATACTCGCTATGTAGCAAGTAACCCAAAAGTAGTACTATTCGCTACTTGTACGAAAAGTATGGCTCTCATGTTACTCGCTACTTGGCAAGTATTTCCAATTGACTTGCATTGTGCCCGCTACTCGTAACGAATATGCGAGTAGCGGACAGTACTCGCTAAGAGCATAGCAAGTATGACTAGGCAACTACTTGCTTAACACTAATTAGAAGGTGCATAAAGGCACACATGAAAACAAGGAAGAAACGTGTCAAACAAACCAGAAAATGTGTTCAACCTTAGATTCCTCAATGTACCCCTGTGAGGCAAACCCTGGGATATGAAGATGAATTATGACTTCCAGTCATAATCGCTCTCATCACTCCATGGCAGTGCCCCCTCCCTTCTTGTTCTCAGATGTCCAGCATCTGTGAAGGTGTCACATCCTAGCAACACATCCCATGGCCATCTCCTGTGATATGGAGATTAGGTGATGTGGGAACAATGGACACAGGATGACTCCCTGCCGTGACCCTGTAGTAGGGGCTGCTATCTAATTAGCAAGGCTATGGAAGTATCCAGACAGAACGACTCCAGTAAAAAATGGTTCATATCTCGCAAGCCATATTTCCGATAAATATGGCAACCATAAAAATGGTGTCTCCGCATGCGGACGATGCTGGCACACCCTTTTTATGGGAGCAGGACCTGGGGAAATACCCCAGGCGTGATATCAGCCAATGGGGAACTAGTAGACAAGTCATGAGTCCTCTCGTTCTGTAGCTAAATTCATAGCTGTCACAATGAGAGCGTCGGCGTCCGCCTACGACGCTCCCAGGCCAAGTTATGGCCATATTCCATGTTGTGGATTTTGTCCATAACTCCAGCCAGGGGTGGAGCAGTGCTCCCTCTGAGGTCACTAAGGTAGGAGGGGACCTGGATTTGCCCAGGTTGATAACCCTACTTCGGCCATTTTCCAGTGTTCTTCTGCTCGGGGGCCTGGTTGGGAAAGACCTGTGAGGGAGTTCCTGGAAACCTGGTCTATGGCGCCCCCCTGTGGCCAGACGCACAAGGTAACTGCTGGAACTGTGTATGCCTGTTTGTAACCCATGCTTTGCTTGTAACTGTACTCTGACATATGTATATTCTGTAGATTCCCTATTGTATATATTGTAGTTTCTAGTGTGCTTTAGGCTGATTAAATTATATAATTAATCTTGGGCTGTTCTGTTATCTCGATCTTGAATCCCACGTCTGTGTGTTCGGCTAATAGTTACCGTGAAGCGGTTGGTGGCAGCGAGTTGTGCCAAGGATTATTGTGGGGAGGCCAGTGAGATTCGGGGAGGTTTTATATATTCCGCCCGCGGAGGTCGGGGGAATATATACCCTACTCTCACCGGGGACCCTTCAATAATCGGCATAAGTAGTATAGCGGCCTCCTTGCTTATTGTCGGGCAATTCCATAATTGGCCTGACTATAAGAGGGGCGCTAGAGAGCGCGTCACGTGCTCTGTCTGTCGGTCGGGAGGTATAAAGGAGGGGTGACCCCCACTTGTTACCCCCCGATTGTGACGTACTGGTAGCCAGCGCGGGGGATTTCTGAGTGACCCCCCCGGTGGTTCGTGACAACCCCCTTTTACTAGGATGACATCTTTACATCCCCTTGGGATTCTCAAGCAGCTTCATAAAAGGTAGACAATGTAAATGGCTTTCCAAGGTTCGAGAAGTAATTCCTACAAGTTGTTAGAACTTGTTGACTGCTAAGCCCACGCATCCCAAAACCTCCCTCCTGGTTTGAGATCAGGTGACTGTGGATTCCTTGTCATCTGATGAAGCACTCCTTCCCTCTCTTGCTTGATAACATAGCTATTACATAGCCTGGATGTGTGTTTTGGGTCATAATCCTGTTGCATCACAAAGGATCGCGCTACATGCAAACCAAATGAGATGGCATGTCACTGCAGAATTCTATGGTTGCATGCTGGATAAGCGTGCCTTTAATTTGCAATATATCACGAACAGAGTCAACAGCAAAGCACGCCCACACCATCACACCTGCCTCTCCATGTAGAAACCATCCGCTCACATTTTCTGTGCCTTAGAAAGACATGGCAATTGGTCTAAAAATCTCAAATCTTGACCCATCAGACCAGAATAAAGATTTCTAATAGTCCAATAAACAGTGTTTGTTTTGCTTGGCCCAAACAAATCTTTTGTTTTGAAGATCTTTAGTAATGGCTTCTTTGACCATAAAGGCCATCTTCTCACAGTCTCCTTTGAACAGTTGATGCAGATATAGGTCTGTTACTTCATGCCTGGGCATCATTTATGAGGGCTGTTATCTCAGGTGCCGTGAATTTGCGTTTTCTGGGAATTATAATTCTGATGAAGTAATCATCAGTACTAATTCTTTCTTATGGTGGTTCCCATGCAAGCAAGTTTCATCCATACAAGGCTTTCATTACGGCACTTGAGGATAACTTCAAGGTTCTAGCAATTTTCCGGAATGACTGACCTTCATTTCTTAAAGTGATGGACTGTGGGGGTTACCTTTATTTAGTTGAGTGGGTCTTGCCATATTCTGATTTTAAATGGTTGTGGAGTAGGGTTTTGCACTATACACACCTGTATACCAACACTACCTTTGCAAAAAAAACCCCCAAAAACCTATGATCGCAAACACTTTCTGACATCTGCATTTCTGCAAATTAACTCTTGACAAGATATACCTGTGAAATGGAAGCCATGCCAGGTGACTACCTGATGAAGTTTGGGGAGTGTAATGCTGTCATTAAAGTATAAGGGTATACTTTGATGAAACTAAAGTTTAACACATTCTGATTAGTTTCAAATGTTTTTCTTTAAACCTGTCACCAGATTTGGCGACTATAAGCTGCAGCAACCACCAGTGAGCTCTTATATAAAGCATTCTAACATGCTGTACATAAGAGCCTAGGCCGCTGTATAGAATGTAAAAAAACGGATTTTTGTGTACTCACCGTAAAATTGTTTTCTCTTAGCCATCATTGGGGGACACAGGACCATGCGTGTTTGCTGCTTATCCATAGGACAACACATGGATGCAAAGATGTTATCTCCTCCCCTGCAGTATACACCCCCTGGCCCAGCCAGGTTACTTCAATTTTAGTACACAAGCAGTAGGAGAACAAGTAACAAAAAACGTGAGTGAATACTCATAACAAAATAGTACTGAGAGAGAAAAAAAAGCTAAGGCCCAACAGGGCAACATGGAGGGTGCTGTGTCCCCTAATTATGGCTAAGAGAAAACGATTTTACGGTGAGTACACAAAAATCCGTTATTCCCTGACGCCTCATTGGCGGACACAGGACCATGGGACGTCCTAAAGCAGTCCCTGGATGGGTAAACAAACAACGCAACCCAAGGACTAGGAACCAGTCCCAGATAGTGGAGCACCTATCTCAGTAGGCGCTCCTGGCTATCGTTTGCAGAATTTTCCTACCTAGGTTCGCCTCAGCCGAAGCCTGGGTATGGACTCGGTAATGCTTTGAAACAGTATGTAGGCAAGACCAGGTCGCAGCCTTACACCCCTGTTCCACTGAAGCCTGATGCCTAATGGCCCAAGAGGCGCCAATTGCTCGCGTAGAATAAGTCCGCAGCCCACTAGGAATGGGCTTGAGTTGCGAGCGGTAGACCTCCTGGATCGCAGAGCGAATCAAGCGAGCCAGCATTGCCTATGAAGCTGCGTCTCCTTTCTTAGGCCTTTCAGGAATGACGAACAAGGAGTCCATGTTCCTAAAGGGGCTGTCCTAGGTATGTAATATCTGAGAGCCCTCACAAGGTCTAGCGAATATAGGAACCTTTCCACCCTATGGACTGGGTGTGGACAAAAGAGAGAATTTTGTTTACTTACCGTAAATTCTTTTTCTTATAGTTCCGTATTGGGAGACCCAGACATTGGGTGTATAGCTTCTGCCTCCGGAGGACACACAAAGTACTACACTAAAAAAGTGTAGCTCCTCCCTCTGAGCATATACACCCCCTGGATAACCAAATCTAGCCAGTTTAGTGCAAAAGCTGAAGGAGAATAGCCACCCACAAGTAGAGATCGAGCAAAAAACCGGAACAACCGGAGCCTCTGTCTACAACAACAGCCGGTGATAACACGCGGAACAAGAAACTGCCAACAGGCAACAGGGAGGGTGCTGGGTCTCCCAATACGGAACTATAAGAAAAAGAATTTACGGTAAGTAAACAAAATTCTCTTTTTCTTTATCGTTCCTATGGGAGACCCAGA
This sequence comes from Anomaloglossus baeobatrachus, assembly GCF_048569485.1. NCBI lineage: Eukaryota > Metazoa > Chordata > Amphibia > Anura > Aromobatidae > Anomaloglossus > Anomaloglossus baeobatrachus. The sequence continues at coordinate 322,777,605 of NC_134353.1, read as the reverse complement.
CATTGGGACGTCTCAAAGCAGTCCATGGGTGGGAATAAACAGAAAAACTAAGAAGTAGGCAGAACCTAACTTCACGAATGGGCGACAGCCGCCTGAAGGATGCGTCTGCCCAAGCTCGCATCTGCCGAAGCATGAGCATGCACTTGGTAGTGCTTTGAAAAGGTATGCAGACTAGTCCAAGTGGCAGCCTGACAGACCTGCTGAGCCGTAGCCTGGTGCCTGAAAGCCCAAGAGGCACCGACAGCTCTGGTCGAGTGTGCCTTGATCCCCGGCGGGGGAGGCACCTGAGTACACTGGTAGGCATCGGAAATAGCCGACCTAATCCAACGAGCTAAGGTCGGTTTAGAAGCAGAGAGGCCCTTACGCCGACCCGTGGTTAGCACAAAAAGAGAGGTGCACCGCCTAAGAACAGCGGTGCGAGACACATAGATCCGGAGCGCCCGCACCAGATCCAGAGTATGCAACGCTTTTTCAAAGCGATGAACAGGAGCCGGACAAAAGGAAGGCAGGGAAATGTCCTGGTTAAGGTGGAAAGGAGAAACCACCTTAGGGAGAAAGTCCGGAGTCGGACGGAGAACCACCTTGTCTTGATGAAAAACCAAAAAAGGTGACTCCGAAGAGAGCGCAGCCAAATCAGAGACTCTCCTGAGGGAAGTTATGGCCACTAGAAAGACCACTTTCTGTGAAAGACGAGACAAAGAAACCTCCCTAAGAGGCTCAAAGGGGGGTTTCTGCAAGGCCGTGAGGACCAGATTGAGGTCCCAGGGATCCAAGGGCCGCCGGTAAGGCGGAATGATGTGAGACGCGCCCTGCATGAAGGTGCGCACCTGAGCCAGCCGGGCGATACGCCGCTGGAACAACACTGACCGAGCCGAGACCTGTCCCTTGAGGGAATTGAGGGATAGTCCTAGCTGCAGACCGGACTGTAGAAAGGACAGGAGGGTCGGCAAGGAAAAAGGCCAAGGAGCATGGCCGGAAGAGCGACACCAGGACAGGAAAATTCTCCAGGTCCTGTGATAGATTTTGGCCGAGGAAGACTTCCGAGCCCGAATCATAGTGGAGATGACTTCAGGAGGAATACCAGAAGTCGTCAAGATCCAGGACTCAAGAGCCACGCCGTCAATCTGAGAGCCGCAGAATTCTGGCGGAAAAACGGACCTTGAGAGAGAAGGTCTGGACGGTCCGGAAGATGCCACGGCACCTCTACGGACAGATGGAGCAGGTCTGGGTACCAAGCTCGCCTGGGCCAGTCCGGAGCAATGAGGATGACCCGACGGCCCTCCATTCTGATCTTGCGCAGGACTCTGGGCAAGAGAGCTAGAGGGGGGAAAACACGTAGGACAGACGAAACTGGGACCAATCTTGAACCAGAGCGTCCGCTGCAAAGGCCTGAGGATCGTGGGAGCGAGCCACGTAAACCAGAACCTTGTTGTTGTGCCGGGATGCCATTAGATCCACTTCCGGAGTGCCCCACTTGCGGCAGATTGACCGAAACACTGCCGGATGCAGGGACCACTCGCCACTGTCCACGGTTTGACGGCTGAGATAATCTGCTTCCCAGTTTTCCACGCCTGGGATGTGGACTGCGGATATGGTGGACTTGGAGTCCTCCGTCCACTGAAAGATGCGTTGAACCTCCAGCATTGCCAGGCGGCTGCGTGTCCCGCCTTGGTGATTGATGTAGGCAACCGCTGTCGTGTTGTCTGACTGGACTCGGATGTGCTTGCCCGCCAACAGGTGGTGAAAAGCTAAGAGAGCTAGAAGCACAGCTCTGGTTTCCAGCACATTGATCGAGAGGGCTGACTCGGACGGAGTCCAAGTGCCCTGCGCTCTGTGGTGGAGATATACCGCTCCCCAGCCGGATAGACTGGCATCCGTGGTGAGAATCACCCAGGACGGGGCCAGGAAGGAGCGTCCCTGAGACAGAGAGAGGGGCCGAAGCCACCACTGAAGGGAGCCCCTGGTCTGTGGCGACAGAGCCACTAACCTGTGCAAGGAGGAAGTCCGCTTGTCCCAACAGCGGAGAATGTCCAGCTGCAGAGGACGCAGATGGAACTGGGCAAAGGGAACCGCCTCCATTGACGCCACCATCTGACCCAGCATCTGCATTAGGTGCCTGATGGAATGACGGCGGGGCCTCAGCAAAGAGCGCACCGCCAGATGGAGGGACTGCTGTTTGACTAAGGGCAGCTTCACAAGTGCCGGCAGAGTCTCGAATTGCATCCCTAGGTACGTGAGCTTCTGGGTCGGAGTCAGAGTGGATTTGGGCAGATTGACAAGCCACCCGAATTGGACTAGAGTGGCGAGAGTGAGCGAGACACTCCACTGACAGTCTGCACTGGATGAAGCCTTGACTAGAAGGTCGTCCAGGTAAGGAATCACTGCCAACCCCTGGAGGTACAGAACCGCAACCACTGCTGCCATGACCATGGTGAATACTTGAGGAGCCGTGGCTAACCCGAAGGGGAGAGCCACGAATTGGAAATGTTCCTCTCTGATTGCAAAACGTAGCCAACGGTGGTGTGAAACTGCAATTGGCACATGCAGATAGGCATCTCTGATGTCGATGGATGCCAGGAAATCTCCTTGGGTCATTGAGGCAATGACTGATCGCAGAGACTCCATGCGAAAATGCCGCACCTGCCGCACATGCTTGTTGAGAAGCTTGAGATCCAGGAAGGGCCGGAAGGAACCGTCCTTTTTGGGAACGAGGAAGAGATTTGAGTAGAAGCCTCTGAACCGCTCCCGGGCGGGAACCGGTACAATTACTCCGTTGGCCTGCAAGGATGCCACGGCCTGAGAGAAGGTGGCGGCCTTGGAGCAGGGGGGAGTTGACAGAAAAAATCTGTTTGGCGGGCTGGAAGAGAATTCTATCCTGTAGCCGTGGGAGATGATATCCCGCACCCACTGATCGGAGACGTGTTGAAACCATACGTCACCAAAGTGGGAGAGCCTGCCACCGACCAAGGACGTTGCTGGCGCGGCCAGATAGTCAAGAGGAGGCTGCCTTAGTGGCAGCAGCTCCTGCGGTCTTTTGAGGACGCGGCTTCGTGCGCCAGTTGGGTTTTTGGTCCTTGGCTGAGTTAGTGGACGAGGCCGAGGGCTTAGAGGACGACCAGTTGGAGGAACGAAAGGAACGAAACCTCGACTGGTTCCTGCCCTGGACAGGTTTCTTGGTTTTAGTTTGCGGCATGGAAGTACTCTTCCCGCCAGTAGCTTCCTTAATAATTTCATCCAGTTGTTCACCGAATAGCCTGGATCCAGCAAAAGGGAGCCCAGCAAGGTACTTTTTTGAAGAAGCATCTGCCTTCCACTCTCGAAGCCACAAGATCCTGCGGATAGCGAGGGAATTAGCCGAAGCCACCGCAGTGCGGTGAGAAGCCTCCAGCATGGCAGACATGGCATAGGATGAAAAAGCTGAAGCTTGAGAAGTTAAGGCAACCATTTCGGGCATAGATTCCCTGGTGAGGGAATGCATCTCCTCTAGAGAAGCAGAGATGGCTTTGAGAGCCCACACTGCTGCAAAAGATGGGGAGAACGAGGCACCTGCCGCCTCATATACAGATTTGGCCAGAAGGTCAACCTGGCGGTCAGTGGAATCTTTAAGAGAGGTGCCATCAGCCACTGATACAACTGTCCGGGCTGAGAGTCTAGACACCGGAGGGTCTACCTTTGGTGAATGAGCCCACTCCTTGACCACCTCTGGTGGAAAGGGAAAACGGTCATCAGAACCACGCTTTGGAAAGCGTTTGTCAGGACAGGCCCTAGGCTTGGTCACAGTAGCCTGAAAACTGGAGTGGTTAAAGAACACACTCCTTGTCCTTTTAGGCAAGGTAAAACTGGTGCTTTTCTGCCAGAGAGGGTTGCTCCTCTGATACTGGCGGATTGAGGTCCAGTACAGAATTAATGGACGCAATCAAATCACTAACATCTGAGTCACTTTCGGACAGATCAATGGGGCACATGGAGGCCGCCTCCGAGCCCCCAGTAACGGCATCCTCCTCGTCCTGCGAGTCAGCTCTTGAATCAGAGCCGCGGGACGAGGAAGGAGAGGGAGCCCTGCGTCTCCTCTTAGGAGGACGGGGTCTGGGACCAGATGAAGAATCCTCTGTGAGCTCCGCTGAGAGAGCCCTAGCAGCAGAGGCGCCCTCTGAAGGGGGCTGATGCATGTTCAGCAAAGTCCGGGACAGCTGTCCCATGGAGTCGGCAAAAGACTGGGAGATTGACCTAGAGAAGGATTCTACCCAAGCCGGGGGTTCAGCCACCGGAGCCGGAGCAGCCGGAGGGACCACTGTGGGTGCGATTCCAGGCTGAGGCATTGTCAGGTTAGAGCAGGCATCACAATGTGGATATGTGCTCGGTTCAGGCAGCACGAGCTTACATGCAATGCATATTGCGTACAGCCTTGCAGCCTTGCTCCTTGTGTGAGACATGCTGCTGAAGTGGGGGCTCTGAGCCAGAATGACCATCAGAGAGTATATAAACAGGTCCACAACCGGAGGTTGTGGCTTACCAGACCGTTTGTGTGCCCTCCAGATCCCACAGCCCAGACCCCCAGACAGATTAGCAGGGATACTGCAGCCAGCGCCGATCGCTGAGAGAACGCTGATAAAATGGCGCCGGAGCGAGGAGAGGGGGCGGGACCTACTCTGAGAGTGGGATCTGGAGGGCCAAGGAGATTTACAGGGGAGGGGACATTTACTCAGAGAGGAGTGTCCCTCCCCTGTGCCGAACCTGCTGGGCGGAGCCGCACTGTCCCTCTGCATGATTGACATGCAAGGGCAGTGAAATCGAAACTAGGCCTTAGGCGAAGCCGGGGCCTAAATTTAAGCGATGCGGCCGGCGCGCAGGCTCCATCGGCGCGGTTCTCAGGTGACAACCAGAGAACCGGCCGGAAATGTCAGAACAGTTACACAGCACACTCTCCCCAACAATAAAGTACAAGGGACCCCCCGAACATAAACGTCTCAGATACTTAGCTTGTGAGACGCAGGGTTTCAAGTCCCTGGGGATGAGTGCTCCGTCCAGCAGGATCCTGAAGGGCTGCGGATGGAGACCGGCCTCCTGCAAAGCAGGGAGAACCGTGCTGGCTCCCACTTCAAACCAGAGCCCGAGGGATGGTGAAGGAGCGCGGCATGTAAGGCTCAATCCCTGGAATCAACCTTAACAACACCGCCGACACAGTGGGGTGAGAAGGGACATGCCGGGAGTCCAGGCTTGGACCCGCTTTTCTTCAAAAACTTTCCAAAAATGAAAAATCAGATGAGAATGCATGTGTGGATGTGTGCCTCCTGAACACAAAGCAATGAACTGGCTAGATTTGGTTATCCAGGGGGTGTACATGCTCAGAGGGAGGAGCTACACTTTTTTACTGTAGTACTTTGTGTGTCCTCCGGAGGCAGAAGCTATACACCCAATGTCTGGGTCTCCCATAGGAACGATAAAGAAAGGAAGGCAGAACAATGTCCTTGTTCATATGAAACGGGGAAGTAACCTTCGGAAGAAAATCCGGAAGGGGGCATAGAACCACCTTGTCCTGATGAAAGATCAGAAAGGGTTCGCGGCAAGAAAGTGCTGCCAGTTCCAAAACTTGTCTGATGGACGTAATCACCACTAAGAATGTTACCTTCCAGGAGAGAAGAGCAAGAGAAGATTCCTTAAAAGGTTCAAAGGGGGACCCTGGATACCGTCCAAAACGAGATTGAGGTCCCATGGGTCCAGCGACCGTTTGTACGGGGGAACTAGATGGGAAACGCCCTTGAGGAAAGTCTTGACTTGCGGATTGCAAGCTAGGCAGTATTGATAGAATATTGAGAGAGATGAAACCTGCCCCTTAAGGGAGGTGAGGGCCAACCCCTTTTGCAACCGGACTGCAAAAAAAAAAAAATCAAGAATTCTGGGGATCGCCAGAAGCATAGGTTGGACATTAGATTCCCTGCACTGGGAAAGGAAAGTTTTCCACGTACGGTGCTACATACGGGATGAAGGCCGGCTTTTGGGCACTGTACATGGTGGAGATGACCGCGGGAGAGAATCTCGCTCTTGTTAAAGTCCAGGTCTCAATGGCCAGGCCGTAAGCTTCAGGGCTCTGGAGTTCTGATGGGAAATGGGCCATTGGGTCAGCAGGTCTGGGATGCTTACGGGGCGCCATGATCAATTGTACTAATTCGGCATACCAGGCACACCTGGGCTAGTCCGGTGCTATTAGTATCACCGGGACTCCTTCTGCCTTGATCTTCCTGATTACTCGCGGCAGCAGGGGCAGAGGCGAAAAACATGTAAGGTAGACGGAAGCGACTTCAGGAGACTAGAGCATCTGCGCCGATGAACTGTGATTCACGTGACTTGGCTAAGAACGCGGGTACCTTTGCGTTCAACCTTGAGGCCATTAGATCCACGTCTGGTGTACCCCAGCGAGTGCAGATGTGTGAGAATACTTCTGGGTGGAGAAAACACTCTCCAGCGGCCAGGCCTTGGCGACTTAGAAGGTCCGCCACAGAGTTCTCTACTCCCGGTATGTGTAACACTGAAAAACACAGACCCCCGTCGATTCGGCCCAGGTGAGGATCCTGAGGACCTTGAAATAAGCTGTCTTGCTGCTGGTACCTCCCTGCCGATTGACATAGGCCACAGCTGTTGCATTGTCCAATTGGACCCAAATCAAACGACCTGCTAGCAGAAGGGGGGGGAATGACCTGAGCGTGAGAAATATCGCGCTGATTTTCAGGATGATTTCTGGGAAGGGAAGACTCCTGGGGCGTCCAACGTCCCCAAGCAGTGTAGAGTCAGTACGCTGCTCCCCAGACTAAGAGGCTGGAGTCCGTGGTCAGGAGTAGCCAGTCCACTTGGGGGAGAAAAACTCCCTCTCGATATGGAAGAGGACTGAAGCCACCAGCAAAGCACATACCTGACTGAAGGTGTCAGGTGAAAAGTTCGTCAAAGGAAAAAAATGGGCTCTTGTCCCAGGCAGCTAGAAGTGCAAGCTGCAGTGGGCGGTGGTGTGGCTAAGCGAGCAGTACTGCCTCTATAGCCTCCGCTTTCCTACCTAGCACGCTCATACTGAATTGTATGGAGCGAGAGGATTAAGACAGTGTACCGCTTGTTGTAGAGCGGTCGCCTTGTCTTGAGGGAGAAATATCAAGCCCCGAAGGGTGTCCAAGGACATGCCCAGGGAGGTGATGGATTTTGACGGGACCGGGGATGATTTGACTGGAGTCAGAAGCCGCCCTAAGCGGGATAGGGTGCCCAAAGAGATCTGCACGCTGGTTGAGCCCTTGATGAGGAGGTCATCCAAGCAAGGCAGAACAGCCACTCTCCTGGCGTGAACGGCACTCATGGCGGCCGCCATGACCTTTGTTAAGACCCTTGGTGCTGTGACAGAGCCGAGGGTAGGGCCACAAATGAAAAAAAAAAAAAGTCCTGAACAGCGAAGCGGAGGAACTTTTGGTGACCTTGAGCGATGGGTATGTGCAGGTACGCGTCCCTGATAGCTAGGGAGGCAAGGAATTCTCCTTTGACCATAAAGGTAATAATGGACCCTAGGAATTCCATTCTGAATCTCCTTACGTGCACATGTTTGCTCAGGTGTTAGAGGTCCAGGATGGGTCGAACTGACCCGTCCATTTTTGGGGACCACGAGAGGTTGGAATAGAAGGCCTTGAACCTCTCACCGTCCGGAACCGGTACCATCACCCCCGCCGTTTGGAGGGAGTGGATCGCTGAGGAGAAGGCCTCGCGGTGTTTTGGAGCCTTTGGGGGGGCGGTTTGAGAGAAAAGACTGCCCAGGGGATCGGGTCCGGAATTCAATGTTGTAACCAGAAGACACAAGGTATCGCACCCATTTGTGGTCTGAGGCGGCTGTGAGTGTCTGAGGGAAACTGGTAGTCCTAGTGCCTGTGCGACTCACACGGAAGGGGGGAGGGACCCGCAGCCTTAAGGCGGAGCGATCGAGCTGCTCCACTTGTCTGTCTGTCGGGTCTTTGAAGGAGGATCCATCAAGTAAAAGACAGGAGGATCCTTCAGGCAGGCGGAAGCCGGGTGAGGGTCCACCGAGGCCGGATCAGCCCAGCCCTTAGAGACAGCTAAGTTAAAGGGGTACCGGGACTCCACGAGTTTACGGATACTGAAGCGCCATCAAAAAAACTTTTTTTTTTGAGGTTTCTTTACCCTTTTAAAGGAGACTGCATGGTCGTAGTAGTGGATGGGAGATCTTCCACATGCTGAGTTTGGGTTAATTGCTGCAATAACGGAGTCCATCGCAGCTTGATCGCTCGGGGAGGTTGAAACCAAGGAATCATCTCGGTACAAACATCATCCCCTTCCTCCGGCTCCTCAGAGACTGCGGAACATGTGGGAGAACCCCATCTGTGTACCCCAGAGGGAGAACCATGGGGGTCATGCCCTTTTTCTGATCTGCAACCGGTGAAGCAGAGGGCTGATTCTTCTCAGAAGGACCCTCTATAGAGGTGTCATTAGGCTGCGTTCTGTCCAGGGCCCCCGAGGGGTGTGAGGACGATGTTGCATAGCCAGCACCAGGTTCTGGGAACTGTGCCCATTCCGGGGGACTGGGAGCCGTAGGCTCTGGGCTGGCAGCGGTTGCTGCGGTGGTGGTGGGGGAGCTACAGGAGCACCGGACTCACAGAAGGAAGAGGTGCTATCATCCCCTAGTAGCTCAGCGTGGCAGGATACATTAATACAGTTGTTGCTGTAGTTGTGCAGGGAATAAAACATGTGACTGCAGCCTCTGGCTGATGAGCCACAAACTCTGATTGTAATGAGGGAGCAATGCTTTGCAGAGCTAATGTGCAAGTGAGGATATAACTTACCCAGAACACTGATGAGAAAATATAATAAAAAAAAAAAATGGTGGGAAGGGACTCCCCTTCCCCCCTCCAGCCCTGCACAACAATGGTGGACAGAAAAAACTCTTTAAGTGTACCGCAGCTGTGGTGCACTGAGTCCTGGGGCTCCCCCCCCTCCCCCCACCACAGGTGGAATGCTATGCAGGAGTCTGCAATCAGCCCAATCCAGTCAGTGTGACCTTTGCTCCAATTTCTGTCAGGGAGCCAGTGTGGAGATTCTGACGCCTGCTGTGCCCAGTCACAGAGCTTATATCAACTCAGAGCCTGCCAGAGGGACTGAGGAAGTTTCTCATCTGCTCTGGAAATCGGAAGGATCTCACCTCATGTGGAGATGGCAGTCTGACGCTTGCTGCCTGGTCACACTGGTGCGGAGCATGTATCAACTCAGAGTCTGCAAGAGGGACTGAGGAAGTTTTCATCTGCTCTGGAAAAATCGGTGCCTGTGAGAACCGTCGTCCAGTGAGTAACAGCCCAGGATCCAGCGTCGCAGGAGGTGTTCGGGGAGGCGACATTCCGCGTTCCCGCCTGTTGATGGTTTTGGGAAATCTGTCCCCGAAGGAAACAGACGTCCTCTAAAAACAAAAAATTCTTGCTGCAGTAGTCTGCAGAGATGTGCCTCCTATAGACACTAAGCTAAAACTGAAGTAACCTGGCTGGGCCAGGTGGTGTATACTGCAGGGGAGGAGCTAACATCTTTGCATCTACTTAGTGTCCTCCTATGGATAAGCAGCATAACACCCATGGACCTGTCTCCCCCAATGAGGCGTCAGAGAAATCAGACTGGTCGAATGGGTGTCTCTGTTCTCCGGTACTGCCACCTCCTCTTTCGGCAATCTTTGTCCTCCTCCTTTTGAAGCCTGGGTGCATGACGCGTCCTATGTCATGCACACAGGCCGGTATTGAGGTCCTGCACAGGCGCACTACAATACTTTGATCTGTACTGCTCAGGACCTCAATGCCGGCTAGTGTGGATGACGTGGGACGCGTAATGGACCCAGGCTTCAGAAGGAGGACAGAAATGGCCGAAAGAGGCGGCGTCGATACCGGAGAACGGAGACATCCATCCGATCAGTCTGCATCGCAGCGCCCTTTAGGTTGAGTATTATAAAGTGTTTATGTTCTACACAGCGGCCTGGGCTCTTATAAAACGTATGTTAGAATGCTGTATATAAGAGCCCACTGGTGGTTGTCGCAGCTTATAGTCACCAAATCTGGTGACAGGTTCCCTTTTAAGTCTGTTTTTCATGTGTTCTTTTTTGGTTTTGCTGCTTTCAATCTAATTCTACAATGCACACATTTCAAGAAAAACAAGGAAAATCATTGCATAAACTGGTGCATCCAAACTATTGATGGTTACTTTACATGTGCAATTAATCTAGCTTTACATTACAACACCTTATATCTGCGTTCTGAACATGACTACAAAGCTTCCATTAAACATGGCTTATAAAAGTGCTGCTTTACGTTATGACGTCTAGACAAATTACTAATCTTTTATTTTTGCTTTATTAGTTTGCCCACAAATTTGTCTGGAAGGTTTTTTCTACAGCCTTCTGACATTCTTAAGGTGAGTGTTCGGTTCTAGAGACATGGTTGCTATCCAAGAAGGACGTTTTGTCTTACTAGATTACTGTGATAAAATGGATTGTACTATCAAATATGAACAGTTATTTGCAGCTATTGGAAGAATCAGAAATTACCTCTGGAGGAACTAGGTGATGGGTAGCATGAGCAGCAAACAGAAGGATTCTGGTCACCTCTAATAAAAAGAAAATAAGACATTAGAGAAGAGGGAGAGATCTGATAACAGAATACATGTGTCATAGTTGGAAGCCTTCATTAACCTCTTAAGGACTGGGACATTTTTAATAAAGTTCTTTTTCCTTTCCTATCAAGACCCATAACTTATTTTTTAATTTGTCAGTCTACATAGTTGTATGTGGACTTGTTTTACTGCAGGACAAGTTGTTGTTTAAAGTAGCAATATTCACTACCTAGAATTAACTGGAAAACAGAAAAAATAAAAATCAAATTTACCATATATACTTGGGTATAAGCTGACTTTTTCAGCACATTTTTTATGCCAAAAAAACCCCCTCTCTGCTTATACCAGAGTTCGCTCGATGCCCTCTTGTCTGCTTCTTGCGGACCGCTGGCACATAGACCCCTCGATCCCGGCCGGTGCAGGGGGCCACCGCTGCAGTCAGTGCTTTATTTACTTCAGTTCAATAATTTGCGACGCCGCAAATCATTCAACTGAAGTAAATTAAGCGCTGACAGCAGCGGTGGCCGCCTGCACCGGACGAGATCGAGGGATATATGTGCCAGCGGTCCGCAAGAAGCAGACAAGAGGACACCGAGGAGGTGGGGGGGTGGGGGGGGGGGGGGGAGTTAGAGAGAGATAGGGGGGGGACGGGGGAGAGGGGGGGGAGAGAAAGAGGGGGGTAGAGGGGGGGGGGGGGAGAGAGAATAATGACAATAGGGGACAATAAGGGGAGCGGTATGAGGACATTACTAAAGGATGGGCACATTACTATAGGGCACAAGGATGGACACCACTACAGGAGATAATGATGGGGCACAGTACTACAGTGCACAAGGATGAGCACATTACATTTTATAGGTATATATTTTTATTTTTTAAAATTTACTTGTAGCTGCTGCATTTCCCACCCTAGGCTTATACTTGAGTCAATAAGTTTTCTGAGTTTTTTTGTGGTAAAATTAGGTGCCTCAGCTGATATTAGAGTATGTTTATCCTCGAGCAGATACGGTAGGTAGAATTGAAAAAAAAACTTCAATTTTGCTTTGTCTTTTATCCCTCCTTTTTTAAACCAGGTTCATTCTGCGGTAAATTGAACTGGTACCTCTGTTCTCTGGATCAGTATGGTTAGGAGGATACCAAATGTATTGAGTTACGTTTTTTGTTTACTTAAAGGTAAAAAGGGAATTTTGTTTACTTACCGTAAATTCCTTTTCTTCTAGCTCCTATTGGGAGACCCAGACAATTGGGTGTATAGCTTCTGCCTCTGGAGGCCACACAAAGTATTACACTTTAAAAAGTGTAACCCCTCCCCTCTGCCTATACACCCTCCCGTGGACCACGGGCTCCTCAGTTTTGGTGCAAAAGTAGGAAGGAGAAAACTTATAAATTGGTCTAGGGTAAATTCAATCCGAAGGATGTTCGGAGAACTGAAGACCATAACCCAAAAGAACAATTCAACATCAACAACATGTGTACACAAAAGAACAACCAGCCCGAAGGGCACAGGGGCGGGTGCTGGGTCTCCCAATAGGAGCTAGAAGAAAAAGGAATTTACGGTAAGTAAACAAAATTCCCTTTTTCTTTGTCGCTCCATTGGGAGACCCAGACAATTGGGACGTCCAAGAGCAGTCCCTGGGTGGATAAAAGAATACCTCAATAAAAAGAGCCGAAAACGGCCCCCTCTTACAGGTGGGCAACCGCCGCCTGAAGGACTCGCCTACCTAGACTGGCGTCTGCCGAAGCATAAGTATGCACTTGATAGTGCTTCGTGAAAGTGTGCAGACTAGACCACGTAGCTGCCTGACACACCTGCTGAGCCGTCGCCCGGTGCCGCAATGCCCAGGACGCACCTACGGCTCTGGTAGAATGGGCTTTCAGCCCTGAAGGGAGCGGAAGCCCAGAAGAACGGTAGGCCTCGAGAATCGGTTCCTTGATCCACCGAGCCAAGGTTGACCTGGAGGCCTGAGTGCCCTTACGCTGGCCAGCGACAAGGACAAAGAGCGCATCTGAACGGCGCAGGGGCGCCGTGCGAGACACGTAGAACCGGAGTGCTCTCACTAGATCCAAAGAGTGCAAATCCTTTTCACACTGGTGAATTGGATTAGGGCAAAAGGAAGGCAAGGAGATATCCTGATTTAGATGAAAAGGGGATACCACCTTAGGGAGAAATTCCGGGACAGGACGCAGAACCACCTTATCCTGGTGGAAAACCAGGAAGGGGGCTTTGCATGACAGCGCTGCAAGCTCAGACACTCTCCGAAGTGATGTGACTGCCACCAGGAAAGCCACCTTCTGCGAAAGACGGGAGAGAGAGACATCCCGCAGCGGCTCAAAGAAGGGAATTTTGTTTACTTACCGTAAATTCCTTTTCTTCTAGCTCCTATTGGGAGACCCAGACAATTGGGTGTATAGCTTCTGCCTCCGGAGGCCACACAAAGTATTACACTCAAAAGTGTAACCCCTCCCCTCTGCCTATACACCCTCCTGTGCCTCACGGGCTCCTCAGTTTTGGTGCAAAAGCAGGAAGGAGGAAACTTATAAATTGGTTAAAGGTAAATTCAATCCGAAGGATGTTCGGAGAACTGAAAACCATGAAACAATTGAACATGAACAACATGTGTACACAAAAGAACAACCAGCCCGAAGGGAACAGGGGCGGGTGCTGGGTCTCCCAATAGGAGCTAGAAGAAAAGGAATTTACGGTAAGTAAACAAAATTCCCTTCTTCTTTGTCGCTCCATTGGGAGACCCAGACAATTGGGACGTCCAAAAGCAGTCCCTGGGTGGGTAAAAGAATACCTCGATAACAAGAGCCGACACGACTCCCTCCTACAGGTGGGCCACCGCCGCCTGAAGGACCTGCCTACCTAGACTGGCATCTGCCGAAGCATAGGCATGCACTTGATAGTGCTTTGTGAAAGTGTGCAGACTAGACCACGTAGCTGCCTGACACACCTGCTGAGCCGTCGCCCGGTGCCGCAATGCCCAGGACGCCCCTACGGCTCTGGTAGAATGGGCTTTCAGCCCGGAAGGAATCGGAAGCCCCGAAGAACGGTAAGCTTCAAGAATCGGTTCCTTGATCCACCGAGCCAAGGTTGACCTGGAAGCTTGCGAACCCTTACGCTGACCAGCCACAAGGCCAAAAAGCGCATCTGAACGACGTATGGGCGCTGTGCGAGACACGTAGAAACGGAGTGCTCTCACTAAATCTAATGAGTGCAAATCCTTTTCAAAGCGGTGAATTGGATTAGGGCAAAATGAAGGTAAGGTGATATCCTGATTGAGATGAAAAGGCGATACCACCTTAGGGAGAAATTCCGGAACAGGACGGAGAACCACCTTATCCTGGTGAAAAACCAGGAAGGGGGCTTTGCATGACAGTGCTGCAAGCTCCGACACTCTACGGAGTGAAGTAACTGCTACTAGAAATGCCACCTTCTGCGAAAGACGTGATAAGGAGACATCACGCAGCGGTTCAAAAGGCGGTTTCTGAAGAGCCGTTAGCACCCTGTTAAGGTCCCATGGTTCAAGCAGGCGCTTGTAAGGTGGGACTATGTGGCAAACTCCCTGCAGGAACGTGCAGACCTGCGGAAGCTTGGCCAGGCGCTTTTGAAAGAATATTGAGAGTGCCGATACTTGCCCTTTGAGAGAACTAAGTGACAACCCCTTATCCATTCCGGATTGGAGGAAGGAAAGAAAAGTGGGTAAGGCAAAAGGCCAGGGAGTAAAACCTTTATCAGAACACCAGGACAAGAAAATCCGCCAAGTCCTGTGATAGATCTTGGTGGACGTCGGTTTCCTGGCCTGTCTCATAGTGGCAATGACATCCTGAGACAGCCCTGAAGACGCTAGGAGCCAGGACTCAATGGCCACACAGTCAGGTTGAGGGCCGCAGAATTCAGATGGAAAAACGGCCCTTGCGACAGCAAGTCTGGGCGGTCTTGCAGCGCTTACGGCTGACCCACCGTGAGATGCCACAGATCCGGGTACCATGACCGCCTCGGCCAGTCTGGAGCGACGAGAATGGCGCGACGGCAGTCGGACCTGATCTTGCGTAGTACTCTGGGCAGCATTGCCAGAGGAGGAAATACATAAGGCAGTCGAAACTGCGACCAATCCTGGACTAATGCGTCTGCCGCCAGAGCTCTGTGATCTTGAGATCGTGCCATGAAGGCCGGGACCTTGTTGTTGTGCAGTGACGCCATGAGATCGACGTCCGGCGTTCCCCAGCGGCGACAGATCTCTCGAAACACCTCTGGGTGCAGGAACCATTCCCCCGCATCCATGCCCTGACGACTGAGAAAATCTGCTTCCCAGTTTTCTACGCCCGGTATTTGAACTGCGGAGATGGTGGATGCTGTGGCTTCCACCCACTGCAGAATTCGCCGGACTTCTTGGAAGGCTTGACGACTCCGCGTGCCGCCTTGGTGGTTGATGTATGAGACGGCAGTGGCGTTGTCCGACTGGATACGGATCTGCCTGCCCTCCAGCAACTGCTGGAAAGCCAGTAGGGCCAGATACACTGCCCTTATCTCCAGGACATTGATCTGAAGGGAAGACTCTATCGGAGTCCAGGTTCCCTGAGCCCTGTGATGGAGGAACACCGCTCCCCACCCTGACAGGCTCGCGTCCGTGGTGACCACAGCCCAGGTTGGGGGCAGGAAGGATTTTCCCTGTGATAGAGAATTGGGAAGAAGCCACCACTGAAGGGACGTCTTTGTTGCAAGGGAAAGAGAGACGTTCCTGTCGAGAGAGTTCGACCTCCTGTCCCATTTGCGGAGAATGTCCCACTGGAGTGGCCGCAGATGGAATTGCGCGAAGGGCACTGCCTCCATCGCTGCTACCATCTTCCCCAGGAAGTGCATGAGGCGTCTCAAGGGGTGAGACTGAGTCTGAATCAGAGATTGCACCCCTGCCTGCAGTGACAGCTGTTTGTCTAGTGGTAGCTTGACTACCGCTGACTGTGTATGAAACTCCATCCCTAGATAGGTCAGAGATTGGGTCGGTGTCAACTTGGATTTTGGGAAGTTGATGAGCCACCCGAACTGCTGGAGGGTCTCCAGAGCGACGGTAAGGCTGTGTTGACACGCCGCCCGAGAAGGTGCCCTGACTAGGAGATCGTCCAAGTAGGGAATCACCGAGTGCCCCTGAGAATGCAGGACCGCCACAACGGATGCCATGACTTTGGTGAAAACCCGTGGGGCTGTCGCCAGGCCGAAGGGCAATGCCACGAACTGAAGGTGTTCGTCCCCTATGGCGAAACGCAAAAAGCGTTGATGTTCTGGTGCGATCGGCACATGGAGATAGGCATCCTTGATGTCGATCGATGCGAGGAAGTCTCCTTGTGACATCGAGGCGATGACCGAGCGGAGAGATTCCATCCGGAATCGTCTGGTGCTCACGTGTTTGTTGAGCAATTTGAGGTCCAGAACGGGACGGAATGATCCGTCTTTCTTTGGTACCACGAATAAGTTGGAGTAAAAACCGCGACCCTGTTCCTGAGTGGGAACGGGGGTCACGACGCCTTCTTTTTTCAGAGCGTCCACTGCTTGAAAAAGTGCGTCTGCTCGCGCGGGGGACGGGGAGGTTCTGAAGAAACGAGTCGGAGGACGAGAGCTGAACTCTATCCTGTAACCGTGAGACAGGATGTCTCTCACCCATCGGTCTTGAACATGTGGCAACCAGGCGCCGCGAAAGCGGGAGAGCCTGCCACCGACCGAGGATGCGGTTCGGGGATGCCGTGAGTCATGAGGAGGCCGCCTTGGAAGCAGTGCCTCCGGCGGTCTTTTGGGGGCGTGACTTAGACCGCCACGAATAGGAGTTCCTCTGACCTTTGTCCTCTATTGGACGAAGAGGACTGTGGCTTGGCGGAGGGACGAAAGGACCGAAACCTCGATTGTATTTTTCGTTGCTGAGGTCTCTTAGGTTTGGACTGGGGCAAGGAGGAGTCCTTTCCCTTGGATTCCTTAATAATCTCATCCAATCGTTCGCCAAACAATCTCTCGCCAGAAAACGGCAAACCGGTTAAGAACCTCTTGGAAGCCGAGTCTGCCTTCCATTCGCACAGCCACATGGCTCTGCAGACTGCCACAGAATTAGCGGATGCCACCGCTGTACGGCTAGAAGAGTCTAGGACTGCATTCATGGCGTAGGAAGAGAACGCCGACGCCTGAGAGGTTAAAGCTGCAACTTGCGGAGCAGACGTACGTGTGACCGCATTAATCTCAGCCAGACAAGCTGAGATAGCTTGGAGTGCCCACACGGCTGCAAAAGCCGGGGCAAAAGACGCTCCCGTGGCCTCATAGATGGATTTCACCAGGAGTTCTATCTGCCTGTCAGTGGCATCTTTTAGTGATGAGCCATCTGCAACCGAAACCACGGATCTAGCCGCCAATCTGGAGACTGGGGGATCTACCTTAGGACATTGAGCCCAACCCTTAACTACGTCAGCGGGGAAGGGGTAACGTGTGTCAGTAAGGCGCTTAGTAAAGCGTTTGTCCGGAACCGCTCTGGGCTTCTGGACAGCATCTCTGAAGTTTGAGTGATCAAAAAATGCACTCCGTGTACGTTTGGGAAACCGAAACTGGTGTTTCTCCTGCTGAGAGGCCGACTCCTCTATAGGTGGAGGCGGCGGAGATAGATCCAACACCTGATTGATGGACGAGATAAGATCATTTACTAAGGCGTCCCCTTCAGGTGTATCAAGATTGAGAGCAACATCAGGGTCCGAGCCCTGAGCTGCGACCTCCGCCTCGTCCTCCAGAGAGTCCACAAGCTGGGAACCCGAGCAGCGTGAGGAAGTCGGGGAAGATTCCAAGCGAGCCCGCTTAGCTGGTCTGGGACTGTGGTCCGTGGAGGAGTCCTCCACGTGAGACCTAGGGCCCACCCCGGCCGGGGTGTACCCAGAGGGACCTGGAGGTGCCGATCTAACCGGGTCCGGGGCCTGTGTAAAGACCGGTCTGGACTGCAGGGCTTCCAGCAACTTGGCAGACCATTTGTCCATAGACTGAGCCATGGATTGTGAGAGTGACTCAGAGCTTGTCAGCAAAAACTGCAAACTCTGTCGCTGCCACCTGGACAGTAGAAACCGGGGGGTCTGCCTGAGCCGAGGGGCCCATTAGTGACCGAGGCTCCGGCTGAGCAAGCGTAACAGGGGACGAGCATTGCTCACAGTGAGGGTAGGTGGAACCCGCAGGTAACATGGCCCTACAAGAGGTACATGTCGCAAAAAAACCCTGTGCTTTAGTGCCCTTGCTCCTTGTGACCGACATGCTGTTGTGTCCTAGGAGCGTGATCACTGAGGGTATACAGAAAAAAGGGTATACAGCCCGGCCGAACAGAAAGGTATATATATACACGTATCTATACCGGCACCCAAGGGGACCAACACCGAGTGACCGGTGCGGCTTACCGACCGCTAAAAAGCGGGGGTGTGTGCGCTCCAGATTCCCTGCCTGGTCTCCCAGAGCTGCAGAGCTGTTCTGTGTGATTCTCCACCGGCAGAATGTCCTAAAGATGGCTGCCGGAGCTCTCAGGGGAGGGGTGGGCGGCGTCAGGAAAAGTGCGGGAATCTGGGGTCCACACAGTGATCAGTGAGGGGGGAGGGAGCACACAGGATGCCCCGGCCCTCACATCCGACGTCAGGTCGGCTGTCCCGCCCCTATCTCTGATAGACAGGCCCGGGGGCGGGAGTTTGCCACTAGGCCGCGATGAAGCCGGGGACTAAATTTAATACCGCGGCCGACAAGCAGGCGCGGTCGGCGCGGTAGTCCCCGGTCTTCACAATTCAGCAGTCAGTTGCGGCGTCCGGGAACCAGGCGCTCCATACACAGTCCCCATGGGGACACAGGAGTACCTCGTGGATGCAGGGCCCTGTCCCTGAAGATAGATAAGCTCCTGTCCAGCAGATTCCCTCAGGGGCTGCGGAGGGAGCACGGTCCCAGAACCTGGATGACCGCTTCGGATCCCACTTCTACCAGAGCCCGTAGGGATGGAGAAGAAAACACAGCATGAGGCTCCGGCCGTCGTACCCGCAATGGGTACCTCAACCTTAACAGCACCGCCGACTTAGTGGGGTGAGAAGGGAGCATGCCGGGGGCCCTGTGGGGGCCCTCTTTTCTTCCAACCGATACAATCAGCAGCTGCTGCTGACTAAAATGGAGATGTGTGAGTGGATGTGTGCCTCCTTCTACACAAAGCATAAAACTGAGGAGCCCGTGAGGCACGGGAGGGTGTATAGGCAGAGGGGAGGGGTTACACTTTTGAGTGTAATACTTTGTGTGGCCTCCGGAGGCAGAAGCTATACACCCAATTGTCTGGGTCTCCCAATGGAGCGACAAAGAAAGGCGGCTTTTGAAGAGCCGTCAGGACCCTGTTAGGATCCCAAGGTTCCAACGGACGTTTGTAAGGTGGGACCATGTGACAGACCCCCTGCAGGAACGTGCGGACCTGCGGAAGCCTGGCTAGACGCTTTTGAAAAAACACGGAGAGCGCCGATACTTGGCCCTTGAGAGAGCCGAGGGATAAACCCTTGTCCATTCCAGACTGTAGGAATGAAAGGAATGTGGGTAAAGCAAACGGCCATGGAGGAAAACCGTTATCAGCGCACCAGGATAGGAAGATTTGCCAAGACCTGTAATAGATCTTGGCGGACGTTGGCTTCCTGGCTTGTCTCATGGTGGCATGACATCCTGAGAAAACCCTGAAGACGCTAGGAGCCAGGACTCAATGGCCACACAGTCAGGTTGAGGGCCACAGAATTCAGATGGAAAAAACGGGCCTTGTGACAGCAAGTCTGGGCGGTCTGGAAGTGTCCACGGTTCACCCACCGTGAGATGCCAC
Organism: Anomaloglossus baeobatrachus; assembly: GCF_048569485.1. Taxonomy (NCBI): domain Eukaryota; kingdom Metazoa; phylum Chordata; class Amphibia; order Anura; family Aromobatidae; genus Anomaloglossus; species Anomaloglossus baeobatrachus. The sequence goes on along the minus strand of NC_134353.1, from coordinate 322,758,139 downwards.
AGATCCGGATACCATGACCGCCTCGGCCAGTCTGGAGCGACGAGAATGGCGCGACGGCAGTCGGACCTGATCTTGCGTAGTACCCTGGGCAGCATCGCCAGAGGGGGAAAACACGTATGGCAGTCGAAACTGCGACCAATCCTGGACTAAAGCGTCCGCTGCCAGAGCTCTGTGATCCTGAGACCGTGCCATGAAGGCCGGGACCTTGTTGTTGTGTCGTGACGCCATGAGATCGACGTGCGGCGTTCCCCAGCGGCGACAGATCTCTCGAAACACGTCTGGGTGCAGAGACCATTCCCCCGCGTCCATGCCCTGACGACTGAGAAAATCTGCTTCCCAGTTTTCTACGCCCGGGATATGAACTGCGGAGATGGTGGAGCCTGTGGCTTCCACCCACTGCAGAATCCGCCGGACTTCCTGGAAGGCTTGACGACTGCGAGTGCCGCCTTGGTGGTTGATGTAGGCGACGGCAGTGGCGTTGTCCGACTGGATTCGGATCTGCCTGCCCTCCAGCCACCGATGGAAAGCCAATAGGGCTAGATATACTGCCCTTATCTCCAGGATATTTATCTGAAGGGACGATTCTATCGGAGTCCAGGTTCCTTGAGCCCTGTGGTGGAGAAAAACCGCTCCCCAACCTGACAGGCTCGCGTCCGTGGTGACCACGGCCCAGGTTGGAGGTAGGAAGGATTTTCCCCGAGACAGAGATGTGGGTAGGAGCCACCACTGAAGTGATGTTTTGGTTGCAAGGGAAAGAGATGTTCTTGTCGAGGGAAGCCGCACTCTTGTCCCATTTGCGAAGAATGTCCCATTGGAGTGGCCGTAGATGGAATTGCGCGAACGGCACTGCCTCCATAGATGCAACCATCTTCCCCAGGAAGTGCATGAGGCGCCGTAAGGGGTGTGACTGACTCCGAAGAAGTGATTGCACCCCCGCTTGCAGAGAAAGCTGTTTGTCGCGCGGTAGCTTGACTAACGCTTGCTGGGTATGAAACTCCATCCCGAGGTAAGTCAATGATTGGGTCGGCGTCAACTTGGATTTCGGGAAATTGACGATCCACCCGAACTGCTGGAGAGTCGCCAGAGTGACGGTAAGACTTCGTTGATACGCCACCCGAGAAGGGGCCCTGACTAGGAGATCGTCCAAGTAGGGGATCACCGAGTGGCCCTGAAAGTGCAGGACCGCCACGACGGATGCCATGACTTTGGTGAAAACCCGTGGGACTGTCGCCAGGCCGAAGGGCAATGCGACGAACTGGAGGTGTTCGTCCCCGATGGCGAACCTCAGGAAACGATGTTCGGGTGCGATCGGCACACGGAGATAAGCATCCTTGATGTCGATCGATGCTAGGAAGTCTCCTTGTGACATCGAAGCGATGACTGAGCGGAGAGATTCCATCCGAAACCGTCTGGTTCTCACATGTCTGTTGAGCAGCTTGAGGTCCAGAACGGGACGGAATGACCCGTCCTTTTTTGGCACCACGAACAAGTTGGACTAAAATCCGCGACCACGTTCCTGAAAGGGGACGGGAATCACAACTCCTTCCATCTTCAGAGCGTCCACTGCCTGAAAAAGTGCGTTGGCCTGTGCAGGGGGTGGGGAGGTTCTGAAGAAACGAGCCGCAGGACGAGAGCTGAACTCTATCCTGTAACCATGAGACAGAATGTCTCTCACCCAACGGTCTTGAACGTGTGGCCACCAGGCGTCGCCAAAGCGGGAGAGCCTGCCACCGACCGAGGATGTGGGTTGGTGAGGCCGAGAGTCATGAGGAGGCCGTCTTGGAGGCAGTGCCTCCTGCGGCCTTTTGGGGGCGTGACTTGGACCGCCACGCATAGGAGTTCCTCTGGCCTTTCTCCGGCCGGTTGGACGAAGAGGCTTGGGGCTTGGCGGAGGGACGAAAGGACCGAAACCTCGATTGGATCTTTCTCTGCTGAGGTCTCTTAGGTTTGGACTGTGGTAAGGAGGAGTCCTTTCCCGAGGATTCCTTAATAATCTCATCCAGCCGTTCGCCAAATAAACGTTCGCCAGAAAAAGGCAAACCAGTTAAGAACCTTTTGGAAGCAGAGTCTGCTTTCCATTCGCGCAGCCACATGGCCCTGCGGACCGCTACGGAGTTAGCGGATGCCACGGCCGTACGGCTAGCGGAGTCCAGGACGGCGTTCATGGCGTAGGACGAAAATGCTGATGCCTGAGAGGTCAAGGAAGAAACATGCGGAGCAGAATTCCGCGTGACAGCATTAATCTCAGTCAGACATGATGAGATTGCTTGGAGAGCCCACACGGCCGCAAAGGCCGGGGCGAACGATGCGCCCGTGGCCTCATAAATAGACTTCACCAAGAGCTCTATCTGTCTGTCAGTGGCATCCTTCAGGGATGAGCCATCGGCAACAGACACAACGGACCTAGCAGCCAATCTAGAGACTGGCGGATCCACCTTGGGTGAGTGTGCCCAGCCCTTAACGACTTCAGGTGGAAAGGGATAACGTGTGTCAGAGTGCCTTTTAGCAAAACGCTTGTCCGAGACCGCTCTGGGCTTCTGGACAGCGTCCCTGAAGTTAGAGTGATCAAAGAACGTATTGCGCGTACATTTGGGGAATCGAAATTGGTGTTTCTCCTGCTGAGAAGCAGACTCCTCTGCAGGAGGAGGTGGTGGTGAGAGATCCAACACCTGGTTGATGGACGAGATAAGATCATTTACTAAGGCGTCCCCCTCAGGGGTATCAAGGTTGAGGGCGAAGTCAGGGTCAGAGCCCTGAGCTCCCACATCCGCCTAGTCATCCTGAGAGTCCTCCAGCTGAGATCCAGAGCAGCGTGAGGAGGCCGGGGAAGAGTTCCAGCGAGGCCTCTTCGCCGGTCTGGGACTGCGATCCGGGCAGGAGTCCTCCGCCTGGGACCTAGGGGCTATCCTGGGAGCGCGCTGCGGTATAACGGCACCCTAGGGGAACCAGCACCGGGTGACCGGTGTGGCTTACCAACCGCTGGTGTCCTCCAGATTCCCTGTCGTGGGTCCCCCGGAGCTGTAGAGCTGTGCTGCTGCAGCATACACCGGCAGAATGCCAAACATGGCCGCCGGAGCTCTCAAGGGGGGAGTGAACCCATGGGCGGCGCCGGTAAAAGGCGGGAATCTAGAGGCCCCATAGTGGTCCATGAGAGGGGAAGGGAGACATGCAAAGATGCTCCAGCCCTCTGTCGGTAATCCCGCCCTTACCCCTGACAGGCAGGCCCGGGGGCGGGATTTTTCGCGACTAGGCCGCGATGAAGCCGGGGACTAAATTTAAGGCCGTGCCCGACAAGCAGGCACGGTCGGCGCGGAAGTCCGATGAAAAAACAACGGACGGCGCTACTGGGGAGAAAGGCGACCTCTCTCCCCGTACCGTCCCCACATGGGGACCAGAGTACCTTCAAGGTTGCAGGGCCCGGTCCCTGGGGATGAAAACGCTCCAGTCCAGCAGGTTCCACCAGGGGCTGCGGATGGAGCACGGTCTAAGCAGGTGAATGACTGGTGAGGCTCCCACTTCTACCAGAGCCGCATAAGGGATGGTGAAGGAGACGGCATGTGGCTCCAGCCTTTGTACCCGCCATGGGTACCTCAACCTTAACAACACCGCCGACATAGTGGAGTGAGAAGGGAGCATGCCAGGGACCCCATAGTGGACCTCTTTTCTTCCATCCGTCATACTATGTATGAGAAATCTTTTTTTTTTTTTTTTATGAGTGGATGTGTGCCTCCTTCCACACAAAGCATAAAACTGAGGAGCCCGTGGTCCACGGGAGGGTGTATAGGCAGAGGGGAGGGGTTACACTTTTTAAAGTGTAATACTTTGTGTGGCCTCCAGAGGCAGAAGCTATACACCCAATTGTCTGGGTCTCCCAATGGAGCGACAAAAATACATTTTTGTCTTCATTTGCTGGCAATAAAAGGAAAAGAAAAAATCTGTGCAGAGTAGAAGCATGTAAATACCACTTGATAATGAAAGCTCAAAAACAAAAAGAAAACAAAAACTGCCTATTAAACACTCTGCACGTACAAATTTAGAACATCCTAAGGATTAATCATGTTTTTCTGTCTTCTGTATATTTAGACAGATGGGGTGAACAGAAGTCTGATCATTGACTTTTGTCTGTTATATTTCACACAGCTTTTTGGATTTTTCAGTGTTTATATAGATTTTAGCTCACTTGTGAATAACATTTACATATATTTAAAAGGTGATTCCTTGTGTTGTGCATACTTTTTTCTTTTTACATTACTTAGCCTTTGGTATGTGCAGGGTTGATCACTTATTACTTGTTGGTGCCATCCATTTTGTTACATATATTCTGAAAAGGCATAACTTATTTATGGAGTCAATACAGTTGTAAGGCTACGTGGCCACGATCAGTGTTCGCAGCACTTTGGATGTAGTGTGTTTTAGCTGCATCTAAAACGCTGTGTTGTACAGTACAAGCATAGTGGTCGGGATTTATAGATCTCTCGTGCCCACTGTGCTTGTTTTTTCCACAGCAAACACTGATCTGCGGTGCGTCTTTACAGATTGCAGCATGTCAATTGTTTGCTGTGGATTTGCATGCATCCTCCGTAGGGAGAACACAAGCGAGAGACCGCAGCGCACTGAACCCTGATCGTGGGTATGAGCAGCTGCACTCTCCTCGGGAGGAGACTGGCGGCCCCGCAGCGTCCAGGACACAGCGAGTCCTGATTGTTGGTGCATACCTTAAAAGTGCTTGGGTTTGTTTGTTTTGGTTTTTTTTTGCAAGATCACCTGTAGTTTTTATTGATACTATTTTGGTGTTTATGCTACTTTCTGATCTTTTTTTGCTCATTTTTTGCCAAGTAACAAAGACAGATTTTTTTTTTTGCCACATCCAATTTTTATTTCCCTTTCGAAGTTCAAAATAAGAGATAAATATTAACATTTTATTAGTTCTGCTAATTATATACACAAGGCATACCAAATATGTTTAAGCGCTTATTAGTTAAAGAAAATGTGTTGATCAAGGCTATATGCACACTAGAAAAAGGATTTTTCTTAAGAAATTTCTTGAGTGAAGGAATAGCGCACCTGCATTAAAAAACGCATCAAAAACGCACCTGCGTTTTTACCGCGATTTGGTGCGTTTTTACTGCTGGTTGCTCCTTGCGTTATTGTGCCATTATCTATGGTAACTAACGCAGTTAGCTGCAGAAAAGAAGTGACATGCTCATTCTTTTTCTTAAGAAAATTCTTTCAGTAGATTTTCTTAAGAAAAAAACGCAGTGTGTGCACAGCTAATTTTTTTTCCCATAGGTTTTGCTGGGGAATGTCTGCAGAAAGGTTACAAGAATTTCTCAAGAAATTTCTGCAGCAAAAACGGACCAAAAACGCAGGTAAAAAACGCAGTGTGTGAACATAGCCTTTAGGCTATGTTCACACTAGAAAAATGATTTTTCTTAAGAAATTTCTTAAGAAATTTCTTAAGAGTGCACCTGTGTTAAAAAACGCACCAAAAACGCACCTGCGTTTTTGCCGCGTTTTCGGTGCGTTTTTGGTGCGTTTTGGGTCCGTTTTTGGTGCGTTTTTACCGCTGGTTGCTCCCTGCGTTATTGTGCCAATTATCTATGGCAAAAAACGCAGTTAGCTGCAGAAAAGAAGTGACATGCTCATTCTTTTTCTTAAGAAAATCTACTGAAAGAATTTTCTTAAGAAAAAAACGCAGTGTGTGCACAGCTAATTTTTTTTGCCATAGGTTTTGCTGGGGAATGTCTGCAGAAAGGTTACAAGAATTTCTCAAGAAATTTCTGCAGCAAAAACGGACCCAAAACGGACCCAAAACGCAGGTAAAAAACGCAGTGTGTGAACATAGCCTAAATGCAGATATTTTGAGTTTTTTTTATTTTTAATGTTTTAACGTTTTATATGATTTTAATTAGTACCCTTAGGGAACTTGAAAGTATGATCTCTTGATCAGCTATAGTATTGCAGTGTATTGTAAAATATTACTGGTCTCCAATGAAGACTACCCACAGGAAGGAATTCATAGTAGTAATACCATGGTTGACAGAGGCCTTCAGTAGGCCCTTGCCAGTAGACCCATCAACACCCGGTTGGCTGATCATTAATCGTATTTATTTGGCAGGCTTTACTAATTGTAGAAGATACAATTCCGGATAAAATAAGAAGGCTTACCTCTTTGATGAGGTTGCAGAAATCTTTGTATAAATGGGTAGAAGTTGAAAAGAAATAGCTGCAAAAAAGTATTGGTCAGAATTAAAATTTACCACCAAAAGAAAAGTATTTATGAATCCCTCCAAAGCTCTACAACAGCACATCAAAATTATAAATTACAGCTCAAACCTATGCCCATCTACAAAACTTTCTACTTTACTAGCAATGCTTCCAATGCTAGACATGGATTCATTCATGCCAAACAAAAGCAAAAATCTACACGTTAAGGGTGCTTTACACGCTACGACATCGCTACCGATATATCGTTGGGGTCACGTCATTAGTGACGCACATCCGGCGCCGTGTAGCGACATTGCAGCGTGTGACACCAAGGAGCGACGATAAACGATCGCAAAATCGTCCAAAAACGGAGATCGTTGACACGTCACTCCTTTCCTTAATATCGCTGTTGCCACAGGTATGATGTTGTTCGTCGTTCCTGCGGCAGCACACATCGCTATGTGTGACACCGCAGGAACGACAAACAACTCCTTACCTGCGTCCACCGGCAATGAGGAAGGAAGTAGGTGGGCAGGATGTTACGTCCCGCTCATCTCCGCCCCTCTGCTTCTATTGGCCGGCCGCTTAGTGACGCCGCAGTGATGTCGCTATGACGCCAAACGCCCCTCCCCCTTGAAGGAGGGATTGTTCGGCGGTCACAGCGACGTCGCTGTCAAGGTATGTGCGTGTGACGCTGCTGTAGCGATAATGTTCACTACAGCAGCGATCACCAAATGTCGCACGAGCGACAGGGGCGGGTGCTATCGCTAGCGATGTTGCAGCGTGTAAAGTACCCTTAAGACGCTTCGAAATAAAGTTATCACATATATAATAACTAAAAAGCTTTGACGATAAAATGCCAGATGATTTGGGCACAGAGCAGGGCTCAGTAGGGAAATAGCACTATTTGAATTTTGGAGCACCATTTTGGCTACAATAGATTGCAGATGCCATGTTGTATTTGAAATAACCAACACATGCCAAAACAACAGAAACCCCAACAAGTGACCCCGTTTTGGAAACTACACCTCTTGAGGAATTTATCCAGGGATGTATTGAGTATTTTTCACCCTCAGATGATTCAAAAATTGTATAACATTGGACTGAGCAAATTAAAACTTCCTATTTTTTCCAAAACAATGTTGCTTTGGGTTCAAGTGTTTAAAGGGGTGGTTCACCCATATTTTTTATTGTCTAGATCGATATTATATTGAGAAACAATGTTTCTCTCAAATACCTTATGTTGGCAATAGTGCCTGTGAGCCGCGCTATTGCAGACCGCTGTTCCCAGCTCCGTGACCCCTGGCCTCCGTGACCTTGGGGATCCGGTGACGACACATCAAGTTCTTGACACCGCAGCCGGCCACAGTGTCCGTGAGTGATGGGCTGTGGGCAGTGTTTCATCGCTTGTCACAGCCCATCAGCTCCCTCCTCCCTGACAGCAAAGCGCTGCAAGCAGGAGACACGCTGGGCTGTGACAAGCGGTAAAACACCGCCCACAGCTCAGTGAGTCAGGAAGACTGGGGCTGGCCGCAGGAATGTGACATGTCCGAAACTTGACGTGACCGTCACTGGATTCCCGAAGTCATGGAGCGGGGAACAGCGATCTGCAACAGTGTCTCTCACAGGCACTATTGCCAACATAAGTTGAGAGAAACATTGTTTCTCAATATAATATCCATCTAGAAAATAAAAAAATATGGGTGAACCACCCTTTTAATTTTCAAGATGGTAACAGGAGAAAATGAATGGTGCAACTTGTTACACCAAATTTTCCCGAGTTTGCCAATAGCCCATATTGTTGTCGAAACTACTTTTGAGGCGCAGCGCAAAGTTCAGAAGGGAAGGAGAGCCATATTGAAGTGCAGATTTAGTTGGAATGGTTTGAGGGTGCACATTGGCAGAGCCCCTGATGTCCTAAAAAAGCAAAACCCCCATAAGTGACCCCATTTTACAAATAATTTTTACCACTAAAATGTTTTTAGCCCCAATTTTTTAATTTTTATAATGACTAATAATAATAAAAAAAAAATGTACCAACAATTTGTTGTGCAAATTCTTTTGTGTACTCCAATACTGTACAATTGTTTTAGCCCCAGATTTTACATTTTCACACTGGAAATAGGTAACAACACCAAAATTTGTCACAGAATTTGTGCAGGGTGTAGCAATACCCCATATGTGGCTGTACAGCACTGCTTAGCCACATGATGACACTTGCGAGGGAAAGAAGGAGCGTTATTTGACTCTTGGAGAACAGATTTTCCTGGAATAGTTTGCGGACTCCATATGCAAAGCCTCTAAGTGGCAGAAAGCAGAAAACTCCGTCAAATGTCCCCATTTTGAACATTACTTATGAAAGCTTGTTCTATTAGTCAGCGTATGGGTAATGTAGCACTAATTTACAATTTGCCATTGGGAACTAGATCCCTGAACTAAAGACTAATCAAATAATATATAAAACTTTTAATTCATTTTTTAAGATCATAGGACATGTGACATTGTTAAAAACGCTGTGATCTGTCTTAGATCATATAAGGCTGCTTTCACACATCCGGTTTTAGCAGTGCGGCTAAATCTGTTCTAAAACCTATGCAACGGATGCGGCGAAAAAAACACATCCTTTGCACAAGTTATTACATGTGGCCCGTCCGGTTTTTGCCGGTTGCGGCACGCTAGTTAGCATGTGCAGTGCAAAAAACCGCATGCGGCGGCCGGATGCGGTTTTTGCCGCATCGCGCCGCATCCGGCGTCCATAGGCATGCATTGGAAAAAGCGCCGCATCAGCAGGATGCGGCGGGTTGCGTTTTTTTTTTGCCGGACAAAAACACGTGCCAGGCAACGTTCCATCCGGCTGCCGCATGGGCCAAATATGCCGCATCCGGCAAAAACCGGACCGAACGCAAGGCCATGCGGCACAATCCGGCACTAATGAAAGTCTATGCGGCAAAAAAAAAATGGTTGCGTTTTTTCTGCAAAGAGCCGGATTGTGCCGCACAGCCAAAACCGGATGTGTGAAACCAGCCTAAGCCGTCATTCTAGCCATCAGACATTATCAATCCCTATTTAGGCTTATTAATCTTATATCTGTAGCATAGATTATGTATTATTCCTATAGTTGATGACCACAGCGTTCGCTATTTAAAATTCAATCAGTAGCCTCCTTAACATGTTAAAACGAAACATGTTGAGGCAATTGAATGAATTTTAAATAGCGAATGCTGTGGTCAGCAACTATAGGAATAAAGGGAATTTTGTTTACTTACCGTAAATTCCTTTTCTTCTAGCTCCTATTGGGAGACCCAGACAATTGGGTGTATAGCTTCTGCCTCCGGAGGCCACACAAAGTATTACACTTTTAAAAAAGTGTAACCCCTCCCCTCTGCCTATACACCCTCCCGTGGATCACGGGCTCCTCAGTTTTGGTGCAACAGCAGGAAGGAGAAAACATAAATTGGTCTAGGGTAAATTCAATCCGAAGGATGTTCGGAGAACTGAAAACCATGAACCATAAGAACAAATCAACATCAACAACATGTGTACACAAAAGAACAACCAGCCCGAAGGGCACAGGGGTGGGTGCTGGGTCTCCCAATAGGAGCTAGAAGAAAAAGAGAATTTTGTTACTTACCGTAAATTTTTTTTCTTATAGTTCCGACATGGGAGACCCAGACCATGGGTGTATAGCTTCTGCCTCCGGAGGACACACAAAGTACTACACTCAAACGTGTAGCTCCTCCCTCCTAGCATATACACCCCCTGGTAGCCAGTCCTAGCCAGTTTAGTGCAAAAGCTGAAGGAGGACATCCACCCACAAGTAGAGACAGAGCAAAACCCGGAACAACCGGAACCTCTGTCTACAACAACAGCCGGTGATAACACACGGAACAAGAAACCTGCCAACAGGCAACAGGGAGGGTGCTGGGTCTCCCATGTCGGAACTATAAGAAAAAGAATTTACGGTAAGTAACAAAATTCTCTTTTTCTTCATCGTTCCTTATGGGAGACCCAGACCATGGGACGTTCTAAAGCAGTCCATGGGTGGGAATAAACAGAAAAACTGAGAAGTAGGCGAAACCTAACTTCACAAATGGGCGACAGCCGCTTGAAGGATGCGTCTGCCCAAGCTCGCATCTGCCGAAGCAAGAGCATGCACTTGGTAGTGCTTCGAAAAGGTATGCAGACTAGTCCAAGTGGCAGTCTGACAGACCTCCTGAGCCGTAGCCTGGTGCCTGAAATCCCAAGAGGCACCGACAGCTCTGGTCGAGTGTGCCTTGATCCCCGGCGGGGGAGGCACCTGAGTACACTGGTAGGCATCGAAAATGGCAGACCTAATCCAACGAGCTAAGGTCGGCTTAGAAGCCGAGAGGCCCTTACGCCGACCTTTGGTTAGCACAAAAAGAGAGGTGCACCGCCTAAGAACAGCGGTGCGAGACACATAGATCCGGAGCGCCCGCACTAGATCCAGAGTATGCAACGCCCTTTCAAAGCGATGAACAGGAGCCGGACAAAAGGAAGGCAGGGAAAATGCCCCGGTTAAGGTGGAAGCAGCAACCACCTTAGGGAGAAAGTCCGGAGTCGGACGGAGAACCACCTTGTCTTGATGAAGGGAGGACTCCGAAGAGAGTGCAGCCAAAACAGAGACTCTCTTGAGGGAAGTTATGGCCACTAGAAAGACCACTTTCTGTGAAAGACTGAACAAAGAAACCTCCCTAAGAGGCTCAAAGGGGGGTTTCCGGAAGCCGTGAGGACTGAATTAAGGTCCCAGGGCTCCAAGGGCCGCCGGTAAGGCGGAATGATGTGAGATGCGCCCTGCATGAAGGAGCGCACCTGGGCCAGCCGGGCGATACGCCGCTGGCACAACACTGACAGAGCCGAGACCTGTCCCTTAAGGGAATTGAGGGATAGTCCTAGCTGCAGACCGGACTGTAGAAGGGACAGGAGGGTCGGCAAGGCCAAAGGATACTTCCGAGCTCGAGTCATAGTGGAGATGACTTCAGGAGGGATACCAGAAGTCGTCAAGATCCATGACTCAAACGCCACGCCGTCAATCTGAGAGCCGCAGGTGCTGGCGGAAAGACGGACCTCGTGAGAGAAGGTCTGGACAGTCCGGGAGATGCCATGGCACCTCTACGGACAGACGGAGCAGGTCAGGGTACCAAGCTTGCCTGGGTCAGTCTGGAGTAATGAGAATGACCCGACGGCCCTCCTTTCTGATCTTGCGCAGGACTCTGGGCAAGAACTAGAGGGTGAAACACACAAGACAGACGAAGCTGGGACCAAACTGGAACCAGTGCGTCTGCCGCAAAAACCTGAGGATCGTGGAGCCACGGTTTGACGGCTGAGACAATCTGCCTCCCAGTTCTCCACGTCTGGGATGTGGGCTGCGGATATGGTGGACTAGGAGTCCTCCGTCCACTGAAGAATGCGATGAACCTCCAACATTGCCAGGCGGCTGAGTGTCCCGCCCTGGAGGTTGATGTAGGCAAACGCTGTAGCGTTGTCTGACTGGACTCGAATGTGCCTGGCCGCCAACAGATGGTGAAAGGCTTAGAGAGCTAGAAACACAGCTCTGATTTCCAGCACATTGATCCAGAGGGCTGATTCGGACAGAGTCCAAGTGCCCTGCGCTCCATGGTGGAGATATACTGCTCCCCAGCCGGATAGACTAGCATCTTGGTGAGGATCACCCGGGACGGAGCCAGGAAGGAGCGTCCCTGAGACAGAGGGGCCGAAGCCACCACTGAAACGAGCCCATGGTCTGTGGCGAAGCCACCGCCCCGTGGAAGGAGGAAGTCCGCTTGTTCCAACAGCAGAAAATATCCAGCCGCAGAGGACGCAGATGGAACTGGGCAAGGGAATCGCTTCCATTGACACCACCATCTGATCCAGCACCTGTATTAGGTGCCTGATGGAACGACGTCGACCGCCAGCGGAGGGACTGCTGTTTGACTAAGGGCAGCTTCACAAGTGCCGACAGAGTCTCGAATTGCGTCCCTGGGTATGTGAACTTCTGGGTCGAAGTCAGAGTGGACTTGGACAGAATGACAAACCACCCAAATTGGTTAGAGTGGCGAGAGTGAGCGAGGCACTCCGCTAACAGTCTGCACTGGATGAAGCCCAGACTAGAAGGCTGTCCAGGACAAAAGGATCACTGCCAACCCCTAGAGGTGCAGGACCGCAATCACAGCTGCCCCGACCTTGAGAATACTCGAGGGGCCGTGGCTAACCCCAAGGGAAGAGCCACGAATTGGACCACTCTGATTGCAAAACGTAGCCAACGCTGGTGTGAAACTGCGATTGGCACATGCAGATAGGCATCTCTGATGTCGATGGATGCTAGGGAATCTCCTTGGGTCATTGATTGATCGCAGAGACTCTATGCGAAAATGCCGCACCTGAACATGCTTGAGAAGCTTGAGATCCAGGTCGGAAGGCACCGCCCCCTTCGGGTACTAGGAATAGATTTAAGCAGAAATCTCAGAACCGTTCCCAGTCGGGAACCGGTACAATTACTCCAGTGGCCTGCAAGAATGCCACAGCCTGTGAGAAGGCAGCGGCCTTGGAGCAGGGGGGAGTTGACAGAAAAAATCTGTTTGGCGGGCTGGATAGAATTCTATCCTGTAGCCGTGGGAGATGATATCCCGCACCCACTGATCGGAGACGTGTTGAAACCATACGTCGCCAAAGTGGGAGAGCCTGCCACCGACCAAGGACGTTGCTGGCGTGGCCAGATAGCCAGGAGGAGGCTGACTTAGTGGCAGCATCTCCTGCGGTCTTCTCGTGCGCCATTTGGGTTTACGATCCTTGGCTGAGCCAGTGGCCGAGGGCTTAGAGAACGATCAGATGGAGGAACGAAAAGAACGAAACCTCGACTGATTCCTGCCCTGGACAGGTTTCCTGGTTTAGGTTTGTGGCATGGAAGAAACTCTTCCCGCCAAGAGCTTCCTTAATAATTTCATCCAGTTGTTCCCGAATAGTCTGGTCCCAGCAAAAGGGAGCCCAGCAAGGAACTTCTTTAGAAGCATCCGCCTTCCACTTCCGAAGCCACAGGAGCCTGCGGATAGCGAGGAAAGTAGCCGAGGCCACCGCAGTGCGGTGAGAGTCTCCAGCATGGCAGACATGGCATAGGATGAAAAGACTGATGTCTGGAAGTTAAGGCAACCATTTCGGGCAAAGAGTCCCTGTGAGGGAATGCATCTCCTCTAGAGAAGCAGAGATGGCTTTGAAAGCCGCACTGCTGCAAAAGCTGGGGAGAACGAGGCCCCTGCCGCCTCCATACAGATTTGGCCAGAAGGACAACCTGGCGGACAGCAAAGCCGTAAGTGAGGAGCCATCAGCCACCGATACAACGGTCCGGGCTGAGAGTCTAGACACCGGAGGGACCACCTTTGGTGAATGAGCCCACTCCTTGACCACCTATGGTGGAAGGGGAAAACTGTCATCAGAACCACGCTTTGGGAAGCGTTTGCCAGAGCAGACCCTGGGCTTGGTCACAGTGGCCTGAAAACTGGAGTGGTTAAGGAACACACTCCTTGTTCTCTTAGGCAAGGTAAACTGGTGCCTTTTTGCCAGAGAGGGTTGCTCCTCTGATACTGGCGGATTGAGGTCCAGTACAGAATTAATGTACAGTGGGATCCTTAGAGAGGTGCCGTCAGCCACTGATACAACTATCCGGGCTGAAATACTAGACACCGGAGGGACCACCCTTGGTGAATGAGCCCACTCCTTGACCACCTCTGGTGGAAGGGGGAAACAGTCATCAGAACCACGCTTTGGGAGTGTCTGTCTGGACAGGCTCTGGGCTTGGTCGGAGTGGTTAAGGAACACACTCCTTGTTCTCTTTAAGGTATACTGATGCCTTTCTGCCAGAGGGGGATACTCCCCTGATACAGGCGGATTGAGGTCCAGTACAAATATAATGGACGCAATCAAATCATTAGCATCTGCATCACCTTCGGACAGATCATTGTACATTAAGTAGCGTCCGAGCCCCCAGTAAAGACATCCTCCTCGTCCAGTGAGTCAGCTCGTGAATCAGAGCTGCGGGACGGGGAAGGACAGGGGACCCTGCGTCTCCATTTTAGGAGGACGGGGTCTGAGACCAGATGGAGAGTCCTCTGAGAGCTTTGCTGAGCGAGCCGTAGCAGCAGAAGCGCCCTGAGAAGGGGGCTAATGCATGCTCAGCACCACCGGAGCAGCTGGAGGGACCACTGATGAGCCTCCAGGCTGAGGGACCACTGTGTTTATGTGCTCAGTACAGGCAGTACGAGTCTACATGCAGTGCATATTAAGAACAGCCTTGCAGCCTTGCTCAGATGTGAGACATGCTGCAGAAGTGGGGGCTCTGTGAGGGAATGCATCTCCAGAATGACCCCCAGCAGAGTATATAAACAGAGAATATAAGCAGCTGCACAACTGGAGGTTGTGGCTTGCCAGACCGTTTAACATACATTTCTGTGCCCTCCAGTCCCCCAGCCCAGGCCCCCATTTGTCACAATGTGGTATCTCTGTGCCTATGCAGACATTGAGAACGCTGAGAAAATGGCGACCGGAGCGAGGAGAGGGGGCGGGGCCTACTCTGAGAGCGGGCAAATGAGGTATACAGGGGAGGGAATCTTTCCTCAGTGAGGAGTGTCCGTTCCCTGTGCTGAACAGCCGCTGGGCGGAGCCGCACTGTCCCACTGCATGACTAACATGCAGGGGCAGTGAAACCGAAACTAGGCCTCAGGCGAAGCCGGGGCCTAGATTTAAACATGCGGCCAGCGTGCAGGCACCATCAGCGCGGTTCTCCAGTGAAAACTGGAGAACCGGCCGGAAATGTTACCACAGTCATATAACACACTCCCCCCAATAAATAAAGTACAAGGGACCCCTGGAAAGACCACTTTCAGTGGTAAAAACGTCTCAATACTTAGCTTTTGAGATGCAGGGCCAGGTCCCTGGGGGGGGTTAAATGCTCCGTCCGGCAGGATCCTGAAAAAGGGCTGCGGATGGAGACCGGTCTCCTGCAAAGCAGTGAGAACCGTGATGGCTCCCACTTCAAGCCAGAGCCCCAGGGGATGGTGAAGGAGCGCGGCATATGAAGGCTCCAGCCTTGTAAAATCAACCTTAACAGCACCGCCGACACAGTGGGGTGAGAAGGGACATGCCGGGAGTCCAGATTGGACCCGCTTTTCTTCCAAATCTTTGAAATCCAAAAAATCAAAAATCAGAGAATGCATGTGTGTGTGTGACCTCCTGAACACAAAGCATTGAAACTGGCTAGGACTGGCTACCAGGGGGTGTATATGCTAGGAGGGAGGAGCTACACGTTTGAGTGTAGTACTTTGTGTGTCCTCCGGAGGCAGAAGCTATACACCCATGGTCTGGGTCTCCCATAAGGAACGATGAAGAAAAGGAATTTACGGTAAACAAAATTCCCTTTATTCCTATAGTTGCTGACCACAGCATTCGCTATTTAAAATTCATTCAATTGCCTCAACATGTTTCGGTGTAACATGTTGGGGAGGCTACTGATTGAATTTTAAATAGCGAACGCTTTTTCTTTGTCGCTCCATTGGGAGACCCAGACAATTGGGACGTCCAAGAGCAGTCCCTGGGTGGGTAAAAGAATACCTCAATAAAAGGAGCCGAAAAACGGCCCCCTCTTACAGGTGGGCAACCGCCGCCTGGAGGACTCGCCTACCTAGACTGGCATTGCCGAAGCATAGGCATGCACTTGATAGTGCTTTGTGAAAGTGTGCAGACTAGACCACGTAGCTGCCTGACACACCTGCTGAGCCGTCGCCCGGTGCCGCAAAGCCCAGGACGCACCTACGGCTCTGGTAGAATGGACTTTCAACCCTGAAGGAAGTGGAAGCCCAGACGAACGGTAGGCCTCGAGAATCGGTTCCTTGATCCATCGAGCCAAGGTTGACTTGGAGGCCTGAGAGCCCTTACGCTGGCCAGCGACAAGGACAAAGAGCGCATCTGAACGGCGCAGGGGCACCGTGCGAGACACGTAGAACCGGAGTGCTCTCACTAGATCCAAAGAGTGCAAATCCTTTTCACACTGGTGAATTGGATTAGGGCAAAAGGAAGGCAAGGAGATATCCTGATTTAGATGAAAAGGGGATACCACCTTAGGGAGAAATTCCGGGACAGGACGCAGAACCACCTTATCCTGGTGGAAAACCAGGAAGGGGGCTTTGCATGACAGCGCTGCAAGCTCAGACACTCTCCGAAGTGATGTGACTGCCACCAGGAAGGCCACCTTCTGAGAAAGACGGGAGAGAGAGACAACCCGCAGCGTCTCAAAAGGCGGCTTTTGAAGAGCCGTCAGAACCCTGTTAAGATCCCAAGGTTCCAACGGACGTTTGTAAGGTGGGACCATGTGGCAAACCCCCTGCAGGAACGTGCGGACCTGCGGAAGCCTGGCTAGACGCTTTTGAAAAAACACGGAGAGCGCCGACACTTGGCCCTTGAGAGAGCCGAGGGACAAACCCTTGTCCATTCCAGATTGTAGGAATGAAAGAAATG
Organism: Anomaloglossus baeobatrachus; assembly: GCF_048569485.1. Classification (NCBI taxonomy): domain Eukaryota; kingdom Metazoa; phylum Chordata; class Amphibia; order Anura; family Aromobatidae; genus Anomaloglossus; species Anomaloglossus baeobatrachus. Next base: position 322,741,411 of record NC_134353.1, on the reverse strand, counting down.
TGGGTAAAGCAAACGGCCATGGAGGAAAACCGTTCTCAGAGCACCAGGATAAGAAGACTTGCCAAGACCTGTAATAGATTTTGGCGGACGTAAGCTTCCTGGCTTGTCTCATGGTGGCAATGACATCCTGAGATAACCCTGAAGACGCTAGGAGCCAGGACTCAATGGCCACACAGTCAGGTTGAGGGCCACAGAATTCAGATGGAAAAACGGCCCTTGTGACAGCAAGTCTGGGCGGTCTGGAAGCGCCCACGGTTGACCCACCGTAAGATGCCACAGATCCGGATACCACGACCGCCTCGGCCAGTCTGGAGCGACGAGAATGGCGCGACGACAGTCGGACCGGATCTTGCGTAGTACTCTGGGCAGCATCGCCAGAGGGGGAAACACATATGGCAGTCGAAACTGCGACCAATCCTGGACCAGAGCGTCCGCTGCCAGAGCTCTGTGATCCTGAGACCGTGCCATGAAGGCCGGGACCTTGTTGTTGTGTCGTGACGCCATGAGATCGACGTCCGGCGTTCCCCAGCGGCGACAGATCTCTCGAAACACGTCTGGGTGAAGAGACCATTCCCCCGCGTCCATGCCCTGACGACTGAGAAAATCTGCTTCCCAGTTTTCCACGCCCGGGATGTGAACTGCGGAGATGGTGGAGTCTGTGACTTCCACCCACTGCAGAATCCGCCCGACTTCCTGGAAGGCTTGACGACTGCGAGTGCCGCCTTGGTGGTTGATGTAGGCGACGGCAGTGGCGTTGTCCGACTGGATTCGGATCTGCCTGCCCTCCAGCCACCGATGGAAAGCCAATAGGGCTAGATATACTGCCCTTATCTCCAGAATATTGATCTGAAGGGACAATTCTATTGGAGTCCAGGTTCCTTGAGCCCTGTGGTGGAGAAAAACCGCTCCCCAACCTGACAGGCTCGCGTCCGTGGTGACCACGGCCCAGGTTGGGGGGAGGAAGGATTTTCCCCGAGACAGAGATGTGGGTAGGAGCCACCACTGAAGTGATGTTTTGGCTGCAAGGGAAAGAGATGTTCTTGTCGAGGGAAGCCGAACTCTTGTCCCATTTGCGAAGAATGTCCCATTGGAGTGGCCGTAGATGGAATTGCGCGAACGGCACTGCCTCCATAGCTGCAACCATCTCCCCCAGGAAGTGCATGAGGCGCCTTAAGGGGTGTGACTGACTCCGAAGAAGTGACTGCACCCCCGCCTGCAGAGAAAGCTGTTTGTCCCGCGGTAGCTTGACTAACGCTGGCTGGGTATGAAACTCCATCCCGAGGTAAGTCAGTGATTGGGTCGGCGTCAACTTGGATTTCGGGAAATTGATGATCCACCCGAACTGCTGGAGAGTCGCCAGAGTGACGGTAAGACTTCGTTGACACGCCACCCGAGAAGGGGCCCTGACTAGGAGATCGTCCAAGTATGGGATCACCGAGTGACCCTGAGAGTGCAGGACCGCCACGACGGATGCCATGACTTTGGTGAAGACCCGTGGGGCTGTCGCTAGGCCGAAGGGCAATGCGACGAACTGGAGGTGTTCGTCCCCGATGGTGAAACGCAGGAAACGTTGATGTTCGGGTGCGATCGGCACATGGAGATAAGCATCCTTGATGTCGATCGATGCTAGTAAGTCTCCTTGTGACATCGAGGCGATGACCGAGCGGAGAGATTCCATCCGAAACCGTCTGGTTCTCACATGTCTGTTGAGCAGCTTGAGGTCCAGAACGGGACGGAATGACCCGTCCTTTTTTGGCACCACGAACAAGTTGGAGTAAAATCCGCGACCACGTTCCTGAAGGGGAACGGGAATGACAACTCCTTCCATCTTTAGAGCGTCCACTGCCTGAAAAAGTGCATCGGCCTGTGCGGGGGGTGGGGAGGTTCTGAAAAAACGAGCCGCAGGTCGAGAGCTGAACTCTATCCTGTAACCATGAGACAGAATGTCTCTCACCCATCGGTCTTGAACGTGTGGCCACCAGGCGTCTCCAAAGCGGGAGAGCCTGCCACCGACCGAGGATGTGGCTAGATGAGGCCGAGAGTCATGAGGAGGCCGTCTTGGAGGCAGTGCCTCATGCGGCCTTTTGGGGGCGTGACTTAGACCGCCACGCATAGGAGTTCCTCTGGCCTTTCTCCGGCCGGTTGGACGAAGAGGATTGGGGCTTGGCGGAGGGACGAAAGGACCGAAACCTCAATTGGATTTTTCTCTGCTGAGGTCTCTTAGGTTTGGACTGGGGTAAGGAGGAGTCCTTTCCCGAGGATTCCTTAATAATCTCATCCAACCGTTCGCCAAACAAACGTTCGCCAGAAAAAGGCAAACCAGTTAGGAACCTTTTGGAAGCAGAGTCTGCTTTCCATTCGCGCAGCCACATGGCCCTGCGGACTGCCACGGAGTTAGCGGATGCCACAGCCGTACGGCTAGCGGAGTCTAGGACGGCGTTCATGGCGTAGGACGAAAAAGCTGATGCCTGAGAGGTCAAGGAAGACACATGCGGAGCAGAATTCCGCGTGACAGCATTAATCTCAGTCAGACATGCTGAGATTGCTTGGAGAGCCCACACAGCCGCAAAGGCCGGGGCAAAAGACGCGCCCGTGGCCTCATAAATAGACTTCACCAAGAGCTCTGTCATTCAGTGGCATCCTTCAGGGATGAGCCTTCGGCAACCGACACAACGGACCTAGCAGCCAATCTAGAGACTGGAGGATCCACCTTGGGAGGGTGTGCCCAGCCCTTAACGACTTCAGCTGGAAAGGGATAACGCGTGTCAGTGTGCCGTTTAGCAAAGCGCTTGTCCGGGACCGCTCTGGGCTTCTGGACAGCGTCTCTGAAGTTAGAGTGATCAAAAAACGTATTGCGCGTACGTTTGGGGAATCGAAATTGGTGTTTCTCCTGCTGAGAAGCCGACTCCTCTGCAGGAGGAGGTGGTGGTGAGAGATCCAGCACCTGGTTGATGGACGAGATAAGATCATTTACTAAGGCGTCCCCCTCAGGGGTATCAAGGTTAAGGGCGAAGTCAGGGTCAGAGCCCTGAGTTCCCACGTCCGCCTCGTCTTCCTGAGTGTCCTCAAACTGGGATCCAGAGCAGCGTGAGGAGGCCGGGGAAGAATCCCAGCGAGGCCGCTTAGCAGGTCTGGGGCTGCGATCCGGGCAGGAGTCCTCCGCCTGGGACCTAGGGGCTATCCTGGGAGCGCGCTGCGGCGCGGACCGAGAAGGGCCTGGAGGAAACAAACTAACAGGGACCGGGGCCTGTGAAGAGCCCGGTCTGGACTGCAATGCCTCAAGCAGCTTAGATGACCATTTGTCCATAGACTGAGCAATGGATTGAGAAAGTGACAGAGAGTTTCTCAGCGAAAGAGGCCAACGCCGGTGACTCTGTCCCTGCAGCCTGCTCAGGGGGAGCAAGGGGATCTACCTGAGCCGAGGGGCCCACAATTGCCCTAGGCTCCGGCTGAGCAAGCGTGGAAGGAGTCGAGCATTGATCACAGTGAGGGTAGGGGGATCCCGCAGGCAACATAGCCCCACAAGAGGTGCAGGCCGCGAAAAAAAATCTGTGCCTTAGTAGCTTTGCTCCTTGTGGACGACATGCTGTTGTCTCTTAGGAGAGTGACCACTGAGGGTATATGGGAAAAGGGTATACCGGCTTTCCGAACAGATATAGATATAGAGATAGAGAGATTATATATATATATATATATATATATATATATATATATATATATATATATATATATATATATATATATATATATATATATATATATATATATATATATATATATATATATCCATCCCGGCACCTTAGGGGAGACCAGCACCGGGTGACCGGTGTGGCTTACCAACCGCTCACGTGCGGAGTGTGTCCTCCAGATTCCCTGTCGTGGATCCCCCGGAGCTGCAGAGCCTTGCTGCTGAATAGCATCCACCGGCAGAATGCTAAAAATGGCTGCCGGAGCTCTCAGGGGGGGAGTGGAGCCGAGGGCGGCGCTAGCAGAGAGCGGGAATCTGGAGTCCCCAAGTGGTCAATGAGGGGGGAGGGAGACATGCAGGATGCTCCACCCCTCAAGGCCGACGTCATGTCGGCAATCCCGTCCTTACCCCTGACAGGCAGGCTCGGGGGCGGGATTTTTCGGACTAGGCTGCGGCGAAGCCGGGGGCTAAATTTAAGGCCGCGGCCGACAAGCAGGCACTATCGGCGCGGAAGTCCGCCGAAAAGATAACTGACGGAACCACCGCGGCTTCCGGGGAGAAGGTGCGACCCCTGTACAGTCCCCACATGAGGATACAGAGTACCTTCAAGTTGCAGGGCCCAGTCCCTGGGGATGAAGAAGCTCCGGTCCGGCAGGTTCCACCAGGGGCTGCGGATGGAGCACGGTCCCAGCACATGGATGACCGCATAGGATCCCACTTCTCCCAGAGCCGCATAAGGGATGGTGAAGGAGACGGCATGTGGCTCCAGCCTCCGTACCCGCAATGGGTACCTCAACCTTAACAACACCGCCGACTTAGTGGGGTGAGAAGGGAACATGCCGGGGACCCCATTGGGGACCTCTTTTCTTCCATCCGACATAACTATGTATGAGAATGCATGAGTGGATGTGTGCCTCCTTCCACACAAAGCATAAAACTGAGGAGCCCGTGATCCACGGGAGGGTGTATAGGCAGAGGGGAGGGGTTACACTTTTTTAAAAGTGTAATACTTTGTGTGGCCTCCGGAGGCAGAAGCTATACACCCAATTGTCTGGGTCTCCCAATGGAGCGACAAAGAAATATAATTATATATATTTCCTTTCCTTTGCATTGCTCTTATTTGGAATTAACTCTCTATTGGCACAGCAGCGTGGACGTTTTTCCACTTTTTATCCTTGTTTTTTTTCCTGATAGATGACAGACCTAGTAGAGGGACCAATTGTTTTGACAGCTAAATACTCTCATAAGGCAATATGGAGACTAATAGGATGTGAGTAACACCCCCTTTATAGGCATTCATGCAGTGTTTCTCCAAAAGATTTTTGTGACCTTTTGTAAATGTAAAAGAAGTAGTAAAAAAAATAAACAGCAACTCACCTCATGGATTCCAACCAGCCTGGAAATGAGGTCCATAAACATCATCTTGACTTCAAATCGTTCTTTGGATTTTTCCAGCTCCTTCAAAAGTTTTTCTGCAAAATCTGGAGTAATATTGAAACACATGTAAAAACTGTAAAGTGCTCCCAAGTTTTCCTGTTTCATCAACTCCTCACAAACATTTTTCACTTACAAGGGTCATTTCAGCTTATTACATGCTCTGAAGCTGGCTGTATTGATGGATCTGGCCAATAAAGTTTTTCAGTTTTACATGAACAAAGGCTTATGCGGGCGTCACACGGTACGATCTATCGTGCGATCGTACCCGCGCCCATCGTTTGTGTGTCACGGGCAAATCGCTGCCCGTGTCGCACAAAGTCGTTAAACTGCCTTCATACGTACTTACCTGCTGAGCGACCTCGCTGTGGGCGGTGAACATCCTCTTCCTGAAGGGGGAGGGACGTTCGGCGTCACAGCGATGTCACACAGCCGCCGGCCAATAGAAGCGGAGGGGCGGAGATGAGTGGGACGTAAACATCCCGCCCACCTCCTTTCTTCCGCATAGCCGGCAGGTGCCGCGAGACGCAGGTAAGCTGTGTTCATCGTTCCCGGGGTGTCACAGGGAGCGATATGTGCTGCCCCGGGTACGATGAATAACCGGCGCCATGAAAAATAAACGATTTTTGAAAAATAAGCGACGTGTACACGACTCACGATGTGACCGATTCAGCGTCGCTCGGAGGCGTCACACGAAACGACGTTGCAAACTATGCCGGATGTGCGTCACAAAAACCGTGACCCCGACGATGTATCGCACGATAGATAGTCTCGTGTGACGCCCGCATTTCTTGTTCTGGGGCAAGTAGTAGTTTGAAATAACTCAATTCATTTTACCATGTGATATTGAAACATGGGAGAACTTTCCAAATGTTGTGAAATACGTAATTACTTACCGGTAATGTGTTTTTTCTGAACCCATGACAGCACCACGAATGTAAGGGTGCTGTCATGGGTGCTGGAAAAAACAGGCTTGTCTATTAACAAATGGCATAGGAGGTCTATAGATAGCGATAAAACGATATAATGGATTAAAATCGACTGAATTTGGTGTTACATGGGTAGATAAGACACAGATCCATCATTTAATTTTCTATACTTAATTGTTCTTTTACAGATGTATAATGTAATTGTGTTTCCTTGAATATACAACCTACCCGAAAATAAGCCGTAGCATGATTTTACAGGATTTTTGGAGTGTGCTTGAAATACAAGCCCTACTCTATAAATAAGGCCTAAAGTCAGGACCAGCATTTGGGGGAGGTGAGGGTTGGAAGGACAGGTAAATTGCCTAGGGACTCCAGCATTTTCATTTTGGAGGTTAAAACTGGTTAAGGACCTTTGGTGACATTATGGTCATGTGACCATGATGTCACTAAAGGTCCTTTAACTACAGGAGTCTAGTGGAACTGAAGAGTAGACAGGCTGGTATGCAGAGGCAGCGTTCCATAGAAGGTGGGACAAACTGGGTAATTATTCAGGGTCCCCTGTCTCTTGGAGGTTCCCAGCATTCTATTTGGAGGTTAAGACTGTTTAAGGACTTTTGGTGACATATGATTTGTCTAGTGAATATTGTTATATTCAAATATATGCTGATTTTTTTGTTCAAGAATAAAAAGAAAATAATTAGACCTCCCATGAAATTAAGCTCTAGCCCATCTGACTGAGCAAAAAAATAATATAAGACCTGTCTTATTTTCGGAGAAACACGATACCTACAATAGGATTTTGAAGTCATTAGATAACATCTAACATATAAGATTGAAACGGGAAGTTGGTTTTCTTCGTATCATTAACCATAAATATCATTACCTTGAGGGTCATGCACCAGATGAATCGCTGAAAAGTTGAAAACCTCTGGCCGCCTCTTCTTTTTATGTTGCTGAATGATTCAGAAACAAATGGCAGAAAAGAGCAAAATGAATAAAATAGTGAGGTTTGGCATTTCTTTTTTCACCTCTGATTTCATTTGTAAAACAGATTATAGTCAACTCTCACTCTTTCCATAATGGCTCATGCACATGACCGATTATACCGAACGAGTACTATCCTTGTACTCATGATATTCTAGGCTGATGTGTATGTCTGATTTTTCTTCAGACCAAGTGGTTTAAAGAGGAATTTTCACCAGTATTAGTAAGCTTAATTAACCACATCAAGGAATAGTGGCTGCAGATCTGAATAATAATTTGAAAAAAATAAAATAAAAAAAAGAACACACCCCATCAATTTTAGAACCACATACTTTTTCCCGAGAGACGTAAAGATAGCCAGCCCTAATCACTTCAACTATTGTGTAGTGTAGAGCAGAGATGTGTGATTACTGTATTTTTATAAGACGCACTTTTCCTCCCAAAAATTTGGGAGGAAAGAAGGAAATTTTGTTTACTTACCGTAAATTCCTTTTCTTCTAGCTCCAATTGGGAGACCCAGACAATTGGGTGTATAGGCTATGCCTCCGGAGGCCGCACAAAGTATTACACTAAAAGTGTAAAGCCCCTCCCCTTCTGCCTATACACCCCCCGTGCTCCCACGGGCTCCTCAGTTTTGGTGCAAAAGCAAGAAGGAGGAAGAAGGGAATTTTGTTACTTACCGTAAATTCCTTTTCTTCTAGCTCCTATTGGGAGACCCAGACGATTGGGGTGTATAGCACTGCCTCCGGAGGCCACACAAAGCAATTACACTAAAAAGTGTAAGGCCCCTCCCCTTCTGGCTATACACCCCCAGTGGGATCACTGGCTCACCAGTTTTAGTGCAAAAGCAAGAAGGAGGAAAGCCAATAACTGGTTTAAACAAATTCACTCCGAAGTAACCTCGGAGAACTGAAAACCGTTCAACATGAACAACATGTGTACCCGAAAAACAACCAAAAATCCCGAAGGACAACAGGGCGGGTGCTGGGTCTCCCAATAGGAGCTAGAAGAAAAGGAATTTACGGTAAGTAACAAAATTCCCTTCTTCTTCGGCGCTCCATTGGGAGACCCAGACGATTGGGACGTCCAAAAGCTGTCCCTGGGTGGGTAAAGAATACCTCATGTTAGAGCTGCAAGACAGCCCTCCCCTATATGGAGGCAACTGCCGCCTGCAGGACTCTTCTACCTAGGCTGGCGTCCGCCGAAGCGTAGGTATGCACCTGATAATGTTTGGTGAAAGTGTGCAGACTCGACCAGGTAGCTGCCTGGCACACCTGTTGAGCCGTAGCCTGGTGTCGCAATGCCCAGGACGCACCCACGGCTCTGGTAGAATGGGCCTTCAGCCCTGATGGAACCGGAAGCCCAGCAGAACGGTAGGCTTCAAGAATTGGTTCTTTGATCCATCGAGCCAGGGTGGCTTTGGAAGCCTGCGACCCTTTGCGCTTGCCAGCGACAAGGACAAAGAGTGCATCCGAGCGGCGCAGGGGCGCCGTGCGGGAAATGTAGATTCTGAGTGCTCTCACCAGATCTAACAAATGTAAATCCTTCTCATACCGATGAACTGCATGAGGACAAAACGAAGGCAAAGAGATATCCTGATTAAGATGAAAAGAGGATACCACCTTCGGGAGAAACTCCTGAATGGGGCGCAGCACTACCTTGTCCTGGTGGAAGACCAGGAAGGGAGCCTTGCATGATAGCGCTGCCAGCTCAGACACTCTCCGAAGAGATGTGATCGCTACCAGAAAAACCACTTTCTGTGATAGTCTAGAAAGTGAAACCTCCCTCAGAGGCTCGAAGGGCGGCTTCTGGAGGGCAACTAGTACCCTGTTCAGATCCCATGGATCTAACGGCCGCTTGTACGGGGGTACGATATGGCAAACCCCCTGTAGGAACGTGCGCACCTTAGGAAGGCGTGCCAAACGCCTCTGAAAAAAGACGGATAGCGCCGAGACCTGACCTTTAAGGGAGCCGAGCGACAAACCTTTTTCTAACCCAGATTGCAGGAAAGAAAGAAAGGTAGACAATGCAAATGGCCAGGGAGACACTCCCTGAGCAGAGCACCAGGATAAGAATATCCTCCACGTTCTGTGGTAGATCTTAGCGGACGTGGGCTTCCTAGCCTGTCTCATGGTGGCAACGACCCCTTGGGATAATCCTGAAGACGCTAGGATCCAGGACTCAATGGCCACACAGTCAGGTTCAGGGCCGCAGAATTCCGATGGAAAAACGGCCCTTGGGACAGTAAGTCTGGTCGGTCTGGTAGTGCCCACGGTTGGCCGACCGTGAGCTGCCACAGATCCGGATACCACGCCCTCCTCGGCCAGTCTGGAGCGACGAGTATGACGCGGCTGCAATCGGATCTGATCTTGCGTAGCACTCTGGGCAAGAGTGCCAGAGGTGGAAACACATAAGGGAGCCGGAACTGCGACCAATCTTGCACTAGGGCGTCTGCCGCCAGCGCTCTTTGATCGCGAGACCGTGCCATGAAGGTTGGGACCTTGTTGTTGTGCCGGGACGCCATGAGGTCGACGTCCGGCCTTCCCCATCGGCGACAGATTTCCTGAAACGCGTCTGGGTGAAGGGACCATTCCCCTGCGTCCATGCCCTGGCGACTGAGGAAGTCTGCTTCCCAGTTTTCTACGCCGGGGATGTGAACTGCGGATATGGTGGAGGCCGTGGCTTCCACCCACATCAGAATCCGCCGGACTTCCTGGAAGGCTTGCCGACTGCGTGTCCCCCCTTGGTGGTTGATGTATGCCACCGCTGTGGAGTTGTCCGACTGAATTCGGATCTGCCTTCCTTCCAGCCACTGCTGGAAGGCTAGTAGGGCAAGATACACTGCTCTGATTTCCAGAACATTGATCTGAAGGGTGGACTCCTGCTGAGTCCACGTACCCTGTGCCCTGTGGTGGAGAAAAACTGCTCCCCACCCTGACAGACTCGCGTCTGTCGTGACCACCGCCCAAGACGGTGGTAGGAAGGATCTTCCCTGTGATAATGAGGTGGGAAGAAGCCACCACTGCAGAGAGTCCTTGGCCGTCTGGGAAAGGGAGACTTTCCTGTCCAGGGATTTTGACTTCCCGTCCCATTGGCGGAGAATGTCCAATTGAAGTGGGCGCAGATGAAACTGCGCAAACGGAACCGCCTCCATTGCCGCCACCATCTTCCCGAGGAAGTGCATGAGGCGTCTTAAGGAGTGCGACTGATCTTGAAGGAGAGCCTGCACCCCAGTCTGTAGAGACCGCTGCTTGTCCAGCGGAAGCTTCACTATCGCTGAGAGAGTATGAAACTCCATGCCAAGATACGTTAGTGACTGGGTCGGTGACAGATTTGACTTTGAGAAGTTGATGATCCACCCGAACGTCTGGAGAGTCTCCAGTGCAACAGTCAAGCTGAGTTGGCATGCCTCTTGAGAGGGTGCCTTGACCAGTAGATCGTCCAAGTAAGGGATCACAGAGTGTCCCTGAGAGTGCAAGACTGCTACCACTGCCGCCATGATCTTGGTGAACACCCGTGGGGCTGTCGCGAGACCAAATGGCAGAGCTACGAACTGAAGATGGTCGTCTCCTATCACGAAGCGTAGAAAGCGTTGGTGCTCTGTAGCAATCGGCACGTGGAGATAAGCATCCTTGATGTCTATTGATGCTAGGAAATCTCCTTGAGACATTGAGGCAATGACTGAGCGGAGGGATTCCATCCGGAACAGCCTGGCGTTCACATGCTTGTTGAGCAGTTTTAGGTCCAGAACAGGACGGAATGAGCCGTCCTTTTTTGGCACCACAAAGAGATTGGAGTAAAAACCTTGACCTTGTTCCTGAAGAGGAACAGGGACCACCACTCCATCTGCTCTTAGAGAAGTCACCGCCTGCAGAAGGGCATCTGCTCGGTCGGGATGTGGGGAAGTTCTGAAGAACCGAGGCGGAGGCCGAGAACTGAACTCTATCCTGTACCCGTGAGACAAAATGTCTGTTACCCACCGGTCTTTGACCTGTGGCAGCCAAATGTCGCAAAAGCGGGAGAGCCTGCCACCGACCGAGGATGCGGAGGGAGGCGGCCGAAAGTCATGAGGCAGCCGCCTTGGAAGCGGTACCTCCGGTTGCTTTCTTGGGGCGTGAGTGAGCCCGCCAGGAATCAGAGCTCCTTTGCTCTTTCTGAGTCCCTTTGGACGAGGAGAATTGGGGCTTGCCCGAGCCTCGAAAGGACCGAAACTTCGACTGCCACTTCCTCTGTTGAGGTTTGCTTGATCTGGGCTGGGGTAAGGAGGAGTCCTTACCTTTGGACTGTTTAATGATTTCCGCCAATTGCTCACCAAACAGTCTGTCTCCAGATAATGGCAAGCTGGTTAAACATTTTTTAGAAGCAGAATCTGCTTTCCATTCCTTTAACCACAAGGCCCTGCGCAAAACTACAGAGTTGGCGGATGCCATTGAGGTACGGCTCGTAGAGTCCAGTACCGCATTGATAGCGTAGGTCGCAAACGCAGACATTTGCGTAGTTAGGGACGCCACTTGCGGCACTGCTGGACGTATGAGAGAGTCCACCTGTGCCAGACCAGCTGAAATAGCTTGGAGCGCCCACACGGCCGCGAATGCTGGAGCAAACGACGCGCCGATAGCTTCATAGACAGATTTCAACCAAAGGTCCATCTGTCTGTCATTGGCATCTTTAAGTGAAGCCCCATCCTCCACTGCAACTATGGATCTAGCTGCAAGCCTGGATATTGGAGGGTCCACTTTTGGACACTGGGTCCAGCGTTTGACCACGTCAGGGGGAAAAGGATAACGTGTATCCTTAAGGCGTTTAGAAAAACGCTTGTCCGGATAAGTATTGTGTTTCTGGATGGATTCTCTGAAGTCAGAGTGGTCCAGAAAAGTACTCAATTTACGCTTGGGATACAGGAAATGGAATTTCTCCTGCTGTGCAGCTGCCTCCTCTGCAGAAGGGGCTGGGGGAGAAATATCCAACAGCCTATTGATGGCCGCTATAAGGTCATTTACCATGGCGTCACCATCTGGCGTATCCAAATTGAGTGCGGCGTCAGGACAAGACTCCTGATCACCCACCTCTGAACCATCATATAGGGACCCTTCTCGCTGAGACCCTGATCCGCGTGATGACGTGGAGGGTCTCTCCCAGCGAGCTCGCTTAGGCGGACTGGGACTGTCATCGGAGTCAGAGCCCTCAGCCTGTGATGCCTGGGACCCCCTTGAAGTACGGATTAGTTCCAACTGAGGGGGACCGGGGAACATAGACACAGCAGTGTCTATGGTCTGAGCAACTGGCCTGGACTGCAAGGTCTCCAGGATTTTTGTCATAGTCACAGACATTTTATCAGCAAAGACTGCAAATTCTGTCCCCGTCACCGGGGCAGGGTTCACAGGCGTCTCTGCCTGGGCTACCACCACAATAGGCTCTGGCTGACGAAGTGCCACTGGGACTGAACATTGCACACAATGAGAGTCGTTGGAGCCTGCTGGTAGATTAGCCCCACATGCTGTACAAGCCGTGTATACAGCCCGTGCCTTGGCACCCTTGCGTTTTGCGGATGACATGCTGTTGTCTCCTCAAAGCAATATAGGGTGTACAGCCAAGAAGCGACCTTACAGTGCAGTATATAAATATATCTGGTACAGCGAAAAATATAACACTGTGGCACTAGTGGGGCCGCACGTATGTGCTGCTTACCGCCCGCTTAGCGCGGGTGTGTGGTCGCCAGAAACCCCTAGCCTGGGTCCCCCAGAGCCTGCGTCCGTTCTCCAGCCAGACTGCATGTGTATAATGGCTGCCGGCGTCCTGGGGAGCTGCAAGCCTGGGGGCGGGCCTAGGGCGTGCACAGAGAAAAAGCGCGAAGCCTGTGTCCTACTGTGCTCAGTGAGAGGGCTGGAGCATGTAAATCGTGCTCCAGCCCTCGGCGCTGCCGATTGAACAACGTCTCTCCCCTACCCTGATTGACAGGGTGGGGGGCGTTAACGAAGCGGAGCTAGGCCGCAGAAAACCGGGGACTCAAGTTAGAAGCGCCGCCGCCGTAAAAGCGCGGTCGGCGCGTCCCCGGCGCACTACAAGTCGCAGCTGCGCCGCCGCTCCAGGGGCGGTCGGCGCGGCGATCCACACACAAAGTCCCCCAGTAATCTGCGGGGACTATAAGCCCAGCGCACAGCGCTACAGTCCCCGGCGCACTAGCACACCCAGCAAGCCTGGGGTGTGCGTGGCCTGCCATACGGGGACACAGAGTACCTGAAAGTTGCAGGGCCTTGTCCCTGAACGGCACTCCCGCTCCACATCCAGCAGGTTCTATGGGTCTGTGGATGGAGCCCGGCCTCAGGGCTTGGTGGCCGGTAAGATCCCACTTCCTCAGAGCCCCTCAGGGGGATGGGGAAGGAAAACAGCATGTGGGCTCCAGCCTCCGTACCCGCAATGGGTACCTCAACCTTACAAACCACAAGTGGGGTAAGAAGGGAGCATGCTGGGGGCCCCATATGGGCCCTCTTTTCTTCCATCCGATATAGTCAGCAGCTACTGCTGACTAAACAGTGGAGCTATGCGTGGATGTCTGACCTCCTTCGCACAAAGCAGAAAACTGGTGAGCCAGTGATCCCACTGGGGGTGTATAGCCAGAAGGGGAGGGGCCTTACACTTTTTAGTGTAATTGCTTTGTGTGGCCTCCGGAGGCAGTGCTATACACCCCAATCGTCTGGGTCTCCCAATGGAGCGCCGAAGAAAAACAAATTATAAACTGGTTTAAAGTAAATTCAATCCGAAGGAATATCGGAGAACTGAAACCATTCAACATGAACAACATGTGTACACAAAAAAACAGGGGCGGGTGCTGGGTCTCCCAATTGGAGCTAGAAGAAAAGGAATTTACGGTAAGTAAACAAAATTCCCTTCTTCTTTGTCGCTCCATGGGAGACCCAGACAATTGGGACGTCCAAAAGCAGTCCCTGGGTGGGTAAATAATACCTCATAATAGAGCCGTAACGGCTCCTTCCTACAGGTGGGCAACCGCCGCCTGAAGGACTCGCCTACCTAGGCTGGCATCCGCCGAAGCATAGGTATGCACCTGATAGTGTTTCGTGAAAGTGTGCAGGCTCGACCAGGTAGCCGCCTGACACACCTGCTGAGCCGTAGCCTGGTGCCTCAAAGCCCAGAACGCACCCACGGCTCTGGTAGAATGGGCCTTCAGCCCTGAGGGAACCGGAAGCCCCGCCGAACGGTAAGCTTCGATAATTGGTTCCTTGATCCACCGAGCCAGGGTTGATTTGGAAGCCTGTGACCCTTTACGCTGGCCAGCGACAAGGACAAAGAGTGCATCCGAGCGGCGCAGGGGCGCCGTCCGAGAAATGTAGAGTCTGAGTGTTCTCACCAGATCTAACAAGTGCAAATCCTTTTCACATTGGTGAATTGGATGAGGGCAAAAAGAGGGTAAGGAGATATCCTGATTGAGATGAAACGGGGATACCACCTTAGGTAGAAATTCTGGAACCGGACGCAGAACCACCTTGTCCTGGTGAAACACCAGGAAAGGGGCTTTGCATGACAATGCTGCTAGCTCAGACACTCTCCGAAGTGAAGTGACTGCTACTAGGAAAACCACTTTCTGCGAAAGGCGTGAGAGAGAGATATCCCTCATTGGCTCGAACGGTGGTTTCTCAAGAACCATCAGCACCCTGTTCAGATCCCAGGGTTCTAACGGCCGCTTGTAAGGAGGGACGATGTGACAAACCCCCTGCAGGAACGTGCGTACCTGTGGAAGTCTGGCCAAGCGCTTCTGAAAAAACACAGAGAGCGCAGAGACTTGTCCCTTAATGGAGCCAAGCGACAAACCCTTTTCCAGTCCGGACTGAAGAAAGGACAGAAAGGTGGGCAAGGCAAATGGCCAGGGAGAAAAACCCTGATCAGAGCACCATGACAGGAATATTTTCCACGTCCTGTGGTAGATCTTGGCGGACGTTGGTTTCCTAGCCTGTCTCATAGTGGCAATGACCTCTTGAGATAATCCTGAAGACGCTAAGATCCAGGACTCAATGGCCACACAGTCAGGTTGAGGGCCGCAGAATTCAGATGGAAAAACGGCCCTTGAGACAGCAAGTCTGGTCGGTCTGGTAGTGCCCACGGTTGGCCGACCGTGAGATGCCACAGATCCGGGTACCACGACCTCCTCGGCCAGTCTGGAGCGACGAGGATGGCGCGGCGGCAGTCGGCCCTGATCTTGCGTAACACTCTGGACAACAGTGCCAGCGGAGGAAACACATAAGGGAGTTGAAACTGCGACCAATCCTGAACTAAGGCATCTGCCGCCAGAGCTCTGTGATCGTGAGAACGTGCCATGAATGCCGTGACCTTGTTGTTGTGCCGGGACGCCATTAGGTCGACGTCCGGCATCCCCCAGCGGCAACAGATCTCCTGAAACACGTCCGGGTGAAGGGACCATTCCCCTGCGTCCATGCCCTGGCGACTGAGAAAGTCTGCTTCCCAGTTTTCTACGCCCGGGATGTGAACTGCGGAGATGGTGGAGGCCGTGGCTTCCACCCACATCAAAATCCGCCGGACTTCCTGGAAGGCTTGCCGGCTGCGTGTTCCTCCTTGGTGGTTGATGTAAGCCACCGCTGTGGAGTTGTCCGACTGAATTCGGATCTGCTTGCCTTCCAGCCATTGCTGGAAAGCTTTTAGGGCTAGATACACTGCCCTGATCTCCAGAACATTGATCTGAAGTGAGGACTCCTGCCGAGTCCACGTACCCTGAGCCCTGTGGTGGAGAAAGACTGCTCCGCACCCTGACAGACTCGCGTCCGTCGTGACCACCGCCCAGGATGGGGGTAGGAAGGATTTCCCCTTCGATAATGAAGTGGGAAGAAGCCACCACCGAAGGGAAGCTTTGGTTGCCTGAGAGAGGGAGACGTTCCTGTCGAGGGACGTCGGCTTCCTGTCCCATTTGCGTAGGATGTCCCATTGAAGTGGACGCAGATGAAACTGCGCGAAAGGGACTGCCTCCATTGCTGCCACCATCTTCCCCAGGAAGTGCATGAGGCGCCTCAAGGGGTGTGACTGACCTTGAAGGAGAGATTGCACCCCCGTCTGTAGTGAACGCTGCTTGTTCAGCGGAAGCTTCACTATCGCTGAGAGGGTATGAAACTCCATGCCATGATATGTCAGCGATTGGGCCGGTGTCAGATTTGACTTTGGCAAATTGATGATCCACCCGAAACTCTGTAGAGTCTCCAGAGTAGCGGTGAGGCTGTGCTGGCATGCCTCTTGAGAGGGAGCCTTGACCAGCAGATCGTCTAAGTAAGGGATCACCGAGTGACCCTGAGAGTGGAGGACCGCAACTACTGCAGCCATAACCTTGGTGAAAACCCGTGGGGCTGTCGCCAGGCCGAACGGCAGTGCCACGAACTGCAGGTGTTCGTCTCCTATGGCGAAGCGCAGGAAGCGCTGATGCTCTGGAGCAATCGGTACGTGGAGATAAGCATCTTTGATATCGATCGATGCAAGGAAATCTCCTTGGGACATTGAGGTGATGACGGAGCGGAGGGATTCCATCCGGAAACGCCTGGCCTTTACGTGTTTGTTGAGCAGTTTTAGGTCCAGGACAGGACGGAAAGATCCGTCTTTCTTTGGGACCACAAACAGGTTGGAGTAAAAACCGTGACCCTGTTGCTGAAGAGGAACAGGGACCACCACTCCTTCTGTCTTCAGAGTGTCCAGCGCCTGCAGAAGAGCATCGGCTCGCTCGGGAGGCGGAGATGTTCTGAAAAATAGAGTCGGAGGACGAGAATTGAACTCTATCCTGTAACCGTGAGACAGAATGTCTCTCACCCAACGGTCTTTTACCTGTGGCAGCCAAATGTCGGAAAAGCCGGAGAGCCTGCCACCGACCGAGGATGCGGTGTGAGGGGGCCGTAAGTCATGAGGAAGCCGCCTTGGTGGCGGCACCTCCGGCGGTCTTTTTAGGGCGTGCCTTAGACCGCCATGGATCGGAGTTCCTCTGATCCTTCTGAGGACCTTTGGACGAGGAGAATTGGGACCTGCCCACGCCCCGAAAGGACCGAAACCTCGACTGTCCCCTTCTCTGTTGGGGTAATCTTGGTTTGGCCTGGGGTAAGGATGTTTCCTTTCCCTTGGATTGTTTGATGATTTCATCCAGCCTCTCACCAAACAAACGGTCGCCAGAAAATGGCAAACCGGTTAAGCACTTTTTGGAAGCTGAATCTGCCTTCCATTCCCGAAGCCACAAGGCCCTTCGTATTGCCACCGAATTGTCGGCTGCAACCGCCGTACGGCTCGCAGAGTCCAGGACAGCATTAATAGCGTAGGACGCAAATGCCGACGTTTGAGAGGTTATAGACGCCACTTGCGGCGCAGACGTACGTGTAAGTGCGTCAATTTGCGCTTGACCCGCTGCAATAGCTTGGAGCGCCCATACGGCTGCGAATGCTGGAGCAAAAGACGCGCCGATAGCTTCATAGATGGATTTCAACCAGAGCTCCATCTGTCTGTCAGTGGCATCCTTGAGCGAAGCCCCATCTTCAACTGCAACTATGGATCTAGCCGCCAGTCTGGAGATTGGAGGATCCACCTTGGGACACTGAGTCCAGCCCTTGACCACGTCAGGGGGGGAAGGGATACCGTGTATCCTTAAGGCGCTTAGAAAAACGCTTATCTGGATTAGCCCGGTGTTTCTGGACTGCCTCTCTGAAGTCAGAGTGGTCCAGAAACATACTCGTTGTACGTTTGGGGAACCTAAAACGGAATTTCTCCTGCTGAGAAGCTGACTCCTCTACTGGGTGAGCAGAGGGAGAAATATCCAACATTTGATTTATGGACGCGATAAGATCATTCACTATGGCGTCCCCATCAGGAGTATCAAGGTTGAGCGCAGCCTCAGAATTAGAAAACTGATCAGCTACCTCCGCTTCACCATACAGAGAGTCCTCCCGCTGAGACCCTGACCAATGTGATGATGTCGAGGGAATTTCCAAGCGAGCTCGCTTAAGCGGTCTGGGGCTGCGGTCCGTGTCAGAGACCTCACCCTGGGATCTATGAGACACCCCGGGAGGACATGGTTGTTCCGACTGAGGGGAACTAGGTGGCAATGATTCCACAGTGTCCCTGGTTTGAGATACCGGTCTGGACTGCAAAGCTTCTAGTATCTTAGCCATAGTCTCAGAAAGCCTTTCAGTAAAAGCTGTAAACTCCGTCCCTGTCACCTGGACAGTGTTAGCAGGTGGTTCCCCCTGGGCCTCCCTTAGCAGAGGCTCCGGCTGAGTAAGTGCCACGGGGGCCGAGCAGTGCACACAATGAGGGTCAGTGGAGCCTGCCGGTAGTGAGGCCGTACATGCGGCGCAGGCAGCATAGTAAGCCTGTGTTTTGGCACCCCTGCTTCTTGTGGGCACCATGCTGTTGACTCCCCTGAGCAACACAATAGGGTATATAGCCAGAAACAACCGTGCACCATACAGTGTAAAGTATACCTATAAATATATTTACACTACTGCACAAGTGGGGCTAGCACCTGAGGTGCTGCTTACCGCCCGCTTAGAGCGGTTGTGTGGCCAGCAGAATCCCTGTCTGAGTCCCCCAGCGCTTGTCTGTCCTCTGCAGCGTCAGAGGAGCTGAGTAATGGCTGCCGGCGTCCTAAGGAGAGGAGGGAGACCTGGGCGTGACCCAGAAAGTGCGGGAACTGGTGCCCCACTGTGCACAGTGAGGGGGGTGGAGTATGCAAAGCATGCTCCAGCCCTCAGTGCTGCTGTGCTGTACAGCGTCCCGCCCTTCCCCTGACTGGCAGGGCTGGGGGCGGGAAGAACGAGACTAGGCCGCAAAAAGCCGGGGACTCGAGTTATGAGCGCGGCCGCCGTAAAAGCGCGGTCGGCGCTGAAGTCCCCGGCGCACTAACAGTCCGAGCCGCGCCGCAGTAATAGTAATGGCAGCGGCGGTCAGCGCGGCAGTCCCCTTACACTAACACACTCAGCGACGCTGCAGTGTGTAATAGCACAAACGCGGTCAGCGCCGCAGTCCCCGGTGCACTAGCACACCCAGCAATGCTGGAGTGTTGCTGTGCGCGGTCCCCACAGGGACACAGAGTACCTTCAAGTAGCAGGGCCATGTCCCTGAACGATACTCGGCTCCTATCCAGCAGAGTCCTCAGGAGCTGTGGATGCAGCACGGTCTCAGTGCCTGGAGACCGATAGGATCCCACTTCACCCAGAGCCCTAAGGGGGATGGGGAAGGAAAACAGCATGTGGGCTCCAGCCTCCGTACCCGCAATGGATACCTCAACCTTAACAACACCGCCGACAAGAGTGGGGTGAGAAGGGAGCATGCTGGGGGCCCTTTAAGGGCCCTCTTTTCTTCCATCCGACATAGTCAGCAGCTGCTGCTGACTAAGCTGTGGAGCTATGCGTGCATGTCTGCCTCCTTCGCACAAAGCAAAAAACTGAGGAGCCCGTGGGAGCACGGGGGGTGTATAGGCAGAAGGGGAGGGGCTTTACACTTTTAGTGTAATACTTTGTGCGGCCTCCGGAGGCATAGCCTATACACCCAATTGTCTGGGTCTCCCATGGAGCGACAAAGAAATGAGGGGTGCGTCTTAAAATCCGAATGTAGCTTACCGGGTGCTGCCGGCGCTGGTCAGTACCGCCCTGTTGTGTGCATCAGGCGACGCCGTTCTGCTCGGCTCTGTTCGGTTCTGCTCGGCGCGCGGCTGCTGCTCTGTTCTGCTCTGACTCACCGCCCCCCCTTTCCACACAGAGGAGAGCGGCGACACCGGCCCCACACAGAGGAGAGCAGCGACACCGGCCCCACACAGAGGAGAGCGGCGACACCGGCCCCACACAATTTCCTCCAAATTTGGGGTGTGTCTTATAAAACCTTATGCAGCAATCAATATGGAGGGAGGGGAAGAGCTGACAGAGCTGTGAGAGGAGAGCTGCAGAGGTGTTCTTAATCACACACAGCTCTGCTGTATTATAAAAATTCTAACCTATATTTTACAAGTTATCACCAAAATGAAGATAAGAAAAAAAAACACAACTTTTTATTCAGCTTTGCAGCCACTATTCCATGATGTGGCTAGTTTAACATGCTAAACCTGGATAAAGATCCTCTTTAACAAGTTCAAGACCACGCCATTTTTCTCCCTTAATGGCCAGGCACATTTTCTGATTTTTTGCACATTTTGCTATTAGAGCTCTACACTTTTTTTTTTTTTTTTTCTTCATTTGGATATTCAAATAATTTCGCTCCTTTTTTCTGTGAAACATTGGGGTCGGATGTTTGTACTTTTCCTGTAAATTCTAAAACTGTGCCATTTATAAATCATAAAAATGCTTAACACCCCTGTAACTCAGGTTGGCTTATTTAGCCTCAGTTATAGGGCAAATCCAGCCTCCTGGGAGCACTGCAGATCTGATCTAAGTCTGTTAGGACTCAGCAGCTCCTGCTTCCTCCAGGCACCAGCGATGACATGATTACTGGCTCCACAGCAGGAATTGCCATCAGTGTTTCTTATACTGTATACTTAGCACTTGTTCAGAGCTGTGTAAACCACGTTCTCATGCAGTGGCTTACTATGCAATGAAGTTTTAGAACGTCACTGCAAACAATGTGGAATACCCAAAATTTAAAATCTATGGGCGGCTCTGAATTAATCAGTATAAGCATGAAAAATGAAGTGAACCATATATCAATAAACAAGACCGCTAAAAGAACGGAATTTTGTTTACTTACCGTAAATTCCTTTTCTTCTAGCTCTAATTGGGAGACCCAGACAATTGGGTGTATAGGCTATGCCTCCGGAGGCAGCACAAAGTATTACACTCAAAAGTGTTAAGCCCCTCCCCTTCTGCCTATACACCCCCCGTGCTCCCACGGGCTCCTCAGTTTTGGTGCAAAAGCAAGAAGGAGGAAAAATAATTATAAACTGGTTTAAAGTAAATTCAATCCGAAGGAACATCGGAGAACTGAAACCATTCAACATGAACAACATGTGTACACAAAAAAAACAGGGGCGGGTGCTGGGTCTCCCAATTAGAGCTAGAAGAAAAGGAATTTACGGTAAGTAAACAAAATTCCGTTCTTTTTCGCTCTATTGGGAGACCCAGACAATTGGGACGTCCAAAAGCAGTCCCTGGGTGGGTAAAATAATACCTCGAAAGAGAGCCGTAAAACGGCCCTTTCCTACAGGTGGGCAACCGCCGCCTGAAGGACTCGTCTACCTAGGCTGGCATCCGCCGCAGCATAGGTATGCACCTGATAGTGTTTCGTGAAAGTGTGCAGGCTCGACCAGGTAGCCGCCTGACACACCTGCTGAGCCGTAGCCTGGTGCCTCAAAGCCCAGGACGCGCCCACGGCTCTGGTAGAATGTGCCTTCAGCCCTGAGGGAACCGGAAGCCCAGCCGAACGGTAAGCTTCGATAATTGGCTCCTTGATCCACCGAGCCAGGGTTGATTTGGAAGCCTGTGACCCTTTACGCTGGCCAGCGACAAGGACAAAGAGTGCATCCGAGCGGCGCAGGGGCGCCGTACGAGAAATGTAGAGTCTGAGTGTTCTCACCAGATCTAACAAGTGCAAATCCTTTTCACATTGGTGAACTGGATGAGGATAAAAAGAAGGTAAGGAGATATCCTGATTGAGATGAAAGGGGGATACAACCTTAGGAAGAAATTCCGGAACCGGACGTAGAACCACCTTGTCCTGGTGAAACACCAGAAAAGGGGCTTTGCATGACAAAGCTGCTAGCTCAGACACTCTCCGAAGAGAGGTGACTGCCACTAGGAAGACCACCTTCTGCGAAAGGCGTGAGAGAGATATCTCTCATTGGCTCGAATGGTGGTTTCTGAAGAACCATCAGCACCCTGTTCAGATCCCAGGGTTCTAACGGCCGCTTGTAAGGTGGAACGATGTGACAGACTCCCTGCAGGAACGTGCGTACCTGTGGAAGTCTAGCTAGGCGCTTCTGGAAAAATACCGAGAGCGCCGAAACTTGTCCCTTAAGGGAGCCAAGCGACAAACCCTTTTCCAGTCCAGATTGAAGGAAGGACAGAAAAGTAGGTAATGCAAATGGCCAGGGAGAAAAACCCTGAGCAGAGCACCATGACAGAAAAATTTTCCACGTCCTGTGATAGATCTTGGCGGACGTTGGTTTCCTAGCCTGTCTCATAGTGGCAATGACATCCTGAGATAATCCTGAAGACGCTAGGATCCAGGACTCAATGGCCACGCAGTCAGGTTGAGGGCCGCAGAATTCAGATGGAAAAACGGCCCTTGAGACAGCAAGTCTGTTCGGTCTGGTAGTGCCCACGGTTGGCCGACCGTGAGATGCCACAGATCCGGGTACCACGACCTCCTCGGCCAGTCTGGAGCGACGAGGATGGCGCGGCGGCAGTCGGCCCTGATCTTGCGTAACACTCTGGGCAACAGTGCCAGCGGAGGAAACACATACGGGAGCTGAAACTGCGACCAATCCTGAACTAAGGCGTCTGCCGCCAGAGCTCTGGGGTCTTGAGACCTTGCCATGAACATTGGTACCTTGTTTTTGTGCCGGGACGCCATGAGGTCGACGTCCGGCACCCCCCAGCGGCAACAGATCTCCTGAAACACGTCTGGGTGAAGGGACCATTCCCCTGCGTCCATGCCCTGGCGACTGAGATAATCTGCTTCCCAGTTTTCCACGCCTGGGATGTGAACTGCGGATATGGTGGAGGACGTGGCTTCCACCCACATCAAGATCCGCCGGACTTCCTGGAAGGCTTGACGACTGCGTGTGCCGCCTTGGTGATTGATGTATGCCACCGCTGTGGAATTGTCCGACTGAATTCGGATCTGCTTGCCCGCCAGCCACTGCTGGAACGCTTTCAGGGCAAGATACACTGCCTGAATTTCCAGAACATTGATCTGAAGCGAGGACTCTTGCCGGGTCCACGTACCCTGAGCCCTGTGGTGGAGAAAAACCGCTCCCCATCCTGACAGACTCGCGTCTGTCGTGACTACTTCCCAGGATGGGGGAAGGAAGGATTTCCCCTCCGATAATGAAGTGGGAAGAAGCCACCACCGAAGGGAGGCTTTGGTCGCCTGAGAGAGGGAGACGGTCCTGTCGAGGGACGTCGGCTTCCTGTCCCATTTGCGTAGGATGTCCCATTGAAGGGGACGCAGGTGAAACTGCGCGAAAGGGACTGCTTCCATTGCTGCCACCATCTTCCCCAAGAAGTGCATGAGGCGCCTCAAGGGGTGTGACTGGCCTTGTAGGAGGGACTGTACGCCTCTCTGTAGTGACTGCTGTTTGATCAGCGGAAGCTTCACTATCGCTGAGAGGGTATGAAACTCCATGCCAAGGTACGTCAGCGATTGGGCCGGTGTCAGATTTGACTTTGGAAAATTGATGATCCACCCGAAACTCTGAAGAGTCTCCAGAGTAACGTTGAGGCTGTGTTGGCATGCCTCTTGAGAGGGTGCCTTGATCAACAGATCGTCCAAGTACGGGATCACAGAATGACCCTGAGAATGGAGGACCGCTACTACAGTAGCCATAACCTTGGTGAAAACCCGTGGGGCTGATGCCAGGCCGAACGGCAGTGCCACGAACTGCAGGTGTTCGTTTTCCATGGCGAAGCGCAAGAAGCGTTGGTGCTCTGGGGCAATCGGAACGTGGAGATAAGCATCTTTGATATCGATCGATGCAAGGAAATCTCCCTGGGACATTGAGGCGATGACGGAACGTAGGGATTCCATCCGGAACCGCCTGGTCTTTACGTGTTTGTTGAGAAGTTTCAGGTCCAGGACAGGACGGAAGGATCCGTCCTTCTTTGGAACCACAAACAAGTTGGAGTAAAAACCGTGGCCCTGTTGCTGAAGAGGAACAGGGACCACCACTCCTTCTGCCTTCAGGGTGCCCAGCGCCTGCCGAAGAGCCTCGGCTCGCTCGGGAGGCGGAGAGGACCGGAAGAATCGAGTCGGGGGACGAGAGATGAACTCGATCCTGTAACCGTGAGAGAGAATGTCTCTCACCCAGCGGTCTTTTATTTGTGGCAGCCAGGTGTCGCAAAAGCGGGAGAGCCTGCCACCGACCGAGGATGCTACTAGAGGAGGTAGAAAGTCATGAGGCAGCCGCTTTGTTAGCGGTGCTCCCAATGGCCTTTTTAGGACGTGACTTAGACCGCCATGCATCAGAGTTCCTTTGTTCTTTCTGAGACCTTTTGGACGAGGAGAATTGGGACCTGCCCGCGCCCCGAAAGGACCGAAACCTCGACTGCCCTTTCGTCTGTTGGGAGAAGTTCTGCTTGGGCTGGGGTAAGGATGTATCCTTTCCCTTGGATTGTTTGATGATTTCATCCAGGCGCTCGCCAAAGAGCCTGTCGCCAGAAATTGGCAAACCGGTTAAACGCTTTTTGGAAGCGGAATCTGCCTTCCACTCCCGTAGCCACAAGGCCCTGCGGACTACTACCGAATTGGCGGTCGCAACTGCCGTACGGCTCACAGAGTCCAGAACAGCATTCATAGCGTAAGACGCAATTGCCGAGGTCTGGGAGGTAATGGATGACACTTGCGGCGCGGCCGCTTCAATTTTCGCTTGACCTGCTGATATAGCTTGTAGCGCCCAAGGCTGCGAATGCTGGAGCAAAAGAAGCTCCGATAGCTTCATAGATGGATTTCATCCAGAGCTCCATCTGCCTGTCAGTGGCATCTTTAAGCGAGGCCCCATCTTCCACTGCAAGTATGGATCTAGCCGCCAGTCTGGAGATTGGAGGATCAACTTTGGGACATTGAATCCAACCTTTAACCACTTCCGGGGGAAAAGGATAACGTGTATCCTTAAGGCGCTTAGAGAAACGCTTATCCGGACAAGCATGGTGATTCTGGATTGCCTCTCTGAAATCAGAGTGGTCTAGGAACATACTCTGGGTACGCTTGGGGAACCTGAAGCGAAATTTCTCCTGCTGAGAATCTGACTCCTCCGCCGGAGGGGCTGAGGGAAGAATATCCAGCAACTGATGAATGGATGCAATAAGATCATTCACTATGGCGTCCCCGTCTGGAGAATTAAGATTGAGATCGCTCCCAGGATCAGAATCCTGATCAGCTGTCTCCGCATCATCAACCAGAGAATCCCCCCGCTGAGACCCTAAACAATATGATGTCGAGGGAAATTCTAAGCGGGCCCGCTTAGACAATCTGGGGCTAGGTTCTAAGTCAGAATCCTCCATCTGGGATGTATGAGATACCCCGTGAGGACATTGTTGGTCCAACTGAGGGGGGTCAGGGGAGAATGATTCAACAGAGTCCCTTTGCTGAGATACCGGCCTGGACTGCAAGGCTTCTAGTATCTTAGCCATAGTCTCAGAGAGTGAATCCTTAAAGGCTGCAAACTCAGTCCCCGTCACGTGGGCAGTGTCAACAGGTGGCTCCCCCTGTGCCCCACTTAGCATAGGCCCCGGCTGAGGAAGTGTCACAGGGGTCGAACACTGTACACAATGAGGGTCAGTGGAACCTGCCGGTAGCTGGGTCTTACATGCGGCGCAGGCAACATAATAAGCCTGTGTTTTGGCACCCCTGCCTTTTGTGGGCGCCATGCTATAGTTTTCCCTGAGTAACACAATAGGGTATATAGCCAGAAAGAACTGTGCTCATACAGTGTAAATTATATACAGTACACAAATAATGTACCAATACAATACAGCACTATGGGGCTAGCACCACATGTGCTGCTTACCAGCCGCCTAAGCGGTTGTGAGGCCACCAGAGACCGTGTCTGGGTCTCCCATAAATATGTCCCTCTCTGCAGCGTCGGTGGAGCTGACAGGAATGGCTGCGGCGTCCTGACGAGCTGAGGAAGCTGTGGGCGTGGCCTAGAAAGAGCGCGAAACGGCCGCTCATACTGTGCACAGTGAGGGGAGTGGAGCATGTAAATCATACTCCAGCCCTCATTGCTGCTCGCTCTGCAGCGTCCCGCCCTCCCTCTGCCTGTCAGGGCTGAGGGCGGGAGAAAAAAGGGAAACTAGGCCGCAATGAAGCCGGGGACTGTAGTAATAAACGCGGCCGCCGTAAAAGCGCGGCCGCGTGAAAGTCCCCGGCGAACTACAAGTCCCAGCCGCGCCGCAGTGTCCCGTGGCAACGGCGGTCAGTGCGGTAGCCCTTACATATAAACACACTCAGCGACGCTGAGTGTGTAATGGCACATATAGACCCGGTCAGCGCCGCGGTCCCCGGTGCACTAGCACACCCAGCAAAGCTGAGGTGATGCCGTGCGCGGTCCCCATAGGGATACAGAGTACCTCCAAGATGCAGGGCCATGTCCCTGAACGATACTCGGCTCCTATCCATCAGGCTCCACAGGAGTTGTGGATGAAGCCCGGTCCCAGTGCCTGGAGACCGATAAGATCCCACTTCCACCAGAGCCCTGAGGGGGGATGGGGAAGGAAAGCAGCATGTGGGCTCCAGCCTCCGTACCCGCAATGGATACCTCAACCTTAACAACACCGCCGACAAGAGTGGGGTGAGAAGGGAGCATGCTGGGGGCCCTATATGGGCCCACTTTTCTTCCATCCGACCTAGTCAGCAGCTGCTGCTGACTAATCTGTGGAGCTGTGCCTGCACGTCTGCCTCCTTCGCACAAAGCATAAAAACTGAGGAGCCCGTGGGAGCACGGGGGGTGTATAGGCAGAAGGGGAGGGGCTTAACACTTTTGAGTGTAATACTTTGTGCTGCCTCCGGAGGCATAGCCTATACACCCAATTGTCTGGGTCTCCCAATAGAGCGAAAAAGAAATGACAAATCTCTATTGCATATGTACCTTCAAGACTTTCATGGCTTTCTCCAGTTTCTTCTTGCTCTTTGTATTCTTTTTACCAGTGGCGTATCTCACCATTAGGTCTCTTGCAGTTGGTCCGTCATCCTTTAAATTAAGTGGAAATTTAATTTACCTAGAAAAATTAATAAAGTGTACAACATTGAAGCATTGATCCTGCCAGGACTAACCTCCGACTCAGAGTCACTGTCTTTCTTTTCATTGTCCTTTCCTAGAAAAAATTGCAAGGCCGCAACCAGGATCTGGGAAGAAATCACACTGATTTAAAAGACTGCATCACCTGAAATTTCACATGCAGTAGTAAAGAATTAAATACTTATTCATAACTGTTCAAGTGTAAACTAAAAGGGGCCCTCCATGATTTTTCCTTTAAGTGATTAACCAGTTCCATGAGCTGGTGAGGACATCGGCTCATGAAAATCATGGTACCACGGAAAGAGGGCAGACTAGTCCGGGCGAAGCAACGTCCCTGCAACTAGTCCCTCTGCTCATTTGCATAGGGAAATTGGTAGTTATAAAACCGCTTTTTATAATTTCATTTTACTCAATATTATAAACACAGGCATGGATAGGCAGGGATTTTAAGCCCTCACTTGACCCCACTTGTAGGTTAGAAGGCATATGGGACCTGACAGGTTCCCTTTAAGTACCTCTGTAGGCATGATAACATGATCTGCAGAGAGCCGGCATCATCGCCAAATCCGACACATGCACACGGCTTTCTTCACTATCATTGTGCTTCTGATGCCGGATGTTTGGGTACCTGCTCCAGAGAGGCATTGAGCATGTCTGGAGGTGAAACCACCATCTTCTTCACTTCCAAACTTACACAATGCTTCTCTGAAGCCGGGACGCATACATTCGGCTTCAGAGGTGCAATGATGTTAGTGAAGAAAGCCACACGCATGTGTAGGATTTGCAGAGAGCTGGCAATCACTCCGGTTCTCTGAAATTCATGTTATCACGTCCACAGGGGCGTGATAACAGGCTAAGTGGGCCAACTAGTCTGGGGATGTAACGCCCCATTGAATAGTAATAGGGCTAAGTCATATGAAAAATTGTTTGTTTTTTTTCTAAAGACAGAAATCCAAATTTTATTAAAAAATAAGAAAGAAAACCTAGAAAACAGGGAATGAAAAAATAAGGATTAAGTTTATAAACTCACCTTAGTGACTTTAGAAAAACATGCAGTTGTTATTACATTGACTGTTTTAGCGTCATTCCTGAAAAGAAAGCCAACAAACTATTAAAGAATACAAAAAGCACTTATAATTAAATAATTATTTGTTAAAACAAGAATAGCATAAGCAAAGATGGCAGTTTAAGGCTATGTGCGCACTAGAAAAAGAGAATTTTGTTTACTTACCGTAAATTCTTTTTCTTATAGTTCCGACATGGGAGACCCAGACCATGGGTGTATAGCTTCTGCCTCCGGAGGACACACAAAGTACTACACTAAAAGTGTAGCTCCTCCCTCCGAGCATATACACTCCCCGGATGACAAATCCAACCAGTTTAGTGCCAAAGCTGAAGGAGGACATCCACCCATAAGTAGAGATAGAGTAAAACCCGGAATAACCGGAACCTCTGTCTACAACAACAGCCGGTGAAAACACACGGAACAAGAAAGCTGCCAACAGGCAACAGGGAGGGTGCTGGGTCTCCCATGTCGGAACTATAAGAAAAAGAATTTACGGTAAGTAAACAAAATTCTCTTTTTCTTCATCGTTCCTTATGGGAGACCCAGACCATGGGACGTCTCAAAGCAGTCCATGGGTGGGAAATAAAACTGAGAAGTAGGCAAAACCTAACTTCACAAACGGGCGACAGCCGTCCGAAGGATGCGTCTGCCCAAGCTCGCATCTGCCGAAGCATGAGCATGCACTTGGTAGTGCTTCGAAAGGTTGTGCAGGCTAGACCAAGTGGCGGCCTGACAGACCTGCTGAGCCGTAGCCCAAAAGGCACCGACAGCTCTGGTCGAGTGCGCCTTAATCCCCGGCGGGGAAGGCACCTGAGAACATTGGTAGGCATCGGATATGGCCGACCTAATCCAACGAGCTAGGGTCGGCTTAGAAGCCGAGAGACCCTTGCGCTGACCTGTGGTCAGCACAAAAAGAGATGGCACCGCCTAAGAACAGCGGTGCGTGACACATAGATCCGGAGCGTCCGCACCAAATCTAAAGCATGCAACGCTTTCTCAAAGCGATGCACAGGGGCCGAACAAAGGGAAGACAATGAAATGTCCTGGTTAAGGTGGAAAGGAGACACCACCTTAGGGAGAAGGCCCGGAGTAGGACGGAGAACCACCTTGTCTTGGTGAAAGACCAAAAAGGGTGACTCCGAAGAGAGCACAGTCAAATCAGACTCTCCTGAGAGAAATTATGGCCACCAGAAAGACCACTTTCTGTGAAAGACGAAACAACGAAACCTCCCTAAGAGGCTCAAAGGGGGGTTTCTGTAAGGCCGTGAGGACCAGATTAAGGTCTCAGGGATCCAGAGGCCGCCGGTAAGGCGGAATGATGTGAGATGCGCCCTGTATAAAGGTGCGCATCTGGGCCAGCCGGGCGATACGCCGCTGGAACGCTGACAGAGCCGAGACCTGTCCCTTGAGGGAATTAAGGGACAGTCCTAGCTGCAGACCGGACTGTAGAAAGGACAGGATGGTCGGCAAGGAAAACGGCCAAGGAGCATGGCCGGAAGAACGACACCAGGACAGGAAAATTCTCCAAGTCCTATGGTAAATCCTGGCCGAGGAAGACTTTCAAGCCTGAGTCATAGCGAAGATGACCTCAGAAGGAATGCCTGAAGCCGTAAGGATCCAGGGCTCAAAAGCCACGCCGTCAATCTGAGAGCCGCAGAATTCTGGCGGAAAACGGACCCTGTGAGGGTCTGGGCGGTCCGGGAGATGCCACGGCAGCTCTACGGACAGACGGAGCAGGTCTGGGAACGAAGCTCGCCTGGGCCAGTCTGGGGCGATGAGTACGACCCGACGGCCCTCCATTCTGATCTTGCGCAGGACACTGGGCAAGAGAGCTAGAGGGGAAAACACGTAGGCCAGATGGAACTGGGACCAATCTTGAATCAGCGCGTCCGCTTCCAAGGCCTGAGTATCGTGGGAGCGAGCCACGTAAACCGGGACCTTGTTGTTGTGCCGGGATGCCATTAGATCCACTTCCGGAGCGAGGAGAGGGGGCGGGGCCTACTCTGAGAGCTGGATCCGGAGGACAAATGAGGTATACAGGGGAGGGAATCTTTCCTCAGTGAGGAGTGTCCGTTCCCTGTGCTGAACAGCCGCTGGGCGGAGCCACACTGTCCCTCTGTATGACTGACATGCAGGGGGAGTGAAACCGAAAGTAGGCCTCAGGCGAAGCCGGGGCCTAGATTTAAACATGCGGCCAGCGTGCAGGCACCATCGGCGCGGTTCTCCAGTGAAAACTGGAGAACCGGCCAGAAATGTTAACACAGTCATAAAACACACTCTCCCCAAAATATAAAGTACAAGGGACCCCTGGAAAGACCACTGTCTGTGGTAATAACGTCTCAGTACTTAGCTTGTGAGACGCAGGTGCCAGGTCCCTGGGGGATGAGCGCTCCGTCCGACAGGATCCTAAACAGGGCTGCGGATGGAGACCGGTCTGCCAGAGCCTCAGGGGATGGTGAAGGAGCGCGGCATGTGAAGGCTCCAGCCTTCTAAAATCAACCTTAACAGCACAGTGGGGTGAGAAGGGACATGCCGGGAGTCCAGAATGGACCCGCTTTTCTTCCAAATCTTTGAAATCAAAAATCAAAAATCAGAGGATGCATGTGTGTGTGTGACCTCCTGAACACAAAGCATTGAACTGGTTGGATTTGTCATCCGGGGAGTGTATATGCTCGGAGGGAGGAGCTACACTTTTAGTGTAGTACTTTGTGTGTCCTCCGGAGGCAGAAGCTATACACCCATGGTCTGGGTCTCCCATAAGGAACGATGAAGAAAAGTGATTTTTCTCAAGAAAATTTCTTGAGAAACTTCTGGGAGTTGAAGATTACCGCACCTGCGGTAAAAAAACGCAGCAAAACTGCGGGATAAACGCATGCGTTTTTGCCGTGGGTTGGTCCCTGCGTGTTTTTTTTATGCTGAACTGCAATAAATATAGATAAAAGATAGATAATCGATAGATAGACAGATAATGGATAGAGGGAAAGATGGATAGATAGATGAATAGATAGATAGAGAGATGAGAAAGACCTATATAATGTCCCACCCCCCTGCGTATTCTAAGCTGGCACCCTTTAGTGACTTTCATGTGGCACTAACGGGTGCCTAGCCTTGTATTTAGCCCAAAAAAAAAAAAAAATTATAAAAAAATGACGAGGTTCCCCCCATCTTTTGTAGCCAGCTAGGGTAAAGCAGACGGCTGCAGCCTACAGACCACAGCTGGCAGCTTCACGTTGGCTGGTAATCCAAAACAGAGGGCACCCCACGCTGTTATTTTACATTAAATAAATAATTTAAAACAAAAAACGTGGGGTCCCCCCCATATTGGATCACCAGCCAAGGTAAAGCGGACAGCTGGGGTCTGATATTCTCAGACTAGGGAGGTCCACTGTTATTGGACACTCCCCAGCCTAAAAATAGCAGGCCGCAGCCGCCCCAGAAGTGGCGCAACCATTAGATGTGCCAATCCTGGCGCTTCGCCCCAACTCATCCCGTTGCCCTGGTGCGGTGGCAAACGGGGTAATATATGAGGTTGATGCCAGATGTGTAATGTCACCTGGCATCAGGCCCTGGGGTTAGTGATGGCACGCATCTATCAGATACCTGTCATCACTAACCCAGTCAGTAAGAAATAAAAAAATAGACAACAAAAAAAGTTTTATTTGAAAAAACTCCCTACATTCCCTCTTTCACCAATTTATTGACAAGAACAATCAAATCCGGGTCCGGCGTAATCCAAAAAGGGGGGGGGGGGGTCCCACGACGATCCATACCATAGTCACTGTCCCAGTAAGTGAAGAACAGAAGGTTCCCCATTGGCTGGGAGAGTAATGCAGTGACCTGAGCTAATATCAATAGGTCAGCCCAGGTCACTGCAGTGGATGACCAGCGCTGCTGTCAGGAGGATAGATGAGATCATTACCTGCTGTGATGATCTCATGCAGTCCTGCCATCAGCGTTGTCACAGACTTCTATGCCCGCCGCGTTGTCAGCAGTATCGCGAGAGCCCGTGACATCACCACTAGTGACAGTCTCGGGCCGCGGGCATAGACGGCAGTGATAGCGGTGACGTCAGGAGGCAGGATATCGTCACAGCAGGTAATGATCTCATCTCACCTCCTGACAGCAGCGCTCGGCATCCCCGCGGCTGCACGCACTACTGTGTGTCAGTGTCTGCCTGCGCTGCAGGGTCACAAGCTGCTGACACTGCCGGCAGACACTGACACTGCAGGGCAGGCAGCCGTGGGGCCGGAGCGGGACACAGACTGCACGGGCACCCGCTGGACGTCACACGGAAGTGCTCCTGTGCGGCGTCCATGGAGTGTGACGTCTGTGTTTATTCTGCTCAGCTTCCTCTTCTGTCATAATGACATCACTCCATGCAAAACCGCAGCAAGCGATGAGCATTACCGCAGGTAAATCGCGGCTATACCGGGGGTATACCGCACATCATTTGCTACCTGCGGTATACCCCCGGAATTTCGCGATTACATTACAGTGAATGGAGTGAATTTCCGGGGGTATTCCGCAGGTACCTGCGGAAAATAATGGACATGCTCATTTTCTCAAGAAAGTTTCTTGAGAAAAATCCGCAGTATGCTCACAGCTATTTTTTGTTCCCATAGGTTTTGCTGGGAAATGTCTGCAAAAAGATTTCAAACCTTTCTCAAGAAATTTCCGCAGCAAATCCGCGGGTAAAACGGCCTAGTGCGCACATAGCCTAATAGCTCTTACGCCCCCCCCCCCCTTCCCTGTCTATACTTCATAGAAGGGGATCCAGCTTAAATAGAGAAATTCATTGCCTGCTCTGGTCAATGACCGAGAATACACTATCCTGTATTGCGCACAACCGCAGAGACAATTTTGGTCAAAGTATTTCACTATGCCAGCATACAATTCACTCACAACAAGCAAATTCCCGCACTCGTTGGATTTACTCACCAGATATTTCTTCTGTATAGCTCTATCATGACATCAAGGGACATCTTAGCTGCTATTGCATTGTTGTCTCGAAGCATTGTATACATAAAGTTCTGTAGGGTCTAAAACACACAAGTGGTACTTCGCTTATTTCAGGGTATTCTTACCCACACCAGATACTTAGGAAAGGATACTTACCGTGTTTACTTTGTTGTTCTTATGTTTCGCATTTATATTCTTGATATCTGTCACAATGTGAGTATACAATGTCTGTAAAAAATGTGTTACAGTGATCAAACATGATTTTATGCAGTGTACCAAGCACAAATTATTTTCATTTATTATGGCCACTACCTAATTATCCATTGTTTTACTGAGCTGAACATATTGCTGTACGCTTGATAGAGGTGCTCAAATTGCTAAGAAATTGGGGCGTGATCAACAACCAAAGTTTTGTCACAAATAGTCAACAGAGCCATTAAATTCAGGTTTAGAAAAAAAATAAAAAAAGACTAACTTAACTGCCAAACATTTGAGAAGACTCAAACCTGAAGACACTAGGAACCCATTATTCTCCAGTGCTGACATTCAGTCGCAATCTGCAAACCAATGGAGAGCCCTGAAGATCAAGGTTTTCGGAGTTCAGAGACACACCCAAGGTGAGAAGGGCTGAAACCCGACCACCACTGAACAAGACACAGAAGTTTAAAAGTCATGGCTGGGACAAGAAATATCTGAAGACAGATTTTTCAAAAAGGTTTTATGGACTGATTAGAAGAGTCATTCTTGAAGGCCCAGATAGATGGGCCCAAGGCTGGATCAGTAATTGGCCCAGACCTCCACTTTTACTAACATGCCAGCAAGGTGGAGGTGGGTACTGCTATGTGCTGGTGTTATTAAAGATGAAAATGTTAGATATTTTCGGGCTCAAGATGGAATCAAAATAAACTCCAAACCTACTGAAGATGCTTTGTTCAAGCAGTATTAACCCCTTCACGACCGGCCGATTTTTCGCTTTCCGTTTTTTTTTTCGCCATTCTTTTTCTGAGAGACGTAACTTTTTTATTTTTCAGTCAATATGGTCATGTGAGGGCTCATTTTTTGTGGAACGAGCTGTACTTTTAAATGAAACCATCAGTTTTACCATATTGTGTACTAGAAAATGGCAAAAAAATTCCAAATGCTGAAAAATTGCAAAAAAAGTGCGATAGCACTATGGTTTTTGAGATATTTTATTCACTGTGTTCACTATATGGTAAAACTGATGTGTGGGTGTGATGCCTCAGGTCAGTGCGAGTTCGTAGACACCAAACATGTATAGGTTTACTTTTATATAAGGGGTTAAAAAAAAATCGGAAGTTTGTCCGAAAAAAGTGGCGCACGTTTTACGCCATATTCCGTGACCCGTAGCGTTCTCATTTTTCGGGATCTTAAGCTCAATGACTGCTTATTTTTTGCGTCTCGAGCTGACGTTTTTAACGGTACCATTTTTGCGCAGATGCTACGTTTTGATCGCCTCTTATTGCATTTTGCGCAAAAGTTGTGGCGACAAAAAAACGTCGTTTTGGCGTTTGGAATTTTTTTGCCGCTACGCCGTTTACTGATCAGATTAATTGATTTTATATTTTGATAGATCGGGCGTTTCTGAACGCGGCGATACCAAATGTGTGTATATTTTTTATTTTTTTAACTCTTTAATTTTCAATGGGGCGAATGGGGGGTGATTTGAACTTTTAGGTTTTTTTTTAATTTTTTAAAACTTATTTTTTAACTTTTTTTTTTATTTTACTAGTCCCCCTAGGGGGCTATTGCGATCAGCATTCCGATCGCTCTGCAGTATCTGCTGATCACAGCTGCAAGGCTGTAAACAGCAGATACGCTGTCTTTCTCTTTTGCTGTGCCCCGGGCACAGCGAAAGTGAAACCAAGTAAGGTGTAGTACAGGAGTCATCACATGACCCTGTGCTACCATGACAACTATCGGGAGTCACGTGATTGCGTCACGTGACTTCCGGTATCGGGCGGTAAGGAAAATATTACCGCAATCGCGCTTATAATGGCGCTGTCATGTATTGACAGCGCCATATAAGGGGTTAATCGGCACGAGCAGATAACGATTCTGCTCGTGCCTAGCAGGCACACATCTCAGCTGTGAAAATCAGCTGAGATGTGTGCCAATCGCGGCATGCTGCCGCCGGAGGACCGCGGGCAGTAACATTATGTCATTTAGGACGTAATTTTACGGCCCGCGGTCGTTAAGGGGTTAAAGGAAAAACTCTGCATCTTTTAAGAAAACCATGATTTGTATGCAGGACGATGCTCCACTGCTGCCAGTAAAGGCCATAAAGAAGGGAATTTTGTTACTTACCGTAAATTCCTTTTCTTCTAGCTCTTATTGGGAGACCCAGACGATTGAGACCCAGACGATTGGGGTATAGCTACTGCCCTCTGGAGGCCACACAAAGCACTACATTAAAAGTGCAAGGCCCCTCCCCCTCTGGCTATACCCCCCCCGTGGTATCACGGGTTCTCCAGTTTTAGTGCCAAAGCAAGAAGGAGGAAGCCAATAACTGGTTTAAACAAATTAACTCCGAATAACATCGGAGAACTGAAAAACCGTTCAACATGAACATGTGTACCCGCAAACAACAAAAAAACATCCCGAAGGACAACAGGGCGGGTGCTGGGTCTCCCAATAAGAGCTAGAAGAAAAGGAATTTACGGTAAGTAACAAAATTCCCTTCTTCTTCAGCGCTCTATTGGGAGACCCAGACGATTGGGACGTCCAAAAGCTGTCCCTGGGTGGGTAAAGAAATACCTCATGTTAGAGCTGCAAAACAGCCCTCCCCTACGGGGGTGTCACTGCCGCCTGCAGGACTCTTCTACCTAAGCTGGCATCCGCCGAAGCATAGGTATGCACCTGATAATGCTTGGTGAGAGTGTGCAGACTGGACCAGGTAGCTGCCTGGCACACCTGTTGAGCCGAAGCCTGGTGACGTAATGCCCAGGACGCACCCACGGCTCTGGTTGAGTGGGCTTTTAGCCCTGAAGGAACCGGAAGCCCCGCAGAACGGTAGGCCTCTAGAATTGGTTCTTTGATCCATCGAGCCAGGGTGGCTTTAGAAGCCTGCAACCCCTTGCGCGGACCAGCGACAAGGACAAAAAGTGCATCGGCACGGCGCATGGGCGCCGTGCGGGAAATGTAGATTCTGAGTGCTCTCACCAGATCTAGCAAACGTAAGTCCTTTTCATACCGGTGAACCGGATGAGGACAAAACGAAGGCAAGGATATATCCTGATTAAGATGAAAAGAGGATACGACCTTAGGGAGAAACTCCGGAATAGGGCGCAGCACTACCTTGTCCTGGTGGAACACCAGGAAGGGAGCCTTGGATGACAGAGCTGCCAGCTCAGACACTCGCCGAAGCGATGTGATCGCAACAAGAAACGCCACTTTCTGTGACAGCCGAGAAAAGGAAACTTCCTTCAGAGGCTCGAAGGGCGGCTTCTGGAGAGCAACTAGTACCCTGTTCAGATCCCATGGATCTAACGGCCGCTTGTACGGGGGCACAATATGACAGACCCCCTGCAGGAACGTGCGCACCTTAGAAAGACGTGCTAGACGCTTCTGAAAAAACACGGATAGTGCCGAAACTTGCCCTTTAAGGGAGCTGAGCGACAAGCCCTTTTCTAACCCCGATTGCAGGAAGGAAAGAAACTTGGGCAATGCAAATGGCCAGGGAGACACTCCCTGAGCAGAGCACCAGGATAAGAAAATCTTCCACGTTCTGTGGTAGATCTTAGCCGAATTCGACTTTCTAGCTTGTCTCATTGTGGCAACGACTCCTTGAGATAATCCTGCAGATGCTAGGATCCAGGACTCAATGGCCACACAGTCAGGTTCAGGGCCGCAGAATTCTGATGGAAAAACGGCCCTTGGGACAGTAAGTCTGGTCGGTCTGGCAGTGACCACGGTCGACCGATCGTGAGATGCCACAGATCCGGATACCACTACCTCCTCGGCCAGTCTGGAGCGACGAGTTTTCTACGCCTGGGATGTGAACCGCGGATATGGTGGATGCTCTGTCCTCCACCCACATTAGAATGCGCCGGACTTCTTGGAAGGCTTGCCGACTGCGCGTCCCTCCTTGGTGGTTTATGTATGCCACCGCTGTGGAGTTGTCCGATTGGATTCGGATCTGCTTTCCTTCCAGCCACTGTTGGAAGGCCAGTAGAGCAAGATACACTGCTCTGATCTCCAGAACATTGATCTGAAGGGTGGACTCTTGCGGAGTCCACGTCCCCTGAGCCCTGTGGTGGAGAAATACTGCTCCCCACCCTGACAGACTCGCATCTGTCGTGACTACTGCCCAGGATGGGGGCAGGAAGGATCTTCCCTGAGACAATGAGGTGGGAAGGAGCCACCATTGTAGGGAGTCCTTGGCCGTCTGGGAAAGCGAGACTTTCCTGTCCAGGGACGTTGACTTCCCGTCCCATTGGCGGAGAATGTCCCTGTCACAAACCACCGAGGGGGTCACTCAGAAATCCCCCGCGCTGGCTCCCAGTACGTCACAATCGGGGGGTAACAAGTGGGGGGTCACCCCTCCTTTATACCTCCCGACCGACAGACAGAGCACGTGACGCGCTCTCTAGCGCCCCTCTTATAGTCAGGCCAATTATGGAATTGCCCGACAATAAGCAAGGAGGCCGCTATACTACTTATGCCGATTATTGAAGGGTCCCCGGTGAGAGTAGGGTATATATTCCCCCGACCTCCGCGGGCGGAATATATAATATCTTCCCGAATCTCACTGGCCTCCCCACAATAATCCTTGGCACAACTCGCTGCCACCAACCGCTTCACGGTAACTATTAGCCGAACACACAGACGTGGGATTCAAGATCGAGATAACAGAACAGCCCAGGATTAATTATATAATTTAATCGCCTAAAGCACACTAGAAACTACAATATATACAATAGGGAATCTACAGAATATACAGTTATGTCAGAGTACAGTTACAGTCAAAGCATGGGTTACAAACAGGCATACACAGTTCCAGCAGTTACCTTGTTGCGTCTGGCCACAGGGGGGCGCTGTAGACCAGGTTTCCAGGAACTCCCACAGATGTTTCCTGCACGTGCCCCCAGCGAGAAGAACCTTGGAAAATGGCCGAAGCAGGGTTATCAACCTGGGCAGATCCAGGTCCCCTCCTACCTTAGTGACCTCACGGGGAAGCACTGCCACTCCCCCTGCATGGATCAGAATTATCCAGAAAAGGGGATTTTGGCCATAACTTTGCCTGGGAGCGTCGTAGACGGACGCCAATGCTCTCATTGTGACAGTTATGAATTTAGCTGCAGAACGAGGGGACTCATGACCTGTCTACGAGTTCCCATATGGCTGATATCACGTTTGGTGTGTTTCCCAATGTCCTACTTCCATAAAAAGGGTGTGCCAGCATCGTCCACATGCGGAGACACCATTGTTATGGTTGCCATATTTATCGGAGATATGGCTTGCGAGATATGAACCATTTTTTACTGGAGTCGTTCTGTCTGGCTACTTCCAAGCCTTGCTAATGAGATACAACTCTTGTTACAGGGTGACGGCAGGGAGTCATCCTGGATCCATTGTCCTCACATCATCTCATCTCCATATCAGAGGAGATGGCCATGAGTTGTGTAAGTGGAATGTGACACCTTCCAGATGCTGTACATTTGGAACAAGAAGGGAGGGGGGCACTGCCAGGGAGTGATGAGAGCAATTATGACTTCTCGTCATAATTCCTCTTCATATCCCAGGCTTTACCTCACACCTCCCCCCTTTTGAGGGCGCTAGGGGGCAGCACCCTCCGGTGTTCCCCCGTGCGCCCGTCCGCGACCTCTCCTTGTCGGGACAGCCCGTCTGCGTTACCGTGGTCACGGCCCCTTTTGTGGCGAATGGTGAAGTCGTATTGCTGGAGCGCAAGGCTCCATCGCAACAATCGCCCATTCGTCCCAGAGACGGTGTGCAACCAGCTGAGGGGATTGTGGTCCGTCTCCACGATGAAGTGGCGCCCGTATAGATAGGGTTGCAGGCGCTGCAGGGCCCACACTATGGCCAGGCACTCCTTCTCCATTGTAGAATAGGCCACTTCCCTTGGTAACAGCTTCCTGCTCAGGTACAAGACTGGGTGCTCTTGGCTCGCAGAGTCCACCTGGCTGAGCACCGCACCGAGGCCGAAGTCACTGGCGTCGGTCTGTACTACAAACGGCCGCGTGAAGTCGGCTGCCTGTAGCACGGGCGGGCTGGACAGGGCGTCCTTTAGGGCCCGGAAGGCTGTCTCGCAGTCCACTGTCCAATCGACTGCAGAGGGCAGCTTCTTCTTGGTGAGGTCCGTCAAGGGCTTTGCTAGGCTACTATAGCATGGAACAAACCTCCTATAGTACCCAGCGGTCCCCAAGAAGGACATCACCTGCTTCTTGGTCCTGGGGGTGGGCCAGGATGCGATGGCCTCCACTTTCTCAGGCTCGGGCTTCAGCGTTCCCCCACCTACCCGGTGACCGAGGTACTGGACCTCGCTCATGGCCAGCTGACACTTTCCCGGCTTGATGGTCAAACCTGCCCGGTGGATCCGCCTGAGCACCTGTGCTAGATGCTCTAGGTGGTCCTCCCAGGTGGGACTGAAGACGGCAATGTCATCCAGGTACGCGGCCGCGTACCCTTCAAGTCCCTTGAGCAGGGTGTTGACCATCCGCTGGAAAGTGGCAGGGGCATTCCTCATCCCGAATGGCATCACCGTGGACTCGTACAGTCCAAATGGGGTAATAAAGGCAGAGCGTTCCCTGGCCTTGCGAGTCAGGGGGATCTGCCAATATTCCCGGCTCAGGTCCATGATGGTCAGGTACTGAGCCCCGGCCAACTGATCGAGCAGGTCATCGATGCGTGGCATTGGGTACGCATCGGCGACCGTGACAGCATTGAGCCCCCTGTAGTCCACGCAGAACCGAGTGGTTCGGTCCTTCTTAGGGACGAGGACTACAGGCGAGGCCCAAGCGCTGTTGGATGCCTGGATCACCCCCAGCTCCAGCATCTCGTCAATCTCCTGGCGCATGTGTTGCTGCACCTCCAGGGAGACCCGATATGCTGAACGCCGGATCGGGGGATGATCCCCAGTGTCCACGTGATGGACAGCCAAGTCAGTCCTTCCGGGCTGGTTGGTAAACAACCCCCGGAAGGGGTGTAGGGTGGCCCACAGCTGGGACCGTTGGTCCTCCAAGAGCTGGTGGCCAACCTCCACATCCTCAATGGATCCGCCTGCCCTAACCTGGGCTAGCATATCCAAGAGGGTTTCCGCTTCTCCCTCCTCGGGCAGGTTGCACACGGGGAGCGCACATGCCTCCCGCTCATGATGTGCCTTCATCATGTTCACATGGAAGGGCTTCCGCCTTCCACGGGCAGGGTCCAGGGTGACCAGGTACGTCACAGGGTTGAGCTGCTGGTACACGAGGTATGGGCCTTCCCAGGCTGCCTGAAGCTTGTCCTGTGGTACGGGGACCAGTACCCACACCTCTTGACCCACTTGGTAGGTCCTCTCACAAGCGTTCTGGTCGTACCAACGCTTCTGATCGGCCTGGGCTTGAGCCATATTGTCGTGTACCAGTTG
Source organism: Anomaloglossus baeobatrachus (assembly GCF_048569485.1). Classification (NCBI taxonomy): domain Eukaryota; kingdom Metazoa; phylum Chordata; class Amphibia; order Anura; family Aromobatidae; genus Anomaloglossus; species Anomaloglossus baeobatrachus. Next base: position 322,700,809 of record NC_134353.1, on the reverse strand, counting down.
CGTCAAGGCCTGCATTTTGTCCCGGAAGCGCATGACATACTCGATAACCGACACTCCAGGGGTGGCCAAATCCCCTTCCCAAGCCTCTTTCACCAGAGCCAGGGGGCCCCGCACACGTCGCCCGTACAGGAGCTCAAACGGTGAGAATCCTGTTGAGGCCTGTGGAACCTCCCGGTAAGCAAATAACAGGTGTGGGAGATACCGCTCCCAGTCACGCCCATGGGAGTCGACCAACATCTTAAGCATCTGCTTTAAGGTGCCATTGAACCGCTCGCACAGGCCATTAGTCTGTGGATGGTACGGGCTGGCCACCAGATGTCGCACCTGGACTTGCTTACAGAGGGTCTCCATCAGCTGGGACATGAATTGTGTCCCCCGGTCGGTGAGCATTTCCTGGGGAAAACCCACTCGGGAGAAAATCTCCAGCAATGCGGTGGCCACCTTGTCAGCCCGAATGGACGACAAGGCCACTGCTTCTGGGTACCGGGTGGCATAGTCCACTACCGTCAGTATGAAGCGTTTCCCGGAGCTGCTGGGGATGGCCAGCGGGCCGACCAGATCCACAGCCACCCTCCTGAAAGGCTCATCGATGATTGGCAGAGATACCAGTGGGGCTTTGGGGTGTGGCCCCGCCGTCCCCACTCTCTGACAGGTTTCACACGAACGGCAGTAGGCAGCCACATCGGCCCCCATTTTTGGCCAGTAGAAATGCTGGTTTAACCTGGCCTTGGTCTTAGCGATCCCTAGGTGTCCGGCCATCGGAATCTCATGTGCGATCCGCAACAACTCCGTCCGGAACGGATAGGGTACCACCAACTGTCGGTCCCTGGGCCACGCCTCCGGTGAACCCTGATGGACCGTGGCCCGGTACAGCCGTCCTTGGTCCCAGACCACTCGCTCCGGGTCCGAGTCCGAGGGAGGCTGTGCCGCCTGCTCCTTTAGAGCTTTCAGGCTGTCGTCAGCTTCTAACGCTGCCTGAAACCCCTGACCAGATGTGGCCAGAATCGACGAGACTGTCACATCTTCGGTCAGTACCCCGGGACCTGTGTCCTGGCCTCCACCTGACTCGGCTGCCACTTGGTCAGAAGGGGAAGAGCTATCGGACCTCCGGGAGGCCCCTTGGCTTCCAGCACTCCCACTGCGGGTGACAGCGGCCACAGCCGCTGCGACCGTGGGTCGTGCCTGCTCCTCCTCCGTTCCTGACCAAGTCGCCGGTTCAGGCAGACCTACCTGGCTTCCTGACACCCCGGTTGTGGGGGAACCCTGCACCGAGATCTTACCTGGGAGCACTTCCGCTCCTGGACCGGCCCCAATCTCACCTGCCTGTTCCCCCTCTGCAGCAACAGAACCCCGCTGTGAAATCTCTGGGGACCCCACATTTGCTGTGGTAGCCCCCACCCCACACACTGGTCCTCCCCCTGCAGCACCCTGCTCTCTGCTTATCCCTGCAGAGGGCAACAGATCCCAGCTCACAGGCTGGTTACTTGTAGAGGCATTGTCACACCTGTCTCTGACCCCCTCCCCTCCTGTCACAGCTGCAGCTGCGTGTGTGTCTATGGTGTCTGTGCAAGCAGAAATATCGGAGTTCACTCCCTCCTCCCTTACATCATTCATAGATAACACATTAACATTGTCAGGAGTCATGTCAGTACTGGCTGAAGGTTCAGCCTTTGGGGCGGGGCCAAACTGGGAGGTTATTTGCCCCAAATCTGTCCCAAGTAGCACGTTTGCAGGGATCCGATCAGTTACCCCCACCTCCCTCACCCCTCGCCCTGCGCCCCAGTCCACATAAATGTCAGCAACAGGCAGCGCCGGGTCAATGCCTCCAATCCCGGAGACAGCGAGGGTTTTTCCAGGGATCAAGTCTTGGGGGGACACCATCTCAGGCCGCACCAGAGTCACCTCCGAGGCGCTGTCTCGCAGTCCTATGGTCACAGACTGGCCGACGGTGACAGGTTGGAAGCTGTCCAGGGACCTACCACCACCCCCACCCACACAATACACCTTGGGCGGCCCTTGGGACGGGGACGGAGCCGGGGCCTTGGGACGCTGAGGGCACATGGCCTTGAAGTGTCCAGGTAGGTTGCACTGGTGGCACCGTCTTGGCTCTGCCACGGGCCTGGAGAGGGGAGTTGAGGGGGACACCCCCTGCAGTCTAGGGGCAGGTGGGGCAGTCGCAGAGTTCATCTTACCCCCTCTCCAGGTGCTGCTGGTGGCTGCTCTCCTGGCTTCAGGAGCCCGATTGTTGGTGTAGTCATCTGCCAGGGCAGCTGTAGCCGTGGACCCCTTTGGCTTCTGGTCTCGGATGAACTGGCGGAGATCCTCAGGGCAGTTCCACAAGAGTTGCTCCGTGATGAACAAGTCCAGGATCTCCGGTCCGGTGGAAAGCTGCAGGCCTTGGGTCCAGTGGTCGGCAGCTCGGGCAAGTGCCCGCCTGTGGTCAGCCCAGGAGTCCTTTGGTCCCTTCTGTAGGCTCCGGAACTTCTTGCGGTAGGACTCCGGGGTGAGGTTGTACTGTTGGATCAGGGCCCGCTTGATGGTGTCGTAGCCCTGATCTGCCTCAGCAGGCAAGTCCCCAAGGATATCCAGGGCCTTACCCCTTAAACGGGGGGTCAGGTATTTGGCCCACTGGTCCTTGTTCAGATGGTGCTGCAAGCAAGTCCGCTCAAAAGCAGTCAAGAAAGAGTCCAAGTCTCCATCCTTCTCCAGCACTGGGAAGTCCTCAACACGGACCTTTGGAAGTTTGGTGTCTTGAAGGTCACGTGTGGCTGATGAGGGCCGGAGCTGAGCTAGCTGCAGCTGGTAGTCACGCTCTGCCTGGCGCTCTTCACGCGCTGCCTGCCGCTCTGCCCTGCGCTCTGCCATGAGTATCTCGTAGGTATCCCGGTCTCCAGCCTGGAGAAGGGCCATAGCCATTTGAAGAAGGCTATCCGAGCCTCCCAGGCTCGGTGGAATGGCACGTGGTGATCTGCGGCCCGCTGCGGAGCCTGGTGCTTCACTGTCCATTGCAGAGCGGAGGGCTGGCATCTGGCTCGTTGAGGAACCTTGGGCGAGCTCCTCCTCATCTTGTCCAGCAGTGCCCGGTTGTGCAATGTCCTCGGCAGAACGGTTTTCTGGCGTCGAGCTCCTGGAGGGCTCGTGGACAACCTCCTCATCGTCTCTGGCCTGAGCATCGGCCATTCCTTTGGCTTTGCTCCTGGTGCTATCAGCCATTGTTGCAGACTTTGGTCACTGACACAGAACTGACACCTGATGCCTCCACACACCTTACAGTATCTGCACTCTGACACTCTAGTGTTGAGCTAGTCTGAAGACCCCAGCAGCCACAGCTGCTGCAGGCAGTCTTTAGTGTCTGGGAGTATGGGTCTCACACTCACACACACGATTATCTCGATCCCACCGCTATGCCACCAATATGTCACAAACCACCGAGGGGGTCACTCAGAAATCCCCCGCGCTGGCTCCCAGTACGTCACAATCGGGGGGTAACAAGTGGGGGGTCACCCCTCCTTTATACCTCCCGACCGACAGACAGAGCACGTGACGCGCTCTCTAGCGCCCCTCTTATAGTCAGGCCAATTATGGAATTGCCCGACAATAAGCAAGGAGGCCGCTATACTACTTATGCCGATTATTGAAGGGTCCCCGGTGAGAGTAGGGTATATATTCCCCCGACCTCCGCGGGCGGAATATATAATATCTTCCCGAATCTCACTGGCCTCCCCACAATAATCCTTGGCACAACTCGCTGCCACCAACCGCTTCACGGTAACTATTAGCCGAACACACAGACGTGGGATTCAAGATCGAGATAACAGAACAGCCCAGGATTAATTATATAATTTAATCGCCTAAAGCACACTAGAAACTACAATATATACAATAGGGAATCTACAGAATATACAGTTATGTCAGAGTACAGTTACAGTCAAAGCATGGGTTACAAACAGGCATACACAGTTCCAGCAGTTACCTTGTTGCGTCTGGCCACAGGGGGGCGCTGTAGACCAGGTTTCCAGGAACTCCCACAGATGTTTCCTGCACGTGCCCCCAGCGAGAAGAACCTTGGAAAATGGCCGAAGCAGGGTTATCAACCTGGGCAGATCCAGGTCCCCTCCTACCTTAGTGACCTCACGGGGAAGCACTGCCACTCCCCCTGCATGGATCAGAATTATCCAGAAAAGGGGATTTTGGCCATAACTTTGCCTGGGAGCGTCGTAGACGGACGCCAATGCTCTCATTGTGACAGTTATGAATTTAGCTGCAGAACGAGGGGACTCATGACCTGTCTACGAGTTCCCATATGGCTGATATCACGTTTGGTGTGTTTCCCAATGTCCTACTTCCATAAAAAGGGTGTGCCAGCATCGTCCACATGCGGAGACACCATTGTTATGGTTGCCATATTTATCGGAGATATGGCTTGCGAGATATGAACCATTTTTTACTGGAGTCGTTCTGTCTGGCTACTTCCAAGCCTTGCTAATGAGATACAACTCTTGTTACAGGGTGACGGCAGGGAGTCATCCTGGATCCATTGTCCTCACATCATCTCATCTCCATATCAGAGGAGATGGCCATGAGTTGTGTAAGTGGAATGTGACACCTTCCAGATGCTGTACATTTGGAACAAGAAGGGAGGGGGGCACTGCCAGGGAGTGATGAGAGCAATTATGACTTCTCGTCATAATTCCTCTTCATATCCCAGGCTTTACCTCACAGTCCCATTGAAGTGGGCGCAGATGAAACTGCGCAAAGGGAACTGCTTCCATGGCTGCCACCATCTTCCCTAGGAAATGCATGAGGCGCCGCAAGGGATGCAACTGGCCCTGCAGAAGAGAATGCACCCCTGTCTGTAGTGACCGCTGCTTGTTCAGCGGAAGCTTCACTATCGCTGCTAGAGTATGAAACTCCATGCCAAGATACGTTAGTGATTGAGTCGGTGATAGGATCGACTTTGGAAAGTTGATGATCCATCCGAAAGACTGTAGGGTCTCCAGCGTAGCATTCAGGCTGTGCTGACATGCCTCTTGAGAGGGAGCTTTGACCAATAAATCGTCTAGGTAAGGGATCACCGAGTGTCCCTGAGAGTGCAAGACTGCTACCACCGCCGCCATGACCTTGGTGAAGACCCGTGGGGCTGTTGCCAGACCAAATGGCAGAGCTACGAACTGAAAATGGTCGTCTCCTATCACAAAACGTAGAAAACGTTGATGTTCTGTAGCAATTGGCACGTGGAGATAAGCATCTTTGATGTCTATTGAGGCAAGGAAGTCTCCTCTGGACATTGAGGCAATGACAGAACGCAGGGTTTCCATCCGGAACTTCCTGGCGTGCACATGTTTGTTGAGCCGTTTTAGGTCCAGAACAGGACGGAACGAGCCGTCCTTTTTTGGAACCACAAAGAGATTGGAGTAAAACCCTTGCCCTTGTTCCTGAGGAGGGACTGGGATCACCACTCCTTCCGCTCTTAGGGAGCCCACCGCCTGCAGCAGAGCATCTGCTCGGTCTGGATGTGGGGAGGTTCTGAAGAACCGAGCTGGAGGACGAGAATTGAACTCGATTCTGTACCCGCGAGACAAAATGTCCGTCACCCACCGGTCTTTGACCTGTGACATCCAAATGCCGGAAAAGCGGGAGAGCCTGCCCCCGACCGGCGATGCGGAGGGAGGGGGCTGGAAGTCATGAGGTAGCCGCTTTGGAAGCGGTACCTCCATTTGCTTTCTTGGGGCGCGTGTGAGCCCGCCACGAATCTGAGTTTCTTTGCGTCCTCTGAGTCCCTTTGGACGAGGTAAATGGTGTCTTGCCCGAACCTCGAAAGGACTGAAACCTCTGCTGCCACTGGTTGTTCTGGGTTGTGGTAAAGAGGAGTCTTTACCCTTAGACTGCTTAATGATATCAGCCAATGGCTCGCCAAACAGTCTATCTCTAGATAAAGGCAAACTGGTTAAACATTTTTTGGAACCAGCATCTGCTTTCCAGTCCTTTAACCACAAGGCTCTGCGCAAAACTACCGAATTGGCGGACGCCATTGAGGTGCGACTGGTAGATTCTAGGACCGCATTGATAGCGTAAGACGCAAACGCCGACATCTGCGTGGTAAGGTGCGCCACTTGCGGCACTGCTGGATGTATGATAGCATCCACTTTTGCTAAGCCAGCTGAAATAGCCTGGAGTGCCCATACGGCTGCGAATGCCGGAGCAAACGACGCGCCGATAGCTTCATAGACAGATTTTAACCAAAGGTCCATCTGTCTGTCATTGGCATCTTTAAGTGAAGCGCCATCCTCCACTGCAACTATGGACCTAGCTGCGAGTTTGGAAATCGGGGGGTCTACCTTTGGACACTGTGTCCAGCGCTTGACCACCTCAGGGGGGAAAGGGAAACGCGTATCTTTAGATCGTTTAGAGAAACGCCTTTCTGGGTGAGCATCGTGCTTCTGGATTGATTCTCTGAAGTCAGCGTGATCCAACAAAGCACTCAATTTACGCTTGGGATAAAGGAAACGAAACTTCTCCTGCTCCGCAGCCGCCTCTTCTGCTGAAGGGGCTGGGGGAGAAATATCCAACAGCCTATTGATGGCTGAGATAAGGTCGTTTACCATGGCATCCCCATCAGGGGTATCCAGGTTGAGAGGGGTTCCAGGAATGGATTCCTGATCACTCTCATCAGACACATCACAGGGAGACTGATTGCGCTGAGACCCTGAGCAGTGTGATGACGTCGAGGGTCTTTCCCAGCGAGCTCGCTTAGGGTGGCTGGGGCTATCATCTGAGTCATAATCCTCGGCCTGTGAAGCCGGGGACCCCCCTGTGGGCTGGATTAATTCCAAGTGAGGGGGACCTGAGGACAGAGGCCTCGCCGTGCCCAAAGACTGAGCCCCATGCATAGATTGCAAGGTTTCAAGGATTTTTGCCATAGAGACAGACATATTATCAGCAAAAACTGCAAAGTCTGTCCCTGTCACCGGGGCAGGACTTACAGGCGTCTCAGCCTGGGTCACTCTCCCTCCTGACTCCGGCTGGCGAAGCAGCACCGGGTCGGAGCATTGCACACAATGGGGGTCATCGGAGCCTGCTGGTAGATTAGCCCCACATGCAGCACCCGCAGTATACACAGCCCTAGCCTTGGCAGCCTTGCGTTTTGAGGATGGCATGTTGTTGCTTCCACAGAGTGATCTGGGAGATGCAGCCAGAAGCGACCTCACAGTGCAAGAAATACAATATCTCTATATCCTACACAGTACACCGATACACCGTGAGGCACTAGAGGGACCAGCACAGAAAAATCGCTTACCGCCCGCTTAAAAAGCGGGTGTGTGGTCGCCAGATAGCCCCTAGTCCAGGTCTCCCAGAGCCTTGCGTCCTTCCTCCAGCCAGACTGCATGTAATGGCTGCCGGCGTCCTGAGAGAGAAGGGGGGCGGGCCCTGGGCGTTCCTGGCTAAGAGCGGGAAGCCTGCTTCCCTCTGTGCCTAGTGTGAGGGCTGGAGCATGTAAATCAGGCTCCAGCCCTCGTCGCTGCTAGCGAACAGCGTCTCTCCCCTACCCTGAATGACAGGGTGGGGGCGGGAACGAATCGGAGATGCCGGTGTCCTAGGCCCAAAAAGCCGGGGACTCAATTTATAACCGCCGCCGCCGTAAAAGCGCGGACGGCGGATCCCCGGCGCACCACAAGTCACAGCAGCGCCGCCCGGTCCAGAGGGGGTCGGCGCTGCGTTCCCATACACAAACAATCCCCCAGTAATCTGTAGGGACACTAACTCCAACGTTGCGGTCCCCGGCGCACTACAACACCCAGCCAGCCCGGAGTGTGTCTGTGCCTGCCGGGGACACAGAGTACCTGTATGATGCAGGGCCTGTCCCTGATCGTACTCCTGCTCCGTCTCCATCAGGTTCTAATGGGTCTGTGGATGGAGCCCGGCGTCAGAGCTGAGAGGCCGGCAGGATCCCACTTCCACAGAGCCCTACCAGGGGATGTGGAAGGAAAACAGCATGTCAGGCTCCAGCCCTGTACCAGCAATAGGTACCTCAACCTTACAACACCATCCAGGGGTGAGAAGGGAGCATGCTGGGGACACTATATGTGTCCTCTTTTCTTCCATCCGAAATAGTCAGCAGCTACTGCTGACTAAAATCTGTGGAGCTATGCATGGAATGTCTGACCTCCTTCGCACACAAAGCTAAAACTGGAGAACCCGTGATACCACGGGGGGGGTATAGCCAGAGGGGGAGGGGCCTTGCACTTTTAATGTAGTGCTTTGTGTGGCCTCCAGAGGGCAGTAGCTATACCCCAATCGTCTGGGTCTCAATCGTCTGGGTCTCCCAATAGAGCGCTGAAGAAAATGAAATAATAATGAGATGGCCCCTCCTCACCTGACCTAACCCTATTGAGAACCTGTGGGCCATGCTTAAATAACAGATTTAGGGTATGTCCGCACGCTGCGTTCTTGATTTGATTATTAAAAAAAAAAAAAGAAAGCACCCTCTTGACAACTGTAAACACAGCATTTGACAAAAAAAAAGGGAATTTTGTTTACTTACCGTAAATTCCTTTTCTTCTAGCTCCTATTGGGAGACCCAGACAATTGGGTGTATAGCTTCTGCCTCTGGAGGCCACACAAAGTATTACACTTTAAAAACAGTGTAACCCCTTCCCTCTGCCTATACACCCTCCCGTGGACCACAGGCTCCTCAGTTTTGGTGCAAAAGCAGGAAGGAGAAAACTTATAAATTGGTCTAGGGTAAATTCAATCCGAAGGATGTTCGGAGAACTGAAGACCATGAACCAAAAGAACAAATCAACATCAACAACATGTGTACACAAAAGAACAACCAGCCCGAAAAGCACAGGGGTGGGTGCTGGGTCTCCCAATAGGAGCTAAAAGAAAAGGAATTTACGGTAAGTAAACAAAATTCCCTTTTTCTTTGTCGCTCCATTGGGAGACCCAGACAATTGGGACGTCCAAGAGCAGTCCCTGGGTGGGTAAAACAATACCTCAATAAAAAGAGCCGAAAACGGCCCCCTCTTACCGGTGGGCAACCGCCGCCTGGAGGACTCGCCTACCTAGACCGGCGTCTGCCGAAGCATAGGTATGCACTTGATAGTGCTTCGTGAAAGTGTGCAGACTAGACCACGTAGCTGCCTGACACACCTGCTGAGCCGTCGCCCGGTGCCGCAATGCCCAGGACGCAAGTACGGCTCTGGTAGAATGGGCTTTCAACCCTGAAGGGAGCGGAAGCCCAGAAGTACGGTAGGCCTCGAGAATCGGTTCCTTGATCCACCGAGCCAACGTTGACTTGGAGGCCTGAGAGCCCTTACGCTGGCCAGCGACAAGGACAAAGAGCGCGTCTGAACGGCGCAGGGGCGCCGTGCGAGACACATAGAACCGGAGTGCTCTCACTAGATCCAAAGAGTGCAAATCCTTTTCACACTGGTGAATTGGATTAGGGCAAAAAGGAAGGCAAGGAGATATCCTGATTTAGATGAAAAGGGGATACCACCTTAGGGAGAAATTCCGGGACAGGAAGCAGAACCACCTTATCCTGGTGGAAAACCAGGAAGGGAGCTTTGCATGACAGCGCTGCAAGCTCAGACACTCTCCGAAGTGATGTGACTGCCACCAGGAAGGCCACCTTCTGAGAAAGACGGGAGAGAGAGACATCCCGCAGCGGCTCAAAAGGCGGATTTTGAAGAGCCGTCAGGACCCTGTTAAGATCCCAAGGTTCCAACGGACGTTTGTAAGGTGGGACCATGTGGCAAACCCCCTGCAGGAACGTGCGGACCTGCGGAAGCCTGGCTTTACGCTTTTGAAAAAACACGGAGAGCGCCGACACTTGGCCCTTGAGAGAGCCGAGGGACAAACCCTTGTCCATTCCAGATTATAGGAATGAAAGGAATGTGGGTAAGGCAAACGGCCATGGAGGAAAACAGTTATCAGAGCACCAGGATAAGAAGATTTGCCAAGACCTGTAATAGATCTTGGCGGACGTTGGCTTCCTGGCTTGTCTCATGGTGGCAATGACATCCTGAGATAACCCTGAAGACGCTAGGAGCCAGGGCTCAATGGCCACACAGTCAGGTTGAGGGCCACAGAATTCAGATGGAAAAACGGGCCTTGTGACAGCAAGTCTGGGCGGTCTGAAAGTGCCCACGGTTGACCCACCGTGAGATGCCACAGATCCGGATACCACGACCGCCTCGACCAGTCTGGAGCGACAAGAATGGCGCGACGGCAGTCGGACCGGATCTTGCGTAGTACCCTGGGTAGCATCGCCAGAGGGGGAAACACATATGGCAGTCGAAACTGCGACCAATCCTGGACCAAAGCGTCCGCTGCCAGAGCTCTGTGATCCTGAGACCGTGCCATGAAGGCCGGGACCTTGTTGTTGTGTCGTGACGCCATGAGATCGACGTCCGGCGTTCCCCAGCGGCGACAGATCTCTCGAAACACGTCTGGGTGAAGAGACCATTCCCCCGCGTCCATGCCCTGACGACTGAGAAAATCTGCTTCCCAGTTTTCTACGCCCGGGATGTGAACTGCGGAGATGGTGGAGCCTGTGGCTTCCACCCACTGCAGAATCCGCCGGACTTTCTGGAAGGCTTGACGACTGCGAGTGCCGCCTTGGTGGTTGATGTAGGCGACGGCAGTGGCGTTGTCCGACTGGATTCGGATCTGCCTGCCCTCCAGCCACCGATGGAAAGCCAATAGGGCTAGATATACTGCCCTTATCTCCAGAATATTGATCTGAAGGGACAATTCTATTGGAGTCCAGGTTCCTTGAGCCCTGTGGTGGAGAAAAACCGCTCCCCAACCTGACAGGCTCGCGTCCGTGGTGACCACGGCCCAGGTTGGGGGTAGGAAGGATTTTCCCCGAGACAGAGATGTGGGTAGGAGCCACCACTGAAGTGATGTTTTGGTTGCAAGGGAAAGAGAGATGTTCTTGTCGAGGGAAGCCGAGCTCTTGTCCTATTTGCGAAGAATGTCCCATTGGAGTGGCCGTAGATGGAATTGCGCGAACGGCACTGCCTCCATAGCTGCAACCATCTTCCCCAGGAAGTGCATGAGGCGCCTTAAGGGGTGTGACTGACTCCGAAGAAGTGACTGCACCCCCGCCTGCAGAGAAAGCTGTTTGTCCCGCGGTAGCTTGACTAACGCTGGCTGGGTATGAAACTCCATCCCGAGGTAAGTCAGTGATTGGGTCGGCGTCAACTTGGATTTCGGGAAATTGATGATCCACCCGAACTGCTGGAGAGTCGCCAGAGTGACGGTAAGACTTCGTTGACACGCCACCCGAGAAGGGGCCCTGACTAGGAGATCGTCCAAGTAGGGGGATCACCGAGTGGCCCTGAGAGTGCAGGACCGCCACGACGGATGCCATGACTTTGGTGAAAACCCGTGGGGCTGTCGCCAGGCCGAAGGGCAATGCGACGAACTGGAGATGTTCGTCCCCGATGGCGAAACGCAGGAAACGTTGATGTTCGGGTGCGATCGGCACATGGAGATAAGCATCCTTGATGTCGATCGATGCTAGTAAGTCTCCTTGTGACATCGAGGTGATGACCGAGCGGAGAGATTCCATCCGAAACCGTCTGGTTCTCACATGTCTGTTGAGCAGCTTGAGGTCCAGAACGGGACGGAATGACCCGTCCTTTTTTTGGCACCACGAACAAGTTGGAGTAAAATCCGCGACCACGTTCCTGAAGGGGAACGGGAATCACAACTCCTTCCATCTTTAGAGCGTCCACTGCCTGAAAAAGTGCGTCGGCCTGTGCGGGGAGGTTCTGAAGAAACGAGCCGTAGGTCGAGAGCTGAACTCTATCCTGTAACCATGAGACAGAATGTCTCTCACCCATCGGTCTTGAACGTGTGGCCACCAGGCGTCGCCAAAGCGGGAGAGCCTGCCACCGACCGAGGATGTGGCTAGATGAGGCCGAGAGTCATGAGGAGGCCGTCTTGGAGGATGTGCCTCCTGCGGCCTTTTGGGGGCCTGACTTGGACCGCCACGCATAGGAGTTCCTCTGGCCTTTCTCCGGCCGGTTGGACGAAGAGGATTGGGGCTTGGCGGAGGGACGAAAGGACCGAAACCTCGATTGGATTTTTCTCTGCTGAGGTCTCTTAGGTTTGGACTGGGGTAAGGAGGAGTTCTTTCCCGAGGATTCCTTAATAATCTCATCCAACCGTTCGCCAAACAAACGATCGCCAGAAAAAGGCAAACCAGTTAAGAACCTTTTGGAAGCAGAGTCTGCTTTCCATTCGCGCAGCCACATGGCCCTGCGGACTGCCACGGAGTTAGCGGATGCTACAGCCGTACGGCTAGCGGAGTCCAGGACGGCGTTCATGGCGTAGGACGAAAATGCTGATGCCTGAGAGGTCAAGGAAGAAACATGCGGAGCAGAATTCCGCGTGACAGCATTAATCTCAGTCAGACATGCCGAGATTGCTTGGAGAGCCCACACGGCCGCAAAGGTCGGGGCGAAAGACGCGCCCGTGGCCTTATAAATAGACTTCACCAAGAGCTCTGTCTGTCAGTGGCATCCTTCAGGGATGAGCCATCGGCAACAGACACAACGGACCTAGCAGCCAATCTAGAGACTGGAGGATCCACCTTGGGAGAGTGTGCCCAGCCCTTAACGACTTCAGGTGGAAAGGGATAACGCGTGTCAGTGTGCAGTTTAGCAAAGCGCTTGTCCGGGACCGCTCTGGGCTTCTGGACAGCGTCTCTGAAGTTAGAGTGATCAAAAAACGTATTGCGCGTATGTTTGGGGAATCGAAATTGGTGTTTCTCCTGCTGAGAAGCCGACTCCTCTGCAGGAGGAGGTGGTGGTGAGAGATCCAACACCTGGTTGATGGACGAGATAAGATCATTTACTAAGGCGTCCCCCTCAGGGGTATCAAGGTTAAGGGCGAAGTCAGGGTCAGAGCCCTGAGCTCCCACGTCCGCCTCGTCTTCCTGAGAGTCCTCAAACTGGGATCCAGAGCAGCGTGAGGAGGCCGGGGAAGAGTCCCAGCGAGGCCGCTTAGACGGTCTGGGGCTGCGATCTGGGCAGGAGTCCTCCGCCTGGGACCTAGGGGCTAACCTGGGAGCGCGCTGCGGCGCGGACCGAGAAGGGCCTGGAGGAGACAAACTAACAGGGGCCGGGGCCTGTGAAGGGCCCGGTCTGGACTGCAATGACTCAAGGAGCTTAGATGACCATTTGTCCATAGACTGTGCAATGGATTGAGAAAACTGAGGGTAGGTGGATCCCGCAGGCAACATAGCCCCACAAGAGGTACAGGCCGCGAAAAAAAATCTGTGCCTTAGTAGCTTTGCTCCTTGTGGACGACATGCTGTTGTCTCTTAGGAGAGTGACCACTGAGGGTATATGGGAAAAGGGTATACAGCCTTTCCGAACAGATTATATATATATATATATATATATATATATATATATATATATATATATATATATATATATATATATATATATATATATATATATATATATATCCCGGCACCCTAGGGGGACCAGCACCGGGTGACCGGTGTGGCTTACCAACCGCTAATGAGTGGAGTGTGTCCTCCAGATTCCCTGTCGTGGATCCCCCGGAGCTGCAGAGCTTTGCCGCTAAGTAGCATCCACCGGCAGAATGCTAAAAATGGCCGCCGGAGCTCTCAGGGGGGGAGTGGAGCCGAGGGCGGCGCTAGCAAAGAGCGGGAATCTGGAGTCCCCAAAGTGGTCAATGAGGGGGGAGGGAGACATGCAAGATGCTCCAGCCCTCAAAGCCGACGTCATGTCGGTAATCCCGCCCTTACCCCTGACAGGCAGGCTCGGGGGCGGGATTTTTCGGACTAGGCCGCAGCGAAGCCGGGGACTAAATTTAAGGCCGCGCCCGACAAGCAGGCCCGGTCGGCGCGGAAGTCCGCCGAAAAGACAACGGACGGAACTACCGCGGCTTCCGGGGAGAAAGTGCGACCCTCCCTGTACAGTCCCCACATGGGGACACAGAGTACCTTCAAGTTGCAGGGCCCGGTCCCTGGGGGTGAAGAAGCTCCGGTCCGGCAGGTTCCACCAGGGGCTGCGGATGGAGCACGGTCCCAGCACATGGATGACTTCTTAGGATCCCACTTCTCCCAGAGCCGCATAAGGGATGGTGAAGAAGACGGCATGTAGCTCCAGCCTCCGTACCCGCAATGGGTACCTCAACCTTAACAACACCGCCGACATAGTGGGGTGAGAAGGGAACATGCCGGGGACCCCATCGGGGTCCTCTTTTCTTCCATCCGACATGACTATGTATGAGAATGCATGAGTGGATGTGTGCCTCCTTCCACACAAAGCATAAAACTGAGGAGCCCGTGGTCCACGGGAGGGTGTATAGGCAGAGGGGAGGGGTTACACTTTTTTAAAAGTGTAATACTTTGTGTGGCCTCCAGAGGCAGAAGCTATACACCCAATTGTCTGGGTCTCCCAATGGAGCGACAAAGAAAAGACAGTAAAAACGATGCTCTGCTACATCCCTGTCGTGTTTCAGTAGCACCGTAGAGCATGACTGCCCGCTGACAGAGCTGCACGATAAGAATGAACTCGGGTGAACCTCTGTCGTCAGTGCCGTGACACAGGCAGTAGTGCGGGGCCCGCAGCTGTGACTTCAGAGGTTCACCCAAGTTCATTCTCCTCGCACGGCTCTGTGTCACGGCCTATTTGCAGTCACAGGTGAAGGACTCCAGCTGTGACGGAAGCTCACCTGAGTGACGACACCGCTAATCACGCAGCTCACTTCAGTCACTTGGGTGATTTGCTGTCACAGGTGGAGGACTCCAGCTGTGGCAGCAGCTAACCTGAGTGACGTTACCGCTGATAGCGCGACTCACTTCACTTGCTGTGTGGAGCTCACAGCGACCAGTTTTGTTCTATGGCACTCGCTGTGAGTGTCAGATGTAGCAGTCCTGGAGCTGTTTGAGGGGTTATTAAAATGGTTACAGAGGGTGTTTTTTTGTCTTATTTCAAATAAAGGATTTTTCTGTGTTCGTGTTTATTTACTTTTACTTACAGATTAGTGAGGAGGGGTGTCTCATAGGTGCTTGCCATCACTAAAGTAGGACTTAGTGGCCTCTGTGGGCTACCATTAACTCCTTATTACCTCGATTGCCACAGCACTAGGGCAATCGGGATGAGCAGGGTAAAGTCCCGGACTGTTGCATCTAATAGATGCGGCAATTCCGGCGGCTGCTGGCTGATATGTTTAGGCTGGGGGGGCTCCAAATAACGTGGGTCTCCCCAGTCTGAAAATACCAGCCCCCAGCCGTGAGGCTTTATCTTAGATAAGTATCAAAATTAGAAGGGGGAAAATCGCACGCCATTTTTTTTTTATTTATTGTACGATATAGACCCGCCTACCGGCGGCTGTAATTGGTAATGGTTGTAATTAGCTGTAATTGCCGTTTGACAGCTCTCACTCAGCGTGGGGGGGCGTGTCTGACTACAACCAATCATAGGAGCTGGTGGGCGGGGAAGCAGTGCATATGGGATGAGCCTAATGTGAGGGTGAAGTGAATATGAGATGAGCCTAATGAGCGGCCGTCACTTTCAGAAGCAGGATAGGCCGCGGAAGCAGTGTGACAGCCACGCCGGTGATTGGGGAGTATGAAGCGGAGAGAGACAGAGAGCAAGTGAGTGCAAGAGGATGGAGAAACGTTGGTGACCTGCATTTTGTTGACGAAAATGCATCCAAAAGGCAACCAAAAGGCTTTAGTTGAGTTTTGACACACCTCATTCATTTCAATGGGTTGATAATGTTCACAAAACGCAATGAAGTAGTGACATGCTGCTTTTTTTTTAGGCAACGATTTTGACAAATATTTGCTGCGGGGAAAAAGAAAAAAAAAGCAACGTGCGCATGGAATTTATGATTTCTCATAGACTTTGCTGGGGAAGCAAAACGCATACAGTCTGTCAATGACACGGTGCAGTTTAAAATGCAAGAACAAAACGCAACGTGCGCACATGGCCTTACAGTCAAGGAAAACAGTCACCTCTCTGAACAGTGTCTGGGAGGTTGTGGGTGGTGCTGCCCAAAAAGTTGATCATCAACAGATTAGAAAACAGAGTCCACGGATGGAAGGATTATGACTGTTATAGAAAAGAAGGGCAGCTATATCGGTCACTGATAGTTTGTTTGAAATGTCAGAAATGTAGTTTGTACATTTTGAGATGTTTGAATATCATTCTCACTTTAGCAGAATAAAATAAAATAACCACAATGGGAAAAATTATGTTCATCACTTAGGCCCTGTGCCCACGGGAAAAAAAAGCTGTGGATTTTCTAGATTTTCCAGCTAAATCCGCAGGTTTGCGCAAGTACAGACACTCCCCATGTTATCCTATGGGATTTGTGGAGTGCTGTTTCAATGCTGCGGATTTTCCAGAGCCACGAAGAACTGCATGTCAATTATTCCTGCAGATTTCCTGCCTTTCTACTATGGAGATACAGGGGGTGGGGGGATCCGCAGGAATAACGCTCGAATTCCGCACGTTTTCTGCAACCATTCCGCATGAAATCGGCAGCAATGGATAGCTGCGGATTTCGAGCAGCTGCTGCGTAAATCTGCGGAAATACCTGCAGAAAATTCCGCAGGTATTATCTCCCGTGGGGACAGGGCCTTAGTTACATAATTCTGTATGCACAGATTCTAAGAGAGACAATTTCACTTTTCCCATCTCAAATATTCAAGTTTATTAACCTTTCTAATTGACCAACTTCACTGTAAAAAAAAACAAAACTAAAAACAACAATTGTCTAATAACTGTGCGCACAGTGTATTGTGGTAATATTAAAGGAGTTGTCCTAGTAGTGGACAACCCCTTTAATTGATTTTACATATTTCCCCCAGGTAAAATAATAAAGCCTATATATTATACTCACCCCCATACCGGTCTTGTTCCAGCGGTGTTCAGGCTCGCAGAGCCGGGGCTCACGTGGAGTTGTGACATGACCCGTGTCCTATCAGCGCCCGCTTCCTTCTCCCCGCCTTTGGATCAAACTACTTAATCAACAAGTAGAGAGCACTAAAGCTACACTCACTACCTGTCGATTGCTCGTTTGGTCCAAAGGCGGGAAGAAGGAAACTGGTGCTGATTGGACACGGGGCTCACGTGATGTCACAACCTTGACCAGCGCCGGTACGGAGGGGCGAGTATAGGCTTTATTATTTCACCTGGGGAAAACAAAAAATCAGAAGGGGCTCTCCTAGTAGTGGAGAACTCCTTTAACTTCTACCTCCACACTGGAGCACACTCCAGAAACCACAGTTCTCTACTTTTGAGGTTTTACCTCTTTACGGGCATTTTGAGTCTATATTTAAAGTACCACTTTAAACAAATGAAATCATTAGTGCTTAAGATTTCATAAAATCTCATTACCCTTCTTAGAAGTTTATCTTGACATCTTAAAAGTTCAAAGAAGAGTTCAAGAAGAACAGACGGGCTTATTAAGTCCTTGTTTCTTAGCATGACTAGAGCTTTGCATAAAGTCTGGAAGACAAGAAATGAGAAACATACACATACTGAGATTTGATTTTTAGCACCAACAAACATTATACACACTTGCCATTTTATTATGTTAAGACCACTTTACAGGGATGGGATACTTTGGGTGAATTTCTCAAAACAAGCATCAGTATAGTAACAACTCCATCTCAGCAGGACCTGGAGCTATGTGAGGGCTTACTTTTTGGGCCCTGAGCCATTAATCTCAGTAAAGATATATATTACGCAGTTGCTAATTTTCCCATCTACTACTGATTTATGAACTGAAAATTAAAACTACAGTTACACTTTATTTGTGCCGAATTCACATATTTAGGTTTCAAAAGGACAGCACATATGGATGCTATATGGATGGCATGTGTGTACTGTCAGCCTGACACATGAACCAAAATTTGGACACATCACCATTTATATATTGTTTTGGGGGGAAAGGGGTGTGAACCTCTGGCTCACAAAAAAGAATACAGATAAAGGGCAAAGAGTATAATGTGCTCATCTGCTACCTATATAAAAAAAAAAATGTGCGGAAAATACAATGTCTGAATGGAGCCTTATGTAAATAGCAGATTACCATTCTGAGATCTGGATCCATGACGGTGTGCTGTGAGGACAGGATTGATTTCAGCTGCTGTGGGAAATCCTGAAGATGCTCTGGATAGCAGTGTGCAGTCTGGAAAGCACAAAAACACACAGACCATTACATCAAGGCCAATTTCACATGGGTGTCATATATTAAAGCCTCAACACCCACACTCCTTTACTCAATGGTTTGGCTGAACTATAATTTAAGTCAGCGTAAAACCCAGTGCTGATCGGAGTTTGGTACTGTAGAACCATGGGAGGTCACGTCCTGGAATGGAACACACACACGTTATGTGATTAAAGCCTAAGTCTATGTGTCCGCGGGACAATGTACCCGTGGACTTTGCCACAGGTTTACCGCAGTTGCAGCCTGGAATCTGTAGCTATCCATTGCTGCGGGATTAGAGCATTTTTGTTGCGGTAAACCTGTGGGACAAGTGTGGAAATACCAGCAGACGTCCTGCCCTCTCTCTCTATAGTGGAGAGGCAGGACATCCACAGATATTTCCACATGAATAATTGACATGCAATTACGTGCGGCTGCGGGACATTCGCAGCCGCACATACTGTAGCATTGATACAGCACTCCCCAAATCCCATAGGATAACTTGGGGAGTGTCTGTACTTGCGTAAACCTGCAGATTTATCTGGAAAACCCAGATAAATCCGCGGGGTTTCCACGGCAAAATCCGTGGGTACATTGTCCCATGGGCACACAGCCTTAAGGCCGCTTTACACGCTACGACATCGCTAATGCGATGTCGTTGGGGTCACAGAATTTGTGACGCACATCTGGCCGCACTAGCGATGCCGTTGCGTGTGACACCTATGAGCGATTTTGAATAATCGCGAAAATGGTCAAAATCGCTCATCGGTGACATGGGGGTCCCTTCTCAAATATCGCTGCTGCAGCGTGTACGATGTAGTTCGTCATCCCTGCGGCAGCACACATCGCTCTGTGTGACGCCGCAGGAATGAGGAACCTCTCCTTACCTGCCACCGCCCGCAATGCGGAAGGAAGGTGGGCGGGATGTTCGTCCCGCTCATCTCCGCCCCTCCGCTTTGATTGGGCGGCCGCTTAGTGATGTCGCTCTGACGCCGCACGAACCGCCCCTTTAGAAAGGAGGCGGTTTGCCGGTCACAGCGACGTCGCAGGGCAGGTAAGTAGTGTGACGGGTCCGGGCGATGTTGTGCGCCACGGGCAGCGATTTGCCAGTGCCGCACAACCGATGGGGGCGGGTACCCACGCTAGCGATATCTGTAACGATATTGCAGCGTGTAAAGTGGCCTTAAGGCTGCATTCACACAGTCGTGTGTTGTGGCCCATGATGCACGATCTGGCCAAGGGTCTCCTGATTTGAACCTAAGAGCCTCATAGCTGCATATGAGGCTGTCAAGTTTGCGTCAGGAGACCCATGGTCAGACCGTGCATCGCAGTCCAAACTCAGACCACGACACACATGCGTGAATCCTTCTCTAAGCATGAATCCTAAAAATAAACCCACATCAAGCCAGTGCTAAAAGAAATAGTTTAAGATTCTTACCTGTGCCATAAACATGACCAAAGTAGACAAGTCCTTGTTTGGTCGGTTTGGCTGTAGCTTGAAGACTTCAATGACAGACTGATAGTGTTTGTACTGCTGTAAAAACTTCACAAAACAGGAAAACCTTAATATTTAACATCATATGACAGCTCATGTTTTCACAAGTTAAATGCTAAATTCACTAACAAAGGCAGCCACTTGAAAGATTAGGTTTGGTATCCAAATAGATAGAAATACCCAAAAGTAATGTTTACAGAATTGCTCCCTTTAGAGGTACTTCTCACATAGCGAGATCGCTGCTGAGTCACAGTTTTTGTGACCTCATTAGCGATCTCGCTGTGTGACACTGAGCAGCGATCTGGCCCCTGCTGTGAGATCGCTGCTCGTTACACACAGTGCTGGTTCATTTTTTGGACGTTGCTCTCCCGCTGTGAAGCACACATCGCTGTGTTTGACAGCGAGAGAGCAACGATCTGAATGTGCAGGGAGCGGAGAGCCGGTGTCTGGAAGCTGCGGACGCTGGTAACCAAGGTACACATCGGGTAACTAAGCGAAGCGCCTTGCTTGGTTACCCGATATTTACCTTGGTTACTAGCGTACGCCGCTCTCAGGCTGCCAGTGCTGGCTCCCTGCACACGTAGCCAGAGTACACATCGGGTAACTAAGTGAAGCGCTTTGCTTAGTAACCCAATGTGTACTCTGGCTACGATTGCAGGGAGCCAGCGCTCAGCGGTGTGCGCTGGTAACCAGGGTAAATATCGGGTAACCAAGCAAAGCATTTTGCTTAGTTACCTTGGTTACCAAGTGCAGCATCTTTTCCACAAGTCGCTGGTGGCTGGTCACTGGTGAGATCTGCCTGATTGACAGCTCACCAGCGACTCTGTAGCGACGCACCAGCGATCCTGACCAGGTCATATCGTGGTCGGAATCGCTGGTACGTCGTTTAGTGAGACGGTACCCTTAAAAGTGGGGGTCTCCAAATAGCCGAAAAATTCACACTACCCTGAAGACCAAAAGTGCAAATTCCATTTTTGGATAGGAATGGAGTCTGCAGCACGTGCACGCAAATGTGCAGGCCTTAGTAAGAAAAAGCTATGTTGACACGTTGTTTCCAGAATTTCTTTTTCCCTTATCAGAGGAAAACAATTGTCTGAAAATTAGCAAAAAGAAAAGAAAAAAAAAAAAAGAATAAAAGAACAGATGAACAATGCATATTTAATGTGGAACTGCCCCTGTGTTTTCTTGTTACGATTTGGGGTAAATTCTACACATGAATAAGCCATAAAGGCATTGTTACATTGGTCAAATGTGTTGCAAATTCGTTTGGAAAAGCCACAGGGAAAAAATACGTAGTACATTTACATTGTGTGGACATACTTAGTTTTTGTCTATGAGAACGGACAGTTTTCAGCAGTGCATGGGATCGGACTTTCATTCAATTTTACCATCAATTTGTCATGTTTTACTCATAACACCTCCCCCCGCAAAACCACCCTTGGGGTGCATTCAGGCGGCTGTATAAATCGGACCGAGATCGGGGGGGGGTGTCTCCTGGACAAAGTGTGACAGATGCATATATTTCTATGAAGCTGTCAAGCTCAGGAGATTTACCGTATTTTTCGCACTTTTGCTCCCCCAAATTTTGGGGGAAAGTAGGGGGTACGTCATATAATCCGAATATATGGGTCCAGCGGAGGTGGGGGCAACTCTTGAGCAGTGCTGGGGCCTGGTGGAGGCTGGTAGAGGCTTCAGGAGGCAGCGTTAGATCTCCTGCTCCCGCTCATATAATATGCACTGCTGCGGTCCATCACTGTGGTGCTGAAAACGCACCGCGGTGATGGGCTGGGGGAGCGGCGCATATTATAGGCCTGTGGCCCCCCTTTGATCGCACATACCCCCTACCCCCCCCCCCATGTTAAATATGGCCCCCATGCTGCTGCCCATCCTAAAATAAAAAAGCTTCACTTACCTCCTCCAGCGTGTCTCCCCGATCTCACTGTTGCCGCTGTGATCAGGCACGCAGAGATGTCACTCTGCTGTGCCGATCACATGACCGGCACCGAGAACCAGGAAGTGCAGGAGCACGGAGGGAGACACGAGGGAGGACAGCACTGGAGAAGGTAAAGTAATGTGTTTATTTTACTATGGGCAGCAGCATGGGGGCCATATCTAACACAGGGAGACCTGTGCCAGCAACATGGGAGACCTGTGCCAGCAACATGGGAGACCTGTGCCAGCACAGGGGGAAATATGGCATCACAGGGGGACATGTGCCACCACAAGGGGGCTATAGTCAATATAAGGGGGCCATATCCAGATTAAGGGGGCTAATTTTAGGATGGGGGGCTATAAGAGACATATACCCTATATGATTTGTTAGACGGACACTGGCATTATAAGACGGACACTGGCATTATAAGACGGACCCCATTTAACATTAAAAAAAAAAAATTCTCTTTTCCTTCACTAAATTTGGGGGTGCGTCTTATAATCAGGTGCGTCTTATAATGCGGTATATGGCTGTCTGAATGCACCTATATAGATTAAAAAAGAAGGGAATTTTGTTTACTTACCGTAAATTCCTTTTCTTCTAGCTCCAATTGGGAGACCCAGACAATTGGGGTGTATAGCTACTGCCTCCGGAGGCCACACAAAGTATTACACTTAAAAGTGTAAACCCCTCCCCTCTGCTATACACCCTCCCGTGCATCACGGGCTCCTCAGTTTTGGTGCAAAAGCAGGAAGGAGGAAACTTATAAATTGGTCTAAGGTAAATTCAATCCGAAGGATGTTCGGAGAACTGAAACCATGACCAAGAACAGTTCAATCTGAACAACATGTGTACACAAAAGAACAAACAGCCCGAAGGGAACAGGGGCGGGTGCTGGGTCTCCCAATTGGAGCTAGAAGAAAAGGAATTTACGGTAAGTAAACAAAATTCCCTTCTTTGTCGCTCCATTGGGAGACCCAGACAATTGGGACGTCCAAAAGCAGTCCCTGGGTGGGTAAAAGAATACCTCGGTAAAAGAGCCGTAAAACGGCTCCTTCCTACAGGTGGGCAACCGCCGCCTGAAGGACTCGCCTACCTAAGCTGGCATCTGCCGAGCGTAGGTATGCACTAGATAGTGCTCCGTGAAAGCGTGCAGACTCAACCAGGTAGTCGCCTGACACACCTGCTGAGCCGTAGCCTGGTGCAGCAACGCCCAGGACGCACCCACGGCTCTGGGAGAATGGGCCTTCAGCCTTGAAGGAACCGGAAGCCCAGCAGAACGGTAGGCTTCAAGAATTGGTTCCTTGATCCACCGAGCCAAGTTGACTTGGGAGCTTGCGACCCTTTACTCTGGCCAGCGACAAGGACAAAGAGCGCATCCGAGCGGCGCAGGAGCGCCGTACGAGAAATGTAGAGTCTGAGTGCTCTCACCAGACCTAACAAGTGCAAATCCTTTTCACGTTGGTGAACCGGATGAGAACAAAAGGAAGGTAAGAAGGTATCCTGATTGAGATGAACAGAGGATACCACCTTCGGGAGAAATTCCAGAACCGAGCGCAGAACCAGCTTGTCCTGGTGAAACACCAGGAAGGGGGACTTGCATGACAGCGCTGCTATGTCAGACACTCTGCGGAGTGACGTGACTGCACTAGGAAGACCACCTTCTGCGAAAGGCGTGAAAGAGAATATCCCTCATTGGCTCAAAGGGTGGTTTCTGAAGAGCCGGTATCACCCTGTTCCGATCCCAGGGTTCTAGCCGACGCTTGTAAGGAGGGACTATGTGGCAAACCCCCTGCAGGAACGTGCGTACCTGAGGGAGTTTGGCTAGACGCTTTTGAAAAAAACACAGAAAGCGCCGAAACTTGTCCCTTAAGGGAACCGAGAGACAACCCCCTTTTCCATTCCGGATTGAAGGAAGGACAGAAAGTGGGCAAGGCGAATGGCCAGAGAGTAAAACTCTGATCAGAGCACCAGGATAAGAAGATCTTCCACGTCCTGTGGTAGATCTTGGCGGACGTTGGTTTCCTGGCCTGTCTCATAGTGGCAATGACCTCTTGAGATAACCCTGAAGACGCTAGGATCCGGGACACAATGGCCACGCAGTCAGGTTGAGGGCCGCCGAATTCAGATGGAAAAAACCGGCCCTTGAGACAGCAAGTCTGGCCGGTCTAGTAGTGTCCACGGTTGGCCTACCGTGAGATGCCACAGATCCGGGTACCACGACCTCCTCGGCCAGTCTGGAGCAACGAGGATGGCGCGGTGGCTGTCGGATCTGATCCTGCGTAACACTCTGGGAAGCGGTGCCAGAGGAGGAATACGTGAGGCAGGGAAACTGCGACCAATCCTGCACTAATGCGTCTGCCGCTTTGTGATCTTGAGAACGTGCCATGAATGCCGTGACTTTGTTGTTGTGCCGGGACGCCAATAGGTCGACGTCCGGCTTCCCCCAGCGGCAACAAATCTCTTGAAACACGTCCGGTCGAAGAGACCATTCCCCTGCGTCCATGCCCTGGCGACTGAGAAAGTCTGCTTCCCAGTTTTCTACGCCCGGGATGTGAACTGCGGAGATGGTGGAGGCCGTGGCTTCCACCCACAGCAGAATCCGCCGGACTTGCTGGAAGGCTTGCCGACTGCTTGTGCCGCCTTGGTGGTTGATGTATGCCACCGCCTTGGCGTTGTCCGACTGAATTCGGATCTGCCTGCCTTCCAGCCATGGCTGGAACGCTTTTAGGGCTAGAACACTGCCCTTATCTCCAGAACATTGATCTGGAGGGAAGACTCTGCTGAGTCCATGTACCCTGAGCCCTGTGGCGGAGGAAGACTCCCTGACAGACTCGCGTCCGCCGTGACCACAGGCCAGGATGTGGGCAGGAAGGACTTTTTCCTTTGACAAGAGTGGGAAGAAGCCACCACTGAAGGGAGGCCATGGCTGCCCGAGAAGGAGCAACGTCCTTGTCGAGGGACGTCGATTTGCTGTCCCATTTGCGGAGAAAGTCCCATTAAAGTGGGCGCAGATGAATCAGCGCAAACTGAGCTGCCTCTATTGCTGCCACCAACTTCTCTAGGAAGTGCATGAGGCGCCTCAAAGGGTGTGACTGGGCTCGAAGGAACGATTGCACCTTTGTCTGTAGTGAACGCTGTTTGTCCAGCGGAAGCTTCACTATCGCTGAGAGAGTATGAAACTCCATGCCGAGATATGTCAGTGATTGGGCCGGTGTCAATTTTGACTTTAGGAAAAATTGATGAACCACCCGAATCTCTGGAGAGTCTCTAGAGCCATGTTCAGGCTGTGCTGGCATGCCACCCGAGAGGGGGCCTTGACCAGCAGATTGCCTGAGAAAGTAGGACCGCTACCACAGTTGTCATGACCTTGGTGAAGGCCCGTAGGGCTGTCACCAGGCCGAAAGTTAGTGCCACGAACTGAAGGTGTTCGTTCCCTATGTCGAAGCGCAGGAAGTGCTGATATCCTGATACAATCGGCACGTGGAGATAAGCATCCCTGATGTCGATTGATGCTAGGAAGCCTCCTTGGGCCATCAAAGGCGATGGCAAGCGGAGAGATTCCATCCGGAACCGTCAGGTTCTCTGTCCGTTGAGCAGTGTGAAGTCCAGAACGGGGCGGGGTGATCCGTCCTATCTGGTACCACGAACAAGCTGGAGTAAAAAGCCGCGACTACGTTCTTGAAGGGGAACGAGGATCGCAACTCCTCCTGCCTTCGGAGTGTTCACCGCCTGGAAACGTGCATCGGCTCGCTCGGGGGACGGAGATGCTGTGAAGCAACGAGTCGGAGGACGAGAACTGAGCTCTATCCTGTGACCGTAAGACAGAATGTCTCCTACATCGGTCTTGGACATGTGGGGACCACTCCCCTGACCTGGACCGCCATGCAGAAAAGGTTCTCTGTGCCCGGCGGAGGATGAAAATACCCTCGCCTGAGACGTCAAAGACGCTAATTGCGGAGCACAGGATGACCGCATCGATCTGAGACAGAGCAGCTGAGATAGCCTGGAGTGCCCACCCCTGCAAAGGCCGGGGCAACGGACGCGCCTATGGCTTCATAGATGGATCCCATTAGGAGTTCTATCTGTCTGTCCGTGGCATTCTTCAGCGTGGACCCGCCAGCCACTGCTACTACTGATCTAGCCGCCAGTCCAGAGACTGGAGGGCACCTTATGACACTGAGCCGAAACCTTAACAACGTCAGAGAGGAAGAGACAACGTGTGTTATAAGGCGTTCAGTAAAACGCTTGTCCGGGAAGGTGTGCTTCTGGACAGTATCTGTGCATTAGCTGGACTGGGACTGCGTTTCGTGCTGGAGTTTACCACGTAATAACTAGAGGCCACCCCAGGAACACGCTTCGTCGCAGACCGATAGAGGCCTGGGGCGATCCCGCAGTGCCCGGGCCTGTGTAAGGGGCCGGTCTGGACTGCAAACTCCTAGTCTCTTAGCCGACCATTTGTCCATAGCCTGAGACATGGATAGTGAAAATGACCCAGAGAGTTTCTCAGCAAAGCTGTAACTCTGTCCCTGCCGCCTGGACAGGGAACGCCGGCGAAGTTTTCATCATGCAAACTCTGTCGCTGTCATCTGTGCAGTGCCCGTAATATAGGCGCACAAGAGGCTAAAATAAGCCAGTGTCTTGGCACCCTTACTCTTTAAGAGCAGACAACAGCCTGTCGTCCGCAGAGTAATCAGTGAGGGTATACAGCCAAAAACAAATAATGCTGCCGAACAGTGAAATCATATACCATATAAATAAACACATATCTATATATATATACACTGCGGCACCAAGGGGGGGGACAACACCCTAGGAAGCCCACCTTTGAAAAACTGGTGCCCCCCAGTGCTCAGTGAGGGGGAAGGAGGATAGCAACGTATGCTCCAGCCCTCCCTACGTTATGATGCAGGGCTCTGTCTGCGGGAATCTGGTGGTCTATAGTGATCAGTGAGGGGGGGCGGAGGACAGCGAGGTGTGCTCCAGCCCTCACTGTCGGCAACATACCGACCATCCCGCCCTTCTCCCTGACTGGCAGGTTCAGGGGCGGGAGTTTAACACACTAGGCCGCAAAAGCCGGGGACTAAAGTAAAAACCGCGGCCGGCAAACAGGCACGGTCGGCGCGGTAGTCCCGGACAAATAATGCACACCGCAGTCGCAGCTGCGTCTGAGGCCAAGGTGCTTCATGCACCGTGCCAACGGGGACACAGAGTACCTGTAGCTGCAGGGTGTCCCTGACGATACTCCGTCTCCTGTCCGGCAGGGGCTGTGGATGTGGCTTGTAGCCCCCAGATTCTCTGCCCCGGGTCTCCCTCAGCTGCAGCCAGAAGTTGCTGAAAAACATGGCTGACGGCGTTCTCTGAGGAGGAGGGAGGCGTGGGCGTAGTCACAAAAAAGTGCGGGAATCTGGTGCCTCAGCGTGGGTAGTGAGGGGGGCGGAGGACAGCTCAATGTACTACAGCCCTCACTGTCGGCGTCATACCGACCGTCCCGCCCTTTTCCCTGACTGGCAGGTCTGGGGGCGGGAGAATCCCATACTAGGCCGCAAAAGCCGGGGATTAAAGTTGAAATCGCGGCCGGCCGGCAGTGCACGGTCGGCGCGGTAGTCCCGGACCCACACGCACGCCGCAGTCGCTGCAGCGTCTGGGCCCAAGGTGCTTTATGCGCCGTCCCAACGGGGACACAGAGCACCTGGAATATGCGGTACTAGGCCGCAGAAGCCGGGGACTAGAGTATAAGCGCGGCCGGCCACAAGCGCGGTCAGCGCGGTAGTCCCGGCGCACTAACACGCCCAGCAGTGCTGCAGCGTGTATGACACAAGCGCTCCATGCGCCGTCCCCAAGGGGACACAGAGTACCTCACAGTAGCAGGGCCATGTCCCTGACGATGCCCAGCTCCTGTCCAGCAGATTTCCAGGGGCTGCGGAGGGAACACGGTCCCAGTGTCTGGAGACCGATTATGGATCCCACTTCACCCAGAGCCCTGCAGGGATGGGGAAGGAAAACAGCATGTTGGCTCCTGCCTATGTACCCGCAATGGGCACCTCAACCTTAACAACACCGCCGACCAGAGTGGGGTGAGAAGGGAGCATGCTGGGGGCCCTATATGGGCCCACTTTTCTTCCATCCGAAATAGTCAGCAGCTGCTGCTGACTAAGTTGTGGAGCTATGCGTGCATGTGTGCCTCCTTCGCACAAAGCTTAAAAACTGAGGAGCCCGTGATGCACGGGAGGGTGTATAGCAGAGGGGAGGGGTTTACACTTTTAAGTGTAATACTTTGTGTGGCCTCCGGAGGCAGTAGCTATACACCCCAATTGTCTGGGTCTCCCAATGGAGCGACAAAGAAAACAGCACTTGGATGAATCATGGATGGCATACGTGTGCCACCTGTTTTTTATTGACTTATTCCCTTAAAGTGGCCAGTTTAAGCCACAAACCAGATCAATGACAGGCACATCTACTTTAGGCCTCTTTCACACGTCTGTGAAAATCACGCACATTTTTCACGGATGTGTCAAAGGTGCGTATTGTCCTCCGTGTGCCATGTTTATGGCACACGTATGTTCTCCATGTGCTATTCATGATAGCACACGGAGAACGGGAACTTTCTGCTCACCTGTCCCTGGTGTAGCTGTCTGTGGTTCTGATCTCCGGTCCTGCCGACTCCCCACTGCTGCTGCTTCCGGACCGCAGTGGAGTAAATGAACGGGGGTCGGAAGCAAGTGCCAGCAGCAGCAGAGACAGCAGGACTGGGGAAGGCGAGTATAGAAATTCCTTTTAATTCAGACACGTGTGTTTTCCTCAGTGCGTGTCACATGGATCATATCTGTGCGGTCCGTGAGGGGTCCATGTAACACCCATGATGCCGGAGAAAAACGGACATATCTATGTCTGGAGCACACAGTCCATGGCAAAACACGCATGTGAGTGCAGACCCATTGATTTTAATGGGTCTACTACGTGTGCCCGTGTCTCCGGCACGTGAGGAAACAGACCAAACATGTGCCGGAGACACGGACGTGTGAAAGATGCCTTAAGGCCGCTTTACACGCTGTGATATCGTTAACGATATCGCTAGCGTGCGTACCCGCCCCCATCAGTTGTGCGACACGGGCAAATCGCTGCCCGTGGCGCACAACATCGCTCAGACCAGTCACATGTACTTACCTGCCTAGCGACGTCGCTGTAACCAGCGAATCGCCTCTTTTCTAAGGGGTCGGTTCGTTCGGTGTCACATCGACATCACTAAGCGGGCGCCCAATAGAAGCAGAGGGGCGGAGATGAGCGGGACGTACCATCCCGCCCACCTCCTTCCTTCCTCATGGCGGAGCGGTCGCAGGTAAGGTGAGGTTCCTCGTTCCTGCGGTGTCATACATAGCGATGTGTGCTATCGCAGGAATGACGAGCTACATCGTACAAGCAGCAGCAACGATAAGGCTGCTTTCACACATCAGTTTTTTTGCAATCAGGCACAATCCGACGCTTTGCAGAAAAAACGCATCCGTTTTCTTTTGCCGCCGGATGCGTTTTTTCCTCATAGACTTGCATTAGCGCCAGATTGTGCTGCATGGCCTTGCATTGCGTCCGGTTATTGCCGGATGCGGCATATTTAGCCAATGCGGCAGCCGGATGGAACGTTGCTTGCAGCGTTTGTCTGCGGCGAAAAATCGCATCGCGCTGGATCCGGTGCGATGCGGCACGATTTACAATGCAAGCCTATGGACGCCGGATGCAACGTCCTGTGGCAAAAAAACGCATCCAGTTGGCGGATGCGTTTTTTTGAACTGCGCATGCTCAGTATCAAACCGGATCCGTTGCATAGATTTTTGATCTGGATTGAGCCTGATGCAAAAAAACTGATGTGTGAAAGCAGACTAATTGTGAATAGGGGGGCATGTCACCGACTAGCGATTTTGAACGTTTTTGCGACGATTCAAAATCGCTCATAGGTGTCACATGCAACGACATCGCTAAAGCGGCCGGATGTGCGTCACAAATTCCGTGACCCCAACGAGATCGCTTGGGCGATGTCGTAGCGTGTAAAGCGGCCTTTAACACTTGAAGTCCCAGAGAGGGGTCATTTAACATTTCTACCATTGGAACCCTATGGAGCTCGAAATTCTTGGGACTTCTAGTGTTAATGTCCTGAGAACAATTGGCACACATAAAATAATGGCCGTACAGTAGAGAAAATAAGTATTTGATACACTGACGATTTTGAAAGCTTTCCCACCTACAAAGAATGGAGAAAAGCACTCCCAAAGTATGATGTGTCCCCCCTATGCTCCACGGTTGTACTCATCCGTCTTCCTCCAAACACGGCGAGTGGAGTTGAGAACAAAATAACTTTTGGTCTCATCTGACCACATGACCTTCTCCCGTGCTTCCTCTGGATCATCCAGATGGTCATTGGCAAACTTCCAACGGGCCTTGACATGTGCTGGCGTGAGCAGGGGATTTTAATCCATGATGGCGTAATGTGTTTTAATAATAGTAGTCTTTAGAGACTATGGTCCCAGCTCTCTTCAGGTCATTGACTAGGTCCTCCCATGTAGTTCTGGGCTAATTCTTCACCATGTGGGTGTGCCAGGTCCTCCCATATAGTTCTGGGCTAATTCCTGACCCTGTGGGTGTGCCAGGTCCTCCCATGTAGTTCTGGGCCGATTCCTGACCCTGTGGGTGTGCCAGGTCCTCCCATGTAGTTCTGGGCTGATTCCTGACCCTGTGGGTGTGCCAGGTCCTCCCATGTAGTTCTGGGCTGATTCCTGAGCCTGTGGGTGTGCCAGGTCCTCCCATGTAGTTCTGGGCTGATTGCTGACCCTGTGGGTGTGCCAGGTCCTCCCATGTAGTTCTGGGCTAATTCCTGACCCTGTGGGTGTGCCAGGTCCTCCCATGTAGTTCTGGGCTGATTACTGACCCTGTGGGTGTGCCAGGTCCTCCCATGTAGTTCTGGGCTGATTACTGACCCTGTGGGTGTGCCAGGTCCTCCCATGTAGTTCTGGGCTAATTCTTCACCCTGTGGGTGTGCCAGGTCCTCCCATGTAGTTCTGGGCTGATTCCTGACCCTGTGGGTGTGCCAGGTCCTCCCATGTAATTCTGGGCTGATTCCTGACCCTGTGGGTGTGCCAGGTCCTCCCATGTAGTTCTGGGCTGATTCCTGACCCTGTGGGTGTGCCAGGTCCTCCCATGTAGTTCTGGGCTGATTCCTGACCCTGTGGGTGTGCCAGGTCCTCCCATGTAGTTCTGGGCTAATTCCTGACCCTGTGGGTGTGCCAGGTCCTCCCATGTAGTTCTGGGCTGATTCCTGACCCTGTGGGTGTGCCAGGTCCTCCCATGTAGTTCTGGGCTGATTCCTGACCCTGTGGGTGTGCCAGGTCCTCCCATGTAGTTCTGGGCTGATTCCTGACCCTGTGGGTGTGCCAGGTCCTCCCATGTAGTTCTGGGCTGATTCCTGACCCTGTGGGTGTGCCAGGTCCTCCCATGTAGTTCTGGGCTGATTCCTGACCCTGTGGGTGTGCCAACAAACTACTGAATGCGCAGCATCAGAGGCATGGTCACTCTCGCATCTCTGCTGCCACTGCTGGTTTTCGTCTCACTGCGCATGATCAGAAGCCCCCGGACGTCCTGTCATGCAGATTATGAAGCTGGGTGTATGCCTCCCGGCTTCAAACAGGTGTAGTGAACATAACCGAATGTCCGGGGACTTCTGATCATGCGCACTGACTATGCCCAGCATTATGAGGTGCAGTAGACACGGTATGCCCGTCACTGCCGATGAGGACGCTGGCAGTGGGCATTAAATAGCATGTTAGTATGCCCCAGTGGGTGTACTAACATGCTAATAGGGCAGACTGAGTGCAGGAAATCATGCCCTTGTGACTAGTCCCCTTCGCTCATTAGCATACGATATAAGATCTTTAGAAATCCTTTTTCTAAAGATCTCTTTATCTATGCTAGTATATACAGGGAACGCTAGACAGGGATTAGCAATATGCACAGAGAACTGCTTGTGGCTCTGGGTGCATCTGGTATTCACATCTCCAAGATCCTATCCCAATATGTAGTAGGTGTAATAATATTATTAATTATTATTATTATTATTATTATTAATAATAATAATGTTAGGAAATACCTCCAATTAGAAATGTAGTATAGTTCTGATTACGTATGTCACTTACCTCATGTGCAGGACATTATAGTATCTTAGGTATTCATGGTTACGACCACTACCAAATGCAACTGAGTAGTTGTAACCATGGATACCTAAGTTGCAATGGCCTGCATGAGGTAAGTGACATACCTAATCAGGAGAACTATACTACATTTCTAATTGGAGGTATTTGCTAATATTATACCCCTTTAATCCCAACGGAGAAATGGATATGAGTGAAATGCGATGTGTACATAGCTTTAAAGGGACTTCTGACCGGCTCTCCGAAGGCGAACACCAGACCCATTTGTCCTATGGGTGACACCTGCATCCACTTTGTTTACGCATATTGTTGGGGGGGGGGGGCTCCAGTGTGTAAAGGCATATTGTTGGGGGGGGGGGGGCTCCAGTGTGTAAAGGCATATTGTTGGGGGGGGGGGGGGCCTCCGGTGTGTAAAGGCATATTGTTGGGGGGGGGGGGGCCTCCGGTGTTTAAAGGCATATTGTTGGGGGGCCTCCGGTGTTTAAAGGCATATTGTTGGGGGGCCTCCGGTGTTTAAAGGCATATTGTTGGGGGGCCTCCGGTGTTTAAAGGCATATTGTTGGGGGGCCTCCGGTGTTTAAAGGCATATTGTTGGGGGGCCTCCGGTGTTTAAAGGCATATTGTTGGGGGGCCTCCGGTGTTTAAAGGCATATTGTTGGGGGGCCTCCGGGGTTTAAAGGCATATTGTTGGGGGGCTTGGGTGGCAACCCATTATAAGACCCTGGGGAGGGGAATGTTCACAGTCTCCATGCCTGTCTAGAGCTCAGTGATCTATCCTATAATAACACAATGTATATACTGCTGCACATTTAGCACCTGGCCATGGCTAGCTGGGCACTGGAGGACACATCCCCACACACCCTCTCCCTGGCCCTTGTGCAGCACTGGGGGGCGACACTGACACAGTATACACTTTTCCAGTGTAAGTACACTGCACAGCCTTCTGCCACGCACGGAGGAGCCGCTTATCCACCCTCCCTCCTCCTGGCACCCAGGACCCACAGTCAGGCTCCCATACAGCTCCTACCTCCTCGGTGTATGAGGACGGCTCCCTCTTTATCAAGTTCTGCAGCTGCGGAAGGTTGTTCGGTAGCTTGTTATTATTTCTCCCGGACATGATGAAGGCTTTTCAGAAGCAGCACTTCCCGGAATCCGTACAGCTGAGCGGTAGTCGTCAATATCCTATCCAGTACACGTGTGCGCACACTAGGAGGCTGCCATGTTGGATTCCCCCCTCCCGTCTGTGTTGACCGTGACGTCAGAACGGCAAGCCGAACAGGACAAAATTATTCTATTGCGCGCACAGCGCCATCTAGTGGTGCAACAGGATATAACTTACTGCAGGTACTGTTACAGTCTACTGGCTAACACGGTACAAAGATATATTTTACCTGCAGGTACAGTAACATGATGTGACGAGTCTACCAGTGGGATGAAATTTATCACAGTGCGTGTCGTATGGCTCAATAATTTTTGTTTTTTTCCCCATATTCCAAAGCTCATCTCATTGTTAGGCTATGTGCGCTTTAAATCGCTGCAGAAATGTCCGTAGTGAAGCCGATTCCATGCGCTCTGCCTGCAGCCCCTCCCATAGACAGAGCAGGAGCTGCCGGCAAAGCGCACGGAAGAAGTGACATGTCACTTCTTTTTGCGCAGCGCTTCGGCAGTAGCCGAAGCGCTGCGCTCTAAAACGCCA
The DNA here is from genome assembly GCF_048569485.1 of Anomaloglossus baeobatrachus. Taxonomy (NCBI): domain Eukaryota; kingdom Metazoa; phylum Chordata; class Amphibia; order Anura; family Aromobatidae; genus Anomaloglossus; species Anomaloglossus baeobatrachus. The sequence goes on along the minus strand of NC_134353.1, from coordinate 322,667,276 downwards.
CGTGCGCACGGCCCCTGCACAATCTCCATAGACTGTGCAGGGGACGCAGGACGCATGCAGTTACGCTGCGCTACAAAGCGCAGCGTAACTGCATGTATTTATGTGGCGCCCCTGACCTGGTCAGGCACCACTGAGTACTGCACCCATGCTGGGGACAGTACAATACAGGTAATCCAGAAGGCTGACAGGGGTGTGGAACACAGGCGCATAGTGATCAGGTCTCACACATGTACCCATGAGAGGACCCCTGGGGATCCCAGGAGGGGGCAAGCCTTCACCTTCACTGGAATAGTGGAGGGGGTAGAGCCTCCATCTCCTCTCAAGGGGTGTGGTGGAGAGTCTGGTTGCTAGGTGGCGTAGGCAAGAACAGGAGAGGAGGAGGAGTGAGCCAGTTCAGTGTAGAGTCCAGGGAGCTCAAGTGAGGAGCAGATCCCTGGAGCTGTGCAATCTGACAGCGTCCGCGCAGTGGCTACTGACGAGGGAGAACGGTCAACTAGGAGTGCTGCCTGAAAGCCAGCTTCAGCTAGGGAGTGCAACGGAGTGGGAAGTAAGGAGACTGCTAGAGAGCACCAGGCCCAACCGGGCGGCAGATCCCGAAGCGGGGATAGATTCAACTTTCTTCTGCTAAACCTGCCGGTGTGGGGCTCTTAAAGCCCACACCACAACACTACAAAAGCCGCAGCCACGTAACCACAAGTTAGGGCCCATAGGTCATAGGAGGCAAGAGGCTGGAGTGGCCTGGTCCGGGGAACAAGCACACGGCGAAACAAGAAGGGGAGAGAGGCTTGGAGCATCTTCCCTGGGTGACCCCCATAGGGACTCAAAGTCGGGGTTACCCCAAACCACCAAGGGCTAAGGAAGGCGAGTCAGTAGTCACCCTCATAAAGTCAGCCTGAAGGATACCTGGTTCCACCTGGTTCGTCCCAGCTACGCCCGGGTTACTCACCCTGCCATCAAATGTGAGTAAAAACCCTGAAAGACACTCTGCCTGTGTGGTCATTCTGCGACTTGTAGTACTACAAACCTACACCGGGCCCTGGGGCTTGCCTCACTCTCAGGAGGCTACTACATCCGACTGCACCCACCATCAGCCCCAGGCGACCCCTAACCTGCAGTGGCGGTCCCCACTGACCGCAATACTGAGAGTGGCGTCACGATCAAACAAGAAGATTTCCTACCAGTGACGGAGATCCAGCAACGTGGAGTCCCTGAAGGTAATGCACCGACACCGACACAGCACCTGCGGGGCTCCACATCTGGCGTCACGAACAGGATAAGGACTAGACCTGTTCAGACAGGTGACCATGTGCCTAGGCGGTCCGCTTGAAAAATTGGAAGCGCCGCCATATTGCCACCATGAAAAGCGCGCTGAAAAACAACAGCAGCCCGCGCTGGGAGAAGTTACCGCCCACGAAGAGGCGTGGCTACCCAGAGATCCCCTGCAGAGTTCTGACCTTGCCGGCTATGAGAGCGGAAGCGTCCAGAAACGGCGGGAGAGAAGGGAAGCCACAAACCTGCTGCTGCGGAGAGCAGAAATGGAATCCAGACGCGGATACCCAGAACCAGGCTCTGCTGCCTGGTGGTGCCGGGAGCTCGCCCTCTTCTGTGATCAGCTGGAGGCCAGGATTATGCGACGGCTCTATGAGGAACGCAAGGAGCTCCTGGAGATGGCTGCAGCGGTCCGGACCTATGAGGAGAGAGCCGCGCGGAGCCTGCCGGATCGAGCGGCGACGACGATTCAGACCCCGATGGGTGAGTCCGGTGTTGCCCCGGCTAGAACAAGAGCCCCGACCCTAGCTGCTACGACCGCGGTCCCAGAGGAAGCGCCCGGTGCGGCGACGCTGAGTGAGGCCGCAGCCACGCTAGGTGCGGCCCGCCAAGCCCAGGCCGCTGCAGCGATGCCCCGCCTGTCCCGCAGGGCTCCGACCACCACGGCAGTGCTCATCCGTGCTGCAGGTGTGACGCTGACCCAGGCTGCCACCCTGCTAAACCCGGTCCGCCAAGACCCCAACGCAGCAGCGACGCTCGTCCGCGCCGCAAGTGATATGCTGAACCAGGCCGCAGCCCCGCCGGGTGCAGCCCGCCAAGCTCCGATCACTGCAGCGACGCCCGGCTCAGCCTGCACGGACCCCATCGAGGCTGCGACGCCAAGTGAGACCGCGGCTGCAGTGTCCAGTCCGGCCCGCCAGGAACCGGCCGCGACAGAAACGCCAATCCAGGCCGCCGCCATGCCAGGCGCGGCCCGCCAAGACCAGGCCGCCGCCATGCCGGGCGCGGCCCGCCAAGACCAGGCCGCCGCCATGCCAGGCGCGGCCCGCCAAGACCAGGCCGCCGCCATGCCGGGCGCGGCCCGCCAAGACCAGGCCGCCGCCATGCCAGGCGCGGCCCGCCAAGACCAGGCCGCCGCCATACAGGGCGCGGCCCGCCAAGAGATTGCATCACTATTTTCCCCGGCCTGCGAGGCCAGAGCAGACACCGCTCCCCAGTCCAGAGAGGTCCCTGCTAGGAAGACCCTGATAGGAGAGGACCCCGAATACTGGAAGCTGAAGGCTGACCTAGAGGCCCAGTTCCCACAAGAGATGGTGGATCGGTACCTGCTCCCTCCGTATACCCCCAAGGAGATTCAGGCAACCCCTGCAGCTGCGCCGGAGAGTCCACCGCCTGGGCCAGCTGAAGAACACTCATCCCCAACGCTGCCACAACCAGGGTGCAGCGAAGAACTAAGGGGGAGGGGAGGCCAGGAAGCTGAGGGGCTGACTCCGACTCCAGTGCCACCAGCAGTGGACCCATACCCAGAGCCAGAGATGCTGCCCTATTCTCGCTGGGATGAGGAAGATCTGACACCGTCTGCAGACGAAGATCAGCCCAAAGACCTCACCTGGGAGCCTGCAGGCATGAATCCAGCCCGCAAGACACGGCGCAGCAGAACACAGGTTGCTCCAGCACCACAGTCTCCAGAGCAGAGAGAGGTCACGGTCAGAGACCTGGAGGAGAAAAGGTGCCTAAGAAGGTCCAAAGCCCAGGCCAGAGGACCCCTGTGTTATGGCGTAGTGGAAGATTTCAACTTGAAAAGTGGTTATGGATTCATTGTAGCCCCTGGCATCAAGGAGGGGATATTTGTTAACAGGAGAGATGTAAGCGCTCATCTGCCTAGAGGACACCCTGGCAGAAACCTAAAGATGGGGGATTCAGTACAATTCACTATGCATGAAGGCGAAAGAGGACTGTACGCGCTTGACGTAGCGTTATGTCCCAGCAAACCTTACAGCCATCCCATGCTACAAGAAAGACAAGAAAGACAAGAAAGACAAGAAAGACAAGAAAGACAAGAAAGACAAGAAAGAAAAGACAAAGATAAAGATCCTACAGATGAAACAACCAAAGACAAAGATCCTACAGATGAAACAACCACGGACGACGACGGAGAGCAAGAAAGTCACAGGTGCCGGTGCCCTACATGCCCACGCCCTGGTGAAATAGAGGAGTAGAGTAAAGTAAAGAAAGAAGTACAGAAGTTAAAGTTTTGAAAAGTTTTGTTTTGCAACGTTTAAGAATGTGCCCACAAAAACTATTGTGAGAAATAAACTTTAAGGCTATGAACTTGCTATAGCCACAAACTCTCGCAGTGTAAATAGTTACACCAGTGGCACCACCACCAGGGCCAGCCTGTTTAGGGGCTTGGCTCGTCTGCAACCAGGGGGGCCCGTCCGTAGAAAAGGGCCTTGGCTCACCTGCGACCAGAGAGCACGCCTGTTTATGGGGCCTTGGCTCACCACCACAAAGAGGGTACCTGGTCAGCACCAACTGTGGAGGCCGCCTCTACATCCTGCCAGAAGGGGCTGAGGGCGCGGATCCACCAGGCCAGGTAGACCCTGAAACCACCAGCCCATGAAAGCCGCCTCTACATCCTGCCAGAAGTGGCTGAAGTCGCGGCCAACGGGAGAGGAAGATTGGAGGAAAGGTCTGGGGAAGTAGGTGGCCCAGACCTGGTTACCAAAAGGACCGGTGACCTGCCTCCTGAGAGGGTTTTGGGTGGGTTAACGGACTTGTGGGTGGAGGGTGGTGATGTCTGATACCTGGTGCTTTTAAATGTTTTACATGTTTTAATGTTTTATGCATTTTAAAATGTTGTCTTGCAGCCCGAGGACGTGCTGGTGATAACTAAGGGGGAATGTGGCGCCCCTGACCTGGTCAGGCACCACTGAGTACTGCACCCATGCTGGGGACAGTACAATACAGGTAATCCAGAAGGCTGACAGGGGTGTGGAACACAGGCGCATAGTGATCAGGTCTCACACATGTACCCATGAGAGGACCCCTGGGGATCCCAGGAGGGGGCAAGCCTTCACCTTCACTGGAATAGTGGAGGGGGTAGAGCCTCCATCTCCTCTCAAGGGGTGTGGTGGAGAGTCTGGTTGCTAGGTGGCGTAGGCAAGAACAGGAGAGGAGGAGGAGTGAGCCAGTTCAGTGTAGAGTCCAGGGAGCTCAAGTGAGGAGCAGATCCCTGGAGCTGTGCAATCTGACAGCGTCCGCGCAGTGGCTACTGACGGGGGAGAACGGTCAACTAGGAGTGCTGCCTGAAAGCCAGCTTCAGCTAGGGAGTGCAACGGAGTGGGAAGTAAGGAGACTGCTAGAGAGCACCAGGCCCAACCGGGCGGCAGATCCCGAAGCGGGGATAGATTCAACTTTCTTCTGCTAAACCTGCCGGTGTGGGGCTCTTAAAGCCCACACCACAACACTACAAAAGCCGCAGCCACGTAACCACAAGTTAGGGCCCATAGGTCATAGGAGGCAAGAGGCTGGAGTGGCCTGGTCCGGGGAACAAGCACACGGCGAAACAAGAAGGGGAGAGAGGCTTGGAGCATCTTCCCTGGGTGACCCCCATAGGGACTCAAAGTCGGGGTTACCCCAAACCACCAAGGGCTAAGGAAGGCGAGTCAGTAGTCACCCTCATAAAGTCAGCCTGAAGGATACCTGGTTCCACCTGGTTCGTCCCAGCTACGCCCGGGTTACTCACCCTGCCATCAAATGTGAGTAAAAACCCTGAAAGACACTCTGCCTGTGTGGTCATTCTGCGACTTGTAGTACTACAAACCTACACCGGGCCCTGGGGCTTGCCTCACTCTCAGGAGGCTACTACATCCGACTGCACCCACCATCAGCCCCAGGCGACCCCTAACCTGCAGTGGCGGTCCCCACTGACCGCAATACTGAGAGTGGCGTCACGATCAAACAAGAAGATTTCCTACCAGTGACGGAGATCCAGCAACGTGGAGTCCCTGAAGGTAATGCACCGACACCGACACAGCACCTGCGGGGCTTCACATCTACACAACGTGCGCACATAGCCTTAGACGTGTGTAATTGCAATGAAAGGCTATGTGCGCACGTTGCGTACAGTTCACTGCAGAAATTTCTGCAGCGATCTGAAGAGCACATGTGCGCTTTAAATCGCTGCTACAAAGCGCAGCGTAAATGCATGTATTTACGCAACGTGCGCACATAGCCAAAGCATTTGACAATAAAGCACTCTGGACACCTCAATGCTGAGGGCAGGCAGTTACCAACAATCTGATTCCCACATTTCGACTGTCTCGATTTTTCAGAACCAATCCCAGCAAATTTGATATATGCAGAGATTTCAATCTGGGAGAACCCTTTATAGGTTCCCACCCGATCACCCCAAAAACAAGAGAGGCAATTAGAGTGTATAACTTGTATAGTTTATCACAAAAGTGAGTACACCCCACACATCATTGTAAATATTTTATTCTTTTAATGGGACAACACTGGAGATATGACACTTTCAGTGTAGTCAGTGTACGGCTTGTGAAACGGTAAATTTGGTGTTCCCTCTTAATAACTCAACACACAGCCATTACCCCCATCACAACCTATGACGTACCCATACATAATGGTTGAGAAGGAGTTCCTGACCTATCACGTATGGGTACGTTATGGCAATCGTGTGGGGCACAGGAGCTGTTCCCATGTGATCTCTGCTGCAAGCTCGGTTTACGTGACAGCCGACAGACCCTAAATACCATGATCAATATCGTTCCCAACATTTAGGAGGCTGGGAGAAAGAGGGAACTCCCTCTCCCGTCCAATCGGCAACCCTGCGACGTCATTTCAAGGACTCAATTTTTGCCATGGCAAGATGAGATCGTCATGACGACTTCCAGGTCAGCCAGCTACAGCAAGCCTGTTAGACCATGCCAGGAGCATGGTAGCTTCTGTCACTGCATCACTGACAGGTGTAATGTAGTGCCATGCTTGTGTATTACAATACATTATACCAGCAATCAGAACAATAAAAGTTAATGTCCCATATAGGGACTAAGTAAAAAAGTTTAAAAAAAAAGTGTAAAAAAAATCAAAAACTAAAGAACAAAAAAATGAAAATAATAAATCAATAAATATACATGTTTATGTAAAAAAAAACCTATACAAAAAAAAGTGCACACATTTTACATTGCTGCATCTGGGGCAACCCGATCTATAAAACTGTGACACCAGTTAATCCCTTCAGTGAACACTGTAAAAAAAGCAAAAAAGTGGAATAAAACGCGATCAAAAAGTCATATATAACTAAAAATGGTACCACTGAAAATGTCATCTTGTCCAGCAAAAAAACAAGCCACCAAACAGCTCTATCAGGGAAAAAAAAAAGCTATAGCTCTCAGAACACAGCAATGCAAAACCAGTTTTATTTCTATAAAATTGATTTTATGGTGTTAAAGCGGAAAAACAAAAAAGAACAAAAAAAATATAAATTTGGTATGGCTGTAATCGTACAGACCCGAAGAATAGAGCTGATGGAATCGTGTAAATAAATACCGTAATAAAAAAATCCTAAATTGATATTTCTTCTTGATTCTGCCTCACAAAAAAAGAATAGAAAGCAATCAAAAAACAGAATGTGGCCCAAAATGGTACCAATAAAAACTCCAACAACTCATTCCACAAAAAAACTAAGCCCTCACATGACTCTGTTGGCACAAAAATAAAAAAAACTATAGCCTTCAAAATACAGTAATGCAATAATACTTTATTTTGTAAAAAAAGTGTTTTTTACCATGATAGTAGCCAAACAAACAAAAAAAAACTATATAAATCTGGTATCATCAAGAAATATAGTGAGCAAATGGAGTGTGTAAATGTCCAAAAACTAGTCATGAATCAATAGTCACCCTTTTTGCATTAAAGTTAAGTTTTATTAAGCAAATAGATTAATACAAAAAGGTTTAAAAACATTTTCCATACAAAAATACAATACTGTCATGAACAGAGCAAGAAGTGCAATTGTGGGAACAATCAGAGGGAAAATAGCCCATGATGAAACACTCGCCGACACTCTAGATAGGGGGGTGTACTTGTTACGGTTGCTGTGGCACTGGAGTCTATGTCCAGATTTCTTGCTACTGCACATGTGCGAGCACTGGAGACTATGTCCAGATTTCTTGCTACTGCACGCACATGTGCAAGCACTGGAGACTAAGTCCTATCTTGGAGCCATTGCACATGTGCGGGTGACATCATCGCTGACACGAGGTCACATGTCTCTGACACCTTCTATGCCGATTGGCTGCTGGTCATGTGCTTGTGACACGTGGTCACATGTCTCTGACACCTTCTATGCCGATTGGTCGCTGGCCATGTGCTTGTGACGCTTTGCTCGGTGATAGGCCAGCGTGACGTCATTCCTGTCGTTCTGGCAGCGGATTGGCTCTGGTGTCCTCCATCTTGGATGAGGCACAGAGTCTATATAAGACCCTGCCGCACGCCGCACGGTGCTCAGTCCTCTTGGTTCATGCATGAGAGTAGACGCTCTGTGCACGTTCCTCTAGGCATCTCTCTGTCTATGCTAGGTGAGCGCTACCGGCAGGGTAGTGGTCTTATACCTTACAGCTTCGGCTGCAGTCCGTATCCTTACCTCTTAGGGGAGCGGACATAGGCAGGTGCCTGAGGCACATGGTCTGGCTGGGCCTTGTGATTCTACTCGTAGGTGGACGTTGCCGCTAGGGTAACGTTCCTTATACTGCGTCTGGCAGTTGTTCGTATCCTCGCACACTAGGGGAGCGAACAGAGGTAGGAGCTTTGTGCGGCTTGTGCTGCTGTCCGTCTCTTTTGCACCACTAGAAGAGCGGACCTAGGCAGGTGCCATATCTAGTGGTTCGTGTCCTCGCACACTAGTGGAGCGAACGCAGGTAGGAGCTTTGTGCGGCTTACGCTGCTGTCCGTCTCTTTTGCACCACTAGAAGAGCGGACCTAGGCAGGTGCCATATCTAGTGGTTCGTGTCCTCGCACACTAGTGGAGCGAACGCAGGTAGGAGCTTTGTGCGGCTTATGCTGCTGTCCGTCTCTTTTGCACCACTAGAAGAGCGGACCTAGGCAGGTGCTGCCATATCTAGTGGTTCGTGTCCTCGCACACTAGTGGAGCGAACGCAGGTAGGAGCTTTGTGCGGCTTATGCTGCTGTCCGTCTCTTTTGCACCACTAGAAGAGCGGACCTAGGCAGGTGCCATATCTAGTGGTTCGTGTCCTCGCACACTAGTGGAGCGAACGCAGGTAGGAGCTTTGTGCGGCTTACGCTGCTGTCCGTTTCCTGGCACCACTAGAGGAACGGACCTAGGTAGGTGCATTTCACACTCACTGCCTTTGTCTCTGTGATTATTAACAGAGACCATTCCACACACCCTCCAAGTAAGGGAGGAATTGCCTTATTTACTAATTATATTCCTCTGTGAGTTTAACAGAGGTATTGCACTCTGCAATAGTCTGCAGCAGAGTCTTTGCACGGTGGACCCTGACTGTCTGTTACTCCTTTAGGTTTTATTATCAGACAGCCCCCCGTAACAGTACTATACAAATAAACTCAGTGGTTTATAATTCTGAAGCAGTGTAGAAATAAAGCTAAATCATAAGCAATACTACCAAAAGGCCACAAGGTGGTGCTGGTGAGCTGGGACGTACCACATTATACTGTAGTGTAGATAAATTTAGACACATTGTGAATGAAAATCTGCAGCTAAACAGGATATTATAAGCAATGCACTAACCGGAATCACTTATCCCGTGAGCTACGCTTAATGGTGAAGTAGTAGCTATCAGCTAAGGGAGGGAAGGAAGGGAGAGAATAGGGAATCTGTCCGGGATCCTCCCTGTGACCGTAATTTTTTGCATCAAACCACTTTGTTTTTAATTTGCACTTTGTTGGTTTAATGAAATAAAGTATTGAATTTTATGGTGGGGCTTGAGTTTTTTGAGGTGTACAAAGGAGGGATTCCTCACTGCTTCCCGGCTGACCGGACCACTGTAACCTGGGACCATAACAACTGAACAGTCAAAGGAAAAGGAAACTACCAGCCTGTGTCGTCCAGTTACTGTCAGTGTCCTGAGCACCGCTCCCCAGTGTACAATACCATAAACTACCACCCTATCACCATCCCTGGGGCCTGCTCCACCTGTGGGGAGCTAAACCATTCTAGCTGCGACACCATCCGCCCCGAGAGGACAGCACCTGCAGTGGCGGCTAATCCCTGGCCGCACACCACAGGTGGCGTCACGAGACAAACAACCATCATCATCCTCCATTTTATTGTACGCCTCGGGGCCATGAACCTGGGCAGGGCTATCCGTGACATCCCCAAACCCGAAGTTACCGGCCCGACGACGAGTAGAGTTAACCCCTTACCCCGTGGGTGCTACAACTTATACTGTTCATTTTCTCCTATTACCCTTTTTGAGATCTAAAATTTTGGGGCCAAAGCAAAATTTTAGTGGAAAGAATGGTATTTTTTTATTTTTACAGCCCATTGTTATACGACTCCGTGAATCATCTGAGGGTTAAAATTGCTCACTACTCCTGCAGGTGAATTCCTTGAGAGGTGTAGTTTCTAGAGTTGGTTCTTTTGTGGGGAGTTCCTGCTGTTTTGTCATGTCAGGTGTTCTTCAAATGGCGCTCCTTCCCTTCCGATCCCTCCCTTGCGCCCAAACAGTAATTTTCCATTACACATGAGGTACTAGTGTACTCAGGAGAAATTGCTCAACAAATTCTATGGTGAATTTTCCCTTGTCAAACTTGTGAAAATAGAAAGCTTTGGGCTAAAACAACATTTTTGTTGTACAAATTTAATTTTTATTTTCACGGCTCAACGTTTTAAAATGCTGTGAAGCACCTGGAGGTTCAAGGTGCTCACTGCACATCTAGATAAATTCCTTGAAGGGTTTAATTTCCAAAACATGGTCACTTGTGGGGGTTTCTACTGTCTAGGTACATCAGGGGCTCTCCAAACATAGTATGGCGTTTGTGACGGGGTGTACATCAGAGCAAAGAGAGACAACAGGCCGAGGATGATCCAACAGGTTTACTAACAGGAATACAGGAACAGCACACGACAAGTCCAAATAAAACAGATTCGGGGGCACCTCCCGATAATCCAAAGTGCCAGATCACAACGTAATAGTCCTTTTCAGAGTCCCAGAAATCCCACACAATCCCACGGGCCGCCACACAGGCCTAGCTCCGTCCGTGTCCACAGCCACCCAGGCTGGGGCTCCTGCTCTCTTCAAGTTTCAGCTCACTCTGACTGAATCTCCCAGGTAAGCAGAGTTTACACTAGTTGGACTCTAGGCCCACCCCCCCTACTCCCAGGGATGGAAGTGCCTCAAGAGGATACAACCTTGCATTTTAGGGGGTGATTACCTACAACAATAGAAATGTACACAGAAGTAGTTCAAATAAGACAATGAACCCAGCTTGAAATAGGAATCTGTACAGCAAGATACACCTCCCCCATAGCCCACCATCACAACCTGTCCCCCCTTTTTAATAAGTGAGTATGCCACGAGGTCTACACAGACCTCTGGCCATCTCACTTACGTCCATGTTGCTCAGCTGTGAATAGTCTATGGTTCTTCTGGCTGGGACAGTCCATCAGCATTCTGGTGTTGGCTTCCACACTTGTATTGGATGGAAAAGGTGTAGGTAATCCCCTGTAGAGCGATAGGGTTGGAAGGACAAGGTTCCTTTTGTGTATTCCCTCACTCAAACTCTGCTTTCTGCACCCACAAATCGGCATTGTATATCTCCCACATCATTGCCTAGGAGAATGTCTGCAGGAAGACCACCCATCACCCCAACCACACATCGCCTGACCCCAAAACCAAAGTTCAGATCCACAGTGGCTGTGGGAATAGTCCTCCATTGTCCACCAGCCAGTTCAATAACAATCCCAGGTCCTCTATGGATTGCCTCAGGCCGAACCACTCGGGGATCAGCCAGTGTGAGGAAAGCACCCGAGTCACAAAATCCAACAAGTCTCTGTCCATCCAGCACAACCTCCTGCAAGTGCTTACCTCGATGAGCAGAAGTCGTCATAACTGCGGGTCGCACCCCGTAAACTCCTGGTGGTGCAACATGGGGGGCTGAGTCACTAGGCCAGTCCTCACATAACGGTGCCACATCTTCCTCCATGGCACTGGGCTGTAAATAATTAACAATCCGATTGGGTGTAGGATCAGTCCTCATTTGAACAGCTGGGCAGGAGACTTGCCGATGCCCTGGCTGTCCACATTGATAGCATCTGAGCTGGGTCTCCCTCCATCCAAGGCGTCCTCTTGGGTAAGGGGTAGGGGAACTTGGAGGCCGGCTCCCACCTGAAGGTGCTGTAGGGGTTTGAGGATGATTCCTCCATGGCCTGGCTGGGCATGAGGCCTGCAAATGCCCGGGATGCCTACAAACATAACACCTGCGCTCTGTTACTTCCTCTCCCCGGCGTATTCCAGAAAGTGCAGTAGAAGCAACTGGAGGCACATTAACACGGGTATCAACATGTGGTGGCTTAGAGGAACGGGGAACAATGGGGACAGAATAACTGGGGGCATCCGGTGTTGTGGAGCTGTTAGGCGTCTCTCCATCCTCCAACAGAACCCTCCACTGAGGCTTGATGGTGAGAGCCTCATCAGCGAGAGCAGCAGCTTCCTCCACTGTCGCTGGTTTTCTCTCACGCACCCATTCCCGGATCTCAGCGGGGCACTGGGCAAAGAATTGTTCTTTTAGGATGACCTGCAGGAAGGTCTCCCAAGATAAGGCCTCCTCTGCCTCCAGCCAGCGATTACATATTTGTTTGAGTCTATGAGCATATATCTTAAAAGACACTTCCCCATCACAGGCTAAAGCACGGAACTGAGTCCTGTAAGTGTCTGGCGTTACAGCATAATGTTCTAGAATAGTCTGTTTAATATCCGCATACTCACAGTTCCACCGAGGGTCCATAGCTCTATAGGCTTCAGCAGCTCCCCCCTCTAGGAGCCCAACCAGATGCCGGACACGCTCCCTGTCCGGGACTTCCATTAATCGACACTGATGCTCAAAGTCCTGGAAGAAGCCCTCAATGTCGCCTGCAGCCTCATTAAACGGCTTAAAGTCTTTGCGGGACACCCTGGGAAGTTCCCTCATGGTGGGTGCTGGGGTTACAGTCTGTCTGGAGCCTCTAGCTGCTTCCACAGCGAGCTGCTTATCCAGCAATGCCATCTCCTCCATCCTGCGCTCCTTCTCTTTAGCTCCACGCATGGCCTCCCTCTTATCTTCTATGGTGACCTCATCTCCAAGCAGTGCCATTTCCTCCTCATACCACACAATCCATTGACTTTTTTGGGTATTTACCTCCGGCTCCCGTCTTTCCTCCCCTTGCTGTGGAAATCCTTCCTCGGTGCCATCTTGCAGGCAAGCGTTTTCCAATGCCTCAATTAGTTGCTCCTTAGAGAGTCCTTTGTAACCGACTCCTAATTCACGGGCCTTTGTTTGTAGGCTCACCACAGTCCAGTTCTTGTACTCTGAGGTTCTGATTCCAGATGTTAATGGGCCGTTGTCCTCCATTCTTTCTGCTCTGATCCCGCCGCTGCCAACCAGTTTGTGACGGGGTGTACATCAGAGCAAAGAGAGACAACAGGCCGAGGATGATCCAACAGGTTTACTAACAGGAATACAGGAACAGCACACGACAAGTCCAAATAAAACAGATTCGGGGGCACCTCCCGATAATCCAAAGTGCCAGATCACAACGTAATAGTCCTTTTCAGAGTCCCAGAAATCCCACACAATCCCACGGGCCGCCACACAGGCCTAGCTCCGTCCGTGTCCACAGCCACCCAGGCTGGGGCTCCTGCTCTCTTCAAGTTTCAGCTCACTCTGACTGAATCTCCCAGGTAAGCAGAGTTTACACTAGTTGGACTCTAGGCCCACCCCCCCTACTCCCAGGGATGGAAGTGCCTCAAGAGGATACAACCTTGCATTTTAGGGGGTGATTACCTACAACAATAGAAATGTACACAGAAGTAGTTCAAATAAGACAATGAACCCAGCTTGAAATAGGAATCTGTACAGCAAGATACACCTCCCCCATAGCCCACCATCACAGCGTTCACTAAAGATTTCAGCCAATTTCGCGTTCCAAAAGTCAAATGATGCTTCTTTCCCTTTGAGCCCTGTTGTGTGCCTAAATAGTAGTTTTCCACCACATATGGGGTGTCACTGTACTCAAGAGAAATTGCACATCAAATTGTATGGTCCACTTTCCCCTCTTACCTTTATGAAAATATCAGGGTAAAAATGTATTTTTTCATTTTGAAGGGTCAATGTTATAAAATTCTGTGAAGCACCTGTGGGTTCAAGGTGCTCACCATACCTCTAGGTAAATTCCTTGAAGGGTGTAGTTTCCAAAATGTGGTGACATGGGGGGTGTTTCCACTATTTAAGCACATCAGAAGTTCTGCAAATGAATCATGGTGTCCGTTATCTATTCGAGCCACTTTTGCGTTCCAAAAGTCAAATAGCAGTTTTCTATCACAAATGTGGTATCCGCATACTCAGGAGAAATTCCACAACAAATTGTATGGTGCATTCTCTCCTTTTACCCTTGTGAAAATACTAAATTAGGGGCTAAAGGAACATTTTCATTTTTTCCTTCTACATTGCTTTAGTTCCTCTAAAGCATAAGGGTTAATAAATTCTTGCATGTGGTTTTGAGCAGTATAAGGGGTGCAGTTTTTAGAATGAAGTCACCTTTTGGTATTTTCGGTCACATAGGCCTCTCAAAGTTATTTCAAATGTAATGTGGTGCCTAAAATATTTTTTTTGTAAATTTTATTGGAAAAATGAGAAATTGCTCTGCAACGCCGGTGTGGCACCCCTGAGGCTTCAGTTGCCACAGGGTACTGCACCTCACTTAAGGTGCGGTACTCATCCCGTGTAAGGAAGAGGTTAACTGCTGGCAGGGTCGGTCTGGCCCGCCGGGGTAGCGGGGAATTCCCTGGTACGCCTTGGGCCCTCAGTGGGCCCCTATGACTTATATAGTGCGGGGCAGTGTATAGCGCCGTGGGGCCGCCGGTTTCTCAGGGCCGGCGTTATGTGCGGGCAGACTGGGCAGGGCGGTTGGCGTTTCCACTCTGCCGCCGGGCTATCCTTTTTCATTTTTCTTACCCCCGGACTGTCCCGAGCCCCTACCCCCAACGGGGAGGAGACGACGGAGGTGCGGACGGTGCGGCGCAGGTCCCTCGCGAGCAAGGGTGTGTGGGGGCGTTCCCACCGGGTCCGCGTACACCTTCCGCGCTTCCCGACTGTCCTCCCCAAGGCGGCTCAGAGAAGGGGGAGAAGCGCGAGAGTAAAGAATGAGAAGGGAACCGAGGGTCCGGACGGAGAACCCGGCTGAAAAGGGAAAGAGGGCGAGAAACCCGGGGCGGAGGAAAAAGGGGACCCTTCACGCACTCCGCTCCCCCTTTCCCCGTCCCGTCGGCAGCTGGGCCCACCGCCGGAAAAGCCACGGGAGGCGAAAAGAAAAGCAGAAAAAAAGTTTGTTGAGGTACGGGCGCGAGAGCAGGTGGAGGACTAAGCCGGTAGGGCGACGCCGACACGGCCAGGCCAAGCATCTGGGGAGACCTCCGAGTCTCCCCGGTCGCGCCGGAGCCGCGGTGGACCCCGAAAGCCAGCCCCCTCTCCCGTCGACCCCGCGCCCTTCCGCCGGTTGGGTCGAGGACCCCCGCGGCCGAGGTGGGACTAAGCCAGACGGATGAGCCGCACCAGGCCCCCATCATCTTGGCCCCGTCCTATTCCCCAGGCAGCCCCCTCGGGGGTCGCCCCGGGAGCGGCGGGCTCTTGGCGGGGTGCTGCCCGTGGCGTCCCCTCGAGGCCAGTCTCCTCGCCTTCGTGTTCCGCCTGGGGGGCTTCCAGTTGTCCGCGCGCCTTTTCTGTATGGGCTTCCTTCCGCGGTGCCCTCCCTCGGCCGAGGGGCGGCCTCCCGCCGTGCCGACCTCGTGTCCTCCTCGCCGACCCCCTTTCACCCGCCGCCTGCATTCTCCGAGGGGGCTGCTCCCCAGCGCGTCCCCTTCTCTTGGTCTCTCTCTCTCCGCCATCTCCCTGACCTCGACGCATCCACCATCTCCGTCGCCGGAGCGTCGCGCGGTCGCCGATGGGCTACCTGGTTGATCCTGCCAGTAGCATATGCTTGTCTCAAAGATTAAGCCATGCACGTGTAAGTACGCACGGACGGTACAGTGAAACTGCGAATGGCTCATTAAATCAGTTATGGTTCCTTTGATCGCTCCAAACCGTTGACTCGGACAACTGTGGTAATTCTAGAGCTAATACGCAACATTTGAGCTGCGTCCAAATACTGCAAATTGCTGGATCCTGACTAAACAGCATGCAAACGCATGTGAACGCTGGCATGCTGATACACAGGATCCTGCTTGCTCTACTGAGCATGCACAGAAACCAGCCTTGCGTGATCAGTCTCTCTCTCCCCCTCCCTCCCTCCCCCTCCCTCTCTCTCCACCTCCCTCCCTCCCCTCTCCCTCTCGCTCCACTCTCCCGCGCCTGAGAGCGGAAGACGCTCGTAACCAAGGTAAACATCGGGTAACCGCGGGCTTAGTTACCCGATGTTTATCTTGGTTACATGTGCAGGGAGCAGGCGGCCCTGCTCCTAGCAGCTGCAGACGCTCGTAACCAATGTAAATATCGGGTATCCAAGCAAGTTACCCGATGTTTACCTTGGTTTCGTGTGCACGGAACCAGCTCCTAGCAGCTGCAGACGCTCGTAACCAATGTAAATATCGGGTATCCAAGCAAGTTACATCCACAAACCACACACAAGTGCTTTCCCACTGGGGTTAGCCTAGGGTAGATAGGGGGTGGCCATCACGAAGCATAGTACTTTCCCGGTCACTAGGACAACTACCTTGGGGGCGGGCACCACTTGGGGAAAAGGAAGGATCATCTTCACACTTTAGTCAGTTTACCCCGGGCACAGCTTGGGGTGAGGAGGACAGTCGGAACTTGGGTCCAGGCATCACCTTTTACACTTCTTGGAGCACTACAAGACCTGTGGGTTGGAGCAGGCAGCTCAGCCCGGGCTCTCTACAGCTACTGGGGATTCCAGGGTCTGTGGAGAGTGCAGGGACCCCGACCAGAAAGGATACACAGTGTGAACACCGGCGGTGACCTCAGAATTATCTGGGATCGGCTGCAGCCCATCACGGCAGAGACCGGAACCCCTGGACAACCAAAGGACAGTGAGTAAAGACCTGGAATCACAACTGCTGCATTTGTCCTTCATTGCTGGCGCCGTCGCCAACGGCCACTACTGCCGCTCCCATCATCGTCCTTGGGGCCTAGCTTCACCTGCAAGAAGCAGAACTATCCTAGCTGCGACACCATCTACCCAGTGGAGAGTGACCGCAGTGGCGGCTAATCCCTGGCTGCATATTGCAGGTAGCACCACGAGACAATTCCCAACATCCTCATCACCTCCGCACCATCATCCCGTCCTCCATTCCTTCGTGTACACCTCAGGGTCACAAAACTGGACAGGGCCACCCGTGACATCCCCTGACCCTCCACCGGCCCGATGATGAGTATTCCTCAAGGCCCTGTGGGGTGCTCCACCAGCGTACACTGCACTGCTCTGGATGTCACCAGCAGGGATGTCGACTCACTCACTGCCTTGCCTCCCTGCTGTCTTCTACGTGTGTCTCTCTTGCCTTCTGCTCCCAAGGCCTATGCACGCTGCGCAGGTCCCCCGGGAGCACACTTAGGACTTGCTTTCTTAAAGGGCCAGTGCACCTATTCCCAGAGCTGCCTTTCAGCCATAGGCTAAGAGGCACTAGGTACTTATGGCATCTTCCCACTAGGAGAGGTATCTGAACAACATATTCAGTTAATGTTCATCTAGCTAGCTAGTTCTCAGGTCCTGTTTGTCCACTGTCCCTTACCTTCATCCTTACCCCACTACCTGTAACTTCTCCTGTACCTGCCATACCCTCCAAACCTGCTTGCACCAGCCATACTATTTGAATCTGCCATCCTGGCTGCACTTGTCAGCACTAGAATATTTGCCGTTCCATACCTGAGACCGTTCCTGCCCTGGGGGTCAGCTGCCACAGTCCTGTACACTGCCCTGGTAGAGTTACCTGGCATCTTCCTAGTAGGCACTTAGTTAAGCCCCTCCCATGTTAGGGTAAGCCCGGGACCTCCTGCATTACATTTTGATAAGCTTTTAACCCTTCTAACTTACTAACAAAAATAAATTATGTTTAAAAAATGTGGGAACATTTATTAACTATTTACAAAACTCTCCGGTTTAAGGGCATAAAAATTGAACTTTGAAATTGCTAAATTTTCTACAAATTTTACAAACATGCGCAAAAAACATTGTCTCAGAATCACCGAGATCCACTAATGTGTTCCAGAGATACCACATATATTGTCACTGGTCAGAATGGAAAACATTGGCCTGTTCAGGAAGGTAAACACTGGCCCAGGGGTGAAGAGGGCAAGATGCATTTTTTTCCTAGGTTATTGAACTATGATAATACGTTCACCATTATTGTCAGATATTAATGTTCTGAGTCTTGTGTCATGCTTATAGGAAATGTTCCTAATTCTATTATATGGTACCTCGGTTTTCTCAAAATAGAAAAGTTTTAACATTAACGTCACAGTTTTAAACAAAATATAGATTAACTTTATTTCCTGTTTTTATATTCGAATATATTCACACAAATACTTTTTACATTCCCAATAAGTTTACATGCTTTACAGTAAATGGGTGTATAGGTCTAATAATCGTCTGTGACATCTTAAAGATTTGGCTGTTCATGTCACTGAAGAGGGCTCCGCTGGATCTCTGAGTTGTACAGAACTAAACACGTACACACATACAAGCGCATCTCAATAAATTAGAATATCATTAATAAGTTAATTTATTTCACTAATACAATACAAAAAGGGAAACGCATATATTATATAGAGTCATTACAAACAGCGATCTATTTCAAGTGTTTATTTCTGTTAATGTTGATGATTATGGCTTACACCCAATGAAAACCCAAAAGTCATTATCTCAGAAAATTAGAATCATTACCACAAAAGACCTGCGAAGGCTAAATAAACATTTAAAATGGACCCTTAGTCTGGTTCAGGAGGCTACACAATCATGGAGAAGACTGCTGACTTGACAGATGTCCATAAGGCAGTCATTGACACACTCCACAAGGAGGGAAAGCCACAACAGGGCACTGCTAAAGAAGCTGGCTGTTCACAGAGTGCTGTATCCAAGCATATTAATGGAAAGTTGAGTGGAAGGAAATAGTGTGGTAGAAAAAGGTACACAAGCAACTGGGCTATCAGCAGCCTTGATAGGATTGTTAAGAAAAGGCCATTCAAAAATTTGGGGGAGATTCACAAGGAGTGGACTGCTGCTAGAGTCCATGCTTCAAGAGCCACCACACACAGTTGTATCCAAGACATGGGCTACAACTGTTGCATTCCTAGTGTCAAGCCAATCATGACCAATAGACAGTGCCAGAAGCGTCTAATCTGGACTAAAAAGAAAAAGAACTGGACTGTTGCTCAGTGGTCCAAGGTGTTGTTTTCAGATGAAAGTAAATTTTTCATTTTGTTTAGAAATCAAGGTCCCAGAGTCTGGAGGAATATTGGAGATGCCACAATCAAAGCTGTTTGAGGTATAGTGTGAAGTTTCCACAATTAGTGATGATTTGGGGAGCCATGTCATCTGCTGGTGCAGGTCCACTGTGATTTATCAAGATCAAAGTCAGCGCAACTGTCTATCAGGAAATTTTAGAGCATTTCATGTAGGACTTGACACCTTTCCACACTGTCAAAAGTACCAATACCTGGTGTAATAACCACAGTATCACTGTGCTTGATTGGCCAGCAAACTTACCTGACCTAAACCCCATAGAGAATTTATGGGGTATTGTCAAGAGGAAGAGGAGAGACACCAGACCCAACAATGCAGACAAGCTTAAGGCTGCTATCAAAGCAACCTGGGCTTCCATAACACCTCAGCAGTGCCACAGGCTGATTGCATCCATGCCACACCGCATTGATGCAGTAATTCATGCAAAAGGAGCCCCGACCAAGTATTGAGTACATTTACTTTACATACTTTTCAGTAGGCGCCAACATTTCTGAGTTTAAAATAATTTTTTCCAGTTGGTTTTATATAATATTCTAATTTTCTGAGATAATGACTTTTGGGTTTTCATTGGCTGCAAGCCACAATGATGATATTCTAATTTATTGAGATGCATGTGTATGTATATATATATATATATTGTATTTGTGTGTGTATATATATATATATATATATATCTATATATATATATATAGATATATATATATATATATATATATATATATATGTTGGCTTCATTCATAGGGCATCCAACAGGGCCTGTTGGGTAAGGCATGACTCACACATGCAGTTCTTAATGGGGTTTTACAGGATTATACAAAATTGTCCCTGAGGTGCAGAATGTTATAAATTAAAGAAATTACACTTTTCAAAAAAGAACTTATGTTTTATTGCCCGATAGCAATGACTATGAATGGACAGTTTGAATAATTGTAACACTCAATATGGTCTAAAATGTGTATGGCTGTCTGCAAAACAATCATTCTCCATATGACTGCTCACATTTTTTTGGTCAAACTAAAACTCTACGTATTATGGCCACCATACACATGATGTCTTTTAGATTCCTCTGAGTTTTGAAGCATAGTTTCACGAAAACACTAGAGGACTTTTTCCTGAAGGGTTCTCTTTTGTGTCTTTTTGGACATTTTTGCAATGCCTGTGCCACCAACTTCTTTTTTTTTTTAACTGTAAATATTATATATAATTCATGGTTTTTGAGGCCTGAAGTGGTTGAATGAAGTGCAAAATTGCTGAATATATGCAGAGCCATTTCTTTTAACGTGCTATGCTGTGCATAAGTTAATTCTTGCTATTATATTTACAGCGCTTTTTCAGGTGGATAGCAAAATATCATCTCATTACTTATCGTTAGAAAAAGGGTTTGTCAAATTTGCTATTTTTTGGGGTTTTTTTTTGAAATCACATGCTTGTGTATTTCTTTGTTCTCACCGGTGCTGATTGATTCTCAGAAGCTTGTAATGGGAACCTGTCACCTACTCACTTTTGGGGCAGTCCAGTCTGATCTGCATCGCTGGTCTTGATCCAGCACCTCCTCTCTTCTTGCGATTACCGTCCTCCTTGCTTCATGTGGATGACACATCCTACATTATCCTCACAGTGTCCTCCATTGCGCTCCTGCGCAGGTGCACTTCGCTCTGCCCTGATTTGGACAGAGCAAAGTACTCTAATGCGGAGGTGCGGGAAAAGGTCAAAGAACACTTTTGCATGTGCTCTACAATACTTTGATCTACCCTCAGTTGGGCAGCGAGAAGTGTGCGTACGCAGAAGCACAATGGAGGCCTCTGTGTGGATAACGTAGGATGGGTCATTCACATGAAACAAGAAGGAGGACATCAAAAAGCCATGAGTAAAGCCAGGAGTGGGTAAGAAATACAGAAGTGGTGCTCGTGTTTCTATTATACTTTTCCTCTGGTTGTTCCACTCCCGGTTTTGGCTTACAGATACTGAGGAAAAAAACTCACTGAATACAAAATGTGTGTACGTGGCCTTACAAATAGTGAGGTAAAAAACTCACCAAATACTCAATGTGTGCATGTGGCCTAACTTTGAAACCTGCTAGTATGTGTATCTGCAGCTACTATGCTTAGCCTGCATGCTTTCTACATTTACATTTAGTCATCAAACAGATAGTATGCTGAAAATTCTCATTTTTTATGGTAGAAAAAAATCCCCAAAATATAGGTTAAAAAAATATAAATAATAAGTGTATGCATTGCTAGCATATATTGAAAAATTCTACATTTAGATTTATTGGCATTCATTGCTCCGCTGTGAACAAAATATCTTTTAGGCATAATGGCAGTCAATGAAGACATCATCAAGGCAGGGAGAGGGCTTAGGCTAGTTTCACACTTGCGTTGGACGGGATCCGTAGCATTGCGTTGTGTGACGCATGCAACAGATGCGTTGCATATAGTGGCACAACGAATGCTACAGATCGTACAAAATAACGCAATCCATTGTAGTTATTTTTCCTTGTCTTTACACATCTGAGCATGCGCAGTTGTGTAAAGACAGCTGCGTTAACGGAATCCGTCAAATGACGCATTCTAACGGAATCCGCCACCATAGGCGTCCATTATAAAAACAACGGACGCCTAACGGATTCCTGCAGGTTGCGTTATTTTGACACTCCGCCAAGCGCAGAAAAACGTTACATGCTGCGTTCCATCCGCCCGACGCAGCGTCAAAATAACGACATCGCGTCGTTCAGTGGATGCAACGCAGACACTTGCATTACAGTGCGTCGTCCATACAAGTCTATGGAGAATAGCGCAGTGCGTTAACGGACTGCACTATTCTCCATAGTAACGGAATGCGCTGAACGCAAGTGTGAAACTAGCCTTACGCAGGTTGATTTAGCCTCTAAGACATAAAATGCATTTTAGATAATTGGAAAAGTGTCTTAAAGTCAATGTAGAGAATAAAGTCTGTTTATTGCTCACAAAATAATATCCATATAAATAGTAATCTACAAATTGTGCTTTGTATGTGTGATCTATGGGGAACTACAGGAGTAGATGATTGCAGTACGTCAGTGAACGCCATGGCCCCTTCTCGGTTTCTCCAGGCACAGCACTGTATATGAGCTATGGCTTTGCTTGGTTCTGCAACTTAACCTAATTCATTTTGCTTTCTGGCAGGGGCGGACATATAATTGGTGCAGCCTGTGCAGCTGCACAGGGGCCCAAGAGGTAAAGGGGCCCATATCCACATAAAAAGTAGGTAGAATTGTGCATTGATGAGCTCTTGGAAAGTAAAGGACCCATATACTGTACATGAACATGAGCCCTCTTCTGCCTATATCCCCCAGTGTTTGCAGGTATCTAATTCCCACCAGTTAGAAGACATCTGAATTCTTTTCCGGAAACCCCTTGAATGATTCTATAAATATCTGTTGTTGCTATTCATTAAAAATTCATCTATTTTCTTTTTCAAAAATGCCAGTAGATACCATGCTGCCTTTTATTATGCTTGTTCATTTATTGAATTACTACTTCGATATAAGAAAAAAGTGGTAAATGTCAGATGTATCAATGATCTTTTTCCCTTCTCAACCCTTAAGCATTGCCAGAATTAATGGTTACATAGTAAGCATAGTTGAAAAAGACATATTTATCAAGTTCAACCAGGAGAGGGGAAAGCGATATCATCCTAAGATCAAGATAATATTTTTATTGGATTATATTGAGAAGGGTTTGCATTGTTGTCATCTTATTTCGCTTCAATATTAGGTGACCTGTAAGAAAAAAAGAATATTTAGTGAACTGGATATGTCACATAGGATAGGATATAGTCAGTGTGATAAAAGGGTTATTCCCAAAGTAGTACGGTAAATTATCACCAATCCAAAGGATAGTACAACTGCTTGAACCTCTAGCAATCCCAAGGATTCCTCAGAGCCCTGCCTTGGATAGAATGGTGTGTTCAACTTTTTCCAGCAGTATAATAGACAATGAATGGAGTTGAAGTCACCTCGAATGGAGTAGAAGTCAACTCCGCTCAATTGAAGCCTGGTTCTTCTTTGGATACAGTAATAGCAAACTAGTTTAGAAATAATCATGAAAAGGGGTTTTTGCCCCAAGTAGTTTCTTTAAGGGAATATATCACAGGACTAAAAAAAGGTAACTTAGAACGGTTGATTTCTTGAAAAAAAATACCTGTCACGTGCCATAAATATGTAATTTTTTACTTGGTATATATACCTCCACTCTTCTAAATCTGGCATTTTTAGTTTTCGCTCTTTTGCTTTTCCATTGGTGAGATATGGCATTTAGGCTACATTCACATGACTGTATTCTGATTTTGGAAATTTTATGCACTACCGAAGTAGAATAACAAATGCCATACGGATTGCATATAGATGAGTATATACAGTCATATGAAAAAGGTTGGGCACCCCTATTAATGTTAACCTTTTTTCTTTATAATAATTTGGGTTTTTGCAACAGCTATTTCAGTTTCATATATCTAATAACTGATGGACTGAGTAATATTTCTGGATTGAAATGAGGTTTATTATACTAACAGAAAATGTGCAATCCGCATTTAAACAAAATTTGACCGGTGCAAAAGTATGGGCACCCTTATCAATTTCTTGATTTGAACACTCCTAACTACTTTTTACTGACTTACTAAAGCACTAAATTGGTTGTGTAACCTCATTGGGCTTTGAACTTCATCGGCAGGTGTATCCAATCATGAGAAAAGGTATTTAAGGTGGCCACTTGCAAGTTGTTCTCCTATTTGAATCTCCTATGAAGTGTGGCATCATGGGCTCCTCAAAACAACTCTCAAATGATCTGAAAACAAAGATTATTCAACATAGTTGTTCACGGGAAGGTACAAAAAGTTGTCTCAGAGAGTTAAACTGTCAGTTTCCACTGTGAGGAACATAGCAAGGAAATGGAAGAATACAGGTACAGTTCTTGTTACGCCCAGAAGTGGCAGGCCAAAAAAAATATCAGAAAGGCAGAGAAGAAGAATGGTGAGAACAGTCAAGGACAATCCACAGACCACCTCCAAAGACCTGCAGCATCATCTTGCTGCAGATGGTGTCAATGTGCATCAGTCAACAATACAGTGCACTTTGCACAAGGAGAAGCTGTATGGGAGAGTGATGCAAAAGAAGCCGTTTCTGCAAGCACGCCACAGAGTTGCCTGATTTATGCAAAAGCGCATTTGGACAAGCCAGTTATATTTTGGAAGAAGGTCATGTGGACTGATGAAACAAAGATTGAGTTGTTTGGTCATACATAAAGGCGTTATGCATGGAGGCAAAAAAAACACGGCATTCCAAGAAAAGCACTTGCTACCTACAGTAAAATTTGGTGGAGGTTCCATCATGCTTTGGGGCTGTGTGGCCAATGCCGGCACTGGGAATCTTGTTAAATTTGAGGGTCGCATGGATTCAACTCAGTATCAGCAGATTCTTGACAATAATGTGCAAGAATCAGCAACGAAGTTGAAGTTACGCAGGGGATGGATATTTCAGCAAGACAATGATCCAAAACACCGCTCCAAATCTACTCAGGCATTCATGCAGAGGAACAATTACAATGTTCTGGAATGGCCAGCCCAGTCCCCAGACCTGAATATCATTGAACATCTGTGGGATGATTTGAAGCATGCTGTTCATGCTCGGCGATCATCAAACTTAACTGAGCTACTGTTTTGTAAACAGGAATGGTCAAATATACCTTCATCCAGGATCCAGGAACTCATTAAAAGCTACAGGAAGCGACTAGAGGCTGTTATTTTTGCAAAAGGAGGATCTACAAAATATTAATGTCACTTTTATGTTGAGGTGCCCATACTTTTGCACCGGTCAAATTTTATTTAAATGCGGATTGCACATTTTCTGTTAGTACAATAAACCTCATTTCAATCCAGAAATATTACGGCGTCCATCAGTTATTAGATATATGAAACTGAAATAGCTGTTGCAAAAACCCAAATTGTTATGAAGAAAAAAGGTTAACATTAATAGGGGTGCCCAAACATTTTCATATGACTGTAGTTACCTTCGCTGCCGACGGCGTTTCAAAAGTGCCGAAACTCACTCTCCAGGGACTCACATAAGGTAGTTATGTCACTCGAGCCCCACGATAAGGCTATGTGCGCACATTGCGTAGTGTCCATGCTGAAAATTCTGCAGCGATTTGGCAGTGCATGTGCGCTTCAAATCGCTGCAGAAACACTGCGTAATGGATGCAGTGTGTCTGCAGAATAGATGCTGATTTCATGCGCTCTGAATGCTGCCTCTCCCATAGACAGAATTGGAGCTGCATCCAAAGCACACAAAATAAGTCACATGTTGCTTTTGGATCAAAATTTCAGCATGCAAATCGCTGCACTCTCAAACGCAACGTGCGGATGGATTATGCACAATCTTCATAGATTTTGCTGGGGACGCAGGACGCATGTGTTTACGTTGCAGTGCAATACGCAGCGTAAACACATGAAATTATGCAACGTGCGCACATAGCCTAAATAAGCACCGGCTTCACTGTCCCCACCTGTTGATGTATAAGTAATCAAGAGAAAGTGAGAGCTGCAGCTTGCCACTCACTTCCTATTGATTACTTATATGTCTGAAGACGGAGACAATCAAGCTGGCGTGGGACCTGCATGATGTAACAGTCTTGCGTGAGCCTGGGAGAGCAAGTTCCAGGCCAGCTGAAATGGTGCTGGCAGCAGAGGTGAGTATAAACTTTTTTTTAATGGGGCAATCATGGGGAAGGAGAAAAAGTTGTTCAAGAAATGGAAACCCCTTTCAATGCTTGGTCATGTAGGTTTTTGCCTTCAGCGTTTCACCAGTCCTTTTCGTAAGAAAAAAAGTGATAAAAGTTTATTAAGCTTCTCCAATCAATCAGTCCTTTAAAAACCGACAGCAAATGGATGGCATCCATGTGTCATCTGATTTTTTTTCAAAAACATAGAGACTTGCATTGGTGGGATTGAACAGTGACTAGGATCAAAATTGGCCATGTGATTTGGTGTGAAGCAGTTGGTCTGCCAAAGGACTCAGACATGTGAACAGGCTCATAGGTATGAATTCTATCCATGAAAAACATGGAGAGAACTCGTTTGCGAAAAACTGAATGAGCCTTTACTTGCATCTAATCTTTTTTTATTCAATTGGGTGTGGTCCTCAAGAAGACTCCAATAGATTTGTTAACCATGCCCACTTGTCTAAAAAGACTAGATTTACATAGTGGTGAGGTGTCCGTACAAAAAAAGCACCAAATTGAAAAGAAAAGTGGCATTCTACACCAGGTAAAAAAAGTACATATTTATGGCAAGTGACAGGTCCTCATTAGTGATGAGTGAGCACTACCATGCTCGGGTGCTTGGTACACATAACGGGCAGTTGGACGCTTATGTGGCATCCTTGAGTATATCAGGGTGCCACAGGAAACTGCATCTCTAGGGTCCTGGGCCTACCCCCCATGGTTCCAGGTTCTTAACAAACTGGTGTCACTAACATCAGCACAAATCCCCATCACACCTCACATCCTGTCCTGTCAGACACACCAGTGGGTTGGATAAACAGAATAAGGCCACCCACATAGGGGTCAGGCAGACTGGTGGGAGGGAAGGAAGTCAGTTTCAGTTGGAGTTGAGTGAGAGCCCTCAAAGAGTAAGGAGCTGGAGAGTAGTAGCTCCCGGGGAGCTAGACCGAGGTTGGGTCGCAGACGGTAGTCCGGGACCAGAGGAGTCGGAGACTGGTGGCAGCGACATTGGAAGTGTGCAACAGACATAGTCTTGGAGGACTGTCGGCATCAGACATCCAAAAGAACTGACCGGTACCGAGCACGACGGGGTACAGGACCCTAGATCAGGAGCCAGTTCATCATCCTGATAATTAATCTGGGAGGGAGAGACTCTTTATGAACTTCCCTAAGAACTCAGAGATTGAAGGCGACAGCACACCGCGGGGAATAGGGCTTTCCAGTAACGCGGCCCACTAAAATCCCAAGTGCCAGCAATCAAGAGCACAACTACACTAAAAACATAGTGAGCGGGGCTCCAACAGCTTCAAGCCGAGGGGACACACAGAGAACTAACTTGTGTACGGAGGCGGCTCCAGATTACCCAGTGACACCGGTGGGAGCGGACACCTGGACGGGCTCCCCCCTGTAGAGACTGCAATGCACAGTCTTTGGTTTATCTTCAGTTTGAGTGTCTGCTTTATAATCCTCATCCTGCACCAATACTACCCGTAGTGAGTAACCTGGCTACCCTGCACCCTGTGCTCCCAAACATCTCACCAATAACCCCAGAGGCCGGGGCCTTCCCTACCTGCGGAGGGACTGACACCTTGATGCTCCCCACCATCTGCCCCGGTGCTCCTTCCAGCAGCGGCGGTACTCCTATTACCGCAACCCACAGGTGATGTCACAACCTTCTCACCTGTAAATAATCCCCTTTACAAGGATCTGAGTGTCTGCGGAGCCCGGGTCCGGACCCCTCGAGCCACGACCATCCCGGATCCAAGCATTCCGGTCTGCGCCAGGGCGGCACACTTAGACAGCATTAACTCATGTATTGAGTATAATGGATGTCAATGAGGAACTCCACCATTTTTCCAGTAAATCTTCCTGAAAAATGCTTGAGTTTTTCCATAGATTTCCACTATACTTGGTACTTGAGTTGTGTCCATCCGAGCATCCAACTACTCGTTATGAGTACCAAGCACCCAAGCACGGAGACTAGATTCGATAACCGGCTAGAGGTCTGGAAGTAAATGGACCAGGCATTATAGTTTATTGCATGTTTTTCTGTATGTTCTATATAATCATAACAAGGAAAAATATGCTGCGGTATGCCTTACTTTTTCTTTGCCAATTGAACAAATGACTTCACCAATTTGGAATCAGGATTGAGACATAGTCCTCCTTTGTCATGCTTGAATTTAGCACTAGAAAGATTTATTTATAAAGCAAAAAATGAAAACATAAATGTGGTGATCATTGTTATCCTTTAAAAACATAATAAAACTGTTATGGAAATATATTTGTACAAACGATTTTTCCTGCAGCTGATCTTTTATGAAATTTGATTACTATTCATACATATAAAAAGATAAAATTTATATGTCTCCATACTGGAAATTACCAAAAATACGCAGAAGCCATGGTAACATTTCTGAGCTGTGTATAGTAAATAATAAAAGGAATTTGGCACATCAGAACGGCACACGTAATGATAAATATATTACACATTTATACTACCTAGTGTTATATTACTGCCAAGCATTATAAATATACCGTATGTCATGGGAATGGGAATTGTACAGGTGTCCATTCAAATAAAGGGTCGTTCATGCAATGTTTGGGAGGGCTGGGTTTGGAAGTCAGATTTTTTTCACCTGATTGAAGTGTATCCTAAGCAAAATATGTGTTTTGTATAGTTAACCCCTTAACTACTTATGATGTGCTAAACACGTCGTAAGTCATCTCCTTGCCTTTGATGTGGGCTCGCACACCAAGCCCACATCTTACCCTACAGATGAAGGCTGAATTATTCAGCCTTCATCTGCCTTAAACAGCTGTGGTTGCAGCCTGTTAAATGTTGCTGTCAATCTCTGACAGCAACACTTAATACGCTCCGACAGGGTGGTGCACTCTTCTAACCCCTCATCGGTGTGCCCATGACACGTTTGCTGGACACCAATGTGTTGTCATGACAGGCAAGGGTCTGCTGAAGACCCCTTTGCTTGTCAGCCCAGCACTGTGAAAACCAACCCATGACTGGCGTTCATAGGAGACTGTAATTTCTTCTACACATAGCAATGCTGTGGCACTGCTGTATGTAGAACAGGTGATCAGACAGGTTGAAGTCCCCTAATGGAACTATTAAATACAGTAAAAAGTAGAAAAAAAAGTTTTAAAAATAAAAAAGTTAAAATTAAAAAAAAATTAAAAATTAAAAAATACACATATATGGTATCGCTGTATTAATAAAAGTCCTATCTATCTAACTTCCAGTGATCAGTTGAGAGTATGTGAGTGATAACACCAAATGTAACACACCTGCTCCCCATTCACACCTGAGACCTTGTAACACTGAGTCACATGCCATCAGGGAGGCAAAATGGTAATTGGGCACAATTTGGCCATTTTCATTTAGAGGTGTACTCCTGTTTGTTGCCAATGGTTTAGATATTAATGGCTATGTGTTGAGTTATTTATAGGGCACAACAAATTTACACTGTTATACCAGCTGTACACTGACAACTTTACATTGTGTCAAAGTATCATATCTTCAGTGTTGTCCCATGAAAAGATATAATAAAATATTTACAAAAATGTGAGGGGTGTACTCACTTTTGTGACATACTGTTCCCTAATAAGATATGAATAAAAACATAAAAAAACATGCAAACATGCAAAAAACAAGCCCTCACAAAGCTCCATATCCCAAAAATTTAAAATGTTACGGCTGTCAGAAATTCGTGTCACAAGGAAGATTTTTTTTTTCATCACTTAAGTAAAAACAAACACTGGTGGACATACCGCTGGTGCAGCCCAGACAAGAGGTTAAGTGGGGCCCATGCAGGGTGGTCAATGAGGGTAATCTGCCTGCTGTTCTGAGCCCAAGGCTCCCAGGGCCCATGGCCATTGACCACATTGCCCTCATCACAAGCTGTGCACTGGCAGGGAGCAATCCTGCTGCTGCGCTGCGCAGTGCAGGTAGCGGAGCCTCAGTAATCGATTCTTGGTAGCTTGAATGGAGTTGCTCCTGTGAATATGTCACTGGAAAATGGTCCTCAATGTCCTCCCCACCCCACAATTCATTATTAGACTCTTTTATAGCATCTTCTCCTGCCTGCCCCCAAATTCATTATGAAGCTAGTGTACCGCCCCGCGCTCGGCCGCAGCCGAGTTGCTCGGATACGGGCTTGTTGGTGGGTGGCTCGAGTGCCTCCAGACCCGGGGTCACTTTGCTCTGAAAGGGGATGCTGGCACTTTCGGTGGGGGGGGTTAGGTAGGTGCACGGCCAGAGCCGCACTTGAGTTCGTGACGCCACACATGGGATGTGGTGAAGGTAGACACCACCGCTGCAGTTACGGGGCACCCGGGGGAGATGGTAGTGCAGCCAGATGTTAACGCCTTTGTGGGCAGGGATGATGGCCCCCGGGACCCGTTGGGGGTAGCTGGGCGGTGCAGGGCGATGTGCGCGGCAGGAGGGCACTGTTGTAGTCACTGTTATTGACACCGTACGTCTCTGGTGAACCAAGTTGATGGTGGTCGGTGGCCACAGCAGGCTGTGGTCGGGTCCCCCACCCGGATGGTGGTCTCTGCCTTTCTCCTGCACCGTGTTGTGTAGATGTAGACTGCCTGCGCTTCAGCGACGGGAGTCTGCTGCCCGGCTGTGTGTATGTCGGGAGAGCCCGTTTGTCCGCAGACACTGGCCCGTGGGATCTCTCTGCCTGTGCGGTGGCTTTCTATCCCCCTCGGTGGGCTGTTTTCTTCAGTCGGGACTTGGGTGGGAAAGGACCTATAGTCCAGACCGCAATCAGTTAATTAACTCAGTCCAGTGGATTCTGGACCTCGTTTCAGGGTCTGAGTACCCCCCGTGTGCTCCGGTTTCCGAGTCGGTTCCCCGGGTCGGTACCGGCGGGCCACTACCCTGTCCCGGTCCACCACGGTTCCACTGAGCCGTCTTCCCAGCTCCTGCAGGCTGAGGCCACCGCTTGCCTCCTAGCCAAGGTGTTCGGGCTACGACCCTCACACCTGTCAGACTGTCACCGGCCTGTCTCACAGGCCTCACCTCCTCCACTCCTCAACTCTAAAACTCATCTGACTGTGTTTCCTGCCTCAGACCCTCTGAACTCCTTGGTGGGCATGCCAACCGCCTGGCTCCGCCCTCCTGGTGTGTTCATCAAGCACTGAGGGAGGTGACTAGGGTTTTTGTGGTTGGCTGATGACTCCTTTTTAGGGGACCGGTGTTATGCGGGGCACTAACTGTGACTACCTGGCTAGTCCAGGGCGTCACACTAGCAGGAATGAATTGTGGGGGAGGATAGGTAGAGGTCTCAAATATGTGGTCCGCGGACCACATGTGACCCCTTTGGCTGCTTCTTGTGGCCCGCAGGCACATATCCACTTTTACGATCGCAGCCAGTGCAGGGGCCACAGCCGTCACTGCTCACTGCTTTATTTTAGATGAACGTTTTACCAGTGCTATGCAGAATCAAGCTCTCTCTGCACAATTCCAATGGCAGCTGCTGGCCAATCAGAGGCAAGCAGCTGATATGTATGACATTACCTCCTTGCATCTGATTGGCCAGCAGCTGCCAATGGAATAGTGCAGAGATAGCTTGACTCTGCGTGGCGGCGGCAAAATGTTCATCTGAATTTTACATGAAGCACTGCTAGTGGCCGCAATCATCAAGGGAGGCTCGTGCCTGCTTGCCGCAAGAAGCAGAGAAGAGGATGCCGAGGGAACAGAGGACAGGTGAGAAGAATGTTTTGGTGTGTGTGTAGAATGGCACAATAGTGGACCAAGATGGGACACTGCTACAAGAAGAGGATCTGCATGGGCACATTAATAAAAGAAATGGGGCCAAGGATAAGGAACAATACTAAAAGATGTTGGCTAAAATTTCTATATGGTGCTAATTGTAAAACTATATTACTTACAAGTAAGGGATAAAATGTGAAAAAAAAGTATAAAAATAAAGCAGGAACTTTTTTTTACTATCAAAAGTGTTTTTTGTTTTTTTTAATATATATATATATATATATATAATTGACTTATTCTGTCTGTCTTGCTCCAAAATGATGTCGTTACAGTGATAACCGTCGCATTGGCCGCTCGCCTCGCCTCGGCTCTGCCCCCGGCACGGATTGGCCGCTCGGCCAGGCTCCGCCCCCCCACACGGATTGGCCGCTCGCCCCGGCCCCTGCACACATTGGCTCGGCTAGGCCCCGCCCCCTCACGCATTCCCCAAACCCACACGGAGCCCCGACTCCCAGGTGACTGCTGCACCCCCGGAAGCCCACACCGGCAAGACAAAGTGGAGAAAAGCCGTATGTGTGAAACCACTAGCTTACCCCGGCTCCAGACACACGTGTGCCGGAGCCGGAGTAGGCTGGTAATCATGGTACACATCGGGTAACTATAGAAACCGCTTTCCTTAGTTACCCGATGTGTAACATGGTTACTAGCTTACCCCGGCTTCTGGCACACGTCAGCACTGTCGCTTTGAATAGTTACTTACCTTTTCTCCACTTTGTCGGATCCGGCGTGCTCCCGTGCACTGTGTACACTACAGTAGCCGCGCGACAAGCTCCGATCACGTGTTGTCATGTGACTGGAGCATGTGACCAGGAAGTTGCGGCGCGGCCACTGTACTGTACACAGTGTATGGCTGCTTTCCGACGTCCGTGTTTAATCAGGTACCAGTCACACGCATGGTTATGGTCATACGTGTGACATCCGTATTTGCATGCGTGATACAAAAAGACGAGAAAACATGGGTCTATGAAATAAAAATAATTTTCATATTTACCTGCTTTATCTGGCTCTGCTGCCTCCCGCTCCTGACCGCCTATCAACACACACACACACACACACACACACTGAGCACATTTACACACATAGCAGATACACATGGATACACCGAGCACATACACACATAGCGCACATGCATGTATATACACATAGCGCACATGCATGTACACACAGACACACACTGAGCACACACACACTGAGCACACACACATAGCAGACAGACAGACACACACACACACACACACATAGCAGACACACATGGATACACCGAGCGCATACACACATAGCGCACATGGATGTATACACACACACACACACCCACACACTGAGCACTTATACACACATAGCAGACACACATGGATACACCGAGCGCATACACACATAGCGCACATGCATGCACGCACACACACACACACACACACTGAGCACACATACACACACACACACACTGAGCACACACACATAGCAGACATACACACATAGCAGACACACATGGATACACCGAGTGCATAAACACATAGCGCACATGCATGTATACACACACACACGCACACACACACTGAGCACATATACACACATAGCAGACACACATGGATACACCGAGCACATACACACATAGCGCACATGCATGTACACACACACACACACTGAGCACACATACACACACACACACACACTGAGCACACACACATAGCAGACACACACACATAGCAGACACACATGGATACACCGAGTGCATACACACATAGCGCACATGCATGTATACACACACACACGCACACACACTGAGCACATATACACACATAGCAGACACACATGGATACACCGAGCACATACACACATAGCGCACATGCATGTACACACACACACAGACACTGAGCACATATACACACTGAGCACACACACACACAATGAGCACACACACATAGCAGACAGACAGACACACACACACATAGCGCACACACATGGATACGCCGAGCGCATACACACATAGCGCACATGCATGTATACACACACACACACACACACACTGAAATTAATTAATTAAAATGTAAATTGTTCTTTTATTCTATACATTACTGACATGTCTCTGAATTTCCAAGCTAAAAATAATATATATATATATATATCTACACGTGTGTATATATATATATATATATATATATATATACAGCTCTGTCAAAAATAAAGAGACCACTTCCAAATTTTCAGTTTTTCTGATTTTTCTATTTATAGGTATTAATTAAATTGGCAAATGGCACAAAACTTTATTAACATAAGGGGGCTTTACATGCAACGACATCGCTAACGAGATGTCGTTGGAGTCACGAACTTCGTGACGCACCTCCGGCCTCGTTAGCAACGTCGTTGTGTGTGAAACACACGAATAACCGCTAACGATCAAAATTACTTACCATATCGTTGATCGTTGACACGTCGTTATAATCTCAAATATCGTTGCTGTTGCCGGATGCAGGTTGTTCATTGTTCCTGCGGCAGCACACATCGCTATGTGTGACACCCCAGGAACGAGGAACAACATCGTACCTGCGGCCGCCGGCAATGAGGAAAGAAGGAGGTGGGCGGGATGTTCCGGCTGCTCATCTCCGCCCCTCCACTTCTATTGGGTGGCCGCTTAGTGACGCAGCTGTGATGCCGAACGAACCGCTCCCTTAGAAAGGAGGCGGTTCGCCGGCCACAGCGACGTCGCTAGGCAGGTAAATATGTGTGATGGGAACTAACGATGTTGTGCGCCACGGGCAGCGATTTGCCCGTGACGTACAACCGACGGGGGCGGGTGCTTTCACCAGCAACATCGCTAGTGATGTCGCTGTGTGTAAAGTGGCCTTTAGTCCTGTATAATGTAATCTTACAAGTTCTGAACTGTTACATTTGTACAGGATCAGGACTTAAAACAGCACAGGAATACATCAACTGAGAGCCAGCAGAGGTACAGAAATACATCCCTAGAGCCCCCATCTGTACAGAAACACAGCATCAAAACCCTCATCAGTACAGAAATACATCACCAGAACCACCATAGGTGCAGAAACAAAGCATCAAAATGCTCATCAGTAGAGAACTTCATCATCAGAACCACCAACACTACAGAAATACATCCATATAACCACTATCAATACAAAAACAGCATCAAAACCCTCATCAGTACAGGAATACATCACAAGAATCGGTACAAGGTTCATCAATTGTAATGTCATGTCAGCCCTGTATATATATTTATCGCATGAATCTAGTACTTTCAGTATGTCCTTAACAATGGTAAGAATATACTGGCAGTTGTAGTTATCAGTCATTATCAGACCATACAGGAACCACAGTACTGATAAGAATTAGTCAGTATCACAAATAATAATTTACATCCAGGTACCTTATAGCTATGTGCGCACGCTATATCTTTGTGGTGACCACAAAGATGCACATTTTTGTTCCAAAAAAACGCTACCTCAGCATGCATTTTTTGCCGCGTTTTACTGCGTTTTTATTACAGCATTTTGGCCCAGAGCGTTTTTTTTAAAGTCAAATCTTGACTAGAAAGGCTCAAAAATGCTGGCAAAAACACAGAAAGAATTGACATGCTGCATCTTTGTAGTCATACTGGGTAGACACCCTGGACCCCGTGATCAGGCTGTGAGGGGAATCCGTAGATATGACGATAAATTATGATATTCAGTCATGTCAGTCAGCCCTCCTGATGTCACCCCCCTCTCCCTTCTCTCACAGAGATCCTTCTCAGATGCCAACATCTGGAAAGGTGTCAAACCCAGTACACATCCAAAGGCAATCTCCTATGATATGTAGATTAGGTGTCTTGGCAGGCCTTTACAACAAAGGGAGCGGAAGACTCCCTGGGGGGTTGTGTCCATTCTTCAAAGAGAGTGGACAGGGCAAAACCAAAAGGAAGCTAGTCACAGCAGGAGAGCATACTGCTGGCTCCGTAATATCATACACAGTTCTTATATTACCGTGCGTCTCAGCCATACACCCCCTACATCTTTAC
The DNA here is from genome assembly GCF_048569485.1 of Anomaloglossus baeobatrachus. Lineage (NCBI taxonomy): Eukaryota > Metazoa > Chordata > Amphibia > Anura > Aromobatidae > Anomaloglossus > Anomaloglossus baeobatrachus. The sequence goes on along the minus strand of NC_134353.1, from coordinate 322,631,712 downwards.
AATCGGGACTTCGAGCCGAATCTCTGCATATCCTCGAAGTCTATGTGGCGCCCTGAGACGGCGAGATGTAGAGAATTGCTAGTAGGAGTCCGGTAAATGAGTCATGCTTGGACTCAAAATGCAGAGGGGACCCGGGCGGATCTGATAACACCAGAACTGTCCCGATCGGACCTCCCAGTCTGGAGTTGCGGGTAATAGTCCCTTCTGGGATATTACTCTGACTTAAGACAGGGGGAGTGGCAGTGCTTCCCTCTGCGGTCACGAAGGTAGGAGGGGACAGGGATTCGGCCAGGTTGATAACCACAGTTCGGACATTTTAGCTTGTTCTTGCTCGGGGGTCTTGTGTCTGAGAATACATGTGAGGAAGTTCCTGGAAACCTGGTCAAACAGCACCCCCTGTGATCAGACGCACAAGGTAATTGCTTGAATTGTATGCCTGTTTGTAACCCATACCTTGCCTGTAAATGTACTCTGACCTAACTGTATATTCTGTAGATTCCCTATTGTATATATTGTAGTTTCTAGTGTGGCTTAGGCTGATTAAATGATATAATTAATCTTGGGCTGTTCTGTTATCTCGATCTTGAATCCCACGTTGGTGTGTTTGGTTAATAGTTACCGTAAATCGGTTGGTGGCAGCGTGTTTGTGCCAAGGATCATTGTCTGGTGGCCAGTGAGATTCGGGGAGGTTTTTATATATTCCGTCCGCGGAGGTCGGGGGAATATATACCCTACTCTCACCGGGAGCCCTTCAAGCATCGCCACAGTAGAATAGCGGCCTCCTTGCTTATTGTCGGGAATTCTATAATTGGCCTGACTATAAGAGGGGTGCTAGAGAGCGCGTCACGTGCTCTGTCTGTCGGGAGGTATAAAGGAGGGGTGTGACTCCCGCTTGTTACCCCCCGATCGTGACATACTGGTGGCAGGCAGTGGGATTTCTGAGTCACTCCCCCGGCTGTTCATGACACAGGCGCCCCCCTGCCAGCTGCGCCTGCCTGCCTCCACTACATACAGCTCTGGTCTCAGACCCTAGGGCCCGGTGAGTAGAAGAATGAAAGAGGAGGGGCCTGGACTGCCAGCGTGTCCAGGCCCCCCGGTGTGCTTCTGCTCACCGCCCTCTGATGCGCATCATCCCTCCTCAAGCCCCCCCGCCCCCTTCTTCTCAATTGACCTGGTCTCTAGTCCAGCACATGCATAATTTGCATGCTTCTCCCCTTCAGATGCAAATTATCCATCAATAGTATCCAAAGCAACACTGCCAGGCCCCTCTGCTGCGGTTGTTACTTGGGCCCAGTGAAGACGGGGGTCTGGCCTGCCCAGGGCTTGATAAAACTAAGTAATTACCCCAGGCTCGGCTGCCCCCCCCCCCTTCTTCACTGGGTCCCCTACACCAGTCATGGTTGTAATACCCTGATGGCATCCCTGCATGTAATTCATTAGAATTTGGTTGACTTGTCTGAACAAATTCTTACTCTTTTATCTCATGACAAGCAGTTAGAGTTAATATAATACAATCTAACGTACATGACTTCCATTTTCTCACACTTGGAACTTGGTGGAAAAAATTCCAATTTCTTCACTTGTTTAAGGTCCACGTGATTGGCACCAATTCCCTTGCACAAACAACGTCTCTTTCCCAATAGTGACATGCCTATTAATGAAAGAAATTATATGACTCTTTAGAAAGACCTGGAAGACAACCATTTATTCATTGTACATAACTTTATATGAAAAACCTCCCTCAAACACTTTCAAATAAAAAGGAAATCCAGTATGTAATTAAATGTGTTTGTGTGTGATCCTCAGCGTCAGTGCAACTACGGTATTACCACGGGGTCTACCAATACCTTGAGGGGCTCAAAGACCAATCTGTAGTAAAAACACTGCTCTCACTGTTATCCTTTTTTACAGTGAAGGAGAAAATTATCCACTTGTTATCAACACTGAATGAATTTTTAAACACAAACCTTTGAAACAATTTTGTTTACTCACAGGCAAAACTTTGAAATTTATTATAATACTGCATTAAAAGAATCTTTAGGTTCTGTTCGTAATGTTAGAATACTGGACAATCTAGGATTAAACAAGTGTGTTTGTCGGGCAGTGAGAGCAGTGTTCTCTCAACAAACAATGTTACCTGAAGTATGTAGTTCATGGATAGCTCTTTGCTGGCAGTATTTATGTGGAATACTTAATTGGCACTAATGTTTATGGGGCACACAGTTTGCAGCTTAATGGGAACACTCTAAGGGGTACTTTACATGTTGCGACATTGCTAGCATCGGCTAGCGATGTCCAGCGCGATAGCAGCCGCCCCTGTCGCACATGCGATATTTTGGGATTGCTGCCGAAGCGAACATTATCGCTACGGCAGCGTCACACGCACATACCTGGTCAGCGACGTCGCTGTGACCGCTGAAAAATCCCTCCTTCAAGGGGGAGGTGCGTTCAGCGTCACCGCGACGTCACCGCGACGTCACTAAGTGGCCGGCCAATGGAAGCGGAGGGGCGGAGATGAGCAGGACGTAATATCCTGCCCACCTTCTTCCTACCACATTGACGGTGGACGCAGGTAAGGAGATGTTTGTCGTTCCTGCGGCTGCGGCAGCGATGTGTGACGCCGCTGGAGCGACAAACAACATCGTATCTGAAGCTGGAGCGACATTATGAAAATGAACGACGTGACACAGATCAGCGATTTTTGACTGTTTTGCGCTCGTTCATCGTCGCTCCTATGATTTACACATTGCGATGTCGCTACCGGCGCCGGATGTGCGTCACAACAACTGTGACCCCGACGATATTTCGGTAGCGATGTCGCAACGTGTAAAGTACCCCTTAGGCTATGTGCGCACATTGCGTAATTTCATGCATTTACGCTGCATATTGTACTGCAACGTAAACTTGTGCATCCTGCGTCCCCAGCAAAATCTATGAAGATTGTGAATAATCCATGTACACGTTGCGTTTGAGAGCACAGCGATTTCAATGCTGAAATTGTGATCCAAATCGCTGCGCTCAAAAAAGCAACATGTTACTTATTTTGTGCGCTTTGGATGCAGCTCCCACTCTGTCTATGGGAGAGCCAGCATCCAGAGCGCATGAAATCGACATCTATTCTGCAGACACACTGCATCCATTGCGCAGTGTTTCTGCAGCGATTTCAAGCGCACATGCACTGCCAAATCGCTGCAGATTTTTGCAGTTTCTGCCTGGCTCATGAATATTCATGAGAGCAGGAAAACCCGACAAGGAAGCAGGTGCTGAGAGCGGTGGGTGGACGCTGCAGAGCTGGAGACTTCAGCACCATGGACAGCAGGAACGAAGGCAGGTGAGTAATGTCCATATGCAATCACGGATCACGGATTGCACATGGACAACCCACGTGTGCCGTGAATCACGGAACACGGAGGGACATGTGCGTGTTTTACACGTCAGTAAAGAATGTCTGTATTTTTCACTGACGTGTGAAATGGGCCTTAAAGTATTATGGATCTGGGGCCCAAGCCGCAAACTATATATCTTCCCACACTACACATCCCACCACTTAAAACAAAATCTATACATATATATTTATTGTATACTGCTATTCCTACTATACCAAGACTAAATATTAAACCTATATAAAAATCATATACAATTAAGTGCAAATTAAGTAGCAGAACAAAGTGGTTTAAATAACAAGTACCATGGTAGAGCACATGTGATCAAAACGAGGGCTGAACAGGGTAGAGAAAATTAATAAACCTACAAAAAAATCATATACAACCAAGGTGGGTAATAGACAAAAATATAATTTATTAATGCAAGTAGCAAAATATTAAAATGTGTTAAAAATTGTATTAACAAGAGGGAGACACGAGGGCGACAAAATCCAGCAGGAGACTGAGTGGTATAAATAAATACAGATGGTAAAATGGGCTAGTTTCACACATCCAGTGTTAATACTGTACAATGGCATCGCAGCAAGCTCCGGTCACATGCTGTCATGTGACCGGAGCATGTGACCGGAGGTGCCGTGATGCCATTGTACTGTATTACACTGTACTGGAGTGTGCCGGATCCGGCAATCTGGCGAAATGCCGGATATGTGAAACTAGCCTAAGAGAATAGTACAAATGTACCGCCCCGCGCTCAGCTACAGCCGAGCCGCTCGGATCCGAGCTCGTTAGTGGGTGGCTCGAGCGCCTCCAGACCCGGGGTCCCTTCACTCTGAAAGGTGATGCTGGCGCTTTTGGTGGGGGTTAGGTAGGTGCACGGCCGGAGCCACGCTTGAGTTCGTGATGCAACCCACGGGATGTGGTGAAGGTAGACACCACCGCTGCAGTTACGGGGCACCCGGGGGAGATGGTAGTGCAGCAAGATGTTAACCCCTCTGTGGGCAGGGATGGTGGCCCCGGGGCCCGTCGGGGGTAGCTGGGCGGTGCGCGGCCGGGTGGCACTGTTGTATTCACGATTATTGACACACACAAGTCTCTGGTAAACCAAGTTGATGGTGGTCGGTGCCCGCAGCTGGCTACGTCTGGTCCCCCACCCGGTTCGGTGGTCTTGGCCTTTGTCCTGCACTGCGTTGTGTATTTGGGCTGCCTGCGCTTCAGCGACGGGAGTCCGCTCCCGGCTTTGTGGATGTCGGGAGAGCCCTCTTGCCCGCAGACGCTGGCCCGTGGGATCTCTCTGCCTGTGCGGTGGCTTTTTATCCCCCTTGGTGGGCTGTTGTCTTCAGTCGGGACTTGGGTGGGAAAGGACCTATAGTACAGACCGCAATCAGTTAATTAACTCAGTCCAGTGGATTCTGGACCTCGTTTTTTGGTCTGAGTACCCCACTGTGTGCTCCGGTTTCCGAGTCGGTTCCCCGGGTCGGTACCGGCAGGTCACTACAATGTCCCGGTCCACCACGGTTCCACCGACCCGTCTTCCTGGCTCCTACAGGCTAAGGCCACCGTTTGCCTCCTAGCCAAAGGTGCCCGGGCTCCAACCCCGACACCTGTCAGACTCCTTCACTCCACTTCACTCTCAACTCATCTGACTACAACTGCTTGCCTCAGGCCCTCTGAACTCCTCGGTGGGCGTGGCCAACTGCCTGGCTCCGCCCCCTGGTGTGTTCATCAAGCACTGAGGGAGGTGACTAGGTTTTAATGGTTGGCTGATGACACCATTTTGGGGGACAGGTGTAGTGCGGGGGTCTATCTGTGACTCCTCGCTAGTCCAGGGCGTCACACAAACATGACACCAATAGTAATCCGCTGTGGCAAAAGAAGTTGGAGTGAAATTGCAAATGCGAACAAGTAACAGTGGATACAGTGACAAGCAAAAAAGTAACAATGTTCAGAACAATTGACTTTCAGGCTCCATATCTCACCATCCACTACATCTTTGAGAATGAGACTACCTTAATTTTGTAGACAATCATCTTGTCTATCTCATACATAAATTTGACTTGCAACTATTTAGCATACGATTAGTTATACAGATTCTTGTCATGTTTCTGCATTGTTACTGTTTTGCTCCTGGTGGTTTGAAAAATCTTTTTCTTCCTGTATACTACAAATTATAACCTGTTCTCACAATTCCTAATAGCTCAGTGTGTTATTAGGTTGATTCCCAAGCAAAAAGTCATTGATTCAACTATGAAGAAGATTTCCTAAGAAGAGAAACAGCATCATCCAGCTCTTCAATAGCGGTCTCTTACACTGTTCAACATGTGCATTCACATAATTTGATATCCTTGCTAGCCTATTTATTTATTTATTTATCTAGTCTTCCCCTTATTCCCTTTTTCCTTGCGCTCTTTTTACCTCTTCCATCCACGTCTTGGCTCCTCCTTTATTCATTGTATTTTCCTTTGAGCCCATTTTAACAAACATATGTGGTCCGCGCTTGTGCTCATGGGTTGGTCCCTGTCTGGGTGTCACTCTCAGTGAAGCATCTCTACTCAGGGTGGAAACGTCTCTTTCTGGTTCCCTGCCCATATCCTCCTTTGGGCCGGGTTTCCCCTTATTTGACCTGCCCCCTCCCAGTGATGCGTCGGTGGGCATGGTCAGCTCTGGATGGCTCCCACTGTCTGCGCTGCTCTCAGTGCTGGATGTTTATTGCACCCTTACTGTCATTGGCTCAGGGTGACTTTTATGCATCTCCCACTGGATTGACGTCACCCCCTGATGAAGGCTCATGCCGAAATGCATGTCAGAGCTTGGTGCCAATCCACCAGGAGCTCTTACATGAGTAAGAATATATACTACGGTTTGTAACCACTGTTACTGGTTTGCATTTGCAATTTCACTCTAATTTCTTCTGCTACAGTGGATTACTATTGCTATCATTTTTGTACTATTCTCTGAGCCCATTTTACTATCTGTATTTATTTATACCACTCAGTTTCCTGCTGGATTTTGTCACTCTCTTGCGTCTCCCTCTTATTAATACACTTTTAATATATTTTAATATTTTCGTACTTGCATTAATAAATTATATTTTTGTCTATTACCCACCATGGTTGTATATGATTTTTTGTAGGTTTACTGATTTTCACTAGCCTGTTCAGCCGTCATTTTGAGGTGCGATGTCGGTGGGGTCAAATTGAAAGTGACGCACATCTGGCATCACATGCGACATCGTAGTGTGTAAAGCCTAGATGATACGATTAACGAGCGCAAAATCGTCGTAATCGTATCATCGGTGCAGCGTCGGCGTAATCCATAATTACGCTGACGCGACGGTACGATGTTGTTCCTCGCTCCTGCGGCAGCACACATTGCTGTGTGTGAAGTCGCAGGAGCGAGGAACATCTCCTACCTTCTTCACCGCGGCTCCTGTTGGCTATGCGGAAGGAAGGAGGTGGGCGGGATGTTTACGTCCCGCTCATCTCCGCCCCTCAGCTTCTATTGGCTGCCTGCCGTGTGACGTCGCTATGACGCCGCATGGCCCGCCCCCTTAATAAGGAGGCAGGTCACCGGCCAGAGCGACGTCGCAGGGCAAGGTGAGTGCATGTGAAGCTGGCGTAGCGATAATTTTCGCTACGCCAGCTATCACCACATATCGCAGCTGCGCCGGGGGCGGGGACTATCGCGTGCGACATCGCAGCATCGGCTTGCGATGTCGCAACGTGCAAAGCCCGCCTTAAACACATACAAAGACCAATATTACCAAAATTACCACTATGCAAGGCTCAAAAAATACTGCTACACAATGAACACTACATAGTCATAAATAATATTGTTATACCGTTATACCCCAACAGAACAACACACATTGTACAAATACTAATATTAGAAATAATACAACTGTACACTTACCCATACATAATGACTAAATTACACCAAACTATTACTGAATAAATAAGGGACAAACAAAAAAACACCATACTATTAAAAAGACTGATATTACACCCATACTGTGGCCATATAGTGCTAGATATGAGTCATGTTAACCATATCAATGATTACAATGAGTTATATACAGTAAAGTGACTTACAGTTTATGTTCTTTCTGATTTTTATGGTTCACTTTTTTCATCTGGCACAGACCTCCATGATGACTTCTTCCAACCAGAGCTAGTCTGCAGAGTTTATAAGAAGACACATTTGACTTCTCACATTTTAGGCACCTTTCCCACCTTTTCCCAATCTATAAAAACTCCCCATCCTGCCTGGGCCTGTGCAATGGAACAATGGCCACAATAATCCAGAAATTGTGTCATTATTACTTTTACCCCCTCTCCCCCAAAAATTCTACAATGGCAGTGTTTCAGATAGAGAGTGGCTCCAAATATAATAGTGTGTCATAGGAAGTATTAATGCTTCCACTATGATACCTAGAATGTAATAAGACCCACTTTCTGCCCCTCGGACACCAATAATACCTCGTGTACTCCTTTGAAGTTTATAATGCCCTAAGTGCCCTCTTCAAACAATTATGACACCTGATTGTGTTCTTAAAGTAGGAATGACCCTAAAAATTATATTGCCACAGGACCCTTAAAAAGTAATACCAATAATACACTATTAATGTCCCCTCAGTGGTTCAGTCAAAACATATAGTGCCCCAATTTACAATAAATTAGGTCCTGGGTACCTCCTTCAGGACTAATAATTCCTCTAAGCATTAAGGGGCATATATATATATATATAGGTTTTATCTCAAAACTCCTGACCTCGGATAGGCTGGTGGCTTGACTAGTTATTGCAGTGCAGGGAGCCGGTGATTTTCTGCTCCGCAATACATTTCAACTGAATATGTGTTCGAGGACATAAATCCAGCTGAAATACGTGCTGGCACCAGTGGGTCCCCTTCCTCCACTAAACTAGTTGTGGTCGTACTGACTCGCCCACCCCAGGGCTATGGGACACCCGGTGCCGGGCCGGACTAGTCCGGGGGTAGTCAGTGGTGGCAGGCCCGACTCCGTGGCCCTGGTGGGGTCAATTAATATGCCTTCAGTGTTGGCGGTGATTAAAATTTATATTCGTGACGCCACCTGTGTTTTGCGGTTATTAAGCCGCCGCTGCTGTATGAGGCCTCCGGGGCTGGTGGAATGGCAGCTTGGATGGTCCTGGAGCGGTGCCCCGGGGCAACGGTTGGTGCTTGTAAGTGTCGATGTGGTGATGGAAGTCTATGCAATGATGGAAGTCTATGCAGTGGTGATATAGTGCAGGCGAAATAACAGAGGCAACACCAGGGGGTGCAGTTTCAAGTTGTTTACTCACAGTTCCTGGGTAGTAGCACACTGGTGCCTTTAGACTGCTGGAACCCACTGTCAGGGACCTCCGCCGATCCCGGGTAGATCTGGGAATAAAAGCCGGTGCACGCCTCTATTGTGTTCCTTTCTTCAGCTGACTTCTAAGCCTTGCCTTTGCTGGATGAACCTGGCTTGGCCTCCACTACAGCCTCCGGCCCGGGGCTTGCTTAGTGGGTATTCTACCCCCTTTCCAGAGGTTCTGCAGTGGGCTGTGGCCCTGGGCACTTGAAGCCACCCTGGACCTCGGTTTTTTACTGTTGGAAATGACTTCTCTTCCTCCAGTTTCTAGGGACCGTCCCCGTATGCAGCTTGATCCCTCCACCGAATGACTTTGTGGAACAGGCCACCAGCTTGGAAGCTTTGCAGTGGCCCTGGAATCCCTTCTGTTGTTCTGCTGTGGTGTCACCTGGGCCTAGCCGGGCCCCAGGGTCTTCACCAGGAACTCAGCTCTCTTCAGACATTTCCTGAGGTAGCTACCTCCTTCTCCTTTTCTCTCACTCCCTGAGGTAAACTGAAACTAACTGATCCCTGCTTCTACTCTACACTCTGTTTGCTCCTCCCACCCACCCAGTTGCTAAGCTCCCACCCTATGGGAGCAGGTATGGGTCTTACGGCCCCCCAGCATGCAGCCTGGGGGAGTTTCTGCCACTGTCCCTGGTCGCTGTGTGTGCCTAACAATGGGTGTAGTGCAGATTTACTTGTGGACCGGCGTTTACTCCTTTCCTTACCCAAGATGGGACATCACACCGCTGGCTGGGGTGCAATGTTCCTGTGGCGACGGAAGCCTCAGGGGCACCACAGTACCAGCTGCGGTCACAATTGTTAAGGCCCCGTCACACACAGAGATAAATCTTTGGCAGATCTGTGGTTGCAGTGAAATCATGGACATATTGTTCCATTTGCACACAGCCACAAACCTGGCACTGATTGTCCACAATTTCACTGCAACCACAGATCTGCCGCAGATTTATCTTTGTGTGTGACAGGGCCTTTACACCCATGTGTTGATGTGTTTGTGGATGTGTGTAGATAGGCAAATAATTAGTAAGATATAAAAACAGTAACAAGCTCCGCATACATTGACGTCATCCACTAGTAACAATGTAATAACAATATCATAACTATATTGTGCCAATAATGTTATATATTAATATAATATATTAAAGGGTTTTTCTGAAAACCCCTGTCTCAAGGCATAGTTTGTTTTACTCACCCACTCCAGGTCCCGTGCGGAGTCTCCATTTCTCTTTCTAGTATCTTTCATTGTCTGCAGAACTGACATTACATCATCAGTGCTGCAGCCAATTTGTGAGCTCTGTGGGTTTAATAACAGACATAGGTAGGTTCTTGGACCCAAGGAGGGTGAATAAAGGCATTTTTTTGTTAAGGGAACAGGCTGTGTGCGCACTTTGCGTTTTTTCATGCGTTGCCGCAGCCCTTTGGACTGCAGCGTTTTAATGCAAAAATGCATGCGTTTTGATTTTCAAGCAAAGTCTTTGTGAAATCGGGCTTTCTTGTGCGCACAATGCTGTTAAAAACGCAGCATTTCATTTGCAGAAAATTTGTCAAAATCTCTGCGTTTAAAGAAGCACCTTGTCAATTGTTTTTGCCATTTTGGCAGCGTTTTGCTAACATTGGAGTCAATGAGATCTTTCAAAACGCACACACAATAAAAATCCTAGCGTTTTACATGCTTTTTTGGTGCAGAATGCATGCTTTTTTGACCAAATAAACGCATGCGTTTTTGGCATTAAATTGAAGTAATGATGTGTCCCTTTACACACACATATAGTCCGACATTTAAATTAATAAAAAACAATATTTTGACGTTATTTTAGCCATAAATATTATATCACAGTTATTATTTTAATAAAATTAGCTCATTGGGTTAAGATTTTAATCATGATATTTTTTTCCATTACTTTACATTTTTTTCATAGTGTTTGAATGTTAAAACTTTATTTAGTTGTGTATTTGTAATGAAAACGCATCTAACTTTAAGCAATGAAAAAGCATGTAAAACGCGGTAAAAATGCGGATAAAACACATGCGTATTTTTAGCGTTTTTGTGGTCCAAACCAAATTTGACAAAGACAATTTCTGCCAGAAGATGCGTTTACAACTGCAAGTAACTGGACGCAACGTGCCACATAGCTTAACAGTATCATATATGTATAGTTTGTTTGTGTGCATGTATATATATATATATCTATATATATCTGTCTCTATCTCTCTGTTTCTTTCCCCATCTGTCTCTTTCTAGGTCTGTCTCTTTCCGAGGTCTGTCTCTTTCCCCATCTGTCTCCCCGTCTCTTTGTCTGTGTCTTTTCCTGTCTGTCTCTTTCCCTGTCTGCCTGTCTCTGTCTGTCTCTTTCCTTGTCTCTCTCTATTTCTCTGTCTCTTTCCCCGTCAGTCTCTATCAAGGTATGTGTCTTTCCCCATCTATCTTTGTCTGTCTCTCTGGCTGTCTCCTCCTTCCCTGTCTGCCTGTCTCTGTCCCTGTCTGCATGTCTGCCTGTCTCTTTCCTCATCTGTCTCTTTCCCCATCTGTCTCTTTCCCCATCTGTCTCTTTCCAGGTCTGTCTCTTTCCAGGTCTGTCTCTGTCTGTCTCTTTCCAGGTCTGTCTCTTTCCAGGTCGTTCTCTGTCTGTCTCTTTCCCCATCTGTCTCTTTCACTATATGTCTCTGTCTGTCTCTTTCACCATTTGTCTCTGTCTGTCTCTTTCACCGTTTGTCTCTGTCTGTCTCTTTCACCATTTGTCTCTGTCTGTCTCTTTCCCTGTCTGTCTCTTTCACTGTCTGTCTCTATTTCTCTGTCTCTTTCCCTGTCTGTCTGTCTCTGTCTGTCTCTCTGTCTCTCTGTCTGTCTCTGTCTGTCTCTCTCTATCCGTCTCCCCACCGACATCTTATTACTTCACATATAAGCTTCTTATACTATGAATGTCTTTTATTCCTATAGCAACCAATCACAGCTCTTACTAATAACCTGTAGTTCAAGGCTCCATTTACTTTAATGCAGGCATGTTTTTTGGAGAGTAACTGTAAAGCGCGGGGTTACATTTTCCTGTCAAAACATAGTCTACGATGTTTCCTGGGTCACATGAGGTGTCTGTGCAATATTTCGTGATTGTAAATGCGACGGTGCGGATACACTTTTCGTTTCACTTTTTCCCCATTATGTAGATAGGGGCAAAATTGATTGGTAAATTGGAATGTGTGGGGTTAAAATTTCGCCTCACAACATAGCCTATGAGGCTCTCGGGGTCCAGACGTGTGAGTGTGCAAAAGTTTGTGGCTGTAGCTGCGACGATGCAGATGACAATCCCGGACATACAAACATACATACACACACACATTCAGCTTTATATACAGTGGAACCTTGCTTAACGAGAACAATCCGTTCTGGGACTGTGCTTGTTAATCAAGGTACTCGTTCAGCAGAGCAAGGTTTCCCTTAGGAAATCATTGCAATGCTGTCGATCCGTTCCACAATGTGTTAAATGTCCCATCCTGGTCCCCTATTCTATCATTCCACACATGTACAAACGCACACAAACATGTACAAACTCACACAAACACACACAAACACACATGCACACGCACATATTATATGCTCACCTTACCTTCCGTTCCACCGCCGGCCTCATGGTTCTTGTAGTTCCCGGGTACATCGCGGCGAACTACAAGTACCATGAGGCCGGCAGTGGAACGGAAGGTAAGGTGAGCATATAATATCTGTACCTTCCGTTTCATCGCCGCGATGAGGCCGGCGATGAAACGGAAGGTACAGATATTATATGCTCACCTTACCTTCCGTTCCACTGCCGGCCTCATGGTACTTGTAGTTCGCCGCAATGTACCCGGGAACTACAAGAACCATGAGGCCGGCGGTGGAACGGAAGGTAAGGTGAGCATAATACAGTACTGTGTGTGTGTGTGTGTGTGTGCGTGTGTGTGTTTGTGCGTACATGTGTGTTTGTGTGGACAGTGCAAGTGCGGGTCAGAGCGCAGTGGATGGATGAAACCGGAAGTGTGTGCGGTGAGAATTTCGCTCGTACAGCAAAGCTTTCTCGTAAAGCGGGTTACAAATTTACAGAAAGCTTTGTTGTTAAGTGAAATTCTCGTTAAGAGAGTTACTCGTTAAGCGAGGTACCACTGTATTTGATTGTCGGACTATGTGTGTGTGTAAAGGGACATATTATGCCCTTATTATAAAGTAAAAAACGCATGCGTTTATTTAGTCCAAAAAGCAAGTTTTCTGCATCAACAAAGCATGTTAAACGCTTGTAGTTTGATTTAGGATTCGTTTTGAAAGATCTCATTGACTCTAATGTTAGTGTGAAGCCCCGCTAGTATGTGTCGGTGCAGTACCTTCAGGGACTCCACGTGGATGGAACAGTCTGGTCACAGGTAGGGGACCTTCTTTTAGGATTGTCGTGACGCCACTCTCAGTATTGCGGTCAGCGGGGACCGCCACTGCAGATTAAGGGATGCCTGGGGCTGATGGTGGGTGCAGTCAGTATATTAGCCCCCTGAGAGTGAGGCAAGCCCCAGGGCCCTGTGTATGTGTGTGGGACCACAGGTCGCAGAATGACTCAAACACAGTCCAAGAAGTCTTTCAACGTGTTTACTCACTGTTTGGAGGTCACGGTGAGATGCCCGGGCGACACTGTGATAACCAGGTTGAACCAGGAATTCCAGGAGGCCGTTCTGAGGGTAGCTGTCCACTCGCCGTCCTTGCACTCTTTCTGTTTTAGGAGGATCCTTTGCTTGAAGCGTGGTAGGACCCCTCCAGGGAAGCTGTTACCACCCTGCTCCCCTCTCTCTGGCTCGTCTGCCGGCAGCGTGGCCTTGGTGGGATGGCTTCTGGCCCTGTCCCCTTATGGGCCTGGTGATTGCTGCTTGGCTCAAGCTCTGTGTAGTCGTGGTGAGGGCATGAAGTACCCCCCCCCACCTGTAGGTTAAGCAGCTCTGGATGATCTGCTGCCTGTACTGGGGACCTAGTTCCCCTTGTGTGCTCGGATACCGGGATCTCCGTACTCAGCCACCCTTCTCTCTGGATGATTTTCAGGCCGACCCACGGTACTCCTTTCTCCCCCGCTTTCAGCTACTGCACTCCTCAGGACCTGTCTGACACGAGAGCTCCTCTGCTCCCTTCCACACACTTCAAACTCCAGACTCCTTCTTCCTCTCTCTCTCTGCCCTGCTTCCTAGCAACCAGCCCCTGAACACACCCCCCAGCTGGGAATTGAAAGTTAACCCCTTCCGGCTACCCAAGGGTCCCCTCTGGTAATGTGGGAGGCCTGGTCACTATATGTTTGTGTGTGCACCTCATCCTGGCCTTTGGAGATTACCTGGAAGCATTGCTCCCGCATGGGTGCAATACTCTGTGGTGCCTGACCAGGTCAGGGGCGCCACATTCCCCCTTAGTTATCATCAGCACGTCCTCGGGCTGCAAAGACAATAGAAAAGGTAAATACAAACTTTTCCCACACAGGGGCAATTATTTACATTTAAACATACCAGGTACCATTCCACCACCAACCACCCACATGTCCGAACCCCACCCAAAAACCTCCAGGAGGTAGGTCGCCGGTCCTTTTGGTGACCAGGTCTGGGCCATCACATTCCCCAGACCTTTCCTCCAATCTTCCTCTCCTGAGGAGAGTGGTGTAAGGTAGGCCCCATAAACAGGCGTACCCGCTTCCGAGTGTTGGAGGGCAGGCCCCATAAACAGGCGTGCCCCCTTGTTGGTGCAGAGCCATGCCCCTCAACAGGCAGACTCTGTGGTTGATACCAAGGAGGTAACTTTTTACAATGCAAAAGTTTGTGGTTAAATCCAGTTCATAACCAGTGGTCTAACATTTTAAGGAGGTCTCACAATAGTCCTTGTGGGCACATTTCGCTTAAACGTTACTTAACTGTAAACAGGTTAAACATTACATTTCATACAGTCACTTTGAACTAAACTGTACTTTCTCTATAGCGTAATGGGAGCTGACCAAAGTTGCTGCGGGTTGATCTACGCAGTACTATACTGTCATCTGTCTGAGGTTGTGTCCTCCCACCCGATGTATGTGTCTCAATGTGAATAATGGGTGTACTGGGTATTGATACCAGTGCATGGTCTTCTGCTTCAGCTACATTTGGCTCTTCCAGGTTCTGAACAGGTTCTTCTGGTTCTCTTACTTCTCTAGATTGAGGGAATGTAATGACTGGAATAACTACTGCTCCATTGTATTGAGGCCAACTTGCTGGAAAATCTCCAAGTACAGTATGGATCATCTTTTCTTTTGGTTCTTGAACTGGCAAAGGGTTGGGACTTTCTTCAGGGATTCTTAGTTGTTCAGGACATTTCTTTAGGCGATCTCTAGAAACGACAGCTGTTGTTTTTCCTCCATCTTTGCTGATAAGGCATGTCTTTTCATTGCTAAGCGTCGATGGTAACACAGTATAGGGTTCTTCTTCCCAGTGATTGTCAAGTTTATGACGTCTTCTCTTTCTTTTGAGAACTATATCTCCTGGCATCAAAGGAACAGCAGGTGCTTTTCGATTGTAGGCCTTTTCTTGTTTCTCACGCTGCTGAGTCAGGCTTCGCTCCACACACTCTTGTACTTTCTTGTATTGGGCTTGGCGGTTGGAATCCCAATCAGCACCTTGTAGATGGTCTTCAGGGGTCTCAACTCCCATTTCCAGATCTACTGGCAATCTCCCTGGTCTGGCCCTCATCAGGTATGCCGGTGTGCAGTTCGTGGAACTCACAGGGATGTTGTTATACATGTCCACTAGATCGGGCAGTTTTTCCGGCCACTGACTTCGTTCTTCTAGTGGGAGAGTCTTCAGAAGGTCGAGAATGATGTGGTTCATCTTCTCACACATGCCATTGGTCTGAGGATGGTAAGGCGTAGTACGGATCTTCTGGCAGCCGTATAGGTTACAAAACTCCTTAAACACTTCAGCTTCAAAGGCTGGTCCTTGGTCAGTGAGCACTTGATCTGGATAGCCATGTGGTCGACAGAAGTGTGTCTGGAAAGCTTTGGCTGCAGTTTGACCTGTCAAGTCCTTGACTGGTACTACCACCAGGAATCTGGAGTAGTGGTCAACCATAGTGAGAGCGTAGTTGTAGCCTTGTCTGCTGGGTGCCAACTTTACATGGTCCAGGGCCACGATCTCCAGGGGCCGTTTAGTTTGGATTGGCTGGAGTGGTGCTCTCTGGCTGTGCTGGTCTTTTCTTCTAAGATTGCAGGGCCCGCAGTTTCGACACCACTTCTCTAGGGCAGATCTCATGCCCACCCAGTAGAATCTTACTTTAAGTAGGGCCTCCAGTTTCTTCCAACCAAAGTGGCCTGCACCATTGTGATAGGCTTCTAGCACCATCCTCGTATCCTTCTGTGGTACAATCACTTGCCACACCTTCTCATGCGTCCTCGGGTCAATGATGCTCCTGTAAAGTTTGTCTTGATAGATGAATAATCGACCCCTCTCCTTCCATAGGTACTGTGCCTCAGGTGGGGCTCCTTTGTCAAGGCTGGCGCCCGGCTGGCTGATCAGTTTCTTTACCAAGCCTACCGCTGGATCATTTTCCTGGGTCTCCTTCCAGTTGTAGTGAGGTAGTGGGTTCAGGGTCACCTCTTGGCGGTTGGCACGCGACTGCCGACACTGTTTTGCTCCATGGCGATGGAACGCTGGCAGCTCAATCTCTTCAAGATCATCTACATCTCCACCCTCGTCTGCTAGGTGAGGCATCCTGGACAGAGCATCTGCGTTGCCGTTCTTGCGGCCAGCTCGATACTTGACAGTAAAGTCATAATTCGCCAGTCGGGCTACCCAACGCTGCTCCATGGCACCCAATTTAGCAGTATCCAAGTGGGTCAGGGGGTTGTTGTCCGTGAAGACAGTGAATTTGGTGGCTGCCAGGTAGTGCTTGAACCGCTCTGTGATAGCCCATACCATGGCCAGGAACTCTAGCTTGAATGAGCTATAATTCTCCGGGTTTCTTTCAGTAGGCCTGAGCTTCCTGCTGGCGTAAGCAATCACACGCTCTTTGCCTCCCTGCACCTGTGAAAGCACTGCTCCCAGTCCCACATTACTGGCATCTGTGTACAGTACGAATGGCAGACCGTAGTCAGGGTAGGCTAGGATCTCTTCACCCGTCAAGGCCCCTTTCATTTGTCTGAAGGAGTGTTCTTCTGCTTCTCCCCAGTGAAATGGCGGGCCGGAGATCTTTCCTTTCTTCTTTGGGTGGCCTACCAGGAGCTCTTGCAAAGGCGCTGCCATATTCGTGTAGCCCTTGATGAACCTCCTGTAGTAGCCTACCAAGCCAAGGAACTGACGTACCTCCCGGACGGTAGTAGGTGTGGGCCATTCCTGGATGACTGTGACCTTCTCTGGGTCCGGTGCTACTCCTTCTGCACTGACCACGTGACCTAGGTACTGGACCTTTGGCTTCAGTAAATGGCACTTGGATGGTTTCAGCTTCATTCCATATCGGGATAGTGCTTCAAAGACTTCAGCCAGGTGTTTCAGGTGGTCCTCGTAGGTCTTGGAGTACACGATGACATCATCCAGGTAGAGCAGGACGGTTTCAAAGTTGAGGTGCCCTAGGCAGCATTCCATAAGCCTCTGGAAGGTCCCGGGGGCATTGCAGAGTCCAAATGGCATGCTGTTGAACTCACAGAGGCCCATTGGGGTGGTGAAGGCCGTCTTCTCCCGATCTTCTTCTGCTACAGATACTTGCCAGTAGCCACTAGTAAGATCTAGGGTAGAAAAGTAGTTAGAGGCTTTCAAGGCAGCGAGGGATTCCTCTATCCTTGGCAAAGGGTAGGCATCCTTGTGTGTTATCTGATTTATCCGTCTGTAATCCACACACATCCTCATCGTGCCATCCTTCTTTCTTACCAGGACCAGGGGAGCCGCCCAGGGGCTACAACTGTCCCTTATGACGCCTGCCTCCTTCATGTCCTTCAGCATGTCCTTTGTGCGCTGGTAATGGGCTGGTGGAATAGGCCTATGTCTTTCCTTAATGGGAGGATGACTGCCTGTGGGTATGTGATGTTGCACCCCTTTGATCCTACCAAAGTCTAGTGGGTTCTTACTAAAGACCTGCTCGTATTCCTGCACGACCCTGTAAACCCCATGTTTCTGGTAGTCGGGTGTAGAGTCAGTCCCCACGTGTAGTTTCTGGCACCAATCCTCTAACTGCTTTTGGGAGGTCTCGCCCTCTTTTGAGTCAGCTTGTGTCAGGGGACCTACAGGTGTTATGGCGTCATCTGAGCATGTAAACAGTTTGGCTATGGTAGCGTACCTTGGTAGTCTGGCTTCCTCCTCCCCACAGTTCAACACTCGTACAGGCACTCGTCCCTTGTGTACATCAACTACCCCCCTGGCTGTCAGAATCGTGGGCCAGTGGTCTGAATGAGTGGGCTCTAGTACAGCCTGGTAATCTTGTCCTCTGAGACCTACCGCTGCTCTACACCACATCATCATTTCACTCCGTGGGGGTATCACAATGGGGTTAGCATCCATCACCCGTACACTACCAATCTCACCGCCAGCCTGTTTTACCTGTTGCTTCCTCAGAATGATTCGGATCTCCTTTTGCAAGGCTCTTTGCGACCTGCCCTCAGCACCTTCAACAATCTGGTGAAGCAACAACAACACTTCCCCTAGGCAATTTTCTATGACATTAGTGCCTAAAATCATTTGCGGGTTCCTTTCTCTAATATCAGTGTCCACAACAATCAGTCCTTGTCCCTTCATTTCCTGCCTTCCCACCTTTATGGTTACCTCTTTGACCCCGATCTGGTCTATAGGTTGTCCGTTGGCAGCATAGATGGTGAGGGAGGGGTCCGGTGGTCGGAGATCGTCGTCCGACCAAAACCTCCGATAAAGGACATACGGGATCGTGGTGACCTGAGAGCCGGTGTCCAATAACGCCGGGGTAGGGATCCCGTCCAGGACGATGGACAGGACAGGACGTCCACCCACGTACTGATCACAGCAGCGACTTGGGCCTGATCTTCTTAATCCTGAGGACTGGCCCCCGGCCCCAGGTTTGGCTCGTTTAAAGGACAGGCCCTTGCATAGTGTCCTGCCTCCTGGCAACGACGACAGATGGGTTGTCCAGATGAGTCATAGCGATCACTGCTCCTGCCTCGGGTTGGGGGACCTCTTCTCCTCCGCATCCAAGGGACGTCCTCTGGGTTGTCAGCTAGCAGGATCCGATGAGGGACTTTGGTCTCTGAGGGCAACTGCATTGCTTTCAGGATTTGTGCGACGTCCTTAGTGAGCTGTTGCACCTGGGAGGATAGTGTATTTATGGTCTCTGCTGGCGTGTTGAGTCCTTTTGCAGTTACCAGGGCCTGCGAGGAGGATTCCGCTCCTGCAGCCGTGGAACTGGCAGGCCATGCTGGTGCGACGGGGTCTGTGTCCACAGGAGGTTGGAGTGCTTTCACTGCCCTGTCTTTCAGAATGGCAAAGTCCACGTCAGGGTGTTCCAGGGACCACAGCTTCATCTGCTTCCCATCCTCAGGAGAGCGCAGGCCCCGCAAGAATTGTTCCTTCATCATCCGGTTTCCTTCCTGATCACTGACAGGGTCCACCAGCTTGAGAGCCCGTAGTGCAGCCTGCAGCCTGAGGGCATAGTCTCTTATACTATCTTGGGGCTTCTGACGGCAGTTATAGAAGTCCGTCCTCAGCTCTCCCTCTGTGCGGTGTTCAAAAGCAGCTGCTAGTTTGGCAAAGATGGTCTCAACAGAGCCCCGGTCATCACTGGTCCAGGACTCAGCCTCCAATTCTGCTGCTTCAGTCAATTGTCCCAGCACCACAGCGGCCCTCTGCTTACCAGTCATCGCGTGCATGTCTAGCAGGGTGCTGATCTTCTTCTTAAACCCGGTCAGCGTGTCTATTTTACCGGCGTATTGGGGCAGCCATTGCGCTCCTGGGACATACAGCAAGGAAACTGGCATTATGGGGGAGATTTCAGCCGGCGCGGCTGCGACCGCGGCACCGGCACCAGGCGCTGCTGCGTCCAGCGCGACGGGGGCTGGCATCGCTTGGGCTGCGTCGCCCTGACCAGGGGCATTACCTCCTGCAGCGTCCATTTTTCTTCAAAAATCTGCGCGCTCCCTTTCCACTTCCGGGGTCAGTACGCTCTCCGAATTGTGGGGATTCTGGGGCGGCCACACCTCTTCGTGGGCGGTGCTCTTCTCCCTCGCGCGGGCTGCAGCGCGCGCTTTTGAAGATGGCAATATGGCGGCGGTTCAATTTTTGCGGTCGGACCTCTGAGGCACACGGTCACCTGTCTGAACAGGTCTAGTCCTTATCCTGTTCGTGACGCCAGAAGTTGTGAAGCCCCGCTAGTATGTGTCGGTGCAGTACCTTCAGGGACTCCACGTGGATGGAACAGTCTGGTCACAGGTAGGGGACCTTCTTTTAGGATTGTCGTGACGCCACTCTCAGTATTGCGGTCAGCGGGGACCGCCACTGCAGATTAAGGGATGCCTGGGGCTGATGGTGGGTGCAGTCAGTATATTAGCCCCCTGAGAGTGAGGCAAGCCCCAGGGCCCTGTGTATGTGTGTGGGACCACAGGTCGCAGAATGACTCAAACACAGTCCAAGAAGTCTTTCAACGTGTTTACTCACTGTTTGGAGGTCACGGTGAGATGCCCGGGCGACACTGTGATAACCAGGTTGAACCAGGAATTCCAGGAGGCCGTTCTGAGGGTAGCTGTCCACTCGCCGTCCTTGCACTCTTTCTGTTTTAGGAGGATCCTTTGCTTGAAGCGTGGTAGGACCCCTCCAGGGAAGCTGTTACCACCCTGCTCCCCTCTCTCTGGCTCGTCTGCCGGCAGCGTGGCCTTGGTGGGATGGCTTCTGGCCCTGTCCCCTTATGGGCCTGGTGATTGCTGCTTGGCTCAAGCTCTGTGTAGTCGTGGTGAGGGCATGAAGTACCCCCCCCCACCTGTAGGTTAAGCAGCTCTGGATGATCTGCTGCCTGTACTGGGGACCTAGTTCCCCTTGTGTGCTCGGATACCGGGATCTCCGTACTCAGCCACCCTTCTCTCTGGATGATTTTCAGGCCGACCCACGGTACTCCTTTCTCCCCCGCTTTCAGCTACTGCACTCCTCAGGACCTGTCTGACACGAGAGCTCCTCTGCTCCCTTCCACACACTTCAAACTCCAGACTCCTTCTTCCTCTCTCTCTCTGCCCTGCTTCCTAGCAACCAGCCCCTGAACACACCCCCCAGCTGGGAATTGAAAGTTAACCCCTTCCGGCTACCCAAGGGTCCCCTCTGGTAATGTGGGAGGCCTGGTCACTATATGTTTGTGTGTGCACCTCATCCTGGCCTTTGGAGATTACCTGGAAGCATTGCTCCCGCATGGGTGCAATACTCTGTGGTGCCTGACCAGGTCAGGGGCGCCACATTAGCAAAACACTGCCAAAATGGCAAAAACAATTGACATGCTGCTTCTTTAAACGCTGAGTTTTTGCCAAAATTTCTGCAACTGAAACGCTGCGTTTTTAACAGCATTGTGCGCACAAGAAATCCCAATTTCCCATAGACTTGGCTTGAAAATCAAAACGCATGCATTTTGGCATTAAAACGCTGCAGTTCAAAAAGCTGCCGAAATGCATGAAAAAACGTTTTGGTGAAAAGGGCCTTATAATTGTGGATGTGAATGTGTTCAGAAATAGCCCATCACGTTTATTCTCATGTTAACAGTAGTCAGTACATAGCTGGCTTCATTTACGGTGATTCTGATCAACCCCATATAAAGTTTAGTTGACATTTCCCTGACATTTTCTTAGTTGCATTTTACATTTAAAGCAATGTTCTGTAAACAGCTTCCAACCCACTAAGGTATCATTCAGGAGAGAGGTTCAAGAATGTCATTAGATATACTATCAAACACTATGATGATAGGCATCAAGAAGTGACTTAAAATTGGCAAAACTGTGACATTACCTAGAAGTGGACATCCCTCAAAAATAGATGACAAGACAAGAAGAAATTGGTCAGGGAGTATGTCAAGATGCCTCCGGCAACATTAAAGAATTTGAAGAAATGTCTTCCAAGTACAGGTTGTGTACTGCATGTGGCTACAATCTCCCTTTTTCTTCATATATCTACCCTGGGGTAGGGTGGCAAGACAGAAACCTTTTTTTCCTCAAAGAACAACTTTCAAACCCAGTTCTGTTTTGCCAAAATCTACATGAAGTCTACCAAAATCATGTGACAATTGGTGTTATGGTCTCATAAGAGCAAGGTTGAACGTTTTATCCTTAAAGGGAACCTGCCAGGTCCAATATTGGTAATCCCTGCCTAACCATCCCTGTATACACTAGCATAGATAAAGAGATCTTTAGAAAAGTATGCTAATGAGCAAGGAAATTAGCCCCCTGGGCGTTAGTTCCCCTGACTAATCGGCCCCATTATCATGTTACCAAGTCCCTCTGGGCGTGCTAACATGCTAATGAATACGCAGTGTCACACGATGATCTCACTCACCTCTCCACTGCCATCGCGTCTGATGCTGGATTTCGGCTCAGTGCGCATGACCACAGAGTTTTGGTCATGCACACTACTTCAGTTTGAAGCAAGGACGCGTACACCCGGCTTCATAGTGCGCATGACCCAAACTCACTGCGCACTGAGCCGAAATCCAGTGTTGGGCTGCGATGACAGTGGAGAGGTGAGTGAGATCATCCTCTGACGCTGCGCATTCATTAGCATGTTAGCACACCCACAGAGGTGTACTAACATGCTAATGGAGCTGACTAGCCAGGGGAACTAACGCCCAGTGGACTAGTCTCCTCGGTCATTAGCATATGATAAAAGATCTTTAGAAAAACTTTTCTAAAGATCTCTAAATTTATGCTAGTGTATACTTGGACGGTTAGGCAGGGATTAGCAATATGCACCCAGAACTGCTCATGGTTCTGGGGGCATATCGGACCTGACAGGTTCACTTTAAATATGTTTGGCACAAATGCAACACTGAGAATCACCAATAGAGCACCATACCAATAGTGATGCATAGTGGAAGCAGCCTATTGGTTTTGGGTTGTTTTTCAGCAGCTAGAACTGAGGTTTTAGTCAAGATGGAGATAATGATAAACAGATCAAAATATCATTCACATTTTTATCCAAAAACTTTAGGACTTTGCAAAAAAAGCTATAGATGAAGAGGGATTTCACCTTTCAGCCCGAGAAACACCCTAATCAAACTCCAAAATGAACAAAAGAATGGATTCGCCAGAAAATTAAGGTTTTGGAATGGTCCAGAAAGAGTCCAGGCCTAAATCCAATTGAAAATCTATGCATTGACTTTAAGAGGGTTTGAACCCAGGAGATGCCCTCACAAGAAGGGGTGGGCAAACATTGCCAATTTTAAATGAACTATGCTAATAAACACGTATTCAAAAAGATAAAACTTAGTGTTGAGCGAGTAGTTGCCTATTTGTACTCGCTATGCTGTTAGCGAGTACTGTCCGCTACTCGCATATTCGTTATGAGCAGCGGGCACAGTGTAAGTCAATAGGAAATACTCGCTAAGTAGTGAGTAACCTGAAAGCCATACTTTTTGTGCGAGTAGCAAATAGTACGACTTTTGGGTTACTCGCTACTTAGCGAGTACTTCCCATTGACTTACATTGTACCCGCTACTCGTAACGAATATGCGAGTAGTGGACAGTACTCGCTAACAGCATAGCGAGTATGAATAGTCAACTACTCGCTCAACACTAATGGAACTGTGTCATTGATTCAAAGTGTAATTTAAGAAAGTATTAGTTTATGGTTATGTATATTTACGCAACTGCACTATTTTTTTTTCTTTCAGTTTCCACCTGAAAGGATTTCATTTATTTTTTTAATTGAACTGTACAGATAATGGCTGACATAAAAGGTGGAAAAAGTTCTGAAATGATTCATATATGTATGATTTTGTTTTACATGACAATAGGAGTGTGTAGATTATACAACGCTATTACACACCCAGGAACATCCTGGCAAAATTATGGCATAAGTAAAGGTTATCATGTTGAATATCATAAGATTTGTGTAGTGGGCGCATTTTGAAGCCATTGCCTTGGGCACTCGGAGAGAGAATGACTCGCCCATCTGCACAACGCAGGTATTCAGGTCACTGGTTTCACAATTGGGATCCACCTATTATTTTCAAAAGCAGCAATGAAACTTTGAGCCAGGAATGACTGTGTCAGCTTTCATGACATGGTAGGGCTTTTACTGTTGAAGTTGTGTTGAAGTTTTTACCATTAGACAATATCTAAAGGTAAAAAGAATAGATAATATAGAAAATTTAAGGTGAGCACATTGTTGCATGGTTCCAGGTATGGCTTTTCTTATTTTGCCTTGAACCTAGGATATTTCAGTGTCACATACATATAACAATATTGAATGATCCTCTAGTAATAATGAATTTATTTTTCTGTTACTATGAACCCACATGAATATAGATGGTTCCAACAAATTCAAAACATGCCCCCTAAAAATGGCAACTTATTGATTTATATATTACAAAACAGCTGTGGAATAATCAGTACTGAATTCC
The DNA here is from genome assembly GCF_048569485.1 of Anomaloglossus baeobatrachus. Classification (NCBI taxonomy): domain Eukaryota; kingdom Metazoa; phylum Chordata; class Amphibia; order Anura; family Aromobatidae; genus Anomaloglossus; species Anomaloglossus baeobatrachus. The sequence continues at coordinate 322,607,404 of NC_134353.1, read as the reverse complement.
ATTGTGCAAAGACCGCAAATTAAATAGTATAATGCATTATTATTATTATTATTATTAATAAAAGATACATCATTTTTTATTTGAGTGATATTTTAGTTACATTTATAAAAAATACATTTAGCCTATTGTAGTCAGAATTACTCACCTTGCACACATGACTGAAGCAGGAACAGCCAACAGAGGACAGCAATGACTGGTCTGTACATTGCAATGGATGAATGTAGGGGAAGAGGATTCCCCTGAAGCAGAAAGGGATGTGTAACTAACTAACAGTCCAGTGAATGGATCCTATATAAATATCCTACATCCCCTCCCACTGAATTCAGAACTCACCATGGGAAAATCCCAAAGACTGATCTGACTGATTGGGGCTTTCTGATATTGCTAAGTTCTCATTTTCTAGAAAAGACTATTGTGATCAGGAAAGGAGAATCCTACAGATAATACGCCCTATAGTACAGTATTACGTACCATCTGATACAAAGCAAACAATATTTGCCATTTAACCCCTTCACTCCTGGGCGATTTTCCATTTTTCATTTTCGCTTTTGACTCCTCTAACTTTATTTTAGTTTTCCGTCAGTTTTGCCATATGAGGGCTTTTTTTTTGCGAGACGAGTTTTACTTTTGAAATAAATCATTAATTTTACCATATAGTGTACTGGAAAATGGGAAAAAAAATTCCAAGTGCGGTGAAATTGCAAAAAATGTGCAATTGCACGATTGTTTTGGGGATATTTTATTCTCCGTGTTCACTATATGGTAAAGCTGATGCATTCACATGATGCCTCACATCGGTATGAGTTCGTAGATACCCAACATGTCTACTTTTACTTTTATCTAAGGGGTTAAAAAAATTGAGAAGTTTGTCCAAAAAAAAATAGCACTTTTTGTTCCTTTTTCTGAGACCCGTAGCATTCTCATTTTTCGGGATCCGTGGCTCAGTGACAGCTTATTTTTTGTGTCTTGATCTGTCATTTTTAATGATACATTTTTATGCAGATGCTACTTTTTGATCACCTGTTATTGCATTTTAAACATTTTTTGCATCGACCAAATAACGTAATTTTGGCGTTTGGAATTTTTTTTCGCTACAACGTGTACCAATCAGATTAATTGATTTCATATTTTGATAGATCGGACATTTCTGAATGCAGTGATACCAAATATGTGAATATTTTTTATTTTTTTAACTTTTATTTTCAGTAGGGCGAATGGGGGATGATTAGGACTGTTAGGTTTTTTTATTTTTGTCATATTTTTAAAAACGTTTGTTTTTTTTTATTTATTTTACTGGTCCCCCTAGGGGACTTTATCACTGCAATGTCTGATTGCCTGTGCATTTCTGTTGATCGGAGCTGCACAGCTCTGATCAACAGAAATGCTTCTTTCCTGTCGGTATGGACAAGAAATACATTGTGATAGCGACAGGGGTCGTCACATGACCCGTCCCTACCATGGCAACCATTGGCTTCCCATGATCGCGTCACTGGGTCGCGGGGAACGGCGCGATCTCTGCCGTTGCCATTTAAATTGCGCTATCAGTACGTAACAGCATGATCTAAAGAGTTAACAGGTGCGAGTGCGCCTGTAAGTCAGACATCTCTGCTAATCAAATCAGCAGAGATGTGCGGGAATTACTGCGGACTCGTGCCAGAGCCCGCGGTTACCAGAGGGAGGGAATCAAAGACGTACCAGTGCGTCCTTGGTTGTAAAGGGGTTAAAGAATATGGATTGTAGGAGCTAAAAAGACAAAAAGGCGCAGGTAGGGGTAATATGTAGTTGGGGTGAGTGTTGCTCACCTGAGGTAGTTGTGAAAGTCACAACTACTATAGACGCATGAATATAGAGTATCCGGCTGTCGCAGTCCCCATAGAAGATAATTGGGATCAGTTGTGGAAATGGAAGGATTAACAGTGTGCTGCTGTGCAAAAGGTTCACTGAAGATCAAAAGTGATTTTTTATTCTACGCGTTTCTGAGCAGGAAAGCTCCTGCTTCAGGAAGCTTGGAGAATCTGTGATCTACTCCTGAAGAAGGAGCTTTCCTGGTCCGTAACGCGTGGAATAAAGAATCACTTTTGATCTTCAATGAACCATTGAAGCTTTTGTTCCCGCATGGCAGCAGTGTTAACCCTTTCATTTCCACAACTGATCCTATTTAACCCTAGAACACGCAACCATAGAAATCTACCATAGAAAACAAGTAACCTAGCAGGCCTGCGAGGCCCCAGGTATGCGTTCTAGAGTTAAAGAATATGAACATTTTTATAAATATTTTTTATGCAATTGTCCATAATGAGATAAAGTGAAGAAGCACATAAAAATAAATCCATTTTGTCCACAGTCTCTGATTCAGATGCCAACATTAGCATTTCAAGGAGTTCAGACGACTTATGAGGATCCTAAATAAACTTAAAAAATGAACTCCAGGAAAGCTAAACTGACCATATATGAGTCACTCATGTTTCCCAACATACAAAGACTACTAAGAAACAGAAAGGAGAGGCAACTCACATTCTCATATTTACTGCTAGTTTCGTTTTAGAAATGCCCTCTAGATACATTGTAGACTGTACTTCTGAATAAGGGTATGTGAGCACTCTGAGTTTTTGATTGCGGACATTTTCTGCACCATAATCTGCACCTTGTGGCAGAAAAACGCACCAAAAAACGCATGCTATTTTAGGTACGTTTTGGTGCGTTTTTGAGCCATGCGATTTATCAGTGAAATCAATGGCTGGAAAGGATACAAAAGCCTGGAAAAAATGCACCAACAATTGACATGCTGCTTCTTTTTTCTGCTCCCAAAACTGCAAGGAAAAAATAAGCAATGTGCGCACAGCACTTCAGAATTCTCATTGACTTTGCTGGCATAAGGATAGACATGTGTGCCGCCCCCACCCCTGTAGCAGCCGAGCTGCTCGGATCCAGACCCGCTGTGTGGCTCGAGAGATCCTCCGGACCCGGGGGTCACGCGGACATGCCAAATGAAAAGAGGGACATAGTTGTACGGGCTTGGCCGTATTCACTTCGTGACGCTACCCACGGTGTGTGGTGAAAGGTCGCACCACCGCTGCTGTTGTGGGACACCCCGGGGGAGATGTAATGGCAGCTGGATGTTAACCCCTCCGTGGGTAGGGATGGTTGCCCTGGGGCCCAGTGGCTCTGTACAGGGGATGGCGATGGCAGGGGCCTGCGTGCCCGGACGTACCAGGGGATGTTTGGTTACTCACAGTTGAATAAATGACACGAGTCTTTTGGTAAACCAAGGTTCTGGTGGCCGGCCGCCGTGGAAGGTTGTACTCTGGTTCCCCACCCGGGCTGGTGGTCGCCGTCTTTTCCCTCTGCACTGTTTTTGCTTGTGTTGGACTTCCCGGTATGGAACACGGGAGTCCGCTCCCGGCTTGTTGTGTACCTGAGGAGCCGTGCCCGCTGACGCTGACCCGTGGGATCTATGAGCCCTGGCGGTTGCCCTATCCCTCTCTGTGGGTGGTTGTCTGCTTTTGGGACTTTGGTTGGGACAGGACCTAAAATCCTGCCCTCAATTGGTTAATTAGCTAGGCCGTTGGTTCCGGTCCTGGCTTCAGGGTCCAAGTACCCACTCTGTGCACGGTTTCTGGGTCGGTTCTCCGGTGTCGGTACCGGCGGGCTCCAACCCTGTCCCAATCCACCTCGGATCTCCGGCTGCCGTCTTCCCGTCGCCTGCTGACGGAGACCACCATCTGCCACCTAGCCAAGGTACCAGGGCTCCGACCCTGACGCCAGTCCACTAGAGCTTCACCTTCAATGGAGCTGCACCTAGCCCCAGCCTCCACTCCTCTCAACTTGAACTCTAGACTTAATCTGACTCAATTCTCCGCTGCTTTCTCGCCCCGGGCTTTCTAGACCCCTAGGTGGGCGTTTCCTAACCGCCTAGTCCCGCCCACTGGTGTGCCTGTCTTGCCCTGAGGGAGGTGGCTAGGGTTTCAGGTCGGCTAAATGTAACCCTGTGAGGGATGGTGTTATGCGGGGGCCTCTTGTGTGACTACCTGGTTTTGCCAGGGCGTCACACATGCATTTGGGCAACAAACTCCATAAAAAAACAGGGCAAAATGCATCAAAAACTACAGCGTGCGTACAAGGCCTAAATAGAACATGTTTGTTTTGCAGTGAAATATTAATCATGTATCGCTTTTCTTATCTTATTGAGATATTCACCCCAAAAAATGGAACATAAATAATTAACAAATATTAATTAGCAGTCAAAAGACTGCAGTAATCTGCTCCAATTTTGTCACATAGGTAAATTAAGAACTTTTGAAGATTTTACACCAAATTTCAGCTCTCTAGGACATAATCGGCCAAAAACATAATACAAAAGCGTTCTTGACATATTCACCAAAAAATAGAACATGAAAGCAAATGTTAATTTACAGCCAAATGATTTGACCAATCTGCCTTTAATTTGCATATCGTTCAATACGACACTTCAGATGGCTTTTGACTGGATTTCAGCTCTCTAAGGCCTGTTTCAGACATCAGTGATTCTGGTACGTATGTGCTTGTTTTTATATTTACCAGAATCACTGACATATGCAGACCCATTATAATCAGTGGGTCTGCGCACACAACAGTGATTTTAAACTGACCGTGTCTCCATGCGGCATACATGCGTATCCGTGAATGCCACACGGAGACATGTCCGTTTTTTTCTGGCATCACTGATGTCCCGCAGACAACACTATGGTGTGATCCGTGAAACACGTACCAGAAAAAAACTTGAATTGAAAATAAAAAGCATTTTCAACTCACCTTCTGCAGTGATGCTGTGTTCGGCAGCTGCTCTCAGATTCTTCCTGGCCGGCTCATAATGGTATGCATATTTATGTATGCAGCCAGAGCCGACCTGGAAGTAGCTGCAGAGGTGAGAGACAGCAGCGGCCATAGGCTGCAGAGCCAGAGACTTCAGCACCACAGACAGCAGGAAAAGGACACGTGAGTTTATCACCATGCGCAATCACAGAGTACGGATCACGTATCACAGATTGCACATGGGCAACCCACGTGTGCCATGAATCACGGTACATGTAGGGACAGGCGTTTTTATCACTTCAGTGAAAAAAACGTTTGTGTTTTTCACTGACGTGTGAAACAGGCCTTAGACCAGGGGTCTCAAACTCGGCTGGGTGTATGGGCCGCACACAGGAAAAAAATAATTTGAGGGGCCGCATTCCTTTCAGGACAAAGTGACATTGGTAGTGGTACCATTTTTTCTTTCTATACACCCTTGAATCACTGTTTTTGAACATTTTTCATTTGTCCATTATAACAAATGTGTAGTGTGTGTATATGTATGTATATATATACAAAAATACATACACACTTTTTTTTACATTTTTTCCCCTTTTTGTAAGTAATACAGTTTTACAATAACCACCGCATAGTAATTTTGGCCAACATCTTGTAGTAATGTGCCCCATCTTGTTTCCCATTCTGTAAAAATGTGTGCATCCTTGTCCCCTTGTAGCAATGTGCCTCAGCTAACACACAAACACACATCCCCCCCACCCTGTGCAGCCTCAGCTAATACACATCCCCCCCACCCTGTGCAGCCTCAGCTAATACACATCCCCCCCACCCTGTGCAGCCTCAGCTAATACACATCCCCCCCACCCTGTGCAGCCTCAGCTAATACACACCCCCCCCACCCTGTGCAGCCTCAGCTAATACACATCCCCCCCACCCTGTGCAGCCTCAGCTAATACACATCCCCCCCACCCTGTGCAGCCTCAGCTAATACACACCCCCCCCACCCTGTGCAGCCTCAGCTAATACACATCCCCCCCACCCTGTGCAGCCTCAGCTAATACACATCCCCCCCACCCTGTGCAGCCTCAGCTAATACACATCCCCCCCACCCTGTGCAGCCTCAGCTAATACACATCCCCCCACCCTGTGCAGCCTCAGCTAATACACATCCCCCTCACCCTGTGCAGCCTCAGCAAATACACATCCCCCCACCCTGTGCAGCCTCAGCTAACACACACGAAAACATTCTTCTCACCTGCTGTCAGCGGCACAGAACCACACACACGGCATGAGACACACACACACACACACACACACACACACACACACACACACACACTGCAGCCTCAGCCAGCAACACGAAAACATTCTTCTCACCTGCTGTCAGCGGCACGCAGGCACGTGGACCCGGTAATGATCACAGCTGCTGTCATCGCTGAACGTTCGGCCGGCGCGTGCAGAGCAGTTCTCACTGCACAACAGCCACTGGCCAATCACAGGCAAGCATCTGAGGTCATATGCAGCAGGTGCTTGCCTCTGATTGGCAGGCGGCTGTTATTGCGTTCTGCAGCGAGAACTTCACTGTGCGCGGCAAACACAAAACTGTAGGCTCAGGCTGAAATAAATAACTGACAGCTGCGGCCCCTGCACCGGTCGCCATCTTTACCAGGTCCACGGGCCTGCGGGCCGCAAGAAGCCACCTGAAGGGCCGCATGCGGCCCGCGGGCCGCGTGTTTGAGACCCCTGCCTTAGACCTATCATTCTCATGCAAGGGCAGTCCGATGTTTCCCACTCATCCATAGACTTGTATGGGTTCGTGTGATCCAGCATATGCTGCCAAACGCAGCATGCTGCAATTTTTATCTGATGCTGATTTGGCAATAGAAAAACAAAATTGCAGCTATACACTGCCTAATTGTTTAACAATGGTGTGAGTGCAATCGAATATTTTATCAAATTGCACTAGTCCATATTAAACGCAAGTGGGAGGGAGGCCATATACTCACTCCCAATGTCAGATCTGTTCCAGCCTCTGCCTCTTCCCAGAATCATGTGACGATGTTATGTCACTCAATTCCTGAGCATGGGCTTCTCACTCCCTTCTTTTGGACAAATCAAGACATACAGAAGAAGTGAATTGAGAGCTGCTTTCTCACTTTCTGCAGATGTCTTCATTTGGAAGAGCAAAGCCATCCCGTATTCGCCTCAGGGATCGAGTGACATGACAACGTCACACGATTCTCATGATTCCCAGGAGAAGCATTGTCTCCACAACTGGAGTGGCGCCGACAACGGAGGTAAGTATAGGGTTTGTTATATTGTTGGGGTGAAACAGGAATGGAGAAGAGGCTGTCCAAGTAATGGACAACCGCTTTAAAATGACTCTACTGCCTCCACACCGGCTACCAAAGCAGGAAAGGAACATTGTGATGAATGATGATTCTGGGACTACAATGATTAGGCAGCAAGGAAATGTAGGGAGAGACCTAGGGTATATTCACATAAAGTTCTATAACATTGATTTTTCTGTCTGAAAACAGCTTCTAAAAAACATGTTTTTTGGTCCAGTTATCTAAGTTCCTACCAGATTTGAGCTGTAGCTCCACTTTGAATTTCAGGTGATGTATCGAACCTCCCCCTCTTCCTTTTCCCCACAGTCGGCACCTTACAGAGAGAATTTGACCAAATTTTAAGCTGACGTACTCTGAAAGTAAAACCTGCACCTCTGTATTATTGTGGCAAATAATCATATTTGATTACATATATTTTAAAAAATATGTATCTGTACTGCCCCCTTGCCAGTGGCCGAGCCGCTCGGATCCTGAGCCGCGGTGGCTCGAGGGGTCTCCGGACCCGGAGGTTCGCGCGGACACTCGAATTTAAAGAAGAGGGGTTTATGTACAAGGGGATTAGGAAGTTCGTGATGCTACCCACGGTGCGTGGTAATGTAGGAGACCACCACTGCTGTTGGGGGAGCCTGGTGGTGATGGTGTAGCAGCAGGATGTTTAACCCCTCTGTGGGTAGGGGGTTTGTGTCCCCCGGGGCCCGTTGGGTGTTGGTGTTTGGGGTGCCGTTGGGTAGAGGAAAAGGGGCTCTTCAGCGTACTCACTCAGTCCAGGAATAATGACACCGACAGCTTGTAAACCAGAATTCTGAGCACCACTGCAGCCTAGAGGGAGCATGCTAGGATCCGTGCCTTTGGTGTTGCTGTTAGCCTGTGGTCTTTTCTGTGGCACCTTCTCACTAGTTGGACCCTCAAGCTTGAAACTTTTCGGGTCCTGCTCACCTGGAGTGAGCTTGCTCTTAGGGTTCACGTGTAGGATTTCTTTGGACTGTATTTGGGAAAGTCCTATCCCATCGGTGCGCTAGTACCTCGATTTTGGAGTGGGTTGGGGATGAATCTTGAAGTCTTCACCTCTGTCGGGTAAATTACCGGGACGCGTGAAGCTACTTCCCGGCCTAGGGTCCACGTACCCCGTCGTCCCCTGCCCAGTGATAGCTCAAGGCCGCCGGCTGCCCTCCTCGGCAGACCGTGCCCCTTGAGACGATCCCCTGTGATCGGGGTTCCAGCTCCTACCAGGCCCAGACCAACGTCTGCCACCTAGTAAACTCCAGGAGCCCTGCTCCAGACCAGTGACCTCTCCCTCTCAGAGAGTCACTTTCCACCTCCTACTCCTTTCACTCCTGTTTCACTTCTCTGTCACTTTCTTACTTTTCCCAACCAACCCCCATTATGGGCGGCCCAATTCCCTTCAGGCCCCCCAATGGTGTGTCTGGTGGGTTCGGTGTAAAGTGTTCCTAGGATTTTGACTGGCTAAGCTGTTAGCAACACCAAAGGACCGGGAACCGTAACCAAGGAGGAGTGGATACTGCGCAGAAGGGCAGATTGCACAATACCCTATGACGACCTAATAGGCCAGGTTGTCTCATTCCCCCTTGGTTAAACGTAGCTCATCCCCAAGCTACAGGACGCCAGAGGTTTATTTTTGCTTTTAACTGTAAAAGGAACATTTTAACATTATGCATTTTTATTAACGGGTTCCATCCCTCACAGGAGAGGCACTTTACTTAAACGTTACTAAAATTATTAAGAGTTTGGCGACCAACCGTGGGACGCTACTGGTTTCTATTGTAACGGAGGCTAAACCTACTCCGTTGCAGCCCCTTCCTGCGACAGTCCAGTCCCAACGTCCCGGTTCCCAACAACCCACCACCCAAACAACCTGTTCCCCCTGGAAACCTATAGTGGGTCCGTGACCGGGTTAAGGTCCCGGGTGTTGTTTTTTTATATGACTCTGGTTTGCACAGGAGGTGCAACTGTGACGCCCTGGGCAAGCCAGGGGTCACAGGTCATCACACCACCACACCCTACATCCCAGTTAGGAACACCAAGCTACTAAAATCCTTGTTGCCTTCCTCCAGGGGCTGATGTTCACACCAGGGGGTGGGCCAGGCGGTTGGCTCCGCCCACCGAGGAGTACACAGCCCTGGAGGCGGGAAGAACCAAGAGTTGAGTTCAGTTCAGTTAGGGGAGTGAAGTAGAAGGAAGTGGTAGAGGAGCTAAGTGAAAGTGAAGTGGTAGTAGAGCAAAGAAGAAAGGAGTAAAAGTGAGCGTAGAAAGACCTGAAGTTGGTCCGGCTAAGTGCAGGACAGTGTCAGCAAGGTCAGCAACAGCGGTGATTGTCTGGAGGGGGACTGCTCGGAGGTTGCTGGAAGGACCGCGGACGGGTAGTGGCCCGGTGGTCTGGAGCAGTATACGAAGGACAGTCAGCACCAGGGCAGGGGCCTCTCGGACCCCGGCAAGGCTAGGAGTCGCCATAATTTGCCGAATCCGTCAGTGAAGGGGACGTCGATCCCCCAACAACCAAGTCCCGACTGAAGGCAAAAGTCCAACCATTAAGGAGGAACACCGCCACCGCCAGGGCACCAGTTCCTCGGGGCCAGCGTCTGCGGGCAAAGCAGGGCTCCTCCGGCCCATATCCAAGCCGGGGAGCGGGTTACCGGTGGGAACCCATCGCTACCAACATAGAAACACTAGGTGCAGGTCAGAGGGACATCACCGTTACCTGCTGGGAGAGCAAGTGCAGCCGTCCGTGGGAACCGTCTTTCCAGCCGTGTGGTTTACCGTAAAACTGTGTCAAGGTCTCAGGCTGAGAGAGTACCACAGTGCCGCAAGGCACAGCACTGCCCCCGCGTCCCTGCGCCCACCAGGCCCTGCACCTTCCACCCCATCACTGGACCCCGGGATCACCAACCCCTACCCACGGAGGGGCAACGCAACAACTGGCTGCTCCGCATCACCACTCCCGGGATCCCCATATTGAGCAGCGGTGGTGCTACAAATCACCACAACCATGGGTGGCGTCACGGACAATAAACAATCCCCACACCCAACAACCCCCCTTTCACTCACGGGCGAGGAGCGCCGCTAGAGTCCCCGGGATCCGGCTCATCGCTCGAGCCACCGAGCAGCAGCAGGCCGCAGCAGTGGGCGAGCGCGGCGTCCCCTCCTCCGCCCACGACACAACTATTATACAAAAACACAAGTTTGTGTTGGTAACACCAGTCCTGTGACCGTGGTCATATTTACTTATGTATAGAAACTTAAACGAAGTCCATGTACCGGTTGTACACTTTTCAACAATTTACTTGCAAATCTGGTAACTTTCACTCGTTTCATTAAAACTGGTGGATTAGGCACTTATTTACTAACATTTTCTATATGGAAAATAACAAACTATGAAAAATAACAAACGAAAGCACGGATACCTAACAATTGTATGGCATCGCAACTACTGGTCATGTAACATTTTTTTTTTAGTAATAGACTGTCGGGTCCTGCAGCCACGCTTCCTTGCGACTGCATGCTACCGACGCCGACACATACCCTTCCTCAAACATCACGTGCTTAGTTACCTCCAGGGCATACCACTTACCCTGGCCTACGTCACAGGGTGAAAAAAAATAAATAAACCCCTGATGTCCTGTAGCTCGGGGATGAGCTACGTTTAACCAAGGGGGGATATGACGCCCTGGCCTATCAGGACATCACAGGGTATTGTGCAATCTGCCCTTTTGTGCAATTTCCATCTCCTCTTGGTTACGGGTCCCTAACAAATGGTGTTGCCAAAACCAGCTAATCAAAGTCCTAGAAACACTCTGCACCACACCCACCAGACACACCAGTGGATGGTCTGAGTGGAATAGGGTCGCCCACTTGGGGGGTTGGATAAGGGGAGGTCAGGAGTGTCAGGAGCAGATCAGAAGTAGCTCCCAGTGAGAGAGGAGGTCTGGCCTATCAGGTCGTCACAGGGTATCGTGCAATCTGCCCTTCTGCACAGGCTGAGCAAAACCCTAGGAACACTTTGCACCACACCCACCAGACACACCAATGGGTAGCCTGAAGGGAATAGGGCCGCCCATTTGGGGGTTGGTTTGGGAGGGTTAGGAGTGTCAAGTTCAAGTCAGTTGTGGAGAGACTCTCGAGAGGAGAGGTCAGGAGCAGTTGGGCTCCTTTGAACTACTAGGTGGCAGACGTTGGTCTGGGCCTGGTAGGAGCAGGATCCCCGGTCGCAGGGGATCGTGACAAGGGGCACAGAACTGTCGAAGAGGACATTCGGCTGCCTTATACCACCACTGGGGAGGGGCCAGGGCACGACGGGGTATGTGGACCCTAGGGCAGGGAGTAGCTTCAAGCAATCTTTCAATTCACCCGAAGAGGATGGATCCTTCAAGATCTGCTCTCCATCCGCTCCAAAATACAAAATCGGGGTACGAGCGCAACGAGGGGGATAGGACTTTCCACTAAAACGGTCCAGGAAATCCCAAGCGTGAACCCTGAGAGCAAGCTCCCTCAGTTAGCCATACTGGGGAGCGGGACTTGATAAGTTTCAAGCTAAAGGGGTCTATCAAGAGAAAGACACAGTGCCAAGGGAAAGGTCACAGATCAACAGGCAACACCAGCAGAAACGAGACCGAAAACGTGCTCCCCTCAGTGGCAGCGGTATCTAGAACTTTGGTTTACTAAGTTGTCGGTGTCAACGTTATTGGACTGAGTGAGTACGCAAGTGACCCTTGCCTCCCCAACGGCACACCCCCATCACCATCACCAAGTCCCGGTGCATCCCCCCTACCCGTGGAGGGGTTAAACACCTGGTTGCCCACTCCATCGCCACCGGGTACTTCCCAACCGCAGCGGTGGTACTCCACCTTACCACATACCACAGGTTGCGTCATGAACTATAGACACTGTCCCCTGTAAATAACCTCCCTTTAATTCAAGTGACCGCATGACCCCCGGGTCCAGAGACCCCTCGAACCACCGCGGATCCGGATCCGAATCCGAGCAGCCCGGCTGCTTCCACGGGGGCGGCACACATGTATAGAAATAAAAATCAAGATGATCACTAAAGATTAAAATCATCAAAGTCCCACAGTTTCTTTAGAACTTCTGTTATCAAACAGAAGTTAGTTAAAAATATGTTAATAATATAAATATAACAGGGTTTTTTTTTTTATAAATTTCTGGGGGGTTTTTTATCAGCTATTTTACATGACAATACCATTTTTTCTTAATAGCTGTATCATCGTACATTTATCTTACTAGACTCGTTGTACACCTCAAATAACTTTTTTTTATCATGAATTTTTTGATGCAGTTGTCTTTATGCTCTTGGGCTATTATTAACTACGTAGGGGGTGTTTTTTAATTGTTTTTTAATTGATTCTTTTTAATTGATTGATTAATTTAATTATTCCTCTTTGATGGGGAATTTAATCCGATTGTTGTAAAACTTGTTTTATGTATATAAGGTTGATTATCCTGCATAACTGCTACCTGAGGAAGGGGGAGGATGTGTCCTCGAAACGCGTTGTGACATATTAATCTTATTCAATAAATCCTTCATTATAATCTACCATCTTTATTCTAAGCAGTGTGGCCCTTACAGTGAGTTTTCTTTTAATCCTATTACTTGGCTCTCCCTTTGGAATAGGAATAGAGCTCTGCTGTTTCAATTGATGCCATACTAAGGGATTGGATAATCACAGTTACCGTGATCACAGGACCATCTGACCCGGAGGAGGAGCTGCTGCCTGACATTGGTCTAACGGCTTTGTGCTACACGTGTTCTTGGATACCGATCGTGTGAGCGGCCGCCTAAGCAAGGACTCCTGTGGGTTCATCAGGACGGGATCCCCGCTGGTGAGGATCAGTGAACCCCATAACTCCCCTTCAGTATTTTTAACAGCGTTGTATCTGCCGTACAACAACATCAGGTGAGTGTTTAGTACACACATCTATCTATTGTGCAATTAAGGTTCCACACAGGAGCGCCCTCCTGTTTTTCTCTATAAAACGTTTCCTGGCAAACCGGGTGCTGACGGAGGTCCCTCCTCAAGAGGAGGGGTATTGTCAGGTGTGGTGGCTATGCACCTGAGCGGGTCCGTTGCACTCCATCGTGTGCTCTGGCTCTTTGACGGGTCATCCGTCACCCTTTGCTGGCCACGAGGTGTGAGGTGTTGCTGTCGGGAGCGGAATTTGCACGAGTGCCTGCTCTGACCAAGCACGTTGTACCCTGGGAGTCACCGCTGCTCCCAGCAATGGTGTCACTCAGGGGCCCTGAGATGCTGGGTCCCCTGGTGTGAGCTGTTGCCACTGGATATGGGACGCTGTATCCTCTGACACAGTCGGATGGTGGGCGGTTCCCTCCATTCCACTCTCCTCCTCTCCTAATGTTCTGTGGATAGAGGATGGGGAATGAGCATTGCCTCAGAGTCACATGAGCTCTGGAGGCAGATTTAAACCTGCAATCTGCCTCGCTTAGTTGCTGATTAATTCAGTTGTGTGGAGTAGTTTGCTTGGTTTGCTTTGCAAGTGTTTTAAGGTTTTCAACATACTTCTCCTGTTGTAAGGACCTGATTAACCTTTGATTATAGCTGGGTTCAGCTTCTTTCCTGTGTATCAGCCTTAGGTTTCTGTTAGCTGGGTTCAGCTCCCTTTTAGTTTCTGCTGTAGTATCAGACTTATGTTTTCTTTCCTTTTCCATTTAGTTATTTTCTTGGTGTGATTGTCCCACCTGTCACTAGCCGCCGCACTGTTTGCTGCCTGGGAAGGGCTCTGGTAAAGTCCCCCTTTTCCAGGACCGGCAGGCAGTTGAAGGATATCCCCGGCCCTTAAGAGTGTGCGGCAGTGCAATGGCTAATGACAAGTGCAACCGACACATTGCGCTTGTTAGCGTGCATCGAGTCTGGTCCCCTATCATCCCACATTACAGTTAGGTCCAGAAATATTTAGACATTTCAGGGTATTCACATCCTAATTGAAGTTTAGTTTTAGCAATTACAGCTTTTTAATATGTAATTTCCTCTTTTTCAAGGGCACAAAGGACAATTATCTCAAATGCTCTTTAATGGGCTACATGGGCTATTCCGTCATCAATTAAACAGGTAAAAGGTCTGGAGCTGATTTCAGGTGTGGCATTTGCATTTGGAAGGTGTTGCTTACCCACAACATCAAAGGAGCTCTCAGTGGAAGAGAAACAGACCATCAGTAGGCTGAAAAAAAGAAGAAAACCCATCAGAAAGATAGCAGAAATGTTATGAGCTGTTAAACCAACTTTCTGCAAATAGAAGGTTTTACTTTCAAGCTTGGGGACTCAAAAAGGCCTGGATGTCCACAGAAGACAACAGGAGTGGATGATCGCAGAATCCTTTCCAGGGTGAAGGAAAACTCCTTCACAACATTCACCCAAGTGAAGAACACTGTTACGCACATGCCCCAGTCTCATGACATCACTTAACTCATGCGAAATAACGCAGGGGATAATGCAGGAAAATGCAATGAAATGCACAGAATTTGCTACCTGCGTGATTCCCTGCGGTATTTCAGGATTACATTACAGTCAAAGGAGTGTAATACCGCAGGGACCTGCGGAAAAGAATTGACATGCAATTATTTTTGCTGAAGAAAACATGCAGCAAAACCTGTATGTGAAAAGCCAGTTACGCTTTTGGTGATCGAACCATTATGGAACATAACCTCGAACTGTCGAATTTGAAACTAATTGTTCGCGTTCGTCGAACGACTTGAACATCGTCTAAAACAGGTAGAATTTGAGATTGGCGAACAGTTCGATTCGAACACCGCTCATCTCTACTGATGACCCCACAGAACCCCCATAGTATGATGCCCCCAACAGACCCACCCTTGTGGTATGCTACTGACGCGCCCAACGGGGCCGTGGTGGTTACTGTTTTCCGGGCCATGGCTTCTTGGGGCTGTCACGGCGGCAGGGCCCCGCTCCGTGACCCCGATAGTGGTCGTTAATAAAGATGTGGGATGATGAGGTAGTAGTTATAGTTTGTCGTGATGCAACCTGTGGTACTTGGCCAGAGATAGCCGACACTGTGGGATGGGACCTTTGGGGCAGATGATGAAGCAGCTTGGTTGGTATAGCTCTCCACAGGTAGAGCTGGGCCCCAGGGATGATGGGAGTAATAGTCTATGATGGTGGAGGTGCAGGCAAATAACGGAGCGACACAGGGATGCAGTCTCAAGGTTTTTTACTCACTGTAGCAGGTTCCAAGGTAACACGACTAGTCAGTAACCGCCTTTGGAGTGCTGGGTTCCACTGTGATGTGCTTCCAGACGATCCCGGGTAGTTCGGAGGTCAATACTCGTGCACCCTTTGTGTATTCCTTTCCCTGGTTGTCTTCCTGCACTGACTTCTCACTCTCCTGTCCCGCGCCTACGCACATAGTGCCCTGAGTCGGTGCCCGCGGACCCTGTCGGGTGGCTTGAAGCACTATCCCTTGGCCCTATGTGGACACCTTCCAGCGGATTCGTGTGCGGGTTTGGCTTCGGCCCTTGAAGTGACCTAGGCCTCCGGTTTTACTAGATGAGCTCATTGGTTCTTTTCCTTTAGTCTAGAGACCAGATCCCTGTCTGCGGCCACATCCCTCCACTCCGATTTGTCGTATGTGAAACGAGACCTAGGGAGTCTGACACACTTCCCGTGGGCTCTTGGACCCTTTCTGTCTTGCGCCTGGGTCGCGCTGCTCCAGCTCCAGACCACAGGTCCTCCACTGCTCCTTCTCAACTCTCTCTGACTTACTACAGTGTCCTCTCACTAATTAGTCTCCTCCTCCAAGTCAGGTCAGATTAGGGGGGGAACCATCACCAGTGGTGGCTATACATAGCTTTAATGGAACTAAGCCCTAACCCTAGCCCTGTGGGGAGCTGCTAATTAAGGGTGTTGTGTGTTTGTGTGTGCACAGATTGATGTCCTCTTCCTTACCCAGGGATGGGATACCACACCTCTGGCTGAGGTGCAGTACCTCTGTGGCAACTGAAGGTTTAGGGGCGCCACACTACCTCCCCAGTTTCCTCACTAAGTACGATACCACAACAGCTCTCCATTCAATATGATGCCACTGCCCACCCCACCCACTGTATGATGCCTGCACAGCCCAAACCACATACTGTACGTCTACAGAGACAGAATAGTGGACTATGCACCTGATGGCTGTTTCCATGCATAATTTATGGTAATGCAGAAGATACAAAAAAAAAATGAAATGAAAAGAAAATTTCCAAACAATAAAAATGTTTTATTGTGCACATATTCTCTATTATTTAACTGGCAATGGGAAAGCCATAATAAAAACACAGTGCCAGAACTGGTCTTTATGTTCATCCCACTGCTATAAAAATATTTTATGTTGTGTATAAGTAATAGAAAAAAATACTATAATAATTTGATAGAAATAAGAAGAAATAAGCGTAAAATACATGTAAGGTCATGACCTTAGCTGAATTCTATCAGTAATTAGAAAGCAATCCTGCCATTTTGTGAAAAATTTCAGGTGGTTCAACTGATGGCTCATAAAAAGGTGTCTGATTACCAAGCAAAAAAATTAAAAGTATATTCAGCCTACCCTTTATTGAGTCCACATCGGTGCACGGAATTTCCAAGGTGGCACACCCAGGATACACGTAACAAAGATAAGAAAAAGAAAAAGATCCAGCACTGGCTCCAATTTCTAAACAGTTTAAAACTCCATTTATTTGAAAAAATTAAAACAGGAACGTGTTTAAAATGTAACGTACAAAGACCTTACGCGTTTTACATCTCTCTAGTCTTTAATCCTACAAGCATGAGAAATTCCATACCTGCCGCTGACCGGGATTGACCTATGGAGCCTCATTCTAAGAACGTTTTCAGACCAAAGCTCTATAGGAATTGATGGGCGTTGTGGGACATTACACTATTGGATTATTTCAGGACTTTGAGGATGTCAAATGTAATTACTAAATTGATGAATGAAGGAGTGTGGGGGAGTCTTTGTTCAAATGAACTATTTTTTCCAATGTGTGTGTTTTTTTTAACTGTACGCTGATAGATACCTATTCCTTACTAACCCCTGGGCTTGGTGTCAGCTATCAATTCATGGTTGACATTTACCCCAAAAAATATATTCCAATTGGCACTGCACCAGGGTATTCGGGAAGAGTCAGACAAAGCTCCAGAATTGGAACATCTAATGGATGCACCAGTTCTGGGGTGGTGGGGGCTGCTATTTTTAGGGTTGGAAAGGCCAAATAACCATGGGTCTTCCCAGCCTGATAATAAAAGCCCCAAGCTATATGCTTTACCGTGGCTGGTTATCAAAAATAGTTGTTTTTTTAAATTATTAAAATAAATACTTTAAAAAACAGACTGGGATCCCTTTTATTTTTTATAACCAGTCAAGGCAAATTTCATAGCTGAGGGCTGCATCCCGTAGTTGTCTGCTTTACCTACGCTGGTTATCAAAAGTAGGCAGGACCCCACTTAATTTTTTTTTTTTGTTTTACACTTTGTTCACAGCAGCTAACAGGCTTCTTACCGATGTAATAAAGCTTGTTGATTTGCTGCAGCCTTTCAACAAACTTGATTAGCATATGAACAGCATCCAAACTTCAAGCACCAGAAACCCAGTGACCGCTACTAAACCAGAACTTTACCATTCAGAGTTCGATCATCACTGATCATTGCCTTTCACTAACTTGAGATATTATATATATATATATATATATATATATATATTATATATATAAAATGCCGTGTGAAGAATTATTAGGCAAGTTGTATTTTAGAGGATTTTTTTTTTTTTATTGGTCAACAACTATGTACTCAATCAACCCAAAAGACTCATAAATATCAAAGCTTAATATCTTTGGAAGCTGGGGTGTTTTTTTTTTTAGATTTGGCTATCTTAGG
Organism: Anomaloglossus baeobatrachus; assembly: GCF_048569485.1. Classification (NCBI taxonomy): domain Eukaryota; kingdom Metazoa; phylum Chordata; class Amphibia; order Anura; family Aromobatidae; genus Anomaloglossus; species Anomaloglossus baeobatrachus. Next base: position 322,589,353 of record NC_134353.1, on the reverse strand, counting down.
AGGATATCTGTTTTTGCAGGTAACTATTACTGTGCAGAATTATTAGGCAACTTAATAAAAACCAAATATTCCCATCTCACTTGGTTTTTTTCACCAGGTAAACCAATATAACTGCACAAAATTTAGAAATTAACATTTCTGACATGCAAAAACAAAACCCAAAAAAATGAGTGACCAATATAGCCACCTTTCTTTATGATGACACTCAACAGCCTACCATCCATAGATTCTGTCAGTTGCTGGATCTCTTTACGATCAACATTGAGTGCAGCAGCCACCCCACAGCCTCCCAGACACTGTTCCAAGAGGTGTACTGTTTTCCCTCCCTGTAGATCTCACATTATATGAGGGACCATAGGTTCTCTATGGGGTTCAGATCAGGTGAACAAGGGGACCATGTCATTATTTATTACCTTTACTGGCCAGCCACGCTGTGGAGTAGTTGGATGCATGTAATGGAGCATTGTCCTGCATGAAAATCATGTTTTTCTTGAACGATACCAAATTCTTCCTGTACCACTGCTTGAAGAAGTTTGCTTCCTTAAACTGGCAGTAGGTCTGGGAGTTGAGCTTCCCTCCATCCTTAACCCGAAAAGGTCCCACAAGTTCATCTTTGATGATACCAGCCCATACCAGTACCCCACCTCCACTTTGCTGGCAAATGAGTCGGAGTGGAGATCTCTGCCCATTACTGATCCAGCCTCTGGCCCATCAAGAGTCACTCTCATTTCATCAGTCCATAAAACCTTTGAAACATTAGTCTTAAGATATTTCTTGGCACAGTCTTGACGTTTTACCTTATGTTTCTTGTTCAAAGGTGGTCGTTTTTCAGCCTTCCTTACCTTGGCCATGTCCCTGAGTATGGCACACCTTGTGCTTTTTGATACTCCAGTAACGTTGCAGCTATGAAATATGGACAAACTGGTGGCAAATGGCATCTTGGCAGCTTCACGCTTGATTTGCCTCAATTCATGGGCAGTTATTTTGCGCCTTTTTTGCCCAACACGCTTCTTGCGACCCTGTTGGCTATTTGCCATGAAACTCTTGATTGTTCGGTGATCATGCTTCAAAAGTTTGGCAATTTCAAGACTGCTGCATCCCTCTGCAAGACATCTCACAATTTCTGACTTTTCAGAGCCTGTCAAATCTCTTCTGACCCATTTTAGCAAAGGAAAGGAAGTTGCCTAATAATTAAGTACACTTTATATAGGGTGTTGATGTCATTACACCACAACCCTCCTAATTACAGAGATGCAGATCACCTGATTTACTTAATTGGTAGTTGGCTCTCAAGCCTATACAGCTTGGAGTAGGACAACATGTATAAAAACTATCATGTGATCAAAATAGTCATTTGCCTAATAATTCTGCACACAGTGTATATATATATATATATATATATATATATATATATATATCTATATATATATCTATATATATATATATATATGCAGTGTGAAACTATCAATAAAGCGCAAAGGTGCCTAACTGCTTATAATGCCTTAATGCTTTAATACCAAAGTCAGAGAGTGCTCTTATTATTGACTTATAGTTATTACAATACATATCTATAGATTTATTTACAGAATTCAAGCCTACATTGACACAGTGAATTTACCCATTGTTACAGGAGCAAAGTGCAATATTGCTACTTGATCTATTCAATGTATACATATCCTGGACTTTGAAATTAGCTTTTCACTGACATAAATTCTAATTTCTAACTATATTTTGTATATATTAATTCATTAACTAGCTGACCCCCTATAACTAACTTAAAAACAATTTATTCAAAGGGACATTGGTGTTAATTTATACAGATAGATTATAGTACCATCTGGTTTATTGTACTGAGGTTACTGTTTAACGATTTAGGTGTCATTTTACACCGTTTAATTTTAATATATGGCAAGCATATGCAATATATTTTAGAATTAATAATTTTAATATAATAATAAAAGTTATATTTTAATTCACATACAATCCCCTTTTCCTTTCCCCATCCGTTCACTATATACTAGCTATCCAAATGATAGTTCACATAATTCACTTATGTGAATTATTTATTTATTTATTTATTTTCACAACCTAAAAATCATATCAGGAAAAAGAGTTGAGTGTGTGTTTCCTGGAGGGAAACGTTTAGAGGACACCCTGGGTCAAGTGACAATGGTGTTTCAGCTACTGAATATAAAAAGACCTGGCCGGGCCAAGTGAAGAGGAGCTGGTACCAGAATCCTGTTCTAGGAACATTGGTGATCTCAGTTGCAAGGAAGATCCGTGACCTGAGCTGAGCAAAAGATTAGTGACCTAAGCTGAGAGGAAGACCTATAACATGATCTAAGAGGAAGATTGCTGACCTAAGCTGGAAGGAATATCCATGAACTGAGCTGAAAGGAAGATCGGTAAGTAAAGCTAACTAGAAGACCCTGACTTGTGCCAGTAGAAGTCTGTGACCTGTGCCAGTTGAAGTCCATGATCAAAGCCAGTGGAAGCACGTGACCTGTACCAGTAGACGTACCTGAGGAAGACCAGATTAAACCGGTCAAGGTTCAGAGCCCCATTTTGAGGTCAAGCCGCAGACTACTTCAGTCAAGGTCCAGAACCCCGACTTCATTTTCAAGCCGCAGACTACACCAGTCAAGATCCAGAGCTGGGCTATTGCTTCATCCTCAGAGATACGGTATTGAGTGCTGACTTAGGCCATGATTTAGAGAGCAAAGGCGGCCAGCCTGTATAGTGTGTGAGGAAACCCCCAATTTGCACTTGCAGCGTAGGGAGTATAGTGAGTATTGTATTTGACTCTGGTAAGGCCTGTTCACTGTATAGTATTGTTAAGTAGACTACAGTAACAAATAGAGTGACACTAACATTTTCCTCCTAGAGGGCTCTAGAGTACGATAATACCGGGAGTGACAGTTAGTGTGTGATAGGAGTAATACCGTGTGAATAATACTGTGATTGTTTTCCAATCTTTAAGTATATACATTTTAATAAACTGTTGTTGGTTCAGTTACTGCTGTCTCCTTATTGTCTATGCTGTTGCATCCTATCACCTGCTTTAAAATATCACATCCAATCAGCATGATCTAAAATATCCAGAAATGCAGCATCTATTTTATGCTGAAACTAGGACATCACAGTTGATAGCTTAGGGATAAAAAACTATAAAAACCTCAGAAACAGTAAGATTCAGTTCATACATTGTGGCCACGTTTAAACATTGTGGCCATGTTCCTTTTCTTTGCCACAATTGTTTCAAAATTCTAACTTCTTGCCACTAAGTAGGTAATTCTAGCAAAAATTGTGGCTTCTGTGGCAAACACAAAACATGCCACGTGGTCATAACATATGAACGCAGACTAAAAATAGTATATGACAGCGCAACAGTGAAGTGTGTGAGGAACAGATCAATCCAGGAGGAGAAAGAAGCTAAGTTTCTGATAAGATATATTACAAAGTTGCTTATTTTCATGAGTACTATTGATTTCTGAAATAAATGTTAAAATGATGTTTTCTTCTTAAGCATGAACAACAATTTCTAGCTATGGATTAGGACACAGCTATTCCTACACACAAGTGGCACGTGTTATGTGCTGACTGTGATGCTGGTTTGGATATTTTGTCTCTGAACTGAAGCTTATTTCACCTTTGGCATTACATTGAATGCAACGTGTAGATTTTCTTCTACATTTATCATGGCTAAATTCTTTGTGGAAAAATGAAACACATGTATGCACCAATAAATTCAGTGCTTTTCACTCTAGTAGAGTGACGTTTTTAGATATTTATATGGATATATGTGCTGCCCCAGCAGCGGATTGAACCGCTCGTATCCGGGGATTGGTGACTACTCGTGGTTCGAGGGTCTCCGGACCCGGGGGTTAAGGGCCACACTCTAAAGTGAAAGGGGGGTATTTACAGGGCAATAGTATAGTTTGTGACGCCACCCGTGGTGTACGGTAATTGGGAGTATCGCCGCTGCCGTTGGGAGTACCCGGGGTGATGGAATGGGGCAACAAGGTGACGTTGCCCTCCACGGGTAGGGGTAGGCCCCGGGACTCTGGATGGTGGTTGCGGGGAATGCAGTGCGGGGGTCAGTCGGATACTCACTCAGCAATGAAGCAGATGCTGACAATAGGGTAAACCAAGTCTCTGACTGCCATTGCCTCTCAAGGGGAGCTCGTCCGTGTCCCATCTCCTGCAGCACTGCCTGGTGGTCCGTAACCTGCCTCCTGGCACAAAAGTTTTAGATTGTCCGTTATGGAGCGGTAGCTTGGAGCTGTCTGGGCCCGCTCCCCACTGTGGCTAAGTGAGGGAGCCTGCTCTCAGGAACTCACACTTGGGATTTCAGTGGGCCGCATGCTAGGAAAACCATTTTCCCCTCGTTGTGCTAGTGCCCCAGATCTCTGAGCTGGGTGGGAACAGTTCATAGAGGCCCTGTTCTCCTCAGGTTAATTGCCGGGTTGCCTGAAGCTTCTCCCCGACCTAGAGTCCGTGTACCCCACTGTGCCTTCGGTCCTGGACCGGTGATAGGACCAGGCTGTTGGCCGTCCTACTCAATGGGTTCCAGGCACTTAGCCTCAATCCCCTGCGACCGAGGGGGGTCCGACTCCTCCAGGTCCAGACCACCGTCTGCGACCTAGTCTGCTTCTCCCCTGGGAGCACCAACTCCCAGCTTCCTCAGAGCTCTTCACAGCTCGAGGGTTACTACTCCACTAAACTGACACCTTCCACCTCCCTGGCTGACCCCTAGGTGGTCGGCCCTATTCCTGCTTAAGCAGCCCACTGTGGTGTGCCTGACAGGTGTGGTGCAAAGTGTATCTAGGATTTGTGAATGCTGATGGAGGCTGTACAGCAGGTTAAGTACCCAGAACCATGGGGGTTGGATACTGCATGGGGAGGGCAGTTTTTGCATTACCCTGTGATGACCCGAATAGGCCAGGGCGTCACATATAGAATAAAAGTTTACATGTAAGCCTCATACACTTGACAGTGTATATTTTGGTCCATAATACAGTGCAGAATAGAAACAGAAATTTTCATACTTTGCTGCACTAAATGACATATATTTTCTTTCCTAAAAACAGGTTTTAAAGAAGACAGTAAAGCTTATCATGCGAGGCATCTAATAAGGCAATTTGCAGGTTTTTTTGTGGGCATTATCCATTTAAGTATACTGCGGCAATGTGAAAATCTATTGGGTGATATTTATGTAAAAGAGCATTGTTCTTATTGAAGAAAATCTCTTCTGGTTACATTCTTTCTAAATTCCCTTTGGATGGACTTGGCTCCTTTTCCATTCCACTAACAACCCAACAATTTCTTGGAAGATATGCATTTCCTATAACAACTAACTTAGTATTCCCCAGATACATAGAAACAGACTTTGCTCTCATGCAAATGAAAAATGAAAGCATTTATGATGTCTTTTATTGCACTATTTACTTTATGATACCATGGACGACTTACAAACATGGTTCTTTTATACTACTTTCACCTGATAGTTTGTACAAGGAGTATATAATTATCAAAATTAAGTCTTAGTTAATTTCTGAATAAGGATTTTTTAAAGACAAGCAAACTATAAAACACAGTGATAGGTTGGTTGGAAAAGAAGATGCTTCAGAATCATGAGATGTTTTAAAAATGTATATCCAGGTATTCATTAAAATAGGACCTATGGTCAGTACTTGCAACCATATCACCCAGCGTGCCGTTGCCTTTCTCTATACCTAATGTTCTATAATGCCTGTGTGGCGCCCCAGGACCTGGTCGCCACAACAGCATTGCCCTCCCAAAGGGTTAATGCTGAGCCTGGAGGTAATTGGGAGATCTATTGGCCAGTAAGTGTAACACCAACCGCAGTTCTCCCTCCGGCCAGCAGGGGGAGCTCTGAACCTGGAACTTCAGGGAGCATTCCTTAAGTCTGGCTGGAAGGAGGAAGTGGTAGTTAGTCTGGAGACAGGAGTGAAAGAGTGCAGACGCAGAGTAGTGCTGCCTTGTGAAACTGGGGCCTAGAGCTTGGATAGCTTGGCCCAGGGAAGCAAGGGGAGCAGAGAGGCACAGCAGAGACTCGGACATCGGAGTCTGTAGTTGCCATGGCATAAAATCCATCCCTGGTAGCTGAATCCGGAGGGCAGGAGAGCTGCAAGCCCCCTGTCCCAGAAGCAATCTGAAGGTACAGCTGCATTCCAAGGGCCTGGTGTGGGCTCCAGCAGAGAAGCACCAGAGAGGGCCTGCGCAGTCTACCACACAGAAAAGGGGACGAACAACAAGTCCCAGCAGCAAGAGGGCAATTGCAAACCCAAAGTGCAGTGTCCTAAAACAGCAGAGAAAGATTAAGGAGTAGGCCTCATACTCAACTGGCCAAGGATCACCCCAGGCACTTCCAGGCCGGCCGGACCATCTTTACCATCTGTGACGGTCTCCCTGGACTAAGTTTCTGCCGAGTAAAAGAGGAGAAGGTAAAGAGACTACTGTTTGTGCCTATTTCTTTCATTGCTTGTCGGCCCTGCACCGTGTTAGTCACACAGCACCATAGACTTTCACAAGCACCAACTGTGCCCCGGGCATTGCTCCACCTGTGGGGAGCAGTACTACCATAGCTGCTATATCATCATCCCGGAGGCCTCACACAGCAGCGGCGGCTTAATAGCCGCATACCACAGGTGGCGTCACGAACACAACCATTAACAAGCAAGCCACATATTCTACTGACACCCACCAGGGCCACGGAGCCGGGCCCAGCCACCACTGACTACCACCGGACTAGTCCGGCCTGGCACCGGGTGTCCCATAGCCCTGGGGTGGGCGAGTCAATTTTGGCGTCACGAACAGGATTTCGTGCCCGGTCACACCGGGTACTGTGCGCCTGCAGGAATTGTGCTTAAAAGACTGTGTACTGTCTGTAAACCGCCGCCGCCATTAGCCTCGCCGAGCGCAGGAAGAAGGGGGGCGTGCCTGACAAAGAGCGCGAAGGGAGCGCGCCATCAGAGCAGAGCGCTGTTAACCCCGCGCGACCCAGAAGGAAATTTGAAAAGTGAACGGAGCCTGGTAAGGTTCACTAAGGGGGAGGAAGATGTCCGACTCAGAGGGAGAGCAGGTGGCTGCCATCGCCCAAGGCGCCGCAGCACCGGCCGAAGCAGTCCCAGTCGCCGTCGCCCCGGCCCCCACTGTAGCGCCGGTAATGCCGATCACCATGCCGTACATACCGGGAGCAGAATGGCTGCCGCAGTACTCCGGGGAGTCCCATACCTTGAGTGACTTCAGAGAAAGCCTGCACAGCTTATTCCGGGTGTATCCGCTGACTGAGAGCCAGAAGGTGGGCATATTAATGGGACAGCTAGCCGGCGCAGCCCAACGTGAAGCGAAGTCCTGGCCTGATACAGATAAAGGGACAGCCGCCCAGATACTGGCCAAGCTAAAGAGTACTTTTGACACCCGCACCGCAGCAGAAATAAAGATGAGATTCTTTGGGTGCAAGCAGCGGGCCACAGACAGCATAAGGGACTATGCCTTAAACCTGCAAGAGGCCCTGAAAGCAGTTAAACAGGTGGACCCAGAGAGTGTACGTGAAGAAGACAAACTCCTAACTGAGCAGTTCATAGAGGGGCTCCTGTCAGATGCCCACAGGACCCAGCTGCGTATCCTGGTCCTGCAGAACCCTGCTCTGGACTTTGCAAAGTTTAAGGACCAGGCCATCAGGGTACTGAGAGAATCTACACCGAATGACCCAGTACCCCTCCGGCCTCTTGCTATCACGTACCCCGGGGTGGTGCCTGCAACACGAGCCACTGCAGGGGCTGAGGCGCAGTCCCTGGATAAGGATCCCACTGCAGAGCTCAGACAGCAGTTCCAGGAGCTGACCAAGACTGTGGCTGCCCTTGCCAAGACCGTGCAGTCTCTACAAATGACCCCCTCGCCTGCAAAAATCGAGTTGGCCTCCAGCCCAGAGGACGTCCCATGGATGCGACAGAGGAGGATTCCGCCGACCCGAGGCAGAGACACAGACCGGTATGATTCAACAGGACAACCGATCTGCCGCCACTGCAACCAGGCGGGCCACATTGCACGACGCTGTCCTTTAAATGGGCTGAGCCTGGGGCCAGGAGCCAACCCCCAGGTGTAAGGAAGCCCGGCTCAAACCCCAGCCGCAGCAAGTATGTGGGGGGACGACCGGTCCTTCCCATTGTGCTGGATGGGATCCCTTTGAATGCCCTCCTGGATACGGGGTCCCAGGTAACAACCATCCCCCACAAACTGTACAAAAGATATTGGGCTGATTCAGACATTGACCATGGCCCAGATGATGATTTAACAATTGTGGCCAGTAATGGTCAGCCCTTACCTCAAATTGGGTACAAAGAAGTAACCATTAAAGTGGGGCGGGTGGAATTGCCATGTCAGGGGATGATAATTGTAGATGTTGATCGCAAAGAATCTGACCCACTGCTAACCATTGGTACAAATGTGATAGAAAATTGTATTGCCGAGGTGATAATTTTGTTGCAACAGGCGTCTGAAACTGCCAGCTCCGGGCAGCAGCGTGCCCTACAGAGGGAGATCAGAGCCCTGATGAGGAGGCAGCAGGTAGAGCTGGCCGGCGGAGAAATTGGCAGTGTGAGGGTAAGTGACCCCCTCCCCATTGTAATACCCCCAAGAAGTGAAATGTTGATATGGTGTCGGGCAGCAATAGGCCTCAAGGGTCAGGATTACCATGCCTTGGTAGAACCGGTGTATTCAGACAGTAGGCCTGGAGTCCTGATAGCCAGAGGGATAGCGGACGTCCGCAAGGGGAGAGTGCCCGTCCGTGTCTTGAATTGTGGGGAGGAGGAGGCCAAATTGCCCCGGTACGCCACTGTAGCAAAACTGTACACTGTCAGCAACAATACCATTAAAGCAGTGGAACCCTTGATCCCGTCCGACCAGGCGGAAGACAATGGCTCCAAGGGGCAGCTGGAAGACTGGTGCCAAAAATTACATGTAGGCACCGACTCCACCCCCTCGCACCAAAAGCATGGGGTTTACCGGGTGGTACAGGAGTACGAGCGGGTCTTCAGCAAACACCCCCTAGATTTTGGGCAGGTGAAAGGGGTTAAACATCAAATCCCCACGGGTGATCATCATCCCATTAAAGAGAGATACCGCCCTGTACCCCCCGCACAGTATCAGTGTGCCAAGGAAATGTTACGGGAAATGAAGGAGGCTGGGGTTATCAGAGATAGTTGTAGCCCCTGGGCAGCTCCACTAGTGCTCGTAAAGAAAAAAGATGGTACGATGAGAATGTGTGTAGATTACAGGCAAATTAACCGCATTACACATAAAGATGCTTATCCACTGCCCAGAATAGAGGAGTCACTAACAGCCTTAAAGTCAGCTAACTATTTCTCCACCTTGGATCTCACCAGTGGGTATTGGCAGGTTCCCGTGGCAGAGGCGGACAAGGAGAAGACTGCATTCACGACACCAATGGGTCTCTGTGAGTTCAATTGTATGCCATTCGGGCTCTGCAACGCCCCAGGGACATTCCAAAGGTTAATGGAGTGCTGCTTGGGCCACCACAACTTTGAAACCGTGCTGTTGTACCTGGATGACGTCATAGTCTACTCCAAGACTTATGAGGACCACCTGAAGCACTTAGCAGAAGTGTTTGAGTCTTTGTCGAAATATGGCCTGAAGATCAAGCCGTCCAAATGTCACCTCTTGAAGCCAAAGGTACAGTACCTGGGTCATGTGGTCAGCGCAGAAGGTGTGGCACCTGATCCGGAGAAAGTCACTGTAATCAAGGACTGGCCAAGACCCACCACAGTGAAGGAGGTGCGGCAGTTCCTTGGACTGGTGGGCTACTACCGAAGGTTCATTGATGGTTTCACCAAGATAGCAGCGCCCCTTCAAGATCTCCTGGTGGGCCAGCCACAGCAGGCTAAGAAGCAGAGCCCTCCATTTGAATGGAGCAGCCAACTGGAAACATCCTTTGTCCGGCTAAAAGGGGCTCTCACGGGAGAAGAAATTCTGGCCTACCCTGACTACAGCCAACCATTTGTACTGTATACAGACGCCAGCAACGTGGGACTGGGAGCAGTTCTGTCCCAGGTACAGGGAGGCAGAGAGAGGGTGATAGCGTACGCCAGTAGGAAGCTTCGGCCCACAGAAAGGAATCCAGAAAACTACAGTTCCTTCAAGCTGGAGTTCCTCGCTATTGTTTGGGCAGTGACTGAACGCTTCAAGCACTATCTGGCATCGGCCAAGTTCACCATCTTCACGGACAACAATCCGTTGACACACCTGGCAACAGCCAAGTTAGGTGCGATGGAACAGCGATGGATGGCCCGGCTGTCTAACTTTGACTTTACCATCAAGTATCGGGCTGGCAAGAAGAATAACAATGCTGATGCGCTGTCCAGAATGCCTCACCTCCCCGAGTCTGGAGAAGACCTGGATGAACTCGAAGAGATAGAGTTACCGGCTTTCCATCACCAAGGTGTTTCCCAGTGTGAGCATGCTGTGGGAGTGAAGCGCTCAAGCCAGCACGAGGTCTCGGTCAACCCCTTACTCCACCATAATTGGGAAGAAACACAGAACGGTGACCCGGCCGTGCGATTGGTCAAAGAGAAGCTAGCGCAAGCTGAGACCCATCTTGGCCCAGACGCCCCAGAGGAAGCCCAGCAGCTGTGGAAGGAGAGGGGACGGCTGTTCACCTACCAAGGCAAGCTCTGCAAGAGATATGTCAACTGGTGAACAAATGAACTTGTCTGGCAGATAGTGGTTCCGCAGAGGGATGCTCCAATGGTCCTAGCAGCGTATCATGATAACGCAGGACACTTCGGGTGGAAGAAGTTGGAGGCCCTACTCCGTGATCGGTTCTATTGGGTGCACATGAGAAAGATGATCGAGAAGTGGTGCCGAGACTGTGGCCCGTGTAACCTGAGGCGGAAGGATGATGCCAGCCAAAAGTCTCCCCTACAGCCAATTGTCACGAAGCAGCCCCTGGAGTTGGTGGCCCTGGACCACGTTAAGTTAACACCAAGCCGGTCAGGCTATATGTACGCCCTTACCATTGTGGACCATTACTCTCGTTTCCTGGTAGTAGTGCCTGTGAAGGACCAGACAGCCAGAACAGCAGCTAGAGCGTTCCAGGCATCCTTTTGTCGACCTCACGGGTATCCGGAAAGGGTACTGACTGATCAAGGTCCTGCATTCGAGGCCGAAGTGTTCCAAGAGTTCTGTAACATGTACGGTTGTAAGAAAATCCGAACCACACCGTACCACCCCCAAACCAATGGACTGTGCGAGAAAATGAACCATGTGGTTATTGATATGCTGAAGACCCTACCGCTGGAGGAAAGGAACCAATGGCCGGAAAAGTTGCCCGATCTGGTAGACCTGTACAACCATATCCCAGTGAATTCGACCAACTGCAGCCCCGCTTACCTGATGCGAGCCAGACCTGGCAAGTTGCCTGTAGACTTTGAGATGGGGACTGTGTCGCCTGAGGCGGTTCAAGAAATAGAGGATTGGGATACAGAACGGCAGCAGCGGTACCGTAAGGTCCAGGAGTGCGTAGAGAGGAGCCTGTCTCAAGCAAGAACGAGACAAGAGCAGCATTACAACCAAACAGCCCCAGCAACTCCCTTAGCACCTGGAGAACAAGTCCTTAAGAAGAAGCGGAGGACGCATAAATTGAATGATCAGTGGGAAAACGAGCCCTACACCATTATCCCCTCCAACTTTGACAATAGTAAGGTATGCCTCATAAGCAAAGATGAAGGCAAGACCTATCAAGCAATTTCCCGAGACCGCCTGAAAGCGTGCCCTGAACGGTGCAGAATCCAAAGAGAAACGGAAGGAGTACAAGGAGGTCCCCAAAGTCAAGAGAAAGAAGGGGAGATGATTCAAACCATCCTTGGAAAGTTCCCCAAAACTTGGACCCGAATAAACAATGCCATAGTGGTACCAGTTTTGACGTTTCCGCAGTTGGTCGAGCCAGAAACAGAAAAGGTTCCGGATCCACCTAAAGAACCGTCCGCTCCAGCACGAGATGACACGCCAGCAGTGGAACAGGAGGATCAACCCCCTGTCAGTGGTGAACCTGTCATACCCTTGGCGACTCTTAGATCACAAAGGCAACCATCACGCTTACCTATTGGGGTTAGGCCCACCTGTAGTGCTGAGATAGAAGACGCACCACGTAGTCAGGGGCAAACACCAGAGCTACGTAGGTCCCAGCGCAGCACTCGGGGACAACCCCCTCTAAGGTATAGGGAGTCAACTGTATAAGGGAAAGAGTACTTATTAGAATGTAAATAGTTATGCAAAATGTCTGTCATGTTGTGTACAAAATGTTTTCTTTTTCTTTGATTGCGAAAATGGACAATTGGGCCACTGGACTATGGGTGGCCAACACCTAAATTGTTCATAGTTAGCACCAGTGTGCTCAACACCCCTGAAGAAAAACCCGTCCGGCGTGCATAGAGTGGGGTCATCAATGCTCTGACGCACGCCCAGAGCCTACGTTGGGGGTTTGAACGCGGCGGGTCCCCCATGGAGCAGTGTAATGGACACCCGGCAGGGAACCACACTGGACTCTTATAGTAATGTTTAAGGTTGTAACGTTAAAGTAATGCGCCTCCCATAATGGGATGAAATGTTTTAACATGTCATGTTTGTTTCTACAGTCCGGGAGTACTGAATTTAACTAAGGGGGAGTGTGGCGCCCCAGGACCTGGTCGCCACAACAGCATTGCCCTCCCAAAGGGTTAATGCTGAGCCTGGAGGTAATTGGGAGATCTATTGGCCAGTAAGTGTAACACCAACCGCAGTTCTCCCTCCGGCCAGCAGGGGGAGCTCTGAACCTGGAACTTCAGGGAGCATTCCTTAAGTCTGGCTGGAAGGAGGAAGTGGTAGTTAGTCTGGAGACAGGAGTGAAAGAGTGCAGACGCAGAGTAGTGCTGCCTTGTGAAACTGGGGCCTAGAGCTTGGATAGCTTGGCCCAGGGAAGCAAGGGGAGCAGAGAGGCACAGCAGAGACTCGGACATCGGAGTCTGTAGTTGCCAGGGCATAAAATCCATCCCTGGTAGCTGAATCCGGAGGGCAGGAGAGCTGCAAGCCCCCTGTCCCAGAAGCAATCTGAAGGTACAGCTGCATTCCAAGGGCCTGGTGTGGGCTCCAGCAGAGAAGCACCAGAGAGGGCCTGCGCAGTCTACCACACAGAAAAGGGGACGAACAACAAGTCCCAGCAGCAAGAGGGCAATTGCAAACCCAAAGTGCAGTGTCCTAAAACAGCAGAGAAAGATTAAGGAGTAGGCCTCATACTCAACTGGCCAAGGATCACCCCAGGCACTTCCAGGCCGGCCGGACCATCTTTACCATCTGTGACGGTCTCCCTGGACTAAGTTTCTGCCGAGTAAAAGAGGAGAAGGTAAAGAGACTACTGTTTGTGCCTGTTTCTTTCATTGCTTGTCGGCCCTGCACCGTGTTAGTCACACAGCACCATAGACTTTCACAAGCACCAACTGTGCCCCGGGCATTGCTCCACCTGTGGGGAGCAGTACTACCATAGCTGCTATATCATCATCCCGGAGGCCTCACACAGCAGCGGCGGCTTAATAGCCGCATACCACAGGTGGCGTCACGAACACAACCATTAACAAGCAAGCCACATATTCTACTGACACCCACCAGGGCCACGGAGCCGGGCCCAGCGACCACTGACTACCACCGGACTAGTCCGGCCTGGCACCGGGTGTCCCATAGCCCTGGGGTGGGCGAGTCACCTGCAGGTACAGTTCAAGTAAAAGTTTATTTATATCATACACAAACCTGTAGTCGTAGGCTATGTTCACACTTCCGTTGTTTTGCATCAGTCACAATCCGTCGCCTTGAGGAATTACGGTATCCTGCAAAATATTTTGCAGGAATCCGTTTTTTCCCCATAGACTTCTATTAGCGACGGATTGTGACTGATGGCCCTGCGTTGCATTTGCCACCTGACGATCAGTCGTTTACTGACTGACCGTCAGGCAGGAGCAACGCTGAATGTAAAATTTTTTGTGTGCAGCGGATTGTTTTTTTTACTATGAGCATGCGCACAGTAAAAAACCATGATCCACTGTAAATGCAGTTACAGTTCCAGTTGCCTGAATGATCAGCTGATCGCCCGGTCGACAGCTTTTGTGAGCAATCAGCTGTTTGCCCGGCGGCCGGCTGTGAACGATCAGCTCTGATCACCCAGGCGCCGGCTTTTGTGAGCAATCAGCTGATCGCCCGGCGGACGGCTTTTCTGAGTGCTGATCGCTCAGAAAAGCAGGCCGCTGGATGATCAGCTAATTGCTCACAAAATCCGGCTCCTGGGCGATCAGCTGATCGTTCGGAAAAGCCGCCGGTGAAACAGTAAAAATAAAAAAAAAACAAAAATAAACGGATCTTTGTTTTGCAGCATCAGTCACATCAGTTGTGCCACTATCTGCAACACATCCGTTGCATCAGTCACACAACTGATTGTGACTGATGCAAAATAGCGGAAATGTGAACATAGCCTAAGGGGTACTTTGCACACTACGACATCGCAGGTGCGATGTCGGTGGGGTCATGTCGAAAGTGACACACTTCCTGCGTCGCTCTCGACATCGTAGTGTGTAAATCCTAGATGATACGATTAATGAGCGCAAAAGCGTCGTAATCGTATCATCGGTGTAGCGTCGGCGAATTCCATAATGACGCTGACGCGACGGTCCAATGTTGTTCCTTGTGTGACATAGCTCTGTGTGAAGTCGCAGGAGCGAGGAACATCTCCTACCTGCGTCACCGCGGCTCCCGTCGGCTATGTGGAATGAAGGAGATGGGCAGGATGTTTACATCCCGCTCATCTCCGCCCCTCCGCTCCTATTGGCTGCCTGCTGTGTGACGTCGCAGTGACGCCGCATGACCCGCCCCCTTAATAAGGAGGCGGTTCGCCGGCCAGAGCGACGTCGCACGGCAGGTGAGTGCATGTGAAGCAGCCGTAGCGATAATGTTCGCTACGGCAGCTATCACAATGATATCGCAGCTGCGGGGACTATCGCGCTCGGCATCGCAGCATTGGCTTGCGATGTCGTAGTGTGCAAAGTGCCCCTTACTCCTTAAGGAGTTATTTATTCTCAAATTTGAAAGCTATTCCCTATTCATTGCATAGGGAATACCTTCCTGATTACTGGACGTCCAACTGCTGGGAACCTTAGGCTCCTTTCACATTGCGTTTTACCCGAACGTAGTCCACTACGTTCGGGTGTCCGTCTGCAGAAACGTATATGTGCAAAAAATGGAACAAAACAGAGCACACGCTAATGTCACGCCCTGGCAAAGACAGGTTGTCACAGAAAGAGTTAATCCTCCTTGGTAACCTGATCCCACACCAGTGCAGCAGGACAAACCACATCCCCCAGTGTAAGAACAAAACAGAGCAGGAGGGGAGGGGCTGGAGCAGAGTGTGTGGAGAGAGAGACAGGAGAGGAGTCCAGAGTTGTAGCTCCCGGGCTGCTACAGAAGCGTGCTCCGAAAGGGCCGGGACAGGCTGTTAGTGAGTAAGGGGCCAGAGGTAGCCGGGGCAGGGTAGCGGCCCGCCGGTACCTAGGGTGACCCGGATCACTGCAGGGGAGTGGACTCCCCGTTCCCGGCTGAGGAGAAAGAGGAAGAGAGTGGAGAGAGAGGCACCTGGCTGCAGGGAAAGAACAGGGGCTGCTGCACCGTGTGTGGGACACTAACACCCTCCGTACCGAAGGCTGCGGACTCCGGCAGTTTCTGGTTACTTCCTGACTCTGTGTGAATTTTCTTGCAAAGCGAACTGTGAGTAACAACATCCCCCGGTCCAACCGGACGCACAGCTCTCAGACCGTCTCCATCTCCTCCCTGCACCACCTCACCGGGGTCTCGGGACACCAACACCCTACCCGTGGAGGGAAATCACCACCTTGCTGCCCACCACCATCCCCGGGATCCATTAACCGGCAGCGGCGGTGCTCCGTTACCTCACCGCACACCACGGGTGGTGTCACGGACAATCTCCCTTACCTAATCCCCTTCTTACTGTGGAGCCTGGGATCACAGATCGGGTCACGCCACCGTGATACCCACAGAAGTGACCCCATGGCCCGGATCTGAGTACCCCTTGTCCCTGGGCGACACACTAACGCAGTGCGCTCCATAACAGTGAATGGCCCTGTCGGGCGCATGCGTCTGGAACACGCTTTGCAGAGTGGGGGAGGGGCGGTTCGGACGGATCCTCCGACGGGACCTGTGGACGTAGAGAAAAACACAATGTGAAAGGAGCCTTACAGATCCAAAAAAATTGCCGTGTAAAGCAGAGGGCTGTTCATGCACACTGCCAGTTAAATCCTTCATTCTAATGGAAGTCATATACATGCACATGATTGACCACTGCTCTGTTTACACCGAACTCTTCAAAATCCTTATTTTCCGGATTGATGGGGCTTCCAGCAGTCGAATCAATAGCAGTTGAGAAGTTTCACCTTATATCACGGACGGGGATAACTTTCAAACTTGAGAATGCCCCTCCAACTTAACTCCTGGCTTCTTTAAGAATTTTAGTACCCCATCAACTGTTTGATGTTTTGATCATTACATTTTGGAAATGTTACTTTTTTTTTTAATTCAAGATAATTTACAAATTCTTAGGATTTGAAGTATAGGGAAGGGAAAGATATCTAATTCTAGGTTGTAGGTTTTTCCTTTTATCATAGTAGCCATTAATAAAGAAATAGAAGAGTGAAAAGTGAAGAAACAATATACATACAGTAAGTATATACACACATAGACCAAATTGTTGGCCCCCTTACAATAAAGTAAGAAAAACCTACAATGACACTGATATAATTTGTAATTAAATTTACTCAATATCAACAAATGGAAATAAGACATTGCTTTTTGAATTACGGTTTTGCAGGAAAAAAGAATGAAAATGAGCGTGACAAAAATGATGGCATCCCTCAAAAAGATTGAGAATAATTTGACCTTAGGCACATGTTAAACTAAGTTGTATCCAGTAATTAACATCATAGGTATGTACAAACTTGTAATCAGTCAGTTTGCTTAATTATAGGGGGCAAAGTAGTCACTGTGCTTATTAAAGTGTATTTAATACTTCATACATTGGTGATGACACCTAAAAGATGCCTCCTGTATGGAGTGTGGTGCCCCTGACCCGGTCAGGCATCACTGAGTATTGCACCCATGCTGGGACAGTACTTCCAGGTAATCCTAAGGGCCAGAACGAGGTGTGTACGCACAGACACATAGCAACCAGTTCTCCCACACCATTAGATAGGACCCTTGGGCAGTCTCCGGAGGGGTCTGGCCTTCAAATCTTGTCAAGGGGCTGGGAGCTAGAGTGCACAGAGGTTGTCAGGAAAGGAGGAGGAGAGCCAGTCTGGTAGTGGTGAGCGGCGGTCGCGAGGCAGATACGCGCGCGGCCACTATTCAGACCCTTCACGGGGTAGTAGCCGTTAGCAGGTGAGAACGGTCACCTGGTAGTTGAGTACGGAGCTCCTGGTGACTAGGCACGTACGGGGTACAGGTCCCTAGAGCCGACTCCAATTTAATGACCTGCTAAACCTGCAGGTGAGTGGAACAACAGGTACCTCACGAACCTTACAGAGTCCGAGCCTCAGCAGCAACATAGGGACCCATAAGGGGACAGAGCCTGAAGCCACCTCTCTTGGTCCACGCTGCCGGCAAACGGGCCGAACACAGGGTAGAAAAGGCAGTAGCGACTCCCTGGATAGACCCTTATGGTACTTCACGTCAGGGGGTTACCCGAACACAGAGTGCTAGGAAGGCGAGCTAACAGGTTACCCTCAGACTGGCCCGAAGGAACCCTGGTCTTACCTGGTTAATCACAGCAACGCCCAGGTCAGCTCACAACAACATCTGAGTGAGTAAAAAACCAGTTGAAAGACTTTTGGATTCAGCCTGTGTTATTCCAAGACCCGCTATCCAACTCACACGAGCCCCTGGGGCCTGCCTCACTCACGGGAGGCTACATCACCTGGCTGCAGACCCCATCTGCCCCAGACGCTCGTAAAACCTGCAGCAGCGGTCATCCACATTCCTGACTGCAAACCGTGAGTGGCGTCACGACACATAAAATAAAAACTGACATTACCTGTTTGCCATACCGAACAAGTCCTGTGGCGTCCCTGAAGAGGATCATCACACCTGGGGCGTCACAGGAGCAACTAGTCACATGCATCGCTTATGTATGATTTTGTCCCATGCTTCCTCTTAAACACTCTTCTTTTCCTGAAGGTTTTCTGGACTCCTTGTATGTACTCTGAGCTTTAGTTCCTTCCATAACTTTTCTAATGGATTAAGGTCAGTTGATTTCTGAGTCATTCTAGCAGCTTCATTTTTTTTCTCTGAAAACAATTGACAGTTTACTTGGCTGTGTGCTTGGAATAATGTTCTTGCCAAAAAGTCCACCCTCGTTTCATCGTCATCATCCTGGTAGATGTCAGCAGATTTTTATCAAGAATGTCTTGGTACATTTGTTTATTCATCTTTCCTTCAATCAGATGAAGTTTGCCAGTGCCGTATGCTGAAAAACAGTCCTACACCATGATGTTCTTACCTCCAAACTTCACTGTTGGCATGTGTCACATAGAGTTTTCCTCAAATGTCACCGACTGTCATTGAGGCGCTGGGTTCTGTTCAGACTGCATATTCTGATACTCCTCCTGATGGTTTTTCTGGTGTCTGAGGTCAATACAGACAGACTCGGGAGTCCACCTGTTGTATGCTGACTCATAGGTAGGCTAGTAAGAGTTAATCTCTGCTAGTCTGCTTGCTCCTTTTATCACATGTTGTGGGGATGCCTATCACATCTGCTCCTTTCCTATTTATGCTGGGTGAATTTGTCTACCCATGCCACCTATATCTTCTCTATTTTCTATGTTGGTCTGTGTAATGTCGTAGAATTGTGCTATTTGCTTGTTGCTGTTGTTGAAGTTTGCCCCTGTTGTATTATAGCTTTCTTCCTACTCTTATGTTTTCTCCAGAACCTCTTATTGTCTTTACCTTTGTGTGTACATGCTGTGTCACAGAGTTTTGGTTCACCCAAGTCTGTCTAAATCTATGAGTTTCATTACATTACTGTCCAGTCACTCCCTGCTGGGAGGGGGAATCAGGTCAGGACTGGTCAGAAGCAGGGCCAGGAAGGAGACTCAAGCATCCCCACCATTAAGGGTATCCCTGAGAATAGGGATACCATAGGGCCCCTTAGCTTGAGGGACAGCTTAGGGGGCCCCAAATCCCCGAAATTCCATAGTTATTGTGACATTATAGCTGGCTATACCTTATACTACAGTATGGACCTAGTTGATGCGCTATCAAGGCAATTCAAGACCTTGTCTCTCCAGGTAGCTGAATTAAAGGATGCGGGACAGCAACAGGCGCAGTCCGCCACACTGGTGCAATCACCCAAACCAAAACTGCCCCTCCCAGAAAGCTTTTTGAGGAAATGCAGCCAGTTTGTTCCCTTTAGGGAAGCATGTAAATTGTACTTTTGTCTATGTTCCCACTCCTCTGCTAATGAGGCATAGCAGGTGAGAAATGTGCTCTCTCTCTTGAGTGGGGACCCACAAGCATGGGCTTTTTTTGCCCTCTGAGTTTTTTCATTTTTTTTTGTCAGTGGAGGTTTTTTCTCAGCACTCGGACACATCTATAATGATCTAGGCAATATATTTTTAGCCAAGCCTAAAATCCATTCAGTTCAACAGAGGAATTGGCTTGCAGAGGATTATTGCACGGAATTCCAGCACTGTTCCATGCCCACTCAGTGGAACGACCCAGTGAACAACAGTCAGTTTTTCCAGAGTGTATCCGTGAGGGTAAAAGAGGCTTTGGTAATGTTTGAAACTCCTTTTTTTTAGTGTGCCATGTCTCTAGTAATACGTATATTGACCACTGTTTCTGGCAGAGGGCTCATGAATCTAAGATAATCTGAGAGGGAGTTTCTGTAACAACATTACCTTTGGGAGTCTCACCTGAGCCCATGCATCTTGGAGGGACTGTTATAATTATAATTGATAACTCAGGAATCTATTTGCGTGGAGCAAAGACACAACTGAACCCGGTTTATAGGTGATAAAGTTTGTTTTTCCTCTGCACTTGTTTGCTATTCACCATGTGTTACAATACAATCAAGTCCATAAACACAGTGAAAATATCAAATGAAGCCTTTAAGAAAAGTCTCTTGAAAACCTCACAGGATAATTGAAGCTCCGTAAGGAAGTCTCTGAAATTCCAAAACGAGATTCAGAGCAGTATACAATGTTCAGTAAACAGATGCAGAGCAGTTTCTGTACCGCCCCAGCAGCGGTCGAACCACTCGGATGCGGGTGTCACTGCTCGTGGCTCGAGGGTCTCTGGACCCGGGGTCTTGGGGTCACTCTAAAACGTGATGGGGGATATTTACAGGGGATTTAGATAGTTCGTGACGCCACCTGTGGTGTGTGGTAATAGGGAGTACCGCCGCTGCCGTTGGGAGTACCCAGGGTATTGGATGACGTTACCCTCTACGGGTAGGGAAGGCCCTGGGACTCTGGATGGTGGAATGGATTACAGGGGGGCGCAGGCTCGCTGGTAGCAGGGGGGATGATCAGGTACTCACTCAGAAGGAAAGCAGACGCTGACAACATAGTAAACCAAGTCTCTGGGTGCCGCTGCCCTCTTGGTGAAGCTTGTCCGGGTTCCGTTCCCTGCAGTACTGCCTGATGGTCCAGAGCCTGCCTCCGTGCACTGATTTTAGTAGTCTAAGTGTGACGCCCTGGCAAAACCAGGTAGTTACAAATACTTTACACCCTCCTTGTTACCACCAAAACCCACACTTAGGGGTACTTTGCACGCTGCGACATCGCTACTGCGATATCATCGGGGTCAAATCGAAAGTGACGCACATCCGGCGCCGGTAACGACGTTGCAACGTGTAAAGCCTAGATGCACCGATAAACGATTGCAAAAGCGTCGAAAATCGGTGATCTGTGTAGCGTCGGTCATTTTCATAATGTCGCACCAATAGGAGATACGATGTTGTTCATCGTTCCTGCGGCAGCACACATCACTGTGTGTGAAGCTGCAGGAGTGAGGAACATCTCCTTACCTGCCTCCACCGGCTATGCGGAAGGAAGGAGGTGGGCGGGATGTTTATGTGGCGCCCTGGACAAGCCAGGATGTCACAGGTACTGCAACAACACACCCCACACCCCGGCTAGGCACACCAAGGTCAAACACAAATCCTTGTTGCCACCCTCCAGGGGCTGATGTCCACACCAGGGGGTGGGCCAGGCAGTTGGCCCCGCCCACCGAGGAGTTCACAGTTCTGGAGGCCGGAGAAAGGAGTCAGTTTAGGGCAGAACAGTTTGGAGTGTGAAGTGGCAGTAGAGGAGACTGACGGTGTCCGGGTGCGTGGCCCGGGCACATACAGCAAGGTTGGCAGACGGTGGTGACCATCTGCAGGAGAGGCTGATTGAAGTGAACCGTAAGGACCGGGGAAGGGCGGTGGCCCGCCGGTACCAGATCGGGGAGCGAAGAGAAGCCAGCACCATTCGGCAGGGCCTACGGACCCCGACCAGGCTAGGAGTCGCCGTAAAACTGGTCAAATCCGTTAGCGAAGTGGGAACTTCCGGGGTTTCCCAGCAGTCAAGACCCGATTGAAGGCAACCGCTCAAACCGTGAAGGGAAATACAGTCACCGCCAAGGCTACAGTTCCCAGGGCCAGAGCCTGCGAGCAAAAGGGGCTCCCTCAGCCTCCATCCAAGCTGGGGAGCGGGTTACCGGTGGGAAGCCACCAGAACCGAGAACATAACACAGGTGCAGGGAAAGGCAGTCACCACCAACCTACCGGGAGAAAAACCACCGCAGCCGTCTGTGGGACCCATCCATCCAGCCGTTTGTTTTACCGGAGACTTTGCATTCATCATTGGCTGAGTACCACCGTGCCGTGCGGCACAGCGCTGCCCCCGCGACCCTGCACCTCACCAGGCCCCGTAACCCGCCTGCCATCCCTCCCTCACCGGGCCCCGGGACAACCAACCCCCCTACCCACGGAGGGGAGAAACAACATCCAAGCTGCTCCCCGTCATCGCTCCCGGGATCCCCGTCCAGAGCAGCGGTGGTGTCACAACCTCACCACAAACCTTGGGTGGCGTCACGGACAACATCCCTAAACCAAACTACCCCCTTTCACTCACGGGCGAGGAGCGCCGCTCGAGTCCCCGGTATCCGGCCCACCGCTCGAGCCACGACCGAGCAGCAGCAGCCGGACCCGAGCAGTGGGTGAGCACAGTGTCCCCCTTTCCCCGCCCGCGACATTTACGTCCCGCTCATCTCCGCCCCTCCGCTTCTATTGGCTGCCTGCTGTGTCACATCGCTGTGACGCCGCACGACCCACCCCCTTAGGAAGGAGGCAGGTCGCCGGCCAGAGCGACGTCGCAGGGCAGGTAAGTGCGTGTGAAGCTGCCGTAGCGATAATGTTCGCTTTGGCAGCTATCACAAGATATCGCATGTGCGACGGGGGCGGGTACTATCGCGCTCGGCATCGCTAGCCGATGCTAGCGATATCGCAACGTGCAAAGTACCCCTTAGGCAACACACAGCCATTAAATCCTAGCCACCACCTCGTGATAATGGGGACACACCAATGGGCGGGATCAGGCGGATGTGAACGCCCACCTAGGGGTCCTGAGGTGTCAGAGGCGGGAACACGTCAGTTTCAGTTTGAGTTTGAGCTTGAGTCAGTTCAAGTCGGAGGTTGGAGTTGGAGTTGAAGTAGAGTTGAGGTCAAGTGCAGACTGTGCAGTGTAGTCAGGGGTAGGGGCCCTTGGACTACCCGGCTAGGTGGCAGACACTGAACAGGGCCACAGGTGACAGAGATCCGGTCGTGGGAAACCTGAAGTGGACCGGGACAGGGTTGTAGCCCGCCGGTGCCGACAGCGGGAATCCGGTCCAGAGGCCGTGCACAGTTGGGGTGCCTGGACCCTAGGGCGAGGAAGGTTCCAAGCCCCTCTCCAATTGACCAGCCGGGGACAAGGTTTCAGGCCTTGTTCCACTAACTGCCCAGATAGAGCAAAACGGAAGCCCAACGCGGGGCATAGGGTGTCCGTCCAAAAACCCATTGAAATCCCAAGGGTCAGCTTTCGCGGGCCACAGCTCCCAACACATACAGAACCGGGAGTGGACTTCTGCATTCCACACGAAGTCGTCGAAAGAGACAAACAAATACAAAGTGCAGGAGGAAGGAATTCTTGTTCAGCAACCAGGGTGCGGGACCCGAGTGCACCCCTCCTACAGCAGCCAGCCACTGGCAACTTGGTTTACTACTGGACTTGTGTGAAGTTACTGAACTGTGAGTACACCAACTTCCCCCGGTCCAACCCGGTGCGCCACCTCCAGCAGCCATTACTCCCGTGTTCAGTCCCCGGGGCCCCAGGACAACATCTCCCCTACCCGTGGAGGGGATTCCACCTTGCTGCCCCGCTCCATCAGCCCCGGGTGCACCATCATCAGGCAGCGGCGGTGCCACCATCCCTCACCTCAACTCAAGAGTGGCGTCACAGACACAACATCTCCCCTGTAAATATGCCCTTCTACGACGGTTGTGAGGACGGGCGGCCGTGCGAGTCCGGGTCCAGTCACCACTCGAGCCGCAGCAGCAAAACCGGATCCGAGCGGGCCCCCCGAGAAGAAGCGGCAGCAGCCCCCCGAGAAGAAGCGGCAGCAGCCCCCGCTCGCAATACAAGTGGCCGTAAACTTGAGGCTGTCTGGGCCCCGCTCCCCACTTTTTGGTGTGAAGGAGCTGTGCTCTCAGGAGCTCACACTTGGGATTTCAGTGGGCTGATTTGGTTGGAAAGCACTATCCCCTTCGTTGCGCTAGTGCCCCTAATCTCAGAGCTTCGTGGGGACAGTCCATAAAGGCCCTATCCTCCGCAAGTTAATTGCTGGGTTGCTTGAAACCTCTCCCCGACCTAGGGTCCAGTACCTCGATGTGCTTTCGGTCCCAGACTGGCTATTGTACTTGCTGCTGACCGTCCTCCTAGACTAAGCCAGGCACCCAGTCCCAATATCCCGCGACCGGGTCTCCGACTCCTCCGGGTCCAGACCACCGTCTGCAACCCAATCTATTTCTCCCCTGGGAGTTCCAACTCCCAGCTTCCTCACACTTCGCTCCCCTGGAGCCAACTGCTCTCCTTGCTCCTCTGGAGCTAACAAGCTTGTCACCTCCCACCTCCCTGCCTGACTCCAAGGTGGGCGGCCCTATTCCAGCTTAGCAGCCCACTGGTGTGCCTGACAGGGTGTGGTACGAGGTGTGATTGGGATCTTTGGATGCTGATGGAGGCAGTGCTGCAAGTTGGGAACCCAGAACCAAGAGGGGTTGAGTCGTACACTAGGAGATAAAGAGCGTGCAGCTGCCTGTGATGCCCTGACTAGTCCAGGGGCGTCACATTTCTAGTGTCCAGAACAGTCTCGTTCTCTGCTATTGCATCAATTCAAAGGTTGAAGCCACAGAGCAGTTAATTAAACAAGCCAGGTAACATGTCAGTGTGCCACCCCCCATGCCAGCAGCCGGCGCTGCTCAGATCCGGACCCGCTGTGTGGCTCGAGAGATCCTCCGGACCCGGTGGTCACGCCGAATGAAAATGGGGTACGTAGTTGTATGGCCTTGGCGGTACTCAGTTCGTGACGCCACCCACGGTGTGTGGTGAAGTGGGACACCACCGCTGCTGTTGTGGGATACCCGGGGGAGATCTAATGGCAGCCGGACGTTAACCCCTCCCGTGGGTAGGGATGGTTGCCCCGGGACCCAGTGTCCCAGTGCAGGGTATGGCGATGGCAGGGGCTTGCGTGCCCGGAAGGACCAGGGGATGTTTGGTTACTCACAGTTAAATGAATCACACGAGTCTTTTGGTAAACCAAGGTGCTGGTGGCCGGCTGCCGCGGCCACTTGTACTCTGGTCCCCCACCCGAGCTGATGGTCCCCGTCTTCTCCTTTGCAGTAATTGTGGTTGTGCTTTTAGACTTCCCAGTATGGAACGTGGAAGTCCGCTCCCGGCTTTCTGTGTGTGTGACGCCCTGGCAAAACCAGGTAGTCACAAATAGGCCCCTGCATAACACCGTTCCCTCATTAGGAAACACACAGCCAACCATTAAACCCTAGTAACCCACCTTAGGGACAGATAGACACACCAGTGGGCGTGGCCTAGTGGTTTGTGCATGCCTACTCGGGGTTTAGACAGCCCAGGGTGGGAAAACAAGCAGTCTAGTCTGAAGTTTAGAGAGAGTGGAAGTCAGACCTGTGTGCCAGGCCTGAAGTAAACTGACAGGTACCAGGATAGGAGCTCTGGTGCCACTGGCTAGGAGGCAGACGGTGGTCTCCATTGGCAGGAGACGGGAAGACGACTCGGTGGAACCGAGGTGGACCGGCACAGGGTTGTAGCCCGGCGGTACCGACACGGGGAACCGACCCGGAAACCATAGCACAAAGAGGGGTACTCAGACCCTGAAGCCAGAAGCCAGAATCGACTGGAGCTGGTTAATTAACCGATTGAGGCCAGGACTAGAGGTTCTGTCCCACCCAAAGTCCCTCATAGAAGACAACAGCCCACCGATTAAAGATAAGAGGTCACTGCCAAGGCCCATAGATCCCAAGTGCCAGCGTCTGCGGGTACGGCTCCTTAGGCCACATCCAGCCGGGAGTGGACTCCTACGTTTCACACTAGGAAGTCTTTTCTACTTAAAGCAGTGCAGGACAAGGATAGAGACCACCAGCCGGGTGGGGGACCAGATTGCAACCGGCCGTGGCACCGGCCACCATCACCTTGGTTTACCAGAGACTTGTGTGTGTTTCTAACTGTGAGTACACCAGCACTCCCTGCACGCACCAACCGGGTCCCGGGGCCACCATCCCTGCCCACGGAGGGGTTAACAACTTACTGCACAATATCTCCCCCGGGTGTCCCGTAACAGTAGTGGTAGTGTCCCACCTCGCTACACACCATGGGTGGCATCACAAACCTATTATGGCCTAGCCAGTACATCTACATCCCCCATTTTATTTGGCATGTCCGCGAGACCCCCGGGTCCGGAGACCCTCGAGCTACCACCCTTGAAGGTCCGGGGGTGGCACACCCTGAAACTTGGCGTCACGAACAGGATACTTACCCAACCATTTTACCAGAGACTCGTGTGTGTTTCCAACTGTGAGTACACCAGCATCCCCTGCGGTCACCATCTCCTGCAAGTGCCAAGCGGGTCCCAGGGCCACCATCCCTGCCCATGGAGGGGTTAAGAACTTGCTGCACAACATCTCCCCCGGGTGCCCCGTAACAGCAGCGGTGGTGTCCCACCTCACCACACCGTGGGAGGCGTCCCCAACTTAATATGGCCCAGCCCGTACATATACGTCCCCCCATTTATTCAGCGTGTCCGCGAGACCCACGGGTCCGGAGACCCTCGAGCCACCTCCCCTGAAGGCTCGGACCCAAGCACCAGCCGGCTGCTTATACGGGGGCAGCACATATCCATGGTTACAACCACTCATATAGTGATAGTTAGTTGATAGTGGTTGCAACCATAGATACCAAAGCTATTGTAATATCCTGCACATGAGGTATGCAATTTAGCTAATCATATGAACTATACTACATTTCTAATTGGAAGTATTTGCTGCTAATATTATTATTATTATTATTATTAGTAGTAGTAGTAGTAATAGTAGTAGTAGTATTACACCTACTACATACAGTATTTGGATAGCATCTTGGAGATAAGAATACCCCTCTAACAATGTCTCAGAGATACTATGGCCAGTCAACTTATGCAAGTTGTGTGTGTCGATGTAGCAGAGCTGTGTGTACACTGTGGGGACATCACAGTGTTTTTTTGGAGCATAATAGAGACCATGAAAATGGTACCATACTGTTTGGGAACAAAAACTGGTTTCACTAGGAACAATATTTTGGTGTAGGCGCAACTACTGGAGGATGAGGTTAGACTACTCACTTAGAGTAAAATAAATATTGCCATGCAGTAGTAAGTGTCCCTCTTTGTTATCTTTCATAGTGGAGAGGTATGTATATGCTTATGAAGAAACTCATGGCTACTCTGTGCATCAGAAACAAAGAGGTTTTCAGCTCACCAGTTTGTTGTAAATTCAGCTGCATGAAAGCTCCTGGACGGTGCTCAGTAGAACAAGGGAGGCTGTAGACAATCAAAGTGAGGAGGTATTCCGGCACAAAACGTCCATGCAGAAAAAAATTGTTGAAGATTAAAAAAACATCTTTAATTCCTTTTAGATAAAATACATGGTGAGGATAAAATTTGATTATGACTAAAGACCCAGCGTCTGAAACGTGTCAATCATAGGAAATTTTATCCTCACCATGTATTTTATCTAATAGGAATTAAAGATGTTTTTTTCAATCTTCAACAATTTTTGTCTGCATGGACGTTTTGTGCCTGAGTACCTCCTCACTTTGATTGTCTACTCTGCGCATCACAGTCCGTGCTTGGACTGTAAAACACGGATAGCTGAATTAGAGCCAAGGCCTCATTCAGACATTCATGGATGTCTTAATTCAGTCTTGAGGTTCATTCAAACAAAATTATTTTCTACCTGTGTACTGCCAAATATGAGCCTGTGTCCTGTGAAAAATGGGCTAGACTAGTGCATATGAATAGCAGATGGTTCCTGTGTGCTGCCCCTGCAGCAGTCGAACTGCTCGGATCCGGGGTTGCTGTGGCTCAAGGGTCTCCGGACCCGGGGGCTTGCGGCCACTTCAAATGTAAAGGAGAGTGGTAATTACAAGGGGAGAGTTTGTGACGCCACCCGTGGTTCGCAGTAAGGGGAGTACCTCCGCTGCCGATGGGAGTACCCGGGGAGGATGAAGTGGGGCAGCCAGATGGTGTTCCCTCCATGGGTAGAGGAGACTCTGGGACTGTGGAGTAATAGGTGCTGAGGTGCGCTGAGCAGGCAATGCGGGCAGGCAGGACGCAGGTGGAGCAGTGTACTCACTCAGGCTGTGTGGGTGTTGGTGCAACCATTAAGCTCACTCTGACACAGGAGTAAACCAAGTCTCTGGGTGCCGCTGCCACTCTGGAGAGCTCATCTGGGAATCCGCTCCCGCTGGTATTGCTTAGTAGTCTGGAGCCTGCCTCCATGCACATGTATCTAGATGTTTCAGAGTGACCCCTCGGTCTGAAGTAGTTGGGGTCCCGCTCCTTATATCTGAATAGGGGAGCTGTGCTCTCGATGGCTGACTCTAGGATCTCAGTGGGCTGCATAAGCTGGAAATCCCTATCCCCCTCGTTGTGTTGGTGCCTTCGATCTTTGAGCTCTTGGGGAAAGTTCATAAAGAGACTATCCTCCACAGGTGAATTACCAGGTTGCGTGAAGCTACTCCCTTATCTAGGGTCCTGTACCCCGCCGTGCTCGGTACCGGTCCGGTTACTGGACTTTCTGGTGCCGACTGTTCTCCAAAACTAAGTCTGGGCTCCCTTCTCCAATACCCTGCAACCAGGTCTCCGACTGCTCCCTGCTCCGGTCCCAAACCACCGTCTGCGACTCAACCAAAGTCTCCCAGGGAGCTCCAACTCCATCAGCTCCTCACTCTCTGAGGGCTACTACTCGACTTCCTCTCCCTTTGAGAGCTGACTCTAAACTGACTTCCTACCTCCCACCAGTCTGCCTGACCCCTAGGCGGGTGGCCCTTTTCCAGCTAGACCACCCACTGGTGTGCCTTAGAGGATGTGGTGTGAGGTGTGGTTAGGATTTGAGTGCTTATGGAAGCAATACCAATAGTTAGGATCCCAAAACCATGGAGGGTGAGCTCTGCACCAAAAGAGAAAGGGGTGCAGTTCCCTGTTACACCCTGATAGAGTCAGGGGCGTCACATTCCCCCTTGGTTAAACGTAGTTTGTCCCTGAGCTACAGAACACCCAGAGGATTTATTTTTGTTTTGAACTGAAAAAGAGAATAACAGGTTATGCATAAATATTCATCCTACAT
Source organism: Anomaloglossus baeobatrachus (assembly GCF_048569485.1). NCBI lineage: Eukaryota > Metazoa > Chordata > Amphibia > Anura > Aromobatidae > Anomaloglossus > Anomaloglossus baeobatrachus. Next base: position 322,560,300 of record NC_134353.1, on the reverse strand, counting down.
AGGGGAGGCAATACACTTGAACGTTATGAAACTCTCAAAGTCCACTTAGTAGAACAACGGGGAACAATACCGGTTGTAGCGGTAGTGTGTGGCTAATCCTGCTCTGCTGCATCACCTTCCTGCGACAGTCCATTCCCATTGTCCCTCTTCCTGCCACCCAAACAACCTGCATCCTTGATGCCACCTCTAATCCTGGTGGGCACCCCTTTTCCAGGCACCTTAGCAGTCCCAGGTGACAGCGTTGAAGTCCTGGAGGTGTAGAGGATGACTCTGCTAACCGTCCTGAGTAACCTGGTAGCCGTTACCCTTTATGCCACCCTCCATCAAGGGCCTTTAGTGCTGTCTACCAGCGCCGCACCATCCAAGACCTTGATGGCATTTTTACCTTCCACGGAGCATGGGAAAAAGGTTCAACAAGGATGACACAATCTATTCTGCATGCATTAACTCTCCTGTCACCCTCCACTGAGGACCCTGTGACCGATCCCTGATGGCCTTCTCCACTCCAACATAACACTAGAGAACGTTCATCAAGGGTGGCAAGTCCAATCAGTCATTTTTCAACCTTCTTAACAAACTTGCAGGTACTTATCCAGGTTCAGCTACCACTGCAGCTCCTGAGAACCGGTTCTGGCTCCTTGTTGTCAGGCATTGCCCCGGCACATTCTACCAAAGTGCCCTGGCAGGCCGCAGCGGCGACATATGGGCACCACAACATTCATAGTATCAGCCGGGGAATCATCATCCGAGTTGGATTCCTCCTCCACCTCCATCACCAATATTCCCTACACCGACCATGCTGACAGGGAGACCCGGTAGCCGTTTTCTCCAAAGTGCAGTACCCAGGCGGCTTCCAGTGTACTGGAGCCCGAATTCATCTCTTCCTCTATCTCCTCCGGGTCTGAGGTAATGGTGACCGGAACAACTTGATCGGTGTCCGCGGCCTGGTCATCCTCCACGGGGGCAGATGCAATCCAGGACAGAGGAGGTGGTATGACGGTGGCGGTGGCCGGGGGCAGACCGGGTTCCGCGGCCGGGTAGGCCGGATAAACCAGAACTGGGCTTCTGCTTACCCGCTCCACACGCAGGGCTTCCATCTCGCGGGCCCGCACCACCGCGGCCACGCTCCCCATCTCTATCCAGGCAGCCATCCCTGAAACAGCACCTTCTGTCGACCAGTCGCGTTGCTCCGACATCTTGTCTCTCCGAGTTCCAGGAACTTTATGGGCAGAGTCCTGGTGTCTCTGCGCCTCTTCCACTGTTAAATCCCATTACGCCCTATTGGTTTTCGGCAGCCAGCTCTCAAGCTTCTGGCTGCGCTCTCAGGATGAGTGGGGCAGAGCTTCAGCTTCACGCTCTTTTGCTCGAGGAAGATGGCGTAGTTGTCCTTTTTAGATGCCCAAATGGAAGAAAATGGCGGGAACAAGATTTCAACACCGCAGTTCGGATTTTTCAAGGCGCACGTCACCCAGGTTAGTGGGCCCAGTCCGGTCCTGTTCGTGACGCCAGAATTTTGAGGTGTGCCGCCCCTGCCATTAAGCTGACTCTGACACAGGAGTAAACCAAGTCTCTGGGTGCCGCTGCCACTCTGGAGACCTCATCCAGGAATCCGCTCCCGCTGGTATTGCTTAGTAGTCTGGAGACTGCCTCCATGCACATGTACAGTGCCTACAAGTAGTATTCAACCCCCTGCAGATTTAGCAGGTTTACACATTCGGAATTAACTTGGCATTGTGACATTTGGACTCTAGATCAGCCTGGAAGTGTGAAATGCACTGCAGCAAAAAAGAATGTTATTTCTTTTCTTTTTTTTTTTTAAATTGTGAAACGTTTATTCAGAGGGTCATTTATTATTCAACCCCTCAATCCACCAGAATTCTGTTTGGTTCCCCTAAAGTATTAAGACGTATTTCAGGCACAAAGAACAATGAGCTTCACATGTTTGGATTAATTATCTATTTATCCAGCCTTTTCTGACTAATTAAGACCCTCCCCAAACTTGTGAACAGCACTCAAACTTGGTCAACATGGGAAAGACAAAGGAGCATTCCAAGGCCATCAGAGACAAGATCGTGGAGGGTCACAAGGCTGGCAAGGGGTACAAAACCCTTTCCAAGGAGTTGGGCCTACCTGTCTCCACTGTTGGGAACATCAACCGAAAGTGGAAGGCTTATGGAACTACTGTTAGCCTTCCACGGCCTGGACAGCCTTTGAAAGTTTCCACCCGTGCCGAGGCCAGGCTTGTCCGAAGAGTCAAGGCTAACCCAAGGACAACAAGGAAGGAGCTCCGGGAAGATCTCATGGCAGTGGGGACATTGGTTTCAGTCAATACCATAAGTAACGTACTCCACCGCAATGGTCTCCGTTCCAGACGAGCCCGTAAGGTACCTTTACTTTCAAAGCGTCATGTCAAGGCTCGTCTACAGTTTGCTCATGATCACTTGGAGGACTCTGAGACAGACTGGTTCAAGGTTCTCTGGTCTGATGAGCCCAAGATCGAGATCTTTGGTGCCAACCACACATGTGACGTTTGGAGACTGGATGGCACTGCATAGGACCCCAAGAATACCATCCCTACAGTCAAGCATGGTGGTGGAAGCATCATGCTGTGGGGCTGTTTCTCAGCCAAGGGGCCTGGCCATCTGGTCCGCATCCATGGGAAGATGGATAGCACGGCCTACCTGGAGATTTTGGCCAAGAACCTCTGCTCCTCCATCAAGGATCTTAAGATGGGTCGTCATTTCATCTTCCAACAAGACAACGACCCAAAGCACACAGCCAAGAAAACCAAGGCCTGGTTCAAGAGGGAAAAAATCAAGGTGTTGCAGTGGCCTAGTCAGTCTCCTGACCTTAACCCAATTGAAAACTTGTGGAAGGAGCTCAAGATTAAAGTCCACATGAGACACCTAAAAAACCTAGATAACTTGGAGAAGATCTGCATGGAGGAGTGGGCCAAGATAACTCCAGAGACCTGTGCCAGCCTGATCAGGTCTTATAAAAGACGATTATAAGCTTTAATTGCAAACAAGGGTTATTCCACAAAATATTAAACCTAGGGGTTGAATAATAATTGACCCACACTTTTATGTTTAAAATTTATTAAAATTTAACTGAGCAACATAACTTGTTGGTTTGTAAGATGTATGCATCTGTTAATAAATCCTGCTTTTGTTTGAAGTTTGCAGGCTCTAACTTATTTGCATCTTATGAAACCTGCTAAATCTGCAGGGGGTTGAAGACTACTTGTAGGCACTATATTTAGATGCTTCAGAGTGACCACTCGGCCTGAAGCAGTTGGGGTCCCGCTCCCTATATCTGAATAGGGGAGCTGTGCTCTCGATGGCTGACTCTTGGGATCTCAGTGGGCCACATAAGCTGGAAAGCCCTATACCCCTCGTTGTGTTAGTGCCTTCCATCTCTGAGCTCTTGGGGAAAGTTCATAAAGAGAGTATCCTCCACAGGTGAATTACCAGGTTGCGTGAAGCTACTCCCTTATCTAGGGTCCTGTACCCCGCCATGCTCAGTTCCGGTCCGGTTACTGGACTTTTCGGTGCCGACCGTTCTCCAAAACTAAGTCTGGGCACCCTTCTCCAATACCCTGCGACCGGGTCTCCGACTCCTCCGGTCCCAAACCACCGTCGGCGACCCAACCAAAGTCTCCCAGTGAGCTCCAACTCCATCAGCTCCTCACTCTCTGAGGGCTACTACTCGACTTCCTCTCCCTTTGAGAGCTGACTCTAAACTGACGTCCTACCTCCCACCAGTCTGCCTGACCCCTAGGCGGGTGGCCCTTTTCCAGCTAGACCACCCACTGGTGTGCCTGAGAGGATGTGATGTGAGGTGTAGTTAGGATTTGAGTGCTTATGGAAGCAACACCAAAAGAGAAAGTAGTGCGGTTCCCTGTTACACCCTGATAGAGTCAGGGGCGTCACATCTGCACCTGTAGCACCTGCAAGGAGCTGTCAGTCAATTTCTAAATCTGCATATGTGACTGGCCTCAGTTTTACAAAGGCTATATGAATATAGCATAAAAAGATATTAATTACACGCCCTCTAACCCACAATAACTACAATAACCCTTTAACAATTAGTAATACCCATTTATTAACTAGTTGTCTCTTATTTTTCGCAATATGGCTTCGATGATTGTGGCTCGTAACTGTTTGTTTGAGCAGAAGGTGGCTCTCAAAACAAAAAAGGTTGGGAACCACTTGTTTAAGTATTACTATAAAGAGAATTCCAACTTGTGAAGGAGTAGTACCAAACAAAATCTTTGCCACTCAGGCTGATATTGTGTTTGTGGTAGACAAACCTTTTTTCAGGTTTTGTAGATTTGATCAGCTATAGCTGAGAAGTTTAGGAAACCTTTTTTACTTATTTACTCGTACATCAGTTGGTTAATCATAACTTCCAGTGTCTACTGTGTTGCATCCTGCAATAGATTTCTTACCCTCACTCAAGAAGCATAGACGCTAGTAGATGACCAAGCTCACTTGGCAGTAGGGCAAAACGGCATTTTGTATTCATCTGAGCCAATCTATTGGAACAAATTGGGTTCCTCTTGTGGTTTCATTAACCTATTTTAAAGAGCATTCCCATCTTAAACATTTAAACGGAACCTGTCAGGTGATGAAATATGCACCCAGAACCACGGACAGTTCTGGGTGCATATTTCTAATCCCTGCTTAACCGTCCCTGTATACACTAGCATAGATAAAAAGATCTTTAGAAAAAGAATTTCTAAAGATCGTATATTGCGCATGTTCCGGAGTCCCCGGGACTTCCGATCATGAGCACTAAACTGATGCCGTGTGTAAGCTTCCTGGCTTCAGTGAGGTATAGTATGCATGAAGTCCCGGGGTCTCCGGATCATGCCCAGTGCGCATCTATCCTCTACCAGCCGCTATGAACAGTGAGGTAAGTGCGGCATTGCTGCGTATTCATTAGCATGTTAGTACGCCCACATGGGTGTGCTAACATGTTGTATGGGCTGACTAGCTATGGGAACAAACGCCCTCGCGACTAGTCCCCTCGCTCATTAACATATAATATATGATCTTTAGAAATCCTTTTACCTAGATTTCTTTATCTATGCTTGTGTATACAGGGACGGTTAGGCAGGGATTACTAATATGCTCCCAGAACTGCTCATAGTCCTGGGTGCATATTGGACCTGACAGGTTTCCTTTAAAGCACCTATTCTCAGACAATGGTCTTTGACATCTATGGCATAGCCATTGGATATTTCTGTAAAGATCTATTGTATTAATAGATATAAGCAGCCTAATAATGCACTACCTAACAACTGTTCTTGGGCTTTTGGGAATAGTTTGGTTAATGTCTTGAGTTTAGTCAAACAATAATATTGTATATTTGATAAGAGAACAACAATTTGCTGATCAAGGTCAGCTTCAATACATATTTCACACATAGATAACAATGTTGATTGTTTATGTTCTTATGTGTGATTTCCAGGAATAAAATGTTCTCAGTCTCACTTCTGAAAATTTAGAAACTTGTACAATAACATCAGATTGTAGAAAACTCAACAGAAGAATAATAATTTCTTCTAAACTGACTTGATGAGGTCATTTTCTAGATTTCCCCTTCTAGTTCAGCCACAAATAGTAAAATCTCTACTGATCATAGCCATCAGGCACATTTGATTTTGGATAGTTTATTAAAGCTAATAATATGTGAGAACAGGTTCTTTGCAATCTTAAATCGGAAAAAGAATAATGGGAGTAAATGCTATTTCAGATCAAAGACAACAAGGCATAGAGTTTGTATGTTCTCACATCTTTGTGTTGATTTTCTCAAGTTTCCTTCCACATTCCAAAGACATACTGATTTTGAACTTGGATAAATAGATGTCACAGCACAGTAAGTGATGAGAATGCCTGTAAAACTGATTAATAAACCCTGAGCGCTATTTGATGAAGATATTCATCATGGAGAGGGTCAGGGTGTGTGAAGCAGGTTCAGGCGGTTAATGTCATATGTGGTAGATGCCAGCTATATTAAATAACCAGCATCTGCCTCTAACATCAGAGGAACAAAGGAAGAACAGTATGCGATCAAACGTCCATACAAATATAAAGTTTATTGGCCAAGGACACAGGTCGAAAAAAAACAGAAAATATGATACACAAAATGTAGACACTACTTTTTGTGTATATTTTCTGATTTTTTTCACCTGTGTACTTGACCAATAAATGTATCTTTGTATGGATGCTTGATCGCATACTGTTCTTCCTTTGTTCTTCTAAGTCTGGCGATTTGTTCATTATGTATTTATTCTTATATATTTATATGCATGATTAATTAGTTTACATTTTTCAATGGACTTTATTTTTATTTAATCATGCATTTTCTCATTCTACTATATTTATTTTTGTTCTCTAACATTAGTGGCCTAAGCTGAACTCTGAATGCTGATGTGAGCTATTTAGAGCATTCTCTGACAGTAGAATTTAAAAGGACATTCCCATCTCCAAAATCCTATGCCCATTATGCCTATATATAGAAGGTGGAATAATAATATTAGCAAATACCTCTAACTAGAAATGTAGTCTAGTTCTCCTGATTAGCTATGCTCACTTACCTCATGTGAAGGGTGTGACGCCCTGGGCAAGCCAGGGGTCACAGGTCATCACACCACCACACCCTACATCCCAGTTAGGAACACCAAAGCTAACCAGAAATCCTTGTTGCCTTCTTCCAGAGGCTGATGTTCACACCAGGGGGTGGGCCAGGCGGTTGGCTCCGCCCACCGAGGAGGACACAGCTCTGGAGGCGGGAGAAACCAGGCAGATCATTTAGGGGAGTGAAGGAGTAAACAGCTAAGATGAGCTAAGGAAGTGAAAGTAGAAGGAAGTAAAGTGGTAAAGGAGGAAAGCAAGAGTGGTGACAGAGAGAAAGCCTGAAGCAGTCCAGCTGTGTGCAGGACAAGTCAGCAAGGTCAGCAACGGCGCTGATTGTCTGGAGGGGGACCATTTGGAAGTTCCTGGAAGGACCGCGGACGGGTAGTGGCCCGGCGGTCTGGAACAGTGTTCCGAAGGACAGTCAGCACCAGGGCAGGGGCCTCTCGGACCCCGGCAAGGCTAGGAGTCGCCATAATTTGCCAAATCCGTCAGTGAAGGGGACGTAGATCCCCCAACAACCAAGTCACGATTGAAGGCAACAGCCCAACCAGAGTAGGAGAGACACCGCCACCGCCAAGGCACCAGTTTCTCAGGGCCAGCGCCTGCGGGCAAAGAGTAGAGCTCCTCCGGTCCAGCTTGAAGCCGGGGAGCGGGTTACCGGTGGGGACCCATCGCTACCAACACAGAAACAAAGGTGCAAGGAAGAGGGACATCACCGTCACCTACTGGGAGAGCAAGTGCAGCCGTCCATGGGAACCGTCTTTCCAGCCGTGTGGTTTACCGTAAAACTGTGTCAACGTCTCAGGCTGAGTGAGTACCACAGTGCCGCAAGGCACAGCGCTGCCCCCGCGTCCCTGCACCCACCAGGCCCTGCATCTCCCATCTCATCACCGGGTCCCGGGATCACCAACCCCTACCCACGGAGGGGCAACCCAACATCTCGCTGCTACACACCATCGTTCCCGGGCCTATAGAGCAGCGGTGGTGAAATCACCACAGCCGTGGGTGGCGTCACGGACAATAAACTATTCCCACACCCAACAAACCCCCTTTCACTCACGGGCGAGGAGTGCCGCTCGAGAAACCCCCGGGATCCGGCCCACGGCTCGAGCCACCACTGAGCAGCAGCCGCCGGACCCGAGCAGAAGGGGTGAGCGTAGTGCGCTGACACCCTCCTCCCCGCCCGCGAAAACTTGGCGTCACGAACAGTATCTTACCGCTCTGCCGTTTGGTAGAGGTGCGCCTTGTTACCGCCGGAGATATCCGGCAGAAAAATTTCAGAAGCCGCCATCTTTGGCGCGAAAAGTTCCCGCTCGAGCGTCTTCTCGAGTAGCAGAGGCGTGAAGGCCAAAACCCCGCCCCGAGAGAGGAGGGGCCGGAAAGAGCTAAGGGGGACGCGATGGCGGCTGGCTGCATGTAGCTGCAGCTATAAAAGCAGGGACACCAGGACTCTGCAGACATACCGTTCCTGGAAGAAGAAGTCATCATGTGGATGCCATCCCGCGACACCATAGCCCCCGCGCCTGGAACCGCGGCGTGGGTGGAAATCCGAACCGCGCAGCTCTACCAAAGGCTGCAGGTCAGGATGCAGCTCCTCATGGAGGAGTGGGAGACCCACATGGCGGACGTCATAGCCACCGTGCGGAGACGCGAGGAGGAAGCGGAGAAAGGGAGGGTGAGTGACCCACGTCCCGATGCCCTGGAAGGGCCGGTCATCGCGGCTGCAGGGCCCGGTCCAAGCCCTCTCCCCCCGTTGCCTCCCTCGCCACCCGTCTCGGAGGCCGTGACCCCGCCACTAGGCCTGCTACCACCGCAACCGGTAGCAATACCCGGCGTCCCCGCCCAGGCGGACCGACCTGTAGCCGGAGCCCGCAGTAAACCGGAGGTGTTACCGTGGAAGATTCCGAAGGTTGAACCGGAGGCATCCCCTGAAAAATCCCCCGAGCCGGAGCCGATGACCCGCTCCGAGCCGGAGGCCCAGCAGCGGAAAGCCCCTATGCCCATCCCCCACACCTCGGCTGAGGTAGCACCGGGTTGTTGCTGCAAGGCAGCGCCCAAGGCCAAGACACCGCGGGACATGCCGCCCAGATTCCTGACAGTGGGCAACGTCCAGGATGTCCCGCGGGGCCCGACCCGCACGCCGGCGCTGGCAGCAGCGCCGTATTGGGATAGGGATCCGGTACCGCTGAGCCTGGAGATCGCTGAGAGGGAACGGAAGAAGGCCGAGCTGGTGGCCAGAGCGATAAGGGAGAAGGAGAATCTCCGCCAGGCCACGTTCCGTGTCCGGGGTCCGTTGTACGAGGGGCAGGTGAGGCGGTTTGATGTCCGCCGGGGCTACGGGTTCATCTACGAGCCGGGCCTGGAGGCCGAAGTGTTTGTAGCCCGGCAGGATGTGAATGCCCACCTGCCTGAAGAACATCCCGGCCGCAACCTGATGCCGGGCGACATCGTGCAATACACCCGGCACTGTGGCGAGCGGGGGTGGTTCGCGCTGGACGCTAAGTTAAGGGGCAGCCAAGAGTCCCGAGTGAGCGCCGCGCCCCCTCCCTTGGAAGGAGCACCTGAGCCTGAAAGTCTGGAGTAGGGCAGCGGAGCACCGTTGTCCAGTCCCCGTTGGGACCACCACAAGTTTGTGTTTTCGTTTGAAAGTTCTGCTGATAAGAAAATGATGAAAAATGATGATACAGAGTACTTTACCTGATTGTCTTTGTGATTTGCAACCGGCTGGAGCTGGCACCGTTGTCCCAGTTGGGACCATTTAAAAAGTTGCATGGAGGACTTTCCATGGACAAGCCCGTGAACTTGCAGGGCAACCACAAACGTTAGTGGCTTGTAAATAAGTTGTTTACCGTTACCGTTTTCCGCAATGCCGCCTCCGGAGAGGCAGGTTGGAGGGAGGGCCCTCAGCAGAGCAGGCTGGGGCCCAGCCACCAAAAGAACCGGTGGCTACCCTCTGGAGGGAAGGACAGATCCCGCTCGGGTACCGTGTGCTGGACTGTGGGTCAAGGGGTGCTGCCTGGGCTTTAGGGGCAGCATCAGGGCCAGGTTGCTTGGGTGGGAGAGAGCGGAAACCGTAACCGTAAACCGTTTGCAACGTTTAAGAAATGTGCCTCCCGTTATGGGAAGATTCATTAAAAATGTATATATGTTATTGTTTGACCATGTTATATTTTGCAGAAAAATAAAACCGGTGTTGGACGGGCAGCCCGCGGACGGTCTGCATTTTGCTAAGGGGGAATGTGACGCCCTGGGCAAGCCAGGGGTCACAGGTCATCACACCACCACACCCTACATCCCAGTTAGGAACACCAAAGCTAACCAGAAATCCTTGTTGCCTTCCTCCAGAGGCTGATGTTCACACCAGGGGGTGGGCCAGGCGGTTGGCTCCGCCCACCGAGGAGGACACAGCTCTGGAGGCGGGAGAAACCAGGCAGATCAGTTAGGGGAGTGAAGGAGTAAACAGCTAAGATGAGCTAAGGAAGTGAAAGTAGAAGGAAGTAAAGTGGTAAAGGAGGAAAGCAAGAGTGGTGACAGAGAGAAAGCCTGAAGTAGTCCAGCTGTGTGCAGGACAAGTCAGCAAGGTCAGCAACGGCGGTGACTGTCTGGAGGGGGACCGTTTGGAAGTTCCTGGAAGGACCGCGGACGGGTAGTGGCCCGGCGGTCTGGAGCAGTGTTCCGAAGGACAGTCAGCACCAGGGCAGGGGCCTCTCGGACCCCGGCAAGGCTAGGAGTCGCCATAATTTGCCAAATCCGTCAGTGAAGGGGACGTAGATCCCCCAACAACCAAGTCCCGATTGAAGGCAACAGCCCAACCAGAGTAGGAGAGACACCGCCACCGCCAAGGCACCAGTTTCTCAGGGCCAGCGCCTGCGGGCAAAGAGTAGAGCTCCTCCGGTCCAGCTTGAAGCCGGGGAGCGGGTTACCCTAAGGCTGGGGCCCCTGCGCTCACCCTAACACCCGGAGTTAGCCTTAAATGTAGGGAGGTCTGGGCCGCCAACCTAGGTCCTATCTCCTTACCTTGTCCCTGATGATAAGACGCTCACCCACAACCCACCACTCGGGGGGATGTGACAAGAACCAAAGTAAACCCCCCCATGACAAATATAAACAAAACAGGGGTAACAATGACAACAACTCATATACACGGCAACCACACACAAAAGTGCCACGAAACGCGCACAAGGGTGAACAACATAAAAGGGGGGAAAACAGACTACTGGAGAACATCCATACTGTTCAACCAGCACACCTAGAACTGCTGCAGCAAGCACCAATCCCGCAGCCCACAGAGAAAGTCACAGAGAGGGTTTCTCCAGCTCTTTCCTCCTCCTGGCCAAGCTACCAAATAAATGAAAATAAGCGGCATTTGTCTGGTAAAAGTTGAGGACATTTATAGGACCCGGGCAGGGTCCCAACCGGAAACACCTGACCAGGAGTCAAGAGCTGCTGGAAGGAAAACTGATATTAACCCCCCCTCCCTAAAGGAAAGGAAATACATTTAAGGAACAGTCCCACAAGATAAAGTGAGACTCAGATTCAGAACCTGTTACCAAAATCTGCAACAGAGGAAAGACCGTGACATCAGGAGGAACTGACGGGCCCCACGGGTTCTTGGGAATACTCGTCACCAGGCCGGTGATGAAGGGAGATGTCATGGGATGATGAGAATGAAGGGGTTGAGGATGTTGGGAGTAGTTGTCTCGTGACACCACCCGTGGTGTGTTTCCAGGGATTAGCTGCCGCTGTTGGTGCTGTCCTCTGGGTTGGATGGTGTTGCAGCTCGGATGGTAGAGCCAGGCCCCAGGGGAGGATGATGGTGGTGGTAGTGGCCATTGGTGCCGAAGCAATGACGAGCAGACACATTGGTTGCGGTTCAAGGTCTTTACTCACTGTATGATAGCTGCCCACGGAGTGCCGGTTTCAGCTGTAATGGGCTCCAGCTGATCCCGGATAATTCAGAAGTCACCACCGGTGTTACCACTGTGTGCCCTTTCTGGTCGGGGTCTCTCCAATCCAGAGTATGGAATATGGAACAGGCTGCGGGTGTTTCCTGCACTCTACCCAGTCCCTAGAATCCCCTGCAGCTGTGTAGAGCCCAGGCTGAGTTGCCTACTTCAAGCCGCGGGTCTTGTGGTGCCCCCAGAAGTGTAAGGTGATGCCTAGACCAAGGTCGTGACTTCTTACTCCATGCTGTGCCCGGGGTTAACTAACTAAGTGTGAAGATGCTCCTTCCTTTTCCCCAAGTGGTGCCCGCCCCCCAGGTGGTTGTCCTAGTGACCGGGAAAGCCCTATGCCTCGTTATGGCCACCCCCCATGTCTACCCTAGGCCAATCCCAGTGGGAAAGCACCTAATTGTGTGTGATTTGTGAATATGAGAAACACCAGCGATTAACCTCTTCCTTACCTGGGATGAGTACTGCACCTTAAGTGAGATGCAATACCCTGTGGCAACTGAAGCTTCAGGGGCGCCACAGAACCAATGCATTACCACAGCAGGCAAAAGGCCTGATGGAGGCACCCATGACTGTCATCTTGTTACTGGCCATAGACTGACCTTCATTGGAGACTGTTATTTACCCTATTTACTGCAATACACATATATTGCATTTAAGGTATAAGCAATCAAAAGAAGGGTAAGGAAAAAAATAAAGAAAATAATATAAAAACTTGAATCACCACATTGTTCCCCCATTGAAAAAATATTGCAGAGTCCATAAATCTTCGGTCTATCAAAATACAAAATGAATAAAAGAGAAAAAACTCTAAATGCAAGAACTGCAGTCATTTAATCTCAACACCTCAATAAAACTGTAGCCATGCAAAAAACAAGCCTCACACCGCTCTATTGAATTAAAAAATAAAACCATTAGGGGTCTTGGGAAATGGTGACAGATTGCAACAATTTTTTTCAAATGTTGGATTTTTTTTACCATTTAAAAAAAAAAAAAAAAAAAATACACGTAAGCAAATTGCAGTGAAAACAAAACCAACCAAAATAATGTCAGAATTACAAGGTTTTTCTCTATCATTTCATCCAAATTGGAAAATTTTCACATTTTTCAGCAAATATATATATATACACCGTATTTTTCGGACTATAAGATGCATCGGATCATAAGACGCACCCTGGTTTTAGAGAAGGAAAATAACATTTTAAGCAAAAAATGTGGCCATGACACACTGTTATGGGGCGAGGATCTGCTGCTGACACTATTATGGGGGTAATGTCCCTAAATTCTCTACTAGGGTACCCCATTCTGGTGATGATCCTCCTGCCTTATATATATATATATATATATATATAAAAATATATATGTATATATATATATATATATATATATATATATACATTACATGTCCCTCATCCTGGTATAGCCCCATCTTGCTATATACTGCCATCCTGGTATGTGCTCCCATCCTGCTATATACCTCATCCTGGTATATGGCCGCTTCCTGTCCTGCTATATACCCCATCCTGGCATATGGCCGTGTGACGCCCTGGACTAGCCAGGTAGTCACAGGTAGACCCCCTGCACAAACACCAGCCCCTAAAAAGGTGTAACCAGCCAACCTAAAAACCCTGAGTCACCCCTCTCAGGTCTTGACGTTCACACCAGGATGTGGAGCCAGGCGGTTGGCCACACCCTCCGAGGAGTTCGGATAGCCTGAGGCGGGAAAAACACAAACAGATGAGTTCGGGAGTGGAGGAGAGTAGTAGCACAGTGTCAACGTCTGTCAGGGATCTGGGTAGGAGCCCAGATACCCTGTGACCAAGAGGCAGATGGTGCTTGCCACCTACAGGAGCCGGGAAGACGGCTGGTGGAACCATAAGGGACCAGGACAGGGTAGTGGCCCAGCGGTACCGAACCGGGGAGCCAACTGGAAACCGGAGCACCAGGAGGGGTACTCAGACCCAGAACGAGATCCAAAAGCCACTGGACCACGTCGAATTCACTGATTGAGGTCTGGACCTTAGGTCCTTTCCCGTCCCAAGACCCGAAAGACGGCAACAGCCCACCGAGGGGGATGGAAAGCCACCGCACAGGCAGAGAGATCCCACGGGCCAGCGCCTGCGGGCAAACGGGTTCCCCGACACACATAAAGCCGGGGAGCGGACTACCATTGCTGAAGCATAGGCAGTCAAGTTCTACAACAGAGGTGCAGGAGAAAGGCGGGAACCACCAACCTGAGAAAGGGGCAAAGCACAGCCGGCTGCGGGCACCGACCACCATCCTTTTTGGTTTACCAGAGACTCCGGTGTATCTGTCATAGTGAGTACAACAGTGCCCTCGGGCCGCGCACTGCACCACACCATCTTGCCCACACCTCACAACCACCGGGCCCCGGGACCATCACCGCCTGCCCACGGAGGGGTCAACACCAGGCGGAATAACACCGTCCCCGGGAGCCTAGTTAACAGCAGCGGTGGTGTCCACATTCACCACAACCCGTGGGTGGCATCATGAACTTACACCCCTAAACTCGACGGCCTCGGCCGTGAACCTTCCCCACCGAAATCCCTACACGTAGCGCCAGCTTCCCTTCAGAGTGACGTGACCCCCGGGTCCGGGAGGAGCTCGAGCCACCCACCGACGAGCATGGAGCCGAGCGGCTCGGCAGCCGGCCAAGCCCCGGGGCGGTACACATCGACTCTTCTGGCATCACGAACAGGATTGAACCCATCCACTTACCGGTGGAAGTGCGCCTTGAAGCAGAAGTCAGCGGTGACCCGTTGAAAAATTTCAGAATCCGCCATCTTGTCACTATCCCTTGGCGCGAAGTTTCCCGCCAGACCTGTCTTCCCCGCGAGAGTTGGAGCGCCGCCCCCTGGGAACAGAGCGGTGCAGAAAAGTGTGCGGCTGGAAAAGGTGAAGCTGAACGGAAAAGAGCGGAGTGCCCCGAAAAGACCAAGGGAGAGCGGGTGAAGATTTGTGGCATGTAACTGACGCTGAGAAGTGCAGGGACCCCAGGACTCTGCCGAAACCTGTTCCTGGACACCAACGCGGAAGGATGTGTCGGAGGATCCAGGCCCAGGCTGATTCCCTGATGGAGCGGTGGATGGCCAAGATGGAGGAGCTGGCTGCGGCCGTGTGGGCATGCGAAGTGGAGGCAACCTTGGAGGAGCGGGTAAGCGACCCACGCCCCTATGTCCCAAAGGGACCGGCCGATGCGGCTGAGGGACCCGGTCTGCCCCTGCCCTCTATATTGCCTCCCTCGCCGCCCGTATTGGGTGCCACTGCTCCCCCGCTCGGTTCGCTGCCACCAACCCTGGCAGTGGAGCCCATTCTACCAGCCTGCAAAGATCCGCCTGCGGAAGATGCCAGTAGTCAGCCCGTCATCGCTCTGACACCCATACCGGCCCCACCTGGTCGCACCTGCGTCCAGAAAGTACCTAGTTCCGGCTTGGACGCACCAGCGATCCCAAAGGGAGCCGCGCTCCAGGTGATGACGGCACCGGTAGTCCACCCGGCCGCAACGGAGGCGATCCTCGACCAGCAGCTGGTACCGCAAGTCATGTTGACCGCTCCCAGACACCCGGCCTCGGCTGAAGCACGGCGGGGATGTAGCTGCCAGGCAGCAGAGCAGGCCACGTCACATCGGGGTCCCTCATTAACGAAGGTGCCGGTCGTAGCCGGCACGGAGGGGCTCTGGCTGGGCCCGTACTTCACGCAGGCTGACCCGGAGCAGCAAGCCGGCGCTCTGTATTGGGAGAGGCAGCAACAGCAGCTGCGCAGGAAGATCATTGCCCGAAAGGGGTGTAAAGCAGATGTGCATGCCCGCATGTATATGGAGGATAAACTGTGGAAATAAAGAAGCGCAATAGGGTCTTACCCCAGTAGCAATGGGGGAGAGAGAGATATGGTATTACTCACCTATAGGGGTTGTGACAGTCACAACTCCTATAACAGCATGTATGTAGATAACTCCAAGCCACGGCAGCGGTCCCTTGGTTGGCAGATAACAGAGAGTAGTAGAATGAGGGTTTCCAGGCCGCGCCAATGACCAGCCGATATTAGGATGTTAGAATAATGTTGCTTTTATTCCAATATACAGGTCTACGCGTTTCGGAAGGCACCCCTTCCTTCTTCAGGACAGAATGGCAAGAAAACATCAAATCTGCTGTACAGGGAATCCTTACAGCACTATATACCCCACTGATGACATCATGATCCACCCACTTTTAGAAAAAATCGGCGGGAATCTATACATTAAAACAATACAATGACGTAGTATATTGTATTTCGCAAGTTTCATGAATAAATCACTTATAACCATTTTTTTCTATCCCAAGAAAAGGAAGGTGAATATTAAAAATGAAAAATAAAAAATATATAAAATAGTGCAATATGTGTGTGAAGCCTCTTTTTTTATATTTGTATATGTCAAGAAAAATATATGTATATACATATAAGGTGAGTGTGTGTAAGGTGTCACAACCTTGCCTAGAACACCATATAGACACATGACATTAGATCAAGGTTGTCAAGTAAATACCCCATATGCGGCAGGAGCCACAGAGGGGTTGTTATCGATTATGTGAAAATTCAGAGGATATATAAAGGTGAACATTGTGAACTAAATCAAAGAGAAAAGGAACGTAGGATGAAAGTTTAAAAATGCGTCCCAGAAAGGAAGAAGAGAGCACCAAAAAAACACACGTGTGTTGTATGCTATCCCCCAGTGGCATTATTTGGACGGGTTTTCCCAAAGGGAAAACAGAACATAATATGAATAAAAATTACACAAAAGTACAATGTCTCTGTATATGAACCCTGTGTGCTGTCTCCTCAAGATGAGTTAAAATCGGAAAAACTTAATAAAAATCCGGTTTAGGTATAATCAAGGAAATTACTTTACTGGGAACATCACTACCCATCACTAAATGTACGTGTGGGTGCAAATGAGTTAACATACACTTCAGTATCGTAAAAGTATATATCAGGTCAGTAGCGTGGGAAAAAAAACAACAGCGCATGCTCCGACTCAGATATGTAGCAAGTGTAGAGATAGAATACATTGAAGGGGTGAGGAAAGTTCAACAGCGTGGGAAAAAAAACCAGTGCGCATGTCTGCGATCAGTATCTCAGAGGAAAGTATTATACATTGAAGGGGTGAGGAAAGTTCAAAAAATTTTTTAGACAAAAACTATCCCCTTCCACTAAACAAAAAAGCCTACCAGGTTAACAAAAATTTGACACAGTCTGATCTAATAAAACCAATTGTCCATCAGGTTGATAATACCGGGTTTAATTATGCTTCTAACTTGCTGATTACATACAGTAATGATAGCGCTTTGATTAAAAGCATCATCAGGAAACATTGGGGAATTCTCTTGCATGACCCTTTTTTGAAGGATGCAATCCCAGAAGTTCCAGGTATAACCTATCGAAGAGCTTCCACCCTAAAAAATCAATTGGCCCCTAGCCGTCTTAGAGGGACTAAAACCTTGGGTTCTGAGAATAAAATCATGGGATCATTCAAATGTTTGTCTAAAAATTGTCTATGTTGTAAGTCCATTCAACATAAAAGACTCGATTTTAGTTCCACTACAGGGGGGGAGGTGTTTCCTATCAGATCACATCTGACTTGTCAATCCGACTATGTTATATATTTAATTGAATGCGAGTGTAACAAACAATATGTTGGGAGAACGATTCAGGCCCTACACAATAGGGTCAACTCCCATAGACACAATATTAAAATAGGATTTATGATGCATGGCCTATCAAGACATATTACGGTATATCACAATGGGAATTCCAAACTCAGGATCACACCTATTGAACAAATACCTTCTTGTTCTCATAATCGTATGGATGCATTGAAGAGGAAAGAGACATATTGGATTTATAAACTTAATACGCTAAAACCCCTGGGTCTCAATGAGGTAACGGATTTGTTCTTTTAGGTCCTCTAAATATATATAGAAAAGGGGCTATCCTGTAGGGTCCCGTACATTTTGGTCCTTACACAGGTTGTTTTGAATACCATGAATTATCCTACTGTCCGTAAAAGAATGATGAACATGTGATATAGCTATTCTTATAATTGTGGTTTTAATCAGTTAATAATTGGTTTTATGTGTATTTTTATGTTTATATTTTTATATTTTATATTTTATGCTTTTTATATAGTCCCTCAACACGTATTTATGTATGGTTTTTATGTGAGGTGTTATATAGAAATTGTATTATCAGGTCGTAATAACGCGAATTTTAATTTGTAATGAACCGCTAATGTTAATGCCTTATTCCCCTGCACAAATCTTGATCATATCACAAAACATAAATCACAATATAGGTATCATAATATTTTCCTCTGAGATACTGATCGCAGACATGCGCACTGGTTTTTTTCCCACGCTGTTGAACTTTCCTCACCCCTTCAATGTATAATACTTTCCTCTGAGATACTGATCGCAGACATGCGCACTGTTTTTTTTTCCCACGCTGTTGAACTTTCCTCACCCCTTCAATGTATTCTATCTCTACACTTGCTACATATCTGAGTCGGAGCATGCGCTGTTGTTTTTTTTCCCACGCTACTGACCTGATATATACTTTTACGATACTGAAGTGTATGTTAACTCATTTGCACCCACATGTACATTTAGTGATGGGTAGTGATGTTCCCAGTAAAGTAATTTCCTTGATTATACCTAAACCGGATTTTTATTAAGTTTTTCCAATTTTAACTCATCTTGAGGAGACAGCACACAGGGTTCATATACAGAGACATTGTACTTTTGTGTAATTTTTATTCATATTATGTTCTGTTTTCCCTTTGGGAAAACCCGTCCAAATAATGCCACTGGGGGATAGCATACAACACACGTGTGTTTTTTTGGTGCTCTCTTCTTCCTTTCTGGGACGCATTTTTAAACTTTCATCCTACGTTCCTTTTCTCTTTGATTTAGTTCACAATGTTCACCTTTATATATCCTCTGAATTTTCACATAATTGATAACAACCCCTCTGTGGCTCCTGCCGCATATGGGGTATTTACTTGACAACCTTGATCTAATGTCATGTGTCTATATGGTGTTCTAGGCAAGGTTGTGACACCTTACACACACTCACCTTATAGGTATATATATACATATATTTTTCTTGACTTATACAAATATAAAAAAAGAGGCTTCACACACATATTGCACTATTTTATATATTTTTTATTTTTCATTTTTAATATTCACCTTCCTTTTCTTGGGATAGAAAAAAATGGTTATAAAGTGATTTATCCATGAAACTTGCGAAATACAATATACTACGTCATTGTATTGTTTTAATGTATAGATTCCCGCCGATTTTTTCTAAAAGTGGGTGGATCATGACGTCATCAGTGGGGTATATAGTGATGTAAGGATTCCCTGTACAGCAGATTTGATGTTTTCTTGCCATTTGGTCCTGAAGAAGGAAGGGGTGCCTTCCGAAATGCGTAGACCTGTATATTGGAATAAAAGCAACATTAATCTAACATCCTAATATCGGCTGGTCATTGGCGCGGCCTGGAAACCCTCATTCTACTACTCTCTGTTATCCGCATGTATATGGAGAAAGATCACCTGCAGCGAGCTACCATCGGGGTCCAGAGCAGTGTACCATGTGAAGGTGGTACTGGAGCGCCACGGTGGAGAATGGACTGTTGAGTAAAAGGTAGCGGATCCCGGCTACCTCAGCTGTTGTCCCCATTGGGACTATGCTGCCCGTCCCCTTTTGGACTTTATTGTTTTACCCCGTTCCAACATAGACAAGGCTGTGAACTTGCAGGCCACCCAATAACTTTTGGGCTTGTAAATAATTCCCGGACCACCCTTCAGGTCCCACAGTCTCCGGAGAGGCAGACTGGAGGAAGGACCTGCGGCAGAGGAGGCCGAGGTCCCGTCACCAATGTAACCGGTGACAACCCTCCGGGTTCAGCGGTCCCCTGGACGTGGGGCCTCTGAGAGACTGCCGGGTAAGGAACTTTTTACCCGACCCGCAAGGGCAATACGCAGGCCTTGACCCGTTCCTGGACTGTGGGAAAGGGGTGCTGCCTGTTTTTTAGAGGCAGCATCAATGCTAGGTTTGCTTGGGTGGGCAACTGGAAGGACCTGGTCCCGTTCCCCTTAAATAAAACTGTTTTATTATGCAACATTTAAAAATGTGCCTCCCGCAAGGGATGATTCTACAAAAGTATGCTTGAATTGTAAAAAAGTTTAGTATACTTGTATTTATGCTTCCTCGTTTTATCTTTACAGCAAACAAAAATAAACCGGTGGTGGTCGAGCAGCCTGCGGACGGTCTGCATTAATCCAATGGGGAATGTGACGCCCTGGTCTAGCCAGGTAGTCACAGGTAGACCCCCTGCACAAACACCAGCCCCTAAAAAGGTGTAACCAGCCAACCTAAAAACCCTGAGTCACCCCTCTCAGGTCTTGACGTTCACACCAGGGGGCGGAGCCAGGCAGTTGGCCACACCCTCCCAGGAGTTCGGATAGCCTGAGGCGGGAAAAATACAAACAGATGAGTTAGGGAGTGGAGGAGAGTAGTAGCACAGTGTCAACGTCTGTCAGGGATTTGGGTAGGAGCCCAGATACCCTGTGACCAGGAGGCAGACGGTGCTTGCCGCCTACAGGAGCCGGGAAGATGGCTGGTGGAACCATAAGGGACCAGAACAGGGTAGTGGCCCACCGGTACCGAACCGGGGAGCCAACTGGAAACCGGAGCACTAGGAGGGGTACTCAGACCCAGAACGAGATCCAAAAGCCACTGGACCATGTCAAATTCACTGATTGAGGTCTGGACCTTAGGTCCTTTCCCGTCCCAAGACCCGAAAGATGGCAACAGCCCACCGAGTGGGATAGAAAGCTACTGCACAGGCAGAGAGATCCCACGGGCCAGCGCCTGCGGGCAAACGGGTTCACCGACACACATAAAGCCGAGGAGCAGACTACCGTTGCTGAAGCATAGGCAGTCAAGTTCTACCACAGAGGTGCAGGAGAAAGGCGGGAACCACCAACCTGAGAAAGGGGCAAAGCGCAGCCGGCTGCGGGCACCGACCACCATCTTTTTTGGTTTACCAGAGACTCCGGTGTATCTTTTATAGTGCGTACAACAGTGCCCTCGGGCCGCGCACTGCACCACACCATCTTGCCCGCACCTCACAACCACCGGGCCCCGGGACCATCACCCCCTACCCACGGAGGGGTCAACACCAGGCAGAATAACACCGTCCCCGGGAGCCTAGTTAACGGCAGCGGTGGTGTCCACATTCACCACAACCCGTGGGTGGCGTCACGAACTTACACCCCTAAACTCGACGGCCTCGGCCGTGAACCTTCCCCACTGAAATCCATACACGTAGCGCCAGCTTCCCTTCAGAGCGATGTGACCCCCGGGTCTGGTAGGAGCTTGAGCCACCCACCGACAAGCACGGACCCGAGCGGCTCGGCAGCCGGCCGAGCCCCTGGGCGGTGCAGCCACATCCTGCTATATATCCCCATCCTGGTATGTGCTCCCATCCTGCTATATACCCCCATTCTGCTATATACGCCATCATCTGCTATATACACCATCACCCTGCTCATATGCCATCATCCTGCTCATATGCCATCATCCTGCTATATGCAATCATCCTGTTATATGCCATCATCCTGCTCATATGACATCATCCTGATGTATACCCCCATCCTGCTATATACCCCTATCTTGCTATATGTTCTGCATCCTGTGGCACACAAAAAAAAAAAAATAAACGTTCATACTCACCTTTCCTCGCTCCACGCAGCATTGCTCCTCCTCCCCTCTATACCGGCAGTGCTGTGTGGAGGCGGCCACGATCCTTGCAGCATCGTGATGTCTTCCAACAATGTATAAATGCAACAATTCCAGCAGTACATGACTATAACATGAGAAACATCATCAATAAATTAATACGTGCGTTGATGCGCAAGTATTTGAGGACCTACGGCCAGAAGAAAGCCACTATGAGGAACATGATTTACTGTCCCCAGAGGTGGAGGCTGCTAACAATAAGACACAGTTGTCATCAGGTCAGCCTACAATCTCAAGTGGGAAGGAGAATAAGATGGAAGATGAGGTGGTTGATGATGAGTCCACTGATCCGACCTGGACCGTTGACTTGCATAGCTAGCACAGCAACACAGAGGAAGATGGATATGTTGCACCAACACAGGCACCAAGGAGTAGTGATTTGCCCAGAGTGAGAACTGTGTCAACTGTTCCCAAGAGCACCCCCACTGTGGCCCAAGTCATAGCAAGAAGGCGTTCAGCCGCTGTCTGGAATTTCTTTTCTGAAAGTCCTTCAGTGAAAAACATTGTAATCTGTAGGATCTGCCATACCAACTTGAGCAGAGACCAGGGCAAAGGCAACCTGAGCACCACCAGTATGCGGAACCACACATTGCCATATTGCTAGCCATGGAGATGTTGCCGTTTAGGCTTGTGGGAACACAGTGCTTCTGTGATCTCTTGACTGTGGCTGCCCCACGATATAGTTTCCCAGCCACCGCTATTTTGCCCATTGTGTTGTACCCGCGTTACACAAGCACGTATTAAACAATATCAACCGTGCTCTGACTAACGCCGTAACCGGGAAGGTCCACTTAACAAAAGACACATGGACAAGTTGTTGTGGACAGGGACGATACATATCTGTCATGGCACACTGGGTAAACCTGGTGGAGGCTGGGACAAAGTCACAAACTGTAACATCCCACATCCTACCCATGCCAAGAATAGCAGGCCCAACTTCTACCAGCGTTTCCACCTCATCATATGCCACTTCCTGTCTCCCCTCATCCTCTGCTGAATTACCCTCCCCATCACTGCCAAGCTGGGAGTTGTGCAGCAGCGCATTGACAAAGCAGTAACACGCTCTGCTGAAGCTGATCTGTTTAGGTCACAAACCACACACAGCAGCAGAGCTGTAGCAAGGTATAAAGGATCAGATCGATCAGTGCCTCTTCCCGCTGCACGTGCAACCCGGCCTGGTCGTTTGTGACAATGGGCGTAACCTGGGAGTGGCTTTAAAGGTCAGCAAGCTGGTACACAAGCCATGCATGGCTCACGTGCTGAACCTAGTTGTTCAGAAATTTATGAACACATACCCTGATTTACCATAGCTACTTGAGAAGGTGCGCTGTATTAGTGACCATTTCTGCCATTCCTCTACCGCTTTTGCTGGTCTTACAGAGCTGCAAAAGTGCTTTAATTTGACAAGCGCCCAACTCATGTGCAACCTGCCCACGCGATGGAACTCTACATTCTATATGTTGGCAAGGATTACTGAGCAGCAGAGTACAGTACCTGAATACCAGCTTCAACATGCCCGTCAGACTGAGAGTCAGCCACCACACATAACAACTGTTGCGTAGGTGTGGATCGCTAACATTTGTGAGGTTCTTGAGCACTTTGAGTACTGCACCAAACTCGTGAGCAGTGATCAGGCTATTATCAGCTTAACCATCCTGCTGTTGTGTCTGTTGAAACAATCACTGCAAAATCTCAAAGAGGAAGCTTTGAGGGCCCAGCATGTGGCTATGGACCCAGATTTCCCAATTGGTGATACTACCCAGCCAAGCCAATATTCTGAGACAACATTGGGTGATAATGAGGAGGATAAGGAGAATGAGGAGGAAGAAGACTTTTTTTCTGTGCTACACAGGGGACTCCCAATGCTACACAGGGGACTCTCAATCCCAGCTTCATGCCTGTTTAGCATGGATGGGCTAGAGAGGATTAGGTGGAAGAGGATGGGTATTGTTCCTCCTGGTGGGGACACAGAACCTTTGCCTGTTTGCAGCTTGGCCCACATAGCACAATTCATGTGTAAGTGTCTGTGGCAAGACCCTCGTGTGATACACATTTTATCCAACAACCTATACTGGTTGGCCACCTTTCTGGACCCATGGTACAAGGAGAAATTTCCTTCTCTCCTTTTGGAGTCACCAAAGGGTTGCACAATCGAAACCTTCAAGAGGGTTGTTGCAGATCAGTTGATGAAAACATAACCCTCAGACAATGCTATTGGCAGAGTTACCGGCTCTTTTCAACACCAAGGATTAATGGGGAGAGACACCAACACCAGGTCCAACAGAGGTGGGGGGAAAATGTGCACAAACTGGGCCATTTTTAATAAACCAGGACATCGGCAAGGGCTATCTGTGCCTGTAACAATGCCAAGCAGGGAGAAGTTGCACAACATGGTCAAGGGGTACTAAAGTGACCAGACCTGTGTCCTTTCTGATGCTTCAGTTCCCTTTAATTATTGGGTGTCCAAGCTGAACACTTGTTCCGACCTCTCCTTATACGCATTGGAGGTGCTGGCCTCCCAGGTGCTCGTGTGATGTCAGAGCATGTTTTCAGTTCTGCTGGGGCAATCATCACTGATAGGTGCTCATGCCTCTCTACAGAAAATGCAGACAGACTTACTCTGATTAAATTCAACAAGGACTAGATTTCTCCACAGTTTGCAATCCCTCCACATGAGAGCAAGCCAAACTAAATTCCCCCAAAATGTTCATTATGACTACTGCTGTTAACGTCCACCTCTTCCCATATAAAGCTGTTTCTTTCCTGCGTCAACCATGACTCAGCCAATAGGGCTAATTTTTGTAAACACTATGCACATTGTGCAGTGACGGACAAACCAGGACAGTACTCCTACTCCAGCCTAACTACTATTTGTCATTAGAGGCCCTTGTGATGGGGACTTCCTGCATCAACCAGGACTCAGACAATAGGGCTATTTTTTTTAAACAATGCACATCCGTGTGACAACCGCATCCTTTATGTTCTGTATAAGGTCCGTTTTACATCCGTGTTCCTTTCTTGTTGTTTTTTTGCGGACCGCAAAAAAAAATGAAGGTGGGTTACATACAGTCAAAAGCTAGAAAGATAGCTCGATAGATAGCTAGATGGATGGATAGATAGATAGATAGATAAATAGATAGAAAGACATATATAATGTCCCACTCCCCTGCATTTTGTAATCTTGCACCCTTTAGTGCCTTTCATGTGGAACTAAAGGGTGTTTAGTTTTGTTTTTACACACAAATTAATTATTTCCCCCAAAAAAATGCCGTGTGGTCCCCCCTATTTTTTGTACACAGCTGAGGTGAAGCAGACAGCGACAGTCTGCAGAACGCAGCTGACAGCTCTACCTTGGCTGGTAATCCAAAACAGAGGGCACCCACGCTGTTATTTTAAATTAAATTAAATAAATAATTTAAAACAAAAAATGTGGGCTTCCCCAAATTGGATCACCAGCCAAGGTAAAACGGACAGCTGTGGTCTGGTATTTTCAAACTAGGGAGGTCCACGATTATTGGAAACTCCCCAGTCTAAAAATAGAAGGCCGCGCCTCAGGCACCCCAGAAATGGCGCATCTATTAGATGCGCCAATCCTGAGACTTCAGCCTCAGCTCATCCCATTGCCCTGATACAGTGGCAAATGGGGTAATATATGGAGTTGATAGCAGCTGTATAATGTCACCTGGCATCAAGCCCTTGCATTAGTGATGTCATGGCATCTATCAGATATCCGCCATCTATAACTCAGTCAGTAATAAAAAAAATAGACAACAAAAAGTTTTTTAGTTGAAAAATCAAAACATTCCCTTTTCACCAATTTATTGAAAAGAAAAAACAAATCCGGGTCTGGTGTAATCCAATAAGGGGGTCCCACGATGATCCATACCATAGTCACTGTCCCAGTCAATGAAGAACAGAATGTTCCCCATTGGCTGGGAGAGCAGTTCAGTGATGTCGACGTCATTTGGTTAGCTGAGTTCATTACCTGCAGTGATGAACTCCGTTGAACTCGTGACGTCAGCGCTCGTCACTGAGTTCCATGGTCGCCGCATTCTTACGTGATCTGTCCTGTGAGCCTGTGACGTTACCACTAGTCCCAGTCTCGGGCCGCCGGTGAGACTTGTTGTGAGAATGCGGTGTCATGGAAGTCAGGGACAAGTGCTGACTTCACAAGTTCAGCGGAGATCATCACAGCAGGTAATGATCTGAGCTAACTTCCTGATGTCCGCGCTTGTCATCCCGAAGTTGCTCGCACAGTGCTCTGTGAGTCCCTGTGGTGCTGGCCAGGGCAGTGCGACATACATCCCAGAAACCATATGTGAGTCAGAAATACATGCAGGCATATTCTCCAGGCTCTCCCCATTCAGTTTTATCACTTTCCTATCCATTTCAGCCTTTTCCTCAGGCCCCCAAACCTCTGTGTTGGGCCCAGCAGAAAATTACTCGCATTTCCCATTGACTTGTATGGTACTCGCTATTCGCAACGAATACACAAAAATTACAAAGTACTCTTTACAAGTGTAGTGAATACGAATATTGCGGTATTTGCTCATCTCTAAATACACAGTATAAAGAACTGGGGTATGTGAACTTTTGATCAGGGTCATTCGGACATTTTTGGTTGTCACTATGATTTAAAGAGAGAAAACATAGTAGTTCGACAATAAATGGCTTTACCCAACCACTAACCATGAGTGGAAAAAAGTTTGTGTTACCATTCATATTCTCTGAAAAAAAGCCAAGAAAGTAAAAAATCCTGCTGTAAGCTTTTGAGTACAACTGTAGAAGGTGTAATAATAATAATTTTAGAAATTAGAAATATAACATAGTTCTCTTGATATAGCCATGTCTCTTACCTTATGTGCAGGACATTGTAGCTTAGGTAGCCATGGTTATGTCCACTCATTGTAACATTCACTGGTGATGAGGCGGAAAGTGGGAGTGGACCTAATGGACCACAGGGGAAACCAGGAAGTGGGAGGGGTTTGACTAAACGCCTGCCGGTTAGATACCAGGTGTCACTCCCAAGGCAGTGTCCGGGACTGTGGCTGATGAGCAGAGCTGCGTTACAGCAGGACCAGGGTATGGTCACAGACAGGACAGGTAGGACGGGCAACGGCAGGACAGACAGGGCAAAAAACAGGAACACAAACTGGACAAGAACAGGAGCACAGATACAGGCAGGCACAGAACCTCTGGCACAGGTCATCTAGCAAAGGACATCAGGAGGGACTCCGGTCACTGGGACAGAGGTTTAGAATTCAGGTACAGGCATCACAAGGGAAAATGGACATTGGACGCAGGTCATCAGGCACAGATCACAAGTCACAGGACATCGATTAACAAGTACAGGACATCAAGCACGGGATACATAGGAATTGGTGCAACAGACACAGGTGCAGGATACAGACTTGTACCAGAACACAACGACTCAGAGAGGATGGATCCAGGGACTCAGACAGGGAAGACATAGCAGCTTCAGAACTGTTTACATAAAGGACTGGTACTAAATACTGGTAGACCACAGCAGACCGGCTGGACCAACAAACAGGTAGTAGGATCAAATCCTAAAGACTTGCTTTTGTCCTTCCCATTAAGGGAGTGAGTCTTTAATACCTGGTGCCTCCCAGTGATAGGCTGGGGACACCTTTACAAGGTGTATGTACTTTCTCTTAAAGGAACAGGAAGCAAACTTGCCTCCTAGGCTGGAGACCAGTTAATCAGTTAATCCCACACGGCATGCCCAAGGCCTGAGGCCTAGGCGGAAGCTTGGAACCGGCACACATGTGGGCATCCATGAGGAGATGAGCTGGGAACCATACTACACGTGGGCGGCAATTCAGGAGCGCATAGAACCACGCGATACATGGTTTGCCATGTGAGTGAGCAGGGGTCCACGCAGCATAAGGATGTACATGTGGGAGCGCAGAGAACCACATGACATGACCACACCTGCAGGAACAAACGGGCAGCCGAGGAGGTAACGGAGTCGGTATCCCTGCTGGGCTAGGGGAGAGGAGAGTGCAGGGAAGCTAGTGCTAGTGCTACACTCATATAGTAACAGTTAGTTGCTTGTGGTCGTAAGCATAGATATCTAAGCTGCAATGCCCTACATATGAGATAGGAAACATGGCTTTATCAGGAGAACTATACTACATTTTAAATTGGAGGTATTTGCTAGTATTATTATTATTATAACTACTATATTTTGAAATTGGATATTAGAGATGGGACTAATGCTTTAAACTTGTCAGGATAACCAATATGATTAAGTAGCTGTGTATTTCTAAAGAGATCTGCATGTGTGCCTATCACATGACCAGAATAGATTTCTGTCCCCTGAAAGTAATTAAATAATATTCCTTTCAAATAATGTAAGCAGAAATCTTTTAAAAATTAAGTATTGATTTTTTGTAAAAAAAATCTTTTCTGCTTTAACATATAAATGGTGGATAATTTAAATAATAAGTAACAGTTCTAGGCAGAAAACAAGTTTTATCCACACATTAATTATTATTATTATCCCTTACTTATCTAATATCAGTTTATGGATTTAAGCTAACACCATACAAGTATCCAGCTAATAAACATGGCTATAGAAAAAAAAAATCTACATTTTTGTTTAAACTCTAGTAAAAGGAAAAATGGAATTAAAGTAGACGAAATATATACATCTTTATTAAAACCTCAGTTTTGGAAACAATTCAAATAAACATTTTTAATTGTATAAAATATCTTTGAAAAACGTATTATTGTGCACTTTTTTCCATATAGAATGTTGATATATTATATTTCTATACAAATATTTACAGTACATAGAGGGTTTTCAATAAATTACGCAAATTATAGAACATAACATTATTTTCAAATAGTAAAAACAGAAGATTTCAGACAATATAATAATGACTTTTAAAGACTATCCAGAGGGTCAATATGATCTTCTATGGTTGTTCATCTCTATTGATGGTGAATCACTTTAATATGCTTGAGCTGTCTAGAGAAAATGATATTTGGGTTAGAATATTTCCTTAGATCAAATAGAAACAAATAATGTAGCCAAATAAATAATATAGAAACTAGATATGAAATCTATAAATATATATTTACTCCTAAAACATGTTTTTAGTGTACACAAAATCAATGTACTTCCTATTCTTCCATGTGGACTGAGATCTGTCCCATAGAAGTGAATGAAGTGCTGATTGAGCATGTGCACCATTACTCCATACAAACACTAGACTTTTGGTATATTTGGGGTATCAACGCTCTGATCTCTAGCGATCATACACCTATTATTTATATAGGTGATAAGTGTATTTACTGGGAAACACATCTTAAGTCACAGATGAAGTCCTAACATATTTCACACACAAAAAAAACATTATTTCTGAAATAGAGACACTTACTTATTTTTTCCTCCCAAAAGAGCCTTTACTTCTTTTAATTCAGGATTGACACATATTGAAAGACTTCGTTTTTTAAAAGTTGCACTGTTAAAAAAGAAACAGCCATAAGCATTTTTTATATATATATTTTATCTCCTTTCACAAATTTAGGACATTTTTGTTGCAAATATTGGCTAAGAAAACCTTACAAAAAATATCATTATTTCTTTTTGGGTATTTTTTTGTTTATTGCTTGTTTTTAACTATTTTAACTGTTGTTTAATTGTAAAATCTTAGAAACAGGAATTTCTAAAAAATATATACCATCCATACATGGGATACTTCAAATCCCATTCAGCATTCAGATGTATGGGACAGATACAGAAACTTTTACAACAAACCGGCCTAAAAAACTTGTATATGGTACAAAAAACCTTATGGAGTATAAAAAATACTAATTATTAGGTAGTGTTTGTGCAAATGAACACAAAAGCTATAGTCATCTACTTACATGTATTCAACATTGTCACATGTAGAACTTCTGGGGTAAATATCCAATCTTTCTATTGCCCTTACGTTAAGCTTGTCAGAAAATTTTGTGCACAGACAGCGATTTCCTCGAGGTACAGCAGCTCCTAGGAAAGGAATATTTATTAGTGATCTTCTAGACAATGCAATATTAGTAAAAAGTGATATAACTTTATATAACTGTACCTTGTATCAGAGAAGCGGATAACAGCACAGCGCAGATGACGGCAGCAATCTTGGAGTCCATAATGATTGGATTAAGTATGCTGTGAGCAGTTAAAGTAGACAGTGTCCAGAAGTGAGAACTAACCGTATATATAGATCGTTAATGCATCGCGTCATCAGAAGTGGGAAATCCTGACTACCTCAATTTCCTTTAGATATTGCTAACTTAGAAGAAGAGAAAGTACAATGCAAGACTTTCTTCAATCTAAATAAAACTCAATGCTTAGAAATTCCTTATCCTTGTTTGGGTTACACTTCCTCCCTTGTGCAATGTGAAGAAAATACTAATAAATTGGTGTAGTTTTTCTTTTATACAAAAAATATTCAGACTGTATTATTTTTGTGGACTATCTTTAGTTGAACAAAGTAATGTTAATGCTAATTAAATACTATTTTATATATACTTCATGCAGGCAATGTCAAGAGGTTTTTTTTTTTAAAGGAGATGTCTACTACTCAGACAATCGCTTCTTAGACGTATTCTCCACTACTTTGCTATCCCTTCTCTTTCCCCGTGTGTGCCCCCATAAAAATAATATACTCACCTCCGGTGCTGGCACCGTTTCAGCGATGTTTGAACTCGTATTCCTGGGCTCATTGTTGTGAACTCAAGCCCCATGCCCATTCAGCGCTGTCTTCTCGTGCCGTGCCTTCATAAAATGAAGTAATTAACAGGGCGTGAGAGCTGTGGCTGATGCTCACTCCCTGTTAATGACTCCTGTGTACGTAAGAGGGATGCAAGAAGTTGTCCAAGCAGTGGACAACCCCTTTAAATACTTTATTCCTCAATGTAAAATAAAAATAGCTTAAACTCAACTGTTTTACCCGTGCCTGGTCAAGCGAGTCTCATGTACCATTGCGGCCAATCATCAATTGCTGTTGAGTTGCTGTGCTCTCACTGACTTCAGATGAACCTGGAATGTCATGTGGAGGTTGAAAATGTCAGCCATTAGCAACCGCTGTTGGTTGTAGGGATCATGGGGCTTGATAATGTCATGTGAACCTCAAGATAACCTGAACACACATTGCTGGAGTGACACCAGTACAGGAATTCTTAATCTGTTAAACCCAGATTCAGCTAGAACCCTGACATACTTACACATGGTCACACTCTAGTACCAGCACCAAAGGAATGCCTGCTGACACTGGCTGATACATAGACCTCTCCTTGACATTTCTAACATCACTGGCAGGAATCATTTCTGCTCTGCGGCAAAACTTCACTGCTTCCTTGTCCACTGGCCCCTTGTGCAGCAAGATAATGACACCTTGCCTGGTGGTGTTGTCATGTACACCTGTAGGTTGTCTAGCGCAGACTGCGCTGATGTAAATGGATTTGAATAATCTGACGTGACACATGGGTACTTATCACCTCCCTTTTATGTGCCTGGAGTTGTGTGGCATTTATCATCCGGTCTGAAGGGCAATGTTCACTATGAAGCAGTCATCAGTGTGGGATGTAGCCAAAGGACATCCACTTCTTTGCCTTTCTGTGACTCTTCCAGTCTCTCAGTATCTATGTTGCAACCTGCTGATGACACTCTGTGACACTCAAAGTTCAGTAGTGGTGAAGTACTGTTGATGAACTGTTAGATGTCATCTTGGTCTCTTAATGTCAAAATGTGAACATCATGATGAGGAAGACTGTTTAAATAGCAATTCTAATTCAATTGCCAAAGGTTATTGGGCAAATCATGGATAAAACACATATTGTGAATCTTGCCATTAAGGTCCTTGTTAGAGAACAGAAAGTTGTGCAAAAAGTACTAAAACATTGAACAGTTAGACATGTGCAGTCAAAAGGTTAGAGAAGGTCACATTAAGTTCACCTGAAAAGGTTAGAGAGCATTTTAGGATCATCCTGAAAGCCAAATATCCTGAACTTTTTGTGAGTAGTGTATATGTATTTTCCTCAAAACCTACTGAAGTTGGTCTGAGAATTTTTTTTCCATCTGGCTACAATACAATGAGTTATCAAATTGCATAAGGTAGTGCATGCAGAATATGTTAAATAATATGGTAAGCTTACCCTATGACTTGAGGTAGAAAAAAACATGAAAAGTCATGGATTTCTAAATAGAGCTTACACTGTCTAAACGCCAATCCACATTCTTTAAGCCATCTGATGCCACTAGTTTTGCTGCTTGAGCTACTAAAAAATATCCTCCTATGGCTAATGAATGGAATTTTTTAATATAATTTCATGAAAAAAATATGATGCCCCCTGCACACACAATACACATAGCTTCCCTAGCTACGAGAATGAAGGCCCATTGTCTAGCTGCTCTGAACAACATGGATCAAAGATAAACTGGTTGCCATCATCTGGTTTTGATTACTGAAAACTATCAAGCTGAGTGCTCCAATTTTTTGTGCATTTTAAGTAGAAATATTATTGTATACTTACTCATCAACAGCAAACTTGTCTAACAAGTAAGCTACAAAACTAAACACAATATAATTGCCAAATTTTATAGAAAAAGTGCATTTTTTAGTATGTTTATACAAAAAATAAACTCTAAAACTACTAGTACAAAATTAATATACAAAATAACTCAATATGTATGAAACTTATTCTGTACTATCTTAGGCCTCTTTCACACGTTCGTGAAAATCACGCATGTTTTTCACGGACGTGTCAAAGGTGCGTATTGCCCTGCGTGAGCCGTGTTTATGGCACACGTGTGTTCTCCGTGTGTTATTCATGATAACACACGGAGAACGGGAACTTTCTGCTCACCTGTCCCTGGCGTCGCTGTCCGTGGTGCTGATCTTCGGTCTCTGGTCCTGCCGACTCCCTGCTGCTGCAGCTTCCGGCCGCAGTGAAGTAAATATTCAATGAGCATAATGAGCGGCGGTCAGTAGCAAGTGACAGCAGCGGCAGAGACAGGAGGGCTGGAGAACGTGAGTAATGTTTTTTTTTTCCTCAAACACGTGTGTTTTCTCCGGTGCGTGTCACACGGAACACCTCCGTGTGGTCCGTTTGCGTTTCGTGTGACACCCGTGATGCCGGAGAAAAACGGACATGTTGACGTGTGGAGCACATGGACACACGTATGCTCCACACGTACACACGGTCCATGGCAGAACACGCACGTGAGCGCAGAACCATTGATTTTAATGGGTCTACGTGTGCCTGTGTCTCTGGTACGTGAGGAAAAGGACCAAACACATACCGGAGACACGGACGTGTGAAAGAGGCCTTAGTTGAGAGTGGAGTGTCGTCTTCCCATTCATTCCCACTTTACTTATCACCTTCTTAGAAGAGTCTTTTTCTGTTTGCCAAAACTTGCACGGATTGGAGAGATAAATCCGTATTTTCTTACTCTGAAGTAACCAGTATTCTAAAGTGTAATTTAACCTCCGCTTGTCACATTGTGGAAATGAAGTATCATCATGAAAGCTAACCTGTTCATCTACAGTATTTTTTTAAGGTTATGCTAAGCAATATTATTGGCCCAATTTATGAAAGATTTTACACCAGAATTTTGGCGTAAAGTGCTTTGAAATGTCAAAAAATTTAGTGCAATTTTAAATTTTGTGACTTTTGATGTTCC
Organism: Anomaloglossus baeobatrachus; assembly: GCF_048569485.1. Classification (NCBI taxonomy): domain Eukaryota; kingdom Metazoa; phylum Chordata; class Amphibia; order Anura; family Aromobatidae; genus Anomaloglossus; species Anomaloglossus baeobatrachus. The sequence goes on along the minus strand of NC_134353.1, from coordinate 322,527,145 downwards.
GACACCAACAATAAAGTTGGCAAACCTGGGGTTTGGCAACCCCCACTCATCCAATACATCACAAGTAACGGTTAGTGATGGACGAGCACTAAAATATTAAAATGCCTGAATGCTCGTTACTCAATTCAAGCTGGTCAGACGCTCGATGCGAGTAACGATTCCTATGGAAAGTCAATGACTGACCTGTTTTTTTCTCTGCCTATTTACAGCCTGACTTGATGATTTGGGGCCAATGAAATGTAATCACTTTAATAATGCAGTACCTAATAATATTTATATGGTTAGCAATATGTTGCATAATGATAAATTGATATTATATTTTCCCTAAGAGAACAACCATTTGTTTATAATCTCAGGTTTATTATTATTTTTATACTAATGAGGAAGTTAAATGATTTATGCTCATAAATGTAATTTCCAGGAAGAAAGTCTTTCGGTCTCACTTCCTAATATGCAATGTGAAAACTTAGGTTGCACAAGAACTCTTCTTCACTTGGGTCTGAGCACAAATCACAATTATCTTCAACTCTTTGTTCTTGTTGTAGAGACTGTTCGTAGAGGCTTGGCAGCACTTAAGAGGGCTTCATGGACAGAATTTGCATAATACAATCCATGTACCAGGTCCTAGGGAAAGCCTTTTATTTCATCCTTTCATCCCTATGCAGGGATGTTGCCATCAATGTCAAGGCCCCTGGGCTGTGCCCACAGATTAGATGTTAGCTGAAGGAGTCACCTGGAAGCAGAGTAGTTGTAAAGCTGGGTTAAAATCAGAGAGATGCAAAACAAGTACAAAATTGTCTGGCAGAGATGCACTCAAGTGAATAGTCGATGTAAAAACCCTAACAGATCGAATCAGAAATAAAATAAGAAAGCACAAGAAGGATTGATCAGTGAAGGGTCAGCATTAGTAACGATCTGAGGATCAGACAGAAGTGGTAATTAATACTAGCTGGGTCAGGTATCAGAATCAAGATACAGTAATATTGTATCAGACCCAGTAATTAAAAATAACTAGCAAGTTAACAAAATGCCGTGACTATTGATTACTGATCCCCAGGGCCGGCGTCAGCACCCGGCATACCCAGGCAAATGCCGGGGCCCTGGAGAGCTGGGGGGGCCCACTCGGCCTCGTCAGTTCTGCTGCCCCCGGGCCGAGTTCCGGGGACCGCAGTCCTCGGCAGGAAACTGTGGCTGCCGTCCCTTTAAGGTGCGCAGACCACAGTGTTCACTGCGTCCTCTTGGATTGAGCTTCATCTGTGGGCGGAGCTACCGCCTGGCGTCCTGCCAGATGAAGGAGGCGCAGTGCCAGCCAGCGACCCCCAGCACAGCGCTGTTCCCGGTGCTGTGTGGGCCCCATCTCCACCGTGACCTGAGCAGTATGTGGGACACTCCTCCCCACCCCTTCTCGATCTGTATGTGCCCTCCCCGTCCACAATTTATGGGCCCCGGTGAACTGTCTGGGCTTCTCCCCCAGGCGATGTATGCCCTGCCCCCCCTCCCCTCCATGAAGCTGTATGTGCTGGCCCCCAGAGCTGTGTGTGTGGGCCCCACAGAGCCACATGTGTGGGCCCCGCAGAGCCGCGTGTGTGGGCCCTGCAGAGCCGCGTGTGTGAGCCCCACAAAGCAAGGTGTGTGGGCCCCGCAGAGCAAGGTGTGTGTCTGTCTGTCTGTATGTATGTATGTATGTATGCAGCATAGCAGTATGTGTGTGTCTATATGTATGTATGCATGCAGCAGAGCAGTATGTGTGTGTTTGTATGTATGTATGCATGCAGCAGAGCAGTATGTGGGTGTCTGTCTGTATGTATGTATGTATGCAGCAGAGCAGTATGTGGGTGTCTGTCTGTATGTATGTATGTATGTATGCAGCAGAGCAGTATGTGTGTGTCTGTCTGTAGCAGTGTGTGTCTGTCTGTATGTATGCAGCAAGCAGTGTGTGTGTCTGTCTGTAGCAGTGTGTGTCTGTATGCATGTATGCATGCAGCAGAGCAGTATGTGTGTCTGTCTGTATGTATGCATGCAGCAGACCAGTATGTGTGTGTCTGTATGTATGTATGTATGCATGCATGCAGCAGAGCAGTATGTGTGTGTCTGTATGTATGCATGCATGCAGCAGAGCAGTATGTATGTATGTGTCTGTATGTATGTATGTATGTATGCAGCAGAGCAGTATGTGTGTGTATGTATGTATGCATGCATGCAGCAGAGCAGTATGTGTGTGTCTGTTTGTATGTATGTATGTAGCAGAGCAGCATGTGTGTGTCTGTCTGTATGTATGTATGTATGCAGCAGAGCAATATGTATGTGTCTGTCTGTAGCAGTGTGTCTGTCTGTATGTATGTATGCAGCAAGCAGTGTGTGTCTGTGTAGCAGTGTGTGTCTGTATGTATGTATGCAGCAGAGCAGTGTGTGTGTATGTGTGTGTGTATGTATGTATGCAGCAGAGCAGTATGTGTGTGTCTGTCTGTATGTATGTATGCAGCAGAGCAGTATGTATGTGTCTGTCTGTAGCAGTGGGTCTGTCTGTATGTATGTATGCAGCTAGCAGTGTGTGTCTGTCTGTAGCAGTGTGTGTCTGTATGTATGTATGCAGCAGAGCAGTGTGTGTAGGTCTGTATGTATGCAGCAGAGCAGTATGTGTGTCTGTCTGTATGTATGTATGCAGCAGAGCAGTATGTATGTGTCTGTCTGTAGCAGTGTGTCTGTCTGTATGTATGTTTGCAGCAAGCAGTGTGTGTGTCTGTCTGTAGCAGTGTGTGTCTGTGTGTATGTATGCAGCAGAGTAGTGTGTGTCTGTCTGTATGTATGCAGCAGAGCAGTGTGTGTGTATGTATGTGTGTCTGTATGTATGTATGCAGCAGTATGTGTGTGTGCATGTATGCAGAGCAGTGTGTGTCTCTGTATGTATGCAGCAGAGCAGTGTGTGTCTCTGTATGTATGCAGCAGAGCAGTGTGTGTCTCTGTATATATGCAGCAGAGCTGTGTGTCTGTCTGTATGCATCTATGATGTGTATCTATATATGTCAGTGTATATGACTGTATAGATGTGTCTGTTTATATGTATTTTTGTGAGTTTGTCTTTAAATATGTATATGTACGTGTACATATACATGTGTATGTGTGTGTCAGAGTGTTTATGGGGCCCACTGGGACTCTTCCGCCCGGGGCCCACAAAAACCTGGAGCCGGCCCTGCTGATCCCTATCCAGTAATTTATCCTGCAGACTGGCTCAACCACTGGCTAACCAACATGATCTTGTATTACGCATTAAAAACATTAAGGAATAGATGGGTGATGATAACGTCATCCAAAAAGAGGTGCAAAATAAGGTGCCTTGGCTAGGCTGTGAGTGTGCGGTCCAACGAAGAAGCTCCCCTTACCAAACTAGTAGCTGATAGTGATGGGCGGACTCGCAGATAACCGAGACTGGCGACCTAACCGGATTTTAAAAAAAATCCTGTTCCGGCCCGGATTTGATCCCGGATATTTGGTTGCACGCCAATACCCATGTAAGTCTTTTGGTGACCAGAGGCCAGTGATTAAAAATGGTGGTAGAAGGGATAGAGGTATTGGAGCAAGCGCTTCATACTTCCTGAGGCTTCGGCATGACTGTAACTGTATCCAGGCTGCTCATTCACTTCCAGGGCTGCTCATTACCTTCATTACATATGCACTGCTTTCCCTGCCCACCAGTGTCTGTGTTTGGTTGCAGTCAGTCGCATCCTCACCCTGAGTGGAAGCATGTCAGCTAACTGCTTTCAATCACAGACGCTATGTGCATCTATCATGTGTGAGGTATCAACCGGCTGTATTACAAAGGGCCGGTATGTTTTGCAGAAGCGTGGGTGCTCTGCAATGTGAAGCTGGCTGGGACCTGTGGTTCCACAGGATTGCATTACATGCAGAGCCATGGAAGGGTGTGTGATGCTGATTACACACTCCTTACCACCTGTGGGTGTGGCTCCATGGGTTAAAGCAATCCTGTCTCTGAACCTGGGAGAGTGTCGAGGGCAGTCTAGGGAGAGACTGGCTCTAGACTTCCAGTGTGTGTGCTGGAGATGGAGAGAGCAGAAGCAGGGTGTTTTGCACTCCTCCGGAGACCTTCTTCTGAAGGAAGGGGCTTTTAGGTCCATGTGTAAAGCCATGTGGCTGGAGCCAGGGGGAACCTGGAAAGGACACTAGCCACCTTAAGAGGAAGGTAACTGGGATTGGACCTGGGGTCTGGATACTGACAAGGGTCAGTGACACATGGGTGGCAGTCCAAAAGTGTGTGGACTTTATATTATGTGTTGGTCTTTGAGGAGAAAGCCAACGAACGGCATCTTTATGTTATGTGACCTGATATGGTTTATGGACCTGTTAATAAACCAGATGGTCTGTTAAAGAGACCAATTACTCTGGCGTGCTTTAATCCCGCTACCTGATGTGTGGCCCACATACACTTGGGGCCCACATTGTCACATTATGGTGGAGAATGCGGGCAGATGGCCTGGTTGCTAGGGGCAACGCAGCCTGGTTGCTAAGGGCAATGCAGCCTGGTTGCTAAGGGCAACGGCCTAGGACATATTCCTGTGGATACGGACTGCTTGCGGTGGATCGGCGGGTCCACGAAAAATTTTTTTGAAGCGGTTTGCGGTGGATCGGCGGGTCCACGAAAATTGTCTGCGCACTCAAGCAGCTGGCGGTGGATCGGCGGGTCCACGAACAGGGACAGCGCTCTCAAGCACCTGGCGGTGAATCAGCAGGTCGTTGGGGACCTGTGCTGCAGTGGCGAGAGTCAAGCGACTGGAGGTTCCAGGCCAGCCGGAATTGCGAGGCCCTGCTTGGTGAGCAGTGATACACCACAAGCTGGAGACCCTGGTTGTACGGGCGGTACAACCCGGAAAGGTTAGTGGTTCTCTAACCCCCCCCCCTGTCTTTGACCACCGGGTATTACCCATTGGAGCGCCCCTCCTGTTCCTCTTTTCGTTGCAGCATGGAGGAGCTCCTGAACCAGCTGCTGCAGAGCCAGCAGCACCAACGGCATGTGCCTGGAGGTCCAGTGACAGCAGTGGGGGCTAAAAGCCAAAAAGAGGGAATGGTCCCTGCGGACGTTGTGGAGGAGCTGTACCTGGTCCAGGGACAGCAGGAGCTGTCAGTGTGTAGCGATGTCGCAGCCATGGACCAGTTTGAGCGTACCCGTCGGGGGCCAGTATGGACACTGGGTGCCCAGGGAGACAAGGGCAAACGGTGTGAACTGGGGGCTAAGGACATTGCATGGAAACCGCAAAAGGGGGCGGAGTCCCAGAAGGGAATAGTTGCCCATAAGGGGGTGGAGTCCCATAAAGGGGTGGTTGCCCATAAGGGGGTGGTTGCCCATAAAGGGGTGGTTGCCCATAAGGGGATGGAGTCCCAGAAAGCGGTGGTCCCCCAAAAGGGTGCGGAGCATCCCAAATCCAAGGGTGAAGTGGCGCAGATGGACTGTAGCCAGGGACAACAGTGTTCATGCCACAAGTGTCCTGTTTGCAATATAGACCACCCATCCGACGAGAAGCCACGTCTGTGTTCCGTGGAAGTGGATGGGGAATCTGTAACAGGAGTCGTAGACTCAAGGAGCTTGGTGACCCTGGTGAGGGCCACCTCTGATGTCCACTTGATTCCTGGAAGGAAGATCCACGTCGGCTGCACTCACAGTAATGAGACAGAATACCCGGTCTCCAGAGTGGTCATTAAGACAGCCTGGGACAGTGGTTCTCATGATGTTGCTGTAGTCTCAGATTTACTGCACCCAATTATTATAGGTTGGGACTCTAAATTATTTGTGCACTTGTGGAAGCAGGGGGACGTATACGGTTGCTTGTGTAAGAGCCGGAACAGCCCAAAGGAAACCCCACCACATTGGGAGGTGAAAAGGGGTCCTTGTTGTGCAGTTATGTGTGGTAAGGAGGAGATAGCACCTCCTAAAATTGACTGTCCTAAGTTAGGGGTGACCAAAGACAATGATGGACGGACCCAACTTAGTGTCATAAGGACTAAGGGAATAACCGATAGTGTGACCGTTAAAAACGGGGTAGCTCCAGAAAGGGAGGCAGATATCTGGTTAAGTGGGGACATGATAGTCCAGGATGCCAGGGGGAGTGATGATGACTCCAGTAAAGACACTGACTCTAGTAAGGTGACAAACGAGTACAGTGTGGTACAGATGGGCGAGAAGGGCAAAACTTCCTCCCGACGCCGAAGACGTAATAAGCGCCGAGAGGGGGCACAGTGTAGGCCGTCTGAGGGTGCAGAGAAAGTGATATGCCTGGTTAATGAAAACATGGTGCTAGTAACACCTGCTACGGAAGAGTCAGACAGTGATATCCTGCAAAAGAAAGAGTAATCAAAGACTGAACTGACACATTGTCACGACAGAAACCAGCAGGGTGAAATTGCAGGGGAGGAACCGACCAAAGACGTAATGGCGGTGTCTCCTATAATTTCCATGCATGAAGCTGGAGGTCTGTTGGATGATAGCGCTGTACGAGATGACATCCTACAGAACAATATAGGAGAAGGAATCCAGGGCAGTGTTGGTGGAGTACAAATCCACAAAGGTCATGGTGAGCAGACTGGTAAGCTACCCAGTGGTGAAGTGATGAATGTTGAAAATGGTGCCAAGGTTCTAAGAAGAACAGAGTACCGTGCTGAAGGGCATAACACCCTGGTAGAAGGCGATGCTGTAAATGCCCAAGAGAAGGCAGAGGGTGACACTGCAGAGACCCAAGTGGAAGTTGGAGGGAATGCAGTGAAGTCCCAAGACACAGCAGGTGCTGTAAAAGCGGAAAGAGCCTCTGAGGAAGAGGTGAAGTCTGGACATGAGGTCTCATCAGAAGCTGAGAGCCTGACTGACTCAGTGGGTAAGACCAAGATCGCAGACAAGAAGATTGGCTCAGCTAAGAGCCTGAAACCCAAACGTTCTGAAGCTGAGATGGAAGAAGCCTCAGAAATAGTGTGTCGTAGACCAGAGAGGTCCGCAAGTGAAGACTCATTCAAGAGGATGAGCAAAGACCATCTGCAACAAGAGATACTTCTTAGGCAGGCTACTGAGAGTCGAGTAAGGGAGCTGGAGAAAGAAGTGGCTGAGCTCCGAAGTCGCTTGGCAGAGTACCAGTCCAAGTCCCAGGGAGCCTTGGAGCAGATGGAGCAGCGAGTGTCAATCCTGACCAAACATGTTGAAGCAGGGGAGGCCCAAAGAGAGCTGACTCTGGAAGCTAAACTTGACAAGCATGTGGCAGGGATGAATGAGACTTCTGTAGTCAAGTGCATGGTGGATATACCTAAGGACTTAAGAGAAGCGTGTGCCACCGAGTGCATGCATGACGAATTTAAGAGAGCTGTGGAAGCGTGTGAGGTCTACTGTACCCCAGGGGCTGAACAGTTAGTGATATTGTCCACCAGGGAAATTACTGGGCAGCGGGTGGCTATTCTAAAGGACATGCACTTCAGATGTGTTCGTATGAAGTGGCAAGTCCAACTGCAAAAGGAAGAAGCCACTAGACAGCTAGAGTATAAAAGGAAAGCGCAGAGTCTGGCGGAAGATATTGTCCAAGTACCCCGGGCTCTGGTGGGGAGAGTCATTGGAAAAACCGGACGAGTCATGCAAGACATGGTGAATAAATCAGGATTGGTGAGATTAAGAATCCCTGCTGCTAATGAGAGCAAGATACCCAGGGAAGCTGGTATGGTTCCGTTTGTCTGTGTCGGGACTGTAGAGAGTCTTGGAAACATTCGAAGCCTTATTGAATATCGGGTACACCATGTACGTGACATGGAGCGGTTGTGGCAAGAAAACCTGAAAATTAAGGAGCAGCTTCGCCAACTGTGTGGGGGACAGCAGCCGTCTTCCACCCGTTGTTCAGGGGAAAGAAGTGGAAGATGGCGTGTCGGTCCAGTAGTTCAGACGCGCGATAAAAGGAATCGCCGACAGAGTGGTAACCTACGATGTACTGTAGATAGTGGCTGCTATGAGCTTAGAGTTCCCGACAGTAGCCTTGGGGGTACTCGAGAAAGCCTAGGTTCGGACAAGACTGTAGGTTTGACTGGGGACATGTCTCTCTACTACGGTGACCCTGGGAGGGGGTCAGGGAGAGAACGGTCTGGAAATGGGACGTCCTTTAACCCTAGGTTGACCAGACAGGGTTTGGTGACAGTGTCGGGCGATGCCTCAGGGACTACTGCTCTTGGACGGCCCTCTCAACTGGTGGGGCATGGCAGCGGGGATGCCCTGTCTCGCGGCCCCAGGTTATTGGCAAGTGTTCTCCCCTACGGGTTTGAACAGAGGGGGAGGGTATGTGAGGTATCAACCGGCTGTATTACAAAGGGCCGGTATGTTTTGCAGAAGCGTGGGTGCTCTGCAATGTGAAGCTGGCTGGGACCTGTGGTTCCACAGGATTGCATTACATGCAGAGCCATGGAAGGGTGTGTGATGCTGATTACACACTCCTTACCACCTGTGGGTGTGGCTCCATGGGTTAAAGCAATCCTGTCTCTGAACCTGGGAGAGTGTCGAGGGCAGTCTAGGGAGAGACTGGCTCTAGACTTCCAGTGTGTGTGCTGGAGATGGAGAGAGCAGAAGCAGGGTGTTTTGCACTCCTCCGGAGACCTTCTTCTGAAGGAAGGGGCTTTTAGGTCCATGTGTAAAGCCATGTGGCTGGAGCCAGGGGGAACCTGGAAAGGACACTAGCCACCTTAAGAGGAAGGTAACTGGGATTGGACCTGGGGTCTGGATACTGACAAGGGTCAGTGACACATGGGTGGCAGTCCAAAAGTGTGTGGACTTTATATTATGTGTTGGTCTTTGAGGAGAAAGCCAACGAACGGCATCTTTATGTTATGTGACCTGATATGGTTTATGGACCTGTTAATAAACCAGATGGTCTGTTAAAGAGACCAATTACTCTGGCGTGCTTTAATCCCGCTACCTGATGTGTGGCCCACATACACTTGGGGCCCACATTGTCACACATGGTATAAAAATAAATAAATACATAAACAAAATATATGGCATAGGGTCTCCCAGCACAGATAAAGCCTACGGCTCAGGCTGCAGCCCCCAGCCATGCTCTTATCTTGGCTGCGTATCAAAATAAGAGGAACCGCATGCGGTCTTTTTTCTTTAATTAAAGTAAATAATTTTAAAAAATGGTGTGCGGTCCCCTCAATTTTGATACCCAGCCATGATGAAGCCTGACAGCTGGGGGCTGGTTTTCTCAGGCTGGGGAGACTCATGGTTATTGGGCCCCCAGCTTACAAATAGCAGCTTGCAGCTGCCCAGAATTGTCGCATCCTTTACATGTGACAATCCTACTACTTTACCCTGCTCTTTGTGATTGCCCTGGTGCAGTGACAATTGGAGTAATAAGAGGTTAATTGCAGCTCACAGCTGCCACTAAGCCCTAGATTAGTAATTGGGAGGGTCTATGACCTGCGGTCACAAGTGGAGAACCAAGGGAATGTCTAACTGTGTCTGCAATTTACCTAAGTCACGTCACTGCTGATTGCTGCTCAGTCTCTGCCTGAAGTTCACAGCGGGCAGTCATGTTCCATGTTAAAATTTCAGTAGAAGGAGGGGTCCAGGGAGGGACTCCGGAAGGCATGGTGGACCAGGGGAGGACCGTTCAATACTATCTTATTTTACAGGCACTTTCAATTATTGTAAAATAAAATGGCGATCAGGGACTTGGAAGACCTTCTGGGATCATAATTTTCCAACTCTGGGGGGTGCTACTGGCTTATTTCTTACTGCCATTTTAAAACGGTAGTAAGGAATAAGTACCCTTAACTGCCGCAGTTTTCAAAAATAATGTGGTTGTTAAGCTGTTAAGCTTTATTGACATCAAATGGGAAAAGCCCTTGAAGTATATATGAAGACACGTAAAAGTTGACAGATTATGGATAAGATGTTTATGAAGCTATTCCTTTTCTTTGCTAAAAGAAAAAAAAAAAAGCTGCGCTTGAAAAAATGATTTTGTACTTTCCATGAGAGAATACTGTAATGAGTTCTTGTTTGGTATCAGTTTCAGATTCCTAAAAAAGGAAGGGTAATGTGAAATGCTTGGTTTATGCTCCTACCTAAGATTTCCAGGAAGCAATTCTTTCCATTTCACTTCTTATTAAACGGTATTCTCTAATATCTTGTAGGTCTATTTTGAAAGATAATGTCAGTCAGGGAATTTTAACTACATGGTTTATGCTTACACATATGATTTACAAGTCACAAGTCTTTTTGTCTCGCTTCCTATTAAACAATGTGCTCTAACTTATTGTTAAAGATAGTGTCAGTCATTTCTTTATTGAATTTTTTTGCTTTTTATGTATTACATGGTGGACTACAGGACAATGGTATGAACAGGGACTGACTGGGACCAAAAAGCAGCCCGGGCAGTGAACGGAAAGTCATCCCTATCCAAAATATAGGGGATAATTTCCGAACTCGGGATAACCAATTTAAACAGGTTTTTCAGCATTTATTGTTATTAACCCATTGGAATGTGGTACTGTGCAGTGCATGTATACAGATAATGATAATTACACCCAGTATATAGGACAAGAAAAGTGGTACTGTGCAATGTCTGTACATAAAGAATAATACAGGTACTGAGAAGCACACTCAGTATGCAGGATAGTAGAAGTTGTACTGTGCAGTGTATATATATATATTAAACAGGACAGGAGAAGTGGTACTGTGTAGTGCATATACAGTATATATATATATATATATATATATATATATATATATATATATAAATAATAATAGAGACACTGAGAAGAATTACAGCTAGTATACAGGACAGGAGAAGTGGTACTGTGCAGTGTCTATATATACGGAATAATACAGGTACTGAGAATTACACCCAGTAAACAGGACAGGAGAAGTGGCACTGTGCAGTGTATATACAGAATGATACAGACATTGAGAATTACAGCTAGTATACAGGACAGGAGAAGTGGTACTATGCACTGTCTATATATACGGAATAATGCAGGTACTGAGAAGTACACCCAGTATACAGGATAGGAAAAGGGGTACTGTGCAGTGTATATGCACAGAATAATACAAATACTGAGAATTACATCTAGTATACAAGACAGAATAAGCAATTGGAAGCTGTATGCTAATGACCTTCGGCTCAGGCTCTTGTGATTGGATCACAGCCATGGAGAAGAGAGAGAGCACTTTTTCCCTCTTCTCCATGGCCTGTTTTTGCGTACATCACCATGCACTCCAATGAAATACTAGTGCAGTGTGATGTTTCACATGCACCCATAGACTTGTATGGGGGTGTGAGAGCCAAGACTTGCTGCCAAACGCAGCATGCTACAATTCTTTTCTCATGCCGGTATGGCATGAAAAAAGAATTGCAGATGCACACTGCCCCGTAGTTTTACACTGAAGCAAGTGCAATCTGATGTTTTATTGGATTGCATTCGTCTATGTAAAACACAAATGGAGCCGAGGCCTTATATAGATACTGAGAATTACATCCAGAATACAGGACAGGAGAAGTGGTACTGCGCAGTCTATATATACATAATAATAAAGATATTGAGAATTACACATATTATACAGGGCAGGAGAAGTGATGCTATTCAGTGTGCATATACAGAATAATACAGATACTAAGCATTAACCCAGAATACAGGACAGGAGATGGGGTACTGTGCAGTGTATATATACAGAATAATACAGATACTGAGAATGACACCCATTATGAAGGATGGAAGAAGTGGCAGTGTGCAGTTTATATATACATAATATTACAGATACTGAGAAATACACCCAGTATACAGGATAGGAGAAGTGGTACTGTGCAATATATATATATATATATATATATATATATATATATATATATATATATATATATATATATATATATATATATATACACAGTGCCTACAAGTAGTCTTCAACCCCCTGCAGATTTAGCAGGTTTGATAAGATGCAAATAAGTTAGAGCCTGCAAACTTCAAACAGCAGGATTTATTAACAGATGCATAAATCTTGCAAACCAACAAGTTATGTTGCTCAGTTAAATTTTAATACATTTTCAACATAAAAGTGTGGGTCAATTATTATTCAACCCCTAGGTTTAATATTTTGTGGAATAACCCTTGTTTGCAATTATAGCTAATAATCATCTTTTATAAGACCTGATCAGGCTGGCACAGGTCTATGGAGTTATCTTGGCCCACTCCTCCATGCAGATCTTCTCCAAGTTATCTAGGTTCTTTGGGTGTCTCATGTGGACTTTAATCTTGAGCTCCTTCCACAAGTTTTCAATTGAGTTAAGGTCAGGAGACTGACTAGGCCACTGCAACACCTTTGTCCCTCTTGAAGCAGGCCTTGGTGTTCTTGGCTATGTGCTTTGGGTCATTGTCTTGTTGGAAGATGAAATGACGACCCATCTTAAGATCCTTGATGGAGGAGCGGAGGTTCTTGGCCAAAATCTCCAGGTAGGCCGTGCTATCCATCTTCCCATGGATGCGGACCAGATGGCCAGGCCCCTTGGTTGAGAAACAGCCCCACAGCATGATGCTGCCACCACCATGCTTGACTGTAGGGATGGTATTCTTGGGGTCGTATGCAGTGCCATCCAGTCTCCAAACGTCATGTGTGTGGTTGGCACCAAAGATCTCGATCTTGGTCTCATCAGACCAGAGAACCTTGAACCAGTCTGTCTCAGAGTTCTCCAAGTGATCATGAGCAAACTGTAGACGAGCCTTGACATGACGCTTTGAAAGTAAAGGTACCTTATGGGCTCGTCTGGAACGGAGACCATTGCGGTGGAGTTCGTTACTTATGGTATTGACTGAAACCAATGTCCCCACTGCCATGAGATCTTCCCGGAGCTCCTTCCTTTTTGTCCTTGGGTTAGCCTTGACTCTTCGGACAAGCCTGGCCTCGGCACGGGTGGAAACTTTCAAAGGCTGTCCAGGCCTTGGAAGGCTAACTGTAGTTCCATAAGCCTTCCACTTCCGGATGATGCTCCCAACAGTGGAGACAGGTGGGCCCAACTCCTTGGAAAGGGTTTTGTACCCCTTGCCAGCCTTGTGACCCTCCACGATCTTGTCTCTGATGGCCTTGGAATGCTCCTTTGTCTTTCCCATGTTGACCAAGTATGAGTGCTGTTCACAAGTTTGGGGAGGGTCTTAATTAGTCAGAAAAGGCTGGAAAAAGATAATTAATCCAAACATGTGAAGCTCATTGTTCTTTGTGCCTGAAATACTTCTTAATACTTTAGGGGAACCAAACAGAATTCTGGTGGTTTGAGGGGTTGAATAATAAATGACCCTCTGAATAAACTTTTCACAATTTAAAAAAAAAAAAAAAAAAAAAGGAATAACATTCTTTTTTGCTGCAGTGCATTTCACACTTCCAGGCTGATCTACAGTCCAAATGTCACAATGCCAAGTTAATTCCGAATGTGTAAACCTGCTAAATCTGCAGAGGGTTGAATACTACTTGTAGGCACTGTATATATATATATATATATATATATATAGTGACGTTGCACCTTGCAACATAGGGGGTTACTCGCTCAGCATGAGGGCTTCAGGTAGACACAGAAGGCACAGTTTCTTAAGATCACTGCCTGCTTTATTCAACTTCATAAAGCACCGCGCTGGTACGGACATCACATGGCATGTACAGGCAGGAAAACAGGTACATTCCCAAACCTCAGCCCTTCAGATTATGTTCAGTCCATAAGTCCCTGCAGAGCCTTCTCAGACGCTGTTTCCTTACCTCCACCCACCAATACACCTAGCTACTTCCTCCAGCACAGGGCCATGGGTGTGTCCAGAGGCCTGACTTTCATTCCTGGGACCACATCCCGAGGTGGAGATATGGTGAACAGCCGTCCCACCTATCTCATTAGCTGTCCACAACAGAGCCGGCCCAGGTAACACACCTTAACCCTCTCAGCACAGTACCAGTGATTATATCACATATCCTCCCCCTCTGCCCAAAGCCGGGGGGTTTTGGCACCTTGACATAGCGGAAAAGAGCACCCGCTCCGTCTGCCCCGGACTACAGACCTTGACGTACCGTCCGTCACAGTCACCGGACCCTCCCCAGCGAACTCTCTCATACGCCCCCTGGTCAGTCCCAGCTCTCCAAGGCTGCCACCCACGGTCTGTGTAGGAGGGAGTCTCTCTCCCAGTCGATACTACCGTTCTGTCTAACCCTGAGCTATCCCGACCACTAGAGGGGTTACTATCGAGGGGCCTCAGTGGTGAACTGCCAGAAGAGGCGCCATATCCAGGCCCTCCGCGGGGTCTGTGTATAAATCTATTGTGGGCTCTTCTACCCGGGCATCGTCGTCTGTTTCTCGGATTGTACACTCTCTTGTCAACAACATTGGCTAACGACACATCGCTACTTTCGTTCAGTCCTGTGGATTGTGTCTCAAAGGACTGAGACCTTTCAGAGTCTGTGCTATAGCCCAATGAATACCTGGGTCCTCTATGACCCTGGCTCCTTTTACCATTGGACTTGCTTTTGCCCTCTGAAGCAACACGTTCATCGAGCGGGCCACCTTTCTCTTCGGGGCCATAGCCCCTATATGGTCGCCATCCCACACCAACTTGGCGAAGTTGGTTTGCAATCCTCCGTGTTTCTCGATTCAATTGTTTTAACTCTTCCAGGTATCCCAAACGGTATTCTAGGAGGGCTCGTATATCTTAAACACACCCAGTTGTGCCCACAATGGCACATGGAACCAAACCGACTTCACAGGGCCTCCTGGCTTCGTTATGAATATCAATTCTTAATGTCGTCACACCGGTCTTATCAACAATCTCCTGCATGACTCTTCCATGTCGTCCAATAAGCCTCAAGACCATCTCTCTGGGCACTTGCATGATCTCTTCTACAAACTCCAACAACCATCGAGCTGTCTTCACTGCTTCTGCAGTTGTCCCATAGATACGAAATGTTCCACTGTCTTTATCTAAATGCGCAGCTGTGACACCTGGAATCTTCCTGGCTTGCTTGATATTATTTTTTAGTGCTCTCAATGCCAGTCCAATTAATGCTTTCTTCACAACCACCACTTCTTGAAAGCCTGCAGTCAGCTGCGCCAAGCGTCTGGTGTCTTCATCCTTCTTTGCAGTGCTGATCCACTTCGTACGAAGACACCGTAGGTGCATGTCACTCAGGATGGCCACTCGCTTCTTTGTGACATCACTGAGAGAGCACACCACCAACTGATTAGACTCTGTGGCAAAGTACACTTTACAGCCCCCTACTGCCTTCTGGAATCTCTCATGCACCTTCTCACTGGCACAGGCTTCTCTTAAGTCTTCCGGCACGTCTATCCGGCACTTGAAGACTGGTCTGCTTCCTTCACTGTCAAGGACACTAGACTGTTCCTGAGGTCTCTTGCCTTCCTCCATATTCTCCACCAAAGGCTTCACCTGTTGAGTTACACACGCCTCGGGTTCCGCCCCGGCCTCAGAGCCTTCGGGTTTCAGGCTCTTAGCTGAGACAATCTTCTTGTCTGCAATCTTGGTCTTACCCACTGAGTCAGTCAGGTTCTCAGCTTCTGATGAGACCTCGGGTTCAGCCCCAGCCTCAGAGCCTCTGGGTTTCCTGCTCTTCTTACCCACGACCTTCTCTATATCCTCCATCTTGGTTTTACCAAGCAGGTCAGGCAGGCTCTCAGTCCTGGATGAGACCTCTGGTCCAGACTTCACCTCCTCAGAGGCTCTCTTCACTTCAGCGCCAGCTGTTTCTTGGGTCTTCACTGCATTACCTTCAACTTCCTCTGGGGTCTCTGCAGTGTCACCCTCAGCCTGGGTGTCACACCCTTCAACATGGCACTCTGTTCCTTTTAGAGATTTGGGGCTGAATTCGCTGTCATCCACCCCAGCACCAGGTAGTTCACCAGTCTGCTCACCATGACTGTTGTGGATTATTCCTCCCCCCCTCACTATCTAGGATTCTGTCACGGGCGGGGAGGAGGGTGTCAGCACACTACGCTCACCCCTTCTGCTCGGGTCCGGCGGCTGCTGCTCAGTGGTGGCTCGAGCTGTGGGCCGGATCCCGGGGGTTCTCGAGCAGCACTCCTCGCCCGTGAGTGAAAGGGGGTTATTGGGTGTGGGAATAGTTTATTGTCCGTGACGCCACCCACGGTTGTGGTGATTTCACCACCGCTGCTCAATATGGGATTCCCGGGGATGGTGATGCGGAGCAGCCAGGTGTTGTGTTGCCCCTCCGTGGGTAGGGGTTGGTGATCCCGGGGCCCAGTGATGAGGTGGGAGATGCAGGGCCTGGTGGGCGCAGGGACGCGGGGGCAGCGTTGTGCCTTGCGGCACTGTGGTACTCACTCAGCCTGAGACGTTGACACAGTTTTACGGTAAACCACACGGCTGGAAAGACGGTTCCCACGGACGGCTGCACTTGCTCTCCCAGTAGGTGACGGTGATGTCCCTCTGACCTGCACCTGATGTTTCTAAGTTGGTAGCGATGGGTCCCCACCGGTAACCCGCTCCCCGGCTTCAAGCTGGACCGGAGGAGCTCTACTTTGCCCGCAGACGCTGGCCCTGAGGAACTGGTGCCTTGGCGGTGGCGGTGTTCCTCCTTAATGGTTGGACTGTTGCCTTCAATCGGGACTTGGTTGTTGGGGGATCTACGTCCCCTTCACTGACGGATTCGGCAAATTATGGCGACTCCTAGCCTTGCCGGGGTCCGAGAGGCCCCTGCCCTGGTGCTGACTGTCCTTTGCACGCTGCTCCAGACCGCCGGGTCACTACCCGTCCGCGGTCCTTCCAGGAACTCCCGAACAGTCACCCCTCTGGACAGTCACCGTCGTTGCTGACCTTGCTGACCCTGTCCTGCACACAGCTGGACTCACTTCAGGCTTTCTTTCTGTCACCTTTCTTGCTTTCCTCCTTTACCACTTTACTTCCCTAGCTTAACTTCTTGTTTACTCCTTCCACTTTCTCCTCCTAAACTGAACTTTACTCGAGCCCTGCCTGGGCTAATCTGCCTGGGACTTCCCGCCTCCAGAGCTGTGAACTCCTCGGTGGGCGGAGCCAACCGCCTGGCCCACCCCCTGGTGTGAACATCAGCCTCTGGAGGAAGGCAACAAGGATTTCTGGTTAGCTTTGGTGTTCCTAACTGGGATGTAGGGTGTGGTGGTGCAATGACCTGTGACCCCTGGCTTGCCCAGGGCGTCACATTCCCCCTTAGCAAAATGCAGACCGTCTGCGGGCTGCCCGTCCAACACCGGTTTTATTTTTCTGAAAATATAACATGGTAAAACAATAACATATGTACATTTTTAATGAATCTTCCCATAACGGGAGGCACTTTTCTTAAACGTTGCTAAATGGTTTACGGTTTCGGTTTCCGCTCTCTCCCACCCAAGCAACCTGGCCCTGATGCTGCCCCTAAAGCCCAGGCAGCACCCCTTGACCCACAGTCCAGCACAAGTTACCCGAGCGGGATCTGTCCTTCCCCTCCAGAGGGTAGCCACCGGTTCCTTTGGTGGCTGGGCCCCAGCCTGCTCTGCTGAGGGCCCTCCCTCCAACCTGCCTCTCCGGAGGCGGCATTGCGGAAAACGGTAACGGTAAACAACTTATTTACAAGCCACTAACGTTTGTGGTTGCCCTGCAAGTTCACGGGCTTGTCCATGAGTAGTTCCTCATGCAAACTTTTTAAACGGTCCCCACTGGGACAACGGTGCCGGCTCCGGCCGGTTGCAAATCAAGCAGACAATCAGGTTAAGTACTCGGTAATCATTTTTCAAAACTTTCAAACAAAAACACAATGGTGGTCCCAACGGGGACTGGACAACGGGGCTTCGCTGCCCTACTCGTACTTTTCTGCTGAGGCGGACCCATCCTCTGCCACCAGCACATCAAACATGCACTGACATGCCTGCGGTGACAGGGGCACCCGGTACCCATTTCCACCGGTACGCGGGGTATGGACCACCACGGGGCCTCCTACATAGCGGGAACGCTTACTTGCCTCTTCAAACTCAACAGCGGACCCGAGGCTGGGGCAGGAGTCATCACCTCTTGTTCCTGCGTCAGGCGGGTTGCCGCCAGCTGTCGCAGCCTCCTGGCCTCCAGCATCCAGCACTTTAGCCCCTTCTGCGGTAGCACGGAGCAGCAGATTAGGCGAGCTTACACTGAGGCACCCCATAAGTAACGGCAAGGGTGATGCATAGGCCGAGACTAGGCCGGGCCCCTCAGCCGCAGCGGCCGGTCCAGGTAGGACATAGGGACGTGGGTCACCAGTCGACTCTGCTACATCCATTCCCCCTCCGTACCTCGGGGTAGTCGTAGTCAGCATCTCCACCTCGCTGGTCCACTGCTCCATCATCTGGAGGATTTGTTCCTGTTGACGCTGGTGGAACTGGATCACCCGGGCCCTCATCCAGGCCACGGTCCCGGGCTCAGGGTCTGGCACAGTCTCTACTAGGACTTCTGGCACCATGCTGTTAAGGGGCCGCGGTTCTAGCGGTTCCCCCTGGCGTACTTCAGGGACGTCCCGGACGTCTGCAGCCGGCTGGTCCACCGGAGCGGCTGGGCAGGGTATCGCTACCGGTTGGGCAGGTAGCGGGCCTAATGGTTGGGCGGCAGCAGCTATTATGGGTAGCTGGGAGAGAGGTAGGGTGAGCGGAAGCCGGCCGGGCCCCTCAGCTCCAACGGCCGATCCCTCAGGAATACAGGGGCGTGGGTCGCTTACCCGCTCCTCCAAATCCTCTTCTGCCTCGCGTCTCCACATAGCAGCCACCACATCCGCCATGTCGGTCTCCCACTCCTCCAGGAGGAGTTGCATATGGGCCTGCAGACGATTACTCAGCGGGACGGTCCGGTCCCTCAACCACGTCGCCGTGCCGGGCGCGGGGGCTTCCTCGTTGGGAGTTGGGTCGTACATCTTGGCAATCGTGCCTTCCAGGAACCCGGTATTGCTGCAGAGTCCTGGCGTCCCTGCTTTTATAGCTGCAGCTACATGCAGCCAGCCGCCATTGCGTCCCCCTTAGCTCTTTCCGGCCCCTCCTCTCTCGGGGCGGGGTTTTGGCCTTCGCGCCTCTGCTACTCGAGAAGACGCTCGAGCGGGAACTTTTCGCGCCAAAGATGGCGGCTTCTGAAATTTTTCAGCCGGATACCTCCGGCGGTAACAAGGCGCACCTCTACCAAACGGCAGAGCGGTAAGATCCTGTTCGTGACGCCAAGTTGTCGCGGGCGGGGAGGAGGGTGTCAGCACACTACGCTCACCCCTTCTGCTCGGGTCCGGCGGCTGCTGCTCAGTGGTGGCTCGAGCTGTGGGCCGGATCCCGGGGGTTCTCGAGTGGCACTCCTCGCCCGTGAGTGAAAGGGGGTTGTTGGGTGTGGGAATAGTTTATTGTCCGTGACGCCACCCATGGTTGTGGTGATTTCACCACCGCTGCTCAATATGGGATTCCCGGGGATGGTGATGCGGAGCAGCCAGGTGTTGTGTTGCCCCTCCGTGGGTAGGGGTTGGTGATCCCGGGGCCCAGTGATGAGGTGGGAGATGCAGGGCCTGGTGGGCGCAGGGACGCGGGGGCAGCGCTGTGCCTTGCGGCACTGTGGTACTCACTCAGCCTGAGACGTTGACACAGTTTTACGGTAAACCACACGGCTGGAAAGACGGTTCCCACGGATGGCTGCACTTGCTCTCCCAGTAGGTGACGGTGATGTCCCTCTGACCTGCACCTGATGTTTCTAAGCTGGTAGCGATGGGTCCCCACCGGTAACCCGCTCCCCGGCTTCAAGCTGGACCGGAGGAGCTCTACTTTGCCCGCAGACGCTGGCCCTGAGGAACTGGTGCCTTGGCGGTGGCGGTGTTCCTCCTTAATGGTTGGACTGTTGCCTTCAATCGGGACTTGGTTGTTGGGGGATCTACGTCCCCTTCACTGACGGATTCGGCAAATTATGGCGACTCCTAGCCTTGCCGGGGTCCGAGAGGCCCCTGCCCTGGTGCTGACTGTCCTTTGCACGCTGCTCCAGACCGCCGGGTCACTACCCGTCCGCGGTCCTTCTAGGAACTCCCGAACAGTCACCCCTCTGGACAGTCACTGTCGTTGCTGACCTTGCTGACCCTGTCCTGCACACAGCTGGACTCACTTCAGGCTTTCTTTCTGTCACCTTTCTTGCTTTCCTCCTTTACCACTTTACTTCCCTAGCTTAACTTCTTGTTTACTCCTTCCACTTCCTCCTCCTAAACTGAACTTTACTCGAGCCCTGCCTGGGCTAATCTGCCTGGGACTTCCCGCCTCCAGAGCTGTGAACTCCTCGGTGGGCAGAGCCAACCGCCTGGCCCACCCCCTGGTGTGAACATCAGCCTCTGGAGGAAGGCAACAAGGATTTCTGGTTAGCTTTGGTGTTCCTAACTGGGATGTAGGGTGTGGTGGTGCAATGACCTGTGACCCCTGGCTTGCCCAGGGCGTCACAATTCCATTTCCTATACCACTCTCGCTTGACAGACTATCAGTTTCACACTTGGTAATCATAGGGACCACCACCATTACGTCCTTGGTTGGCTCCTTCTCTGCAATTGCAGCCCGCTGATTTCTGTCATCACAATGTGTCAGTTCAGTCTTTGATTCCTCTTTCTTTTGTAGGATATCACCGTCTGACTCCACAGTAGCAGTTGTTACTGGCACCATGTCTTCATTAACCAGGCATGTCACTTTCTCTGCACCTACAGACGGCATACACTGTGCCCCCTCTTGGCGCTTATTACGTCTTTGGCGTCGGGAGGAAGTTTTGCCCTTCTCGCCCATCTGTACTACACTGTACTTGTTTGTCACCTTTCTTGAGTCAGTGTCTTTACTGGAGTCATTGTTCCTCCCCCTAGTGTCCTGGACTAACACGTCCCCACTTAACCAGGTGTCGGCCCCCTTTTCTGGAGCTACTATAACTGTAGTGGTCACACTGTCACTTCCTTTTGGAGACGTCATGGTCAGCCCTAACTCTTGACAGTCCTTATGTGGAGGTACCATCTCCTCATTGCACCCCAATATCCCACAGGGAATCTGTATTACCTCATATGGAAAAGAGGCTTTCTTAGGCCAGGGCCGACTCATTCCTGTGCAATCGGTCCCGGCCTCTGTCTTCCATAAATCCTGAAAGAGCTCAAAGTCCCGTCCTATGATAACCGGATATAACAGATCTGGAACTACCCCCACATCAGGGCGTCCCAAACGTTTGGCCGTCTGAATCATCACCCTGGCCAGAGGAAATACTTTAGTGGTCCCATGCACACAACTTCCTTCTATCGTCCTACCCACCATCACATGGAGATCAGGCATGGGTCTCACTAAGGTCAACCAGCTCCCCGGGTCTAACAGACCAGACATCGGTAGCCCATTCAAGTCCACGGAGCACTTCTGTGGCCTCATACCGGATGGATAGCCTATACCGCAGGTAGGACATATTTAAGGCGAACCCCATTGCCCCTTGCTATAGTCCACCTGTTTGGCTTGTGAATGCTCTACCCCCTTGTGGGTCACCACCGCTTTCTGAGGCTCCGCCCCTGTTGGGTAACTACCCCGTTCCGGGCCTCCGCCCCCTTTTGGGCAACCACCCCTTTTTGGGACTCTGCCCCCTTTTGGGCAACCACCCCTTTTTGGGACTCCGCCCCCTTTTGGGCAACCACCCCTTTTTGGGAATCCACCCCCTTTTTGGCAACCACCCCTTTTTGGGACTCCGCCCCCTTTTGGGCAACCACCCCTTTTTTGGGACTCCGCCCCCTTTTGGGCAACCACACCTTTTTGTGACTCCACCCCCTTTTGGGCAACCACCCCTTTTGGGACTCCACCCCCTTTTGGGCAACCACCCCTTTTTGGGACTCCGCCCCCTTTTGGAGTTTCCATGTAATGTCCTTAGCCCCCAGTTCACACCGTTCGCCCTTATCTCCCTGAGCACCCAGTGTCCATACCGGCCCCCGAAGGGAACGCTCAAACTGGTCCATGGCTGCCACATCGCTGCTCACTGACAGCTCCTGCTGTCCCCTCACCAGGAACTGGTACAGCTCCTCCACAACGTCTGCAAGACCCATTCCCTCTTTGCGGCTTTCAGCCCCCACTGTTGTCACTGGCCCTCCTGGCACATGCTGTTGGTGTTGCTGGCTCTGCAGCAGCTGTTTCAGGAGCCCCTCCATGCTGCAACGAGAAGAGGAACAGGAGGGGCGCTCCAATGGGTAATACCCGGTGGGCAAAGGCAGGGGGGTTAGAGAACCACTACCCTTTCCGGGTTGTACCGCCTGTACAACCAGGATCTCCAGCTTGTGGTGTATCACTGCTCACCAAGCAGGGCCCCGCAATTCCAGGCTGGCCTGGAACCTCCAGTCGCTGGACTCTCGCCACTGCAGCACGGAACCCCGCCACCAGCTGATTCGCCGCCAGGTGCTTGAGGGCGGTGTCACTGTTCGTGGACCCGCTGATCCACAGCTGTGTATATCCACCACGTGCTCCTGGGAACGCTGCCCGCTATCTAGCACCATATGTGATGTTGCACCTTGCAACATAGGGGGTTACTCGCTCAGCATGAGGGCTTCAGGTAGACACAGAAGGCACAGTTTCTTAAGATCACAGCCTGCTTTATTCAACTTCATAAAGCACCGCGCTGGTACGGACATCAGATGGCATGTACAGGCAGGAAAACAGGTACATTCCCAAACCTCAGCCCTTAAGATTATGTTCAGTCCATAAGTCCCTGCAGAGCCTTCTCAGACGCTGTTTCCTTACCTTCACCCACCAATACACCCAGCTACTTCCTCCAGCACAGGAACTTCAGTGCAGGGCCATGGGTGTGTCCAGAGGCCTGACTTTCATTCCTGGGACCACACACCGAGGTGGAGATATGGTGAACAGCCGTCCCACCTATCTCATTAGCTGTCCACAACAGAGCCGGCCCAGGTAACACACCTTAACCCTCTCAGCACAGTACTAGTGACTGACTATATCACAATACATATATATATATATATATATATATATATATATATACTAGCTGTACTACTACTACAAAAATGTATTCTGCACACAAAAAAACAAATAGATATAAATGTAAATATAATGTCTATCTCCCCCTCTGTATATATCTCTCTGTCTCTCTCTCCATCTCTTTGTCTGTCTCTTTCTCTGTCTGTCTCAATCTCTTTCCCTGTCTGTCTATCTCTTTCCCTGTCTGTCTATCTATCTCTGTCACTTTCCCTGTCTGTCTCTTTCCCTGTCTGTCTCTTTCCCTCTTTCCCTGTCTGTCTCTTTCCCTCTTTTTCCCTGTCTGTCTCTTTCCCTCTTTCTCTCTGTCTCTTTCCATGTGTCTGTCTCTTTACCTGTCTTTGTCTGTCTCTTACCCTGTCTGTCTCTTTCCCTCTCTTTCCCTGTCTGTCTGTTTCCCTGTGTCTGTCTCTTTGTCTGTGTCTGTCTCTTTACCTGTCTGTGTCTGTCTCTTAACCTGTCTCTCTCTTTCCCTCTCTTTCCTTGTCTGTCTCTTTCCCTGTCAGTCTGTCTCTTTGTCTGTCTCTTTGTGTCCGTCTCTTACCCTGTCTGTGTCTGTCTCTTTCCCTGTCTGTGTCTGTCTCTTTCCCTGGCTGCATTGTGACACGCCAACATTCCATATAAGGGCGTGGCTGCGCATTCTTCTGAAGTTCTGGCTGCACTGTGGCTCCCAGATCCATTCGCTTTAATGGAGGCAGGATTTTTGGAGAATAACTGTAAAGCGCGGGGTTAAAATTTCCCCTCTAAACATAGCCTATGACGCTCTCGGGGTCCAGAAGTGTGAGTGTGCAAAATTTTGTGGCTGTAGCTGAGACAGTACAAATGCCAATCCCGGACATACATACACACATAAACACATTCAGCTTTATATATTAGATATATACACACACACACATAATAATTCAGATATTGAGAATTCCACCCAGTAAACAGGACAAGAGAAGTGGTACTGTGCAGTGTATATACAGAATAATACAGATACTGAGAATTACACCCAGTAAACAGGACAAGAGAAGTGGTACTGTGCAGTGTATATACAGAATAATACAGATACTGAGAATTACACCCAGTAAGCAGGACAAGAGAAGTGGTACTGTGCAGTGTATATACAGGATAATACAGATACTGAGAATTACAATATACTGTGCAGTGTATATATACAGAATAATACAGATATTGAGAATTACATGCAGTATACAGGACAGGAGAAGTGGTACTGTGCAGTGTATATATACAGAATAAGGGTAGAGTCAAAATGGCGTATTACTCACCAAAAAAATCTCTCACTGCACTCGGCCACATTTAAGACAATGGTGCAGCTCATATCTGTAAGTTTTTCCTCAGACCCAATCGGACTGAGGAAAAAAAATCACAGTATGCTGCTATTGTCTGCGAGTCTCAGATCACTCACATTCATACAAGTCTACGGGTGCGAGTGAAACATTGGACTGCACTCAGATGACACCAGAGTACAGTGCAATATACGCACAGGCTGACAATGGAGGAGATGGAGAGATCACTCCCTGTCCTCCGCAGCTGTGATCCAATCGCAAGACAGTTTTATGACGTTCGGCTCATGCTCACAGCAGAGCGGGAGCCAAGGGTCATTAGCATCAGATGCCATACGTTAGTGTGACTCCAGCCTAATACAGGTACTGAGAATTACACCCATAGGTATATTCAAATAGGATATCCAGCAGTCACGTTCCGTTCATATTTAAAATCCAAAAACGTACTCAAAGTTTAAAAATTTAAACCGCTTTTAAAGTCCATGTTAAGAGCTAATGAAAAAATAGAACAGCAAGAACTAGTTTCAAACTATGTGTCCTTTAAGGACACATAGTCCGAGACTAGTTCTTGCTGTTCTATTTGTTCATTGGATCCTATGGGCTCATTCTGATGACCGTTCCATTTGTCCTTGTCAGTTTCTGTTTTGTTGCGGACCTACTGACAGTACCATCTTTTCAATGTCTTTTAGGCCTGCGCCACACATCCGTGCCTCCGGCACGTGTTTGTCATTTTTTACACGTACCGGCGGCACGGAGACACGTTAAGCAATGCTACCCTATTGTAGCAGGCACACACATGTAAAACCACACGGAACGTGTGTCCGTGTGCGTTTGTACGTGTGTGCGTTTTTGAAAGCGCTGACATGTCCGTTTTTCACCGGCAGCACGGGTGTTACACGGCCCGCACCCGTACCACACGGGTGTAGTGTGGATGCGGTCCCGTGTGACACGCGCCGGAGAAAACACACATGTCATTGAAAAAAAAACAAAACATTAACTCACCTTCTCCAGCCCTCCTGTCTCTGCCGCTGCTGCCACTTGCTGCCGACCGCCGCTCATTATTCTCATTGAATATTCACTTCACTGCCTGGCAGCAGCAGCAGCGGGGAGACGGGAGGGCTGGAGACCGAAGATCAGCACCACGGACAGCAGCGCGGACAGCAGGAAGGACCAGGTGAGTATAATAATTACCGATTCTACGTGTGCTATCGCGGATAGCACACGTAGAACACACGTGTCACGCACGTACCAGAGACACGTACTTACCTGCACGCAACACGCAGGGAAAATACGTGTCTCTCGGCACGTGCGTGAATTTCACGTGAGTGTGGCAGAGGCCTTATGTAGGATCGGATGGCACACGGAAGCACCTCCATGTGCATCCGATCCTAGAAAATAACACATCGGATGCTGTATGTCCGTTCTTTTATTCTGGAACATGTCCTATTCTGTTCCGTAATAATGGACCGTGACTCAATACAAGTCAATTGGTCCTCAAAATCCCCAGAAGCCACACAGAAGCACTTCCATGTGACTTCCGTCAGGTGCCCCTGCAGTCTCTGTGCTGCTCCCACGCCAGCCCTGCAGCTGCTTGCACTGCAGTGTGTCAGCAGCTGCCCACACTGCAGTGTCAGCATTTGCACGCATAGCAGTGTGTCAGCATGTGCCCGCACTACAGTGTCAGCAGCTGCCCATGCTGCAGTGTGTCAGCAGATGTCCACACTGCAGTGCAAGCAGCCGCGGGGATGCTAAGTGTTGCCATCAGGAGGTTAGTAAAGTTCATTACCTGCGGTGATGAAGTCCTGCACTCCTGATGTCAGCGCTCATCACTGACTTCTAAGCTTCTCAGATCACCTCTCACGGCCCGAGACTGTGACTTGCAGTGACGTCACAGGACGCATGCGATACTTAGCATGTGAACCTGGCAGTCATTGAACTCAGTAACTAGTGTAGATGTCAGGAGTGCAGCAGCATACATCACCGCAGGTAATGTATCTAGCTAACCTCATGAAATCGGCTCTGGTCATGCCTGGCAGTGACCTAGGCTGACCTCATGATGTTAGCTCAGGTCACTCCACTGCTCTCCCAGCCAATGGGGAACATTCTGTTCTTTATTGACTGGGACAGTGAGTATGGATCGTCGTGTGACCCCATTATTGGGTTATACTGGACCCCAATTTGTTTTTTCTTTCCAATAAATTGGTGAAAGAGGGAATGTGTTGGGGAGTGTTTTTTCAAATAAAAATTAGTTTGTCGTTTATTTTTTTTTATTACTTACTGGGTTAGTGATGTCTGGTATCTGATAGACTCCGTGACATCACTTATCTCTGGGCTTGATGCCAGGTGACATTACACATCTGGTATCAACCCCATATATTACCCCATTTGCCACTGCACCAGGGCAACGGAATGAGCCGGGTAAAGTTGCGGGACTGTCGCATCTAATGGATGAAGCAATTTTGGCTGGCTGCTGGCTGATATTTTTAGGCTGGGGGGGGCTCCCAATGATGTGAGTCTCCCAAGCCTTAGAATACCAGCTGTGAGTCTTTATCTTGGCTGTTATCAAAATTGGGGGGACCGCACGCTGTTTTTTTAAATGATTTATTTATTTATTTATTGTGCTGTACGATATAGACCCGCCCACCATGACAGTTAGAACACCTGAGCAATCAGCACCAACATGGAATCCTGTGCTATTAAACACACTACTAGCTTAGTAACACAGGAACGTGCAGTAGGCCATCTCCAAAGGCAAGATGTTCTGCACAAAGGAATTGTGACAAAATGTTTTGAAAAATATGTAAAAAATATAAATGTTCAAATCACCCCCCTTTTGTTATTAAAAATAAAACAATTAAAAAACCACGTAATTTGTATTGCTTCATTCACAAAATAAAAAATTAATTAATTAAATTGGTAAACGGCATAACGAGAAAAAAAATCAGTACTTCAGATTTACGTTTTTTGCTGCTGCAACAATCCAATCAAATGTGACAAAACATCATATCTAACCCAAGATGGTGTCAGTAAAAACATCAGCTCAGGGTGCAAAGAACAAGCCCATACAGTACATATTCTTAGAATTGAAAGCATTAAGGGTCTCAAAAAATTGCGACACAAGGAAAATGTTTTTAAAAATGTCCAAATTTTTTCACCACGTAAATAAAATGAAAACAATACATATTTGGTATACGAGTATTTGTACTGAGCTGCAGATTATAATGCCCAGTCAATTTGACTGTATATTGAACATGATAAATAAAAAATCTATATAAAATTGTGGACTTTTTTTGTAATTTCAGTACATCATATGAAAAATTAATGGTGTCAGTATTATTTGTTCAGCAAAAAAATAAACCCCCATACAGTTATATTGAAGGAAAAAATCAAAAAAGTTATGGCACTTGGGAGAATGGAAAGAAAAAACGTAAGCAAAAAATGGAAAGTAACCCAATTATGAAGGAGTTAAGACAAAAAAATTCTCTTAGATTGTTTTCTGCATTAAAATAAGACATTAATTTGCGGATTCTTAATTATAACATTTTGAGATAACAGAACAAATAAAGCATCAAAAAGATATTTTTTGGTATTTGGCTACATTAAGACAAGTGAAACGTGACCGGAGACTATGGATACCATGTTTATGAAGGAAGCTATTCCTTTCCATTGTTGAAAAAAGATGCTGCGCTTGACAAAAAGATTTTGTACTTTCCATGAGAGAACAATGAGTTCTTGTTTGGTATCAGTGTACAGATTCCTAAAAAAGGAAAGGCTCCTACATATGATTTCCAGGAAGAAAGTCTTTCAGTTTCACTTCTTATTACACAATCTTCTGCAATATCTGCTTTACATCTGGTTTATATTATATGATAATGTTGTCAGGGAATAGTAAGGGCTTGGTTTTGTTTCAGTTGTTATTAAACAATATTTTCTGATATAGACAAAAAGGAGAACAGCACATCCATACCTCCCAACATTTAAGGATGAGAAAGAGGGACAAAGTCTGCGGCGCTCGTATCGCGCCGCGGCAATTTTAGGCCACGCCCCCTAACACCCATTTTGCAATCTGTCACACCCACATTCAATCCTTTTCAGCACTGCTGATCACATTGTTTAAGGCTGCGTGCCCACGATCAGCGTTTGCAGCATTTTGGATGTAGCGTGTTTTTGCTGTCTCCAAAACGCTGCGTTGTACAGTACAAGCACAGTGGATAGGATTTCTAGAGATCCCGTGCCCACTGTGCTTGTTTTTTCTGCAGCAAACACTGACCTATGGAGCGTCTTTCCAGACCACAGCATATCAATTGTTTGCTGCAGTTGCATGCGTCCTCCATAGGGAGAACACAGCAGGAGACCGCAGTGCACTGAACCCTGATCGTGGGCATGGGCAGCTGCATTCTCCTGCGGAGGAGACTTACAGCCCCGTAGGTCAGGACCCGCTGCCTCCACGACACAGTGAGTCCTGATCGTGGGTACAGGCATACGCACATATACGGTACATATTTGAAGACAAATTCCCTAAAATACATATAAACAGAAAAATCTATACACAGTCATCTACACTGACATACATAGATATATACATCATACATATACACCCATTGGAGGTAATAATATGGGGAAGCCGTCAGCAGCCGCACTCACCTATCCCGCTTGTCCAGCTCCTCCTCGGCATGCGATCACTTGGCATCACTTTAACAGACCTAGCCACGCACAGTGCACACTGACACCGCTGTGTATGTATCACAAGGGAGGATGGGGGTTTTATATATTATATAAATATATAGATATATAGATATATACACACAGTATATATCACAGGAGGGGCTGGGGGCTACAGTATATACATCACAGGAGGGGCTGGGGGCTACAGTATATACATCACAGGAGGGGCTGGGGGCTACATCACAGGAGGGGTTGGGGGCTACAGTTTATTCATCACAGGAGGGGCTGGGGGCCTATAGTATATACATCACAGAAGGGGCTGGGGGCTACAGTATATACATCACAGGAGGGGCTGGTGGCTACAGTATATACATCACAGGAGGGGCTGGGGGCTACATCACAGGAGGGGCTGGGGGCTACAGTATATACATCACAGGAGCGGCTGGGAGCTACAGTATATACATCACAGGAGGGGCTGGACGCTACAGTATATACATCACAGGAGGGGCTGGACACTACAGTATATACATTACAGGAGGGGCTGAGGGCTAGAGTATATACATCACAGGAGGGGCTGGGGGCTACAGTATATACATCACAGGCGGGGCTGGGGGCTACAGTATATACATCACAAGAGGGGCTGGGGTTACAGTATATACAGCACATAAGGGGCTGGGGTTACAGTATACACAGCACAGGAGGAGCTGGGGTTATAGTATATACATCACAGGAGGGTCTTGGGGCATTGACAGTACTTGAGGGGGCATACATATTAGGCCTGTTTCAGATGTCAGTGATTCTGGTATGTATGTGCTAGTTTTTATACGTACCATAATCACTGACCTATGCAGACCCATTATAATCAATGGGTCTGCACACACATCAGTGATTTTTCACCGACCGTGTCTCCATGCGGCGTACATGCGTATCCGTGATTGCATCACAGAAACATGTCCGTTTTTTTTCTGGCATCACTGATGTCCCACGGACCACACTATGGTGTGATCCGTGAAACACGTACCAGAAAAACATGGACACTGAAAATAAAAAGCTTTTTCAACTCACCTTTTCCAGCGATGCTGAGTTCGGCAGCTGCTCTCTACTTCTTCCTGCCCGGGTCATTATGGCATGCATATTCATTTATGCAGCCAAGCCAACCCGGAAGTAGCTGCAGAGGTGAGAGAGAGCGGTGGCTGGATGCTGAATCGTGGGACTCTTCAGCAACACGGATAGCAGGAGCGGGGGCAGGTGAGTATATGTCCATGTGCAATCACGGAGTACGGATCACGTATCACGGATTGCACATGGACAAGGGACAACCGCTGTGTGCCGTGAAGCATGGAGTATGAAGGGACATATGCGTGTTTAACACGTGTTTTTCACTGAGGGGCATACAAGTTACTAAGGGGTATACACATTACTGGGGGAAATACACTTTACTCTGGGGCATACAAATTACTGGTAGCATAGATATTACTAAGAGGCATATAGCTCTGGTGTTGGGGCTTATACAGCTCTGGGGGCACATACAGCTCCGATGGGGGGCTGGTGGCATACAGATATGGTGGGAGGGGGCTGGGGGCATACAGATCTGGTGGAAGGGGGCTGGGGGGCATACAAATCTGGTGTGGGGGCTGGGGGGCATACAAATCTGGTGTGGGGGCTGGGGGGCATACAAATCTGGTGTGGGGGCTGGGGGGCATACAAATCTGGTGAGGAGGCTGGGGGGCATATAGATCTGGTGAGGGGGGTAACTGGAGGCATATAGCTCTAGTGAGGAGGGGGCTGGGGCATACAGCTCTGGGTAGATGGGGGGGTCACATACAGCGTTCCTTGGTGTTGCAGCTCATCTCCCTTCAGTCTCTTCATCTGTGGACAGAGTTCAGCATGTTGCTTGGTAGCTCCGCCCACAGATGCACTTCTGTACAAAAGCAGCCCAGCAGTGAGCAATGCACTGGGCTGCAGGTGCCAGATTTAAAGCGCCAGCAGCCAGGAAAGTGCTGCTGCCGCCGACCCATAACACATAGAGCCAGAGCAGTGAAGTAGCGCTCGGCTCTGCTCATGTGGATAGGAGGGGGAGAAAGTCAGATGGGGAGAGAGTGAGTGGGCGGAGCCATGGGACACCTGGCTCACGATCGTGATACCGGGACACCCGCTCAAATCCGGTACAGTCCCGCTGTATCCAGGACGGTTGGGGGTATGGCACATCCATGTGGGGTTACATCACAAAATCGTCTTTATTTTATTAGAAAGCATGGATAAAAGTTATTTCACATGATAGCAATGCCTGATACGTTTCAGTTATAGTCTGAATTACAGAATTATGGAAATGTGTTTAGAAGAAAAGGAACCAATCATGTGAATCTGTAATAGATTATAATTAACATAAATCACTGTGTACATCTATACAAACTCACATGTTAAAAAATAAATATCAAATCACATTTGAAATTCAGACTATTTGGTTATTGGGTATTATGCTCTAGTATCCAACATGCTTCCTTTAAAGGGGTTGTCCACTACTAGGACAACTCCTCTTGATTTCACTTGTTTCCCCCAGTTAAAGGTAAGGTGTCACTTTTTTTTATTTTTGTATTATTAATAATGATTATGGAATCAATTATTTTTAATACAAAATGAAATTGTTTGTTTAGTTTTTATTTAATTCTTTTTTTACTGAAACGCTGGGAGCGGCCATCTTGGAGTACCGACAGTTACCTCATTTATGACAGCTCTCATTGCATTGGATCTGATAGACGGACTCTGACCATATACTTATCACTGATAGCTCCCTGCTGTGAGCTCGACACGCTCCTCTGGACTGCCCAGATCACAGCAGAGGGAGGAGATCGCTGCCATCTTTGTGCAGCCCACAGCGTATGCTGTGTGCTGCACTTTCCCCTGTCACCCGCTCTGGCTGGGGTGAGTACTGGTGCAGGGCAATTGGTGATTGCACCGTAACTGATCCTGGCGTGCTGAGCTCTGCCGCTCACAACCCCCTGCCCCGCCGCTCACCCCCCTCCGCTTACCCTTCTCCCAGTCCACTCACCCCACTCCCCCGCCACTCACCCTCCACTCCGTGTGAACCCTTCAGAATTTTCCATACTTGTGCATAAATTTGACATAAAACAACATCAGCGTTTCATACAAATCCTAAAAGTAAATAAAGAGAACCAAATAATACAAATTAGTTAAAAATTATACTTTGTCATTTTTTAAATGAGGAAGTTGATTCAAAATATATTTCTGTTCCTGGCAACCTTTAGGACTAATGTGGGCGTCACACGAGACGATCTATCGTGCGATGCATCGTCGGGGGTCACGTTTTTTGTGACGCACATCCGGCATCGTTTGCGACGTCGTTTCGTGTGACACCTCCGAGCGACGCTGAACGTTCGCAAATCGGTTACAAATCGTGAGTCGTGTAATCGTCGTTTATTTTTAAAAAATTGTTTCTTTTTCTTAGCGCCGGTTGTTCATCATACCCGGGGCAGCACACATCGCTCCGTGTGACACCCCAGGAACGATGAATACAGCTTACCTGCGTCCCACGGCACCCGCCGGCTATGCGGAAGGAAGGAGGTGGGCAGGATGTGGGCGCTTCTATTGGCCGGTGGCTGTGTGATGTCGCTGTGATGCTGAACGTCCCTCCGCCTTCAGGAAGAGGATATTCGCCGCCCACAGCGAGGTCGCTCAGCAGGTAAGTACGTGTGACGGCCGGTTAACGACTTTGTGCGACACGGGCAGCGATTTGCCCATGACGTACAAATGACGTGGGCGGGTACGATCGCTCGTGCGATCGCACAATAGATCGTAAAGTGTGACGCCCGCATAACAGTTATTTTGAAGGGGACATGGGATAGTGTTTTCAATCAAGAGGATGACAATCAGGTGTGAGTGGATGACTTGTTTTACTTAAAATATGAAACAATATGAAATCCCTACAGCACCCTCAGACAATGGTGATTTCCTCCGATTCACCAGGGACCGGCTGGAGTCCATCCATGGCAGCGGAAAACGGCACCTCCGGGGATCTTTAAGAACTGTGAGTAAACGAAACTTTGAACCGCAGCCCCCTGTGTTGTCCTTGTCATTGCCGGTACTGCTGCCCCGCGCTTTGGCGCCGTCAGCCGCCCCTATCATCCTCATCCTCCCTGGGGCTTGCTCCACCTGTGGGGAGCTGAACTATCTGTGCTGCATTAACATCAGCCCCGGAGGAGAGCAACAACATCTTGCAGAGGCGGGTAATTCTTGGCCATGCACCACGGGTGGAGCTGCAAAGCATTCTCCGTTCCCATCCAACACCGCCCCTGGGAGATGAAAAGTCGCAGGAGGAGTAAGCGGCCGAGACCCCAGTCACCACTGCAACCGGTGACACCTTCCAGGGACCCTTCACCCTCCTTCCATACCCCAGTTACACCGGACACCTTTGCACCTGTCTTTACATGTAGCCGGCGGGGCCACGGAGCCGGTTCAGGCCAGTCACAGCAACTCCATGAAACCACTGGCCCGGTGACGAGTAACCCCTGAGGCCCCGTAGGGCGCTACACTAACACAGAGTCTGAGTCAGTAACTGCGGTTCCAGGTTCTTTTACTCACTGATTTAAAGCTGCACCCAGGTGCTGGTCTCTGCTGTCGTGGGCTCCAGTCAATCCCAAGCAAGTAAGGGGCCACCATCAGTGTTTGAAGAGAGAGAGAGAGTGTCCTTTTCCTAGGATGTCCCCCTCAGCAGTTAGGAACCCGGGCTGAGCTCCCTCTCCAAGCCCCGGGCCTAGTGAAGTCCAAGAGTTCCAGAAGTGTCTTGTCAGAACTATGGTACCGACTTGTCTGTCTGTATGAGTGTGTTGCACCTACCTCTACCCTCGATGGTGTCTGCCCCCTGGCGATTGCCCTAGCGACTGGAAAGTGCCATAACCCTATAAGGCCACCCCTTGTCTGCCCCAAGACAGCTCCCCAGTGTGAAGCACCTAACTTTATGTGAGGTGAACTGTGGTGACACCGATCGTTATCCCCCCTTATCTAAGATGGGTACCACACCTTAACTTAGGTGCAGTACCCTGTGGCGACCAGAGCCTCAGGGGCACCACAGAGGAATATAGACATTTCTGATAGACTCACAAACGTTCAAGATCCACTGTACACTATATGGGCAGAAATAAACAGAAAATAGCCTTCATCAATTTTTTCCCACAAAGTTGGAAAATGTCCAAAATGTCAGGGTATGCTAAAGCATTAAAAGGAATCTGTCTTCAGGTTTTTGCTACCTCATCTGAGAGCAGCATGATGTAGACAAGGAGATTCTGAATCAAACTGTCACAAGGAGTTTTGCACAAACTTTGCTGACTGTCATGGCGTCGATGGTCTCTGGTCAAATTGCAGATTCTGACACTCAGCACGATGGTTTATCTGGTGTTCGGCATCAACAGAGGCAAACTTGGTGTCACACCAAGTGCTGATTAATAGGCAGGCTAGCAAGAGTTAATCTCTGCTAGTCTTCTTGTGGGGCTCTTTTGATCACATGTGGTTGGGAAGCCAATCACATCTGTTCTTCTATTTATGCTTGTTGAAATCTTCTACCTATGCCAGCTATAGGTTTTTCTGTGTTTGTCTGTGAGCTTTGGTGTCCTAGACTTTCTGGTGAAAGTGTTGCTTTTTGCTTCCAGTGATTGTGGAGTTTACCCGTTGTCTTGTTCCTTCCTTACTGATCTTGTTTTTCTCCTAATCACTTATTGTCTTATACCTCTGTTTGTGCGTGATGTGTGACAGAGTTTTAGTTTCCCCTGTCTGTCTATTTCTGTGGGTTTTATCTCACTCCTGTCTCATCGCTCCCTGGGGGAGGGGTTATCAGATCAGGACTGGTCAGGAGCAGGGTCATGAAGGAAATTCAAGTATCTCTACCATTAGGACTATCCCTGAGATTAGGGATAGCTTAAGGCCCCCTAGATGAGAGACAGCATAGGAGCCCCAATTTCCTGCTATCCCATAGTCACCATGAAAACGACAATCTACTACTTTGAATACTGAGTGTAGCCATTTTGACACAAAGTCCATTTTTAGCTTTAAGGCCCCATTACACACACAGATAAATCTTTGGCAGAACTGTGGTTGCAGTGAAATCATGGACATATTGTTCCATTTGTACACAGCCACAAACCTGGCACTGATTGTCCACAATTTCACTGCAACCACAGATCTGCCGCAGATTTATCTCTGTGTGTGACAGGGCCTTATGTCATGTAGCAGAGACCAGAAGGCTGTCCCCACCTACACCAGGCCCTCAATAGAAATTGTACATTGTCTGTGCGGTTTCAATCAAAGGAGGGGGCATGCCAGACAACAAGACATGAGGGAGCTAGCCACAGCAATGATAAGGGTTCAGCTGCTAAGACAAAACATATCAAACAAAAGATTGGACTGTGACAACACAGGCATGCCTGAATGTTCTGTCTTAACCATTACAGCTCCTGCTTCTTTGTCCAGCCATGGACTACAGAGGAGGGATATGCAGAGCTGTGAACTCCTTGGTGGGTGGGGCCAACCGCTTGGCTCCACCCCACCTGGTGTGGACATCAGCCCCTGGAGGGAGGCAACAAGGATTTGTGTGTGACTGATGTGCCTATCTCGGGGTGTGGGGTATGTTGTTGCAGTACCTGTGACGACCTGGCTTGTCCAGGGTGCCACATTCCCCCTTTGTTAAATGCAGACTGTCCGCGGGCTGCCCGTCCATCACCGGTTTTATTTTTGTTAACTGTAGAAAAAGTAGAAAACAGGTAAACATTCAAACATAAGCATTTTTTCATGAAACTTCCCTTAGCGGGAGGCACTTTCCTTAACGTTACTAACGGTACATTTTTATTAACAACACACAGCTTCCGCTCTCTCCCACCCAAACGACCTGGCCCTGATGCTGCCCCTAAGAAGTGGGCAGCACCCCTTGACCCCAGTCCAGAACCAAGCTGCCTGAGCGGTTACGGGTACGGTATTTCATACCCTACGGTCACTTCAGGGGACCCACGTCCATGGGGAACCCCTGACCCCCGGAGGATGGCCACCGGTCCAGGTGGTGGCCGGGCCCCAGCCTACTCCACTGCGGGCCCTTCCTCCAATCTGCCTCTCCAGAGGCGGCATCGGAATTAAGCCAAATATTTACATGCCACAAGTTTGTGGTTGCCCTGCAAGTTCTCGGGCTTGTCCATGAGCAGTTCCTTACGCATGGTTGCAAAAGGTCCCTACGGGGACTGGTTGCCGGCAACGGCCGGTTCAATCACGGTTGACAATCTGGTTACAGTTCGGTTGATTTAATCTTATCATTCAAACTCTTATTTACACACTCAACACATAATGCCCCTAAATGGTAGTTTCCCTGTACCTAAGCGGGGGTCTACCTAGGTTGGTACGTGTGGACCTTCGGGGCCCAGTGTCAGTGGTGGCAGGCAGTGGGACAGAGGGAATAACTGGTTCCTCTTCCCGGCTATCGTGTGGGGCAGGCGGAGGCATAGGGGAACTGGGTACAGGTGCATCCCTGGGCACTGGTTCATCATCAGCTACTTCCATCTCTTTTTCCTCCACGGGTTGTGGGAACAGTATCACTGGAAGAATCACTGCGTCATTCTGCATAGGCCCTTACCCCTTCGCTTTTCTCTTCAGCCAGTCTGGGGGCCGGAACCTCAGTTGCTACCCTCAATGGTGGTGGGCACCTCTTCAGGTGGTCCCTGGAAACCGTGGCCAAGGTCTTCCCCTGGTCATGACTGATCTGGTAGGCCTTCCCGTTCTCCCATTCGGTGGGTTGGATAACATACGGGGTCTCCTCCCATTGATCATCCAGCTTATGGGTTCTTCTCTTCCGCTTCAGCACTACATCCCCAGGCTGGAAGGGACCTGCAGGCGCCATCTTGTTGAAGCACTGCTCCTGC
The DNA here is from genome assembly GCF_048569485.1 of Anomaloglossus baeobatrachus. Lineage (NCBI taxonomy): Eukaryota > Metazoa > Chordata > Amphibia > Anura > Aromobatidae > Anomaloglossus > Anomaloglossus baeobatrachus. The sequence continues at coordinate 322,490,272 of NC_134353.1, read as the reverse complement.
TGTCCCCGACTCCGGCACAAGTTCTTTTCTACGTATTCTTGGACCTGTCGGTACTGCACCCTCCGCCGAGTGTCCCATCCAGCAGTCGAAGGGAGTGCTTCTGGGGCTTCCAAACCCATTTCGAGGTCCACTGGCAGCCGACCGGGCCGAGCTCTCATCAGGTACGCCGGTGTGCATTTCGTAGAGCTGGAAGGGATGTTGTTGTACATATCGACCAGGTCAGATAGCTTCTCCGACCACAGATTTCGCTCTTCCAGCGGTAACGTCTTGAGGAGGCCCAGGACCAAGTGGTTCATCTTTTCACACATGCCATTGGTTTGGGCATGGTAAGGCATGGTCCGAATTTTCTTGCAGCCGTACAACTGGCAGAATTCTTGGAATACCTCTGCTTCAAAGGCCGGGCCCCGGTCGGTAAGCACTCTCTCTGGGTACCCGTGCGGTTGACAGAAATAGGCCTGGAATGCTCTAGCGGCGGTACGGCCGGTCAGGTCCTTGACTTGGACAACCACCATGAATCGTGAATAGTGGTCTACAATGGTCAGAGCGTAAGTATACCCACTTCGGCTAGGGGTGAGCTTCACATGGTCAAGGGCGACCAGCTCCAGCGGTTGATGCGTAATGATTGGGCGTAGAGGGGCCTTCTGGCTGGCCTCGTCCCTTCTTCTTAGTGTGCAGGGACCGCATTCTCGACACCAGGCCTCCACTGATTCCCGCATCCCACTCCAATAGAACCGCTCCCTCAACAGCATCTCCAGCTTCTTCAACCCGAAGTGCCCGGCACCGTCATGGTATGCCTGTAGGACAGTGGGCACGTTAGCATGGGGAATCACCAGCTGGCGAACCTTCTCGTGGGTCTTCGGGTTGATTAGCTCCCGATACAGCTTCCCTTGGTGCAGGTACAGCCGGGTTCGTTCCTGCCACAGGCGTTGGGCCTCGGCAGGGGTGGCAGGGTCTATCCCAGCAGAGCCTTGTTCCACCAGGTTCTTGACCAAGCGGACAGCAGGTGCTTGGTCCTGAGCTTCTTGCCACCCCTGGCGGGGCAGCGGGTCTAGGTTCACCTGTTGTTGATGGACATGCAACTTCTCAGCTGGCGGCTGGTGAAACGCAGGCAACTCGATCTCTTCAAGGTCATCATCATCCGGCCCCTCTTCCGACAGGTGGGGCATCCGGGAGAATGCATCGGCATTAACATTTGTACGGCCGGCCCGGTGTTTGATAGTGAAGTCGTAATTGGCTAGCCTGGCAACCCACCGCTGTTCCAATGCACCCAGCTTAGCTGTATCCAGATGGGTTAGCGGGTTATTGTCCGTGTAAGCGGTGAACTTGGCTGCCGCTAGGTAGTGGCGGAACCGCTCGGTGATAGCCCACACCAGTGCTAAGAGCTCGAGCTTGAAAGAGCTGTAGTTCTCAGGGTTCCTTTCTGTAGGTCAGAGTATTCGGCTAGCGTAAGCGATCACCTTCTCCCTTCCGTCTTGGACCTGGGATAGGACAGCCCCCAAGCCCACATTGCTGGCATCGGTGTAGAGGATGAATGGGAGGCTGTAGTCGGGGTACGCTAGGATTTCTTCCCCGGTCAGAGCCGCCTTCAGCTGGCGGAAGGATTCTTCGTGCTTTTCCTCCCACGCCAACGGGGCTCCAAGAGGTCTACCACCCTTGGTCTGTCCCACGAGGAGGTCTTGCATGGGGGCAGCCATTTTCGTGTACCCCTTAATGAAGCAGCGGTAGTAACCCACCAGACCCAGGAACTGTCTCACCTCCCTCACCGTGGTCGGTCTCGGCCAGTCTTGGATGGCAGTGATCTTTTCCGAATCTGGGGCGACACCTTTCGTGCCCACCACATGTCCGAGGTACTGTACCCTGGGCTTCAACAGGTGACACTTGGAGGGTTTCAATTTCATCCCATACTTGGCAAGGGACGCGAACACCTCAGCTAGGTGCTCCAGGTGGGCTTCGTACGTCTGTGAGCATAAAATTACATCGTCCAGATACAAAAAGACGGTCTCAAAATTCAGATGTCCCAAACAGCATTCCATTAGCCGTTGGAAGGTTCCAGGGGTGTTGCAGAGCCCGAACGGTATGCTGTTGAACTCGCAGAGTCCCATGGGGGTAGCGAAGGCGGTCTTCCCCCAGTCCTCAGGCGCCACGGCCACCTGCCAGTACCCACTGGTGAGGTCAAGGGTAGAGAAGTAGTTAACGGTTCTCAGCGCAGCTAGAGATTCTTCAATACGGGGTAGAGGATAGGCATCTTTATGCGTTATCTGGTTGATCTTCCGGTAATCCACACACATCCTCATGGTGCCATCCTTCTTCTTTACTAACACTAGTGGGGCGGCCCAGGGACTGCAGCTATCCCGAATAACCCCCGCCTCCTTCATGTTCCTCAACATGTCTTTGGCGCATTGGTAGTGTGCAGGGGGAATAGGTCTGTATCTCTCTTTAATGGGGGGATGCTCACCGGTGGGAATATGGTGTTGGACCCCTTTAATCTGCCCGAAATCTAAGGAATGTTTGCTGAAAACTTGCTCATACTCCTGTACCACCCGGTATACCCCTTCCTTGTGATGTGTGGGGGTATCATCAGTGCCTACGTGCAACTCTTGACACCACTCGTCTAACTCCCCCGTGGATGTGTGAGAACTGGCAGTAGGTGGTGAGGTCAGAGTAATGGCCTCCTGGATAGTGTGGGGATCTAGAGTGAGCAACTTGGCGAGGGTAGCGTACCGGGGAAGCCTAACCTCCTCCTCCCCACAGTTCAACACCCTTACGGGCACTCTCCCTTTCTTGACAACTGTCACGCTCCCCAGTGCCCGTGCCACGCTCCCCGGTGCCCATGCCACGCTCCCCGGTGCCCGTGCCTCGCTCCCCGGTGCCCGTGAAACGCTCCCCGGTGCCCTGCCTCGCTCCCCGGTGCCCACGCCTCTCTCCCCGGTGCCCGTGTCCCGCTCCCCGGCTCCCGTGTCCCGCTCCCTGGTCCCCCGCTCTACAGCCTCCATGCTCCTTCACCTGCGTCCTCCAGGCGGCCCGCTCCCCGCTCCCCGTGCCCGTCTGCGACGCTGAGCCAGCCCAGCACTCCTGCCTTCTGTGCACCGCTTCCTGCTCTGGCTTCTGGCACCCGGGTCTCGCGTATGCGCGTTAGGGCGCGCGCGCGGTCATTGACCCTCTCTTAAAGGGCCAACGTCCTCCAACAGGATATTGAAGACTCAGGTACAGGGTATATAGGGGGTTCCTTTCCAAGTGGGCGGGGCCTGTTCTTTGTGTTTAGTAAGCTAGGAGTCAGGCCCCCCTGTGCTTTGTCCCGTACTTACCTATCTGTCTTGTAGAGCCGCTCCTGCCTCGCCAACCGGTCCTGACGGTTCCAGAACTCTGGACGGTGACTGCCTGCCATCTCTTCAGTCCCTACCGTCTCCGATCCCTGGATCCGTGTGGTGACCGACCTCCTCGCTCAGCTGGTTCCCGCTATTCCCTTCATTAGCTGTGTGGAGCTGACAGGAGCGGCGGTGTTTTCTGCAGCTCTGGTCACCTTCATGCAGCACAGCTGGAAGCGACGCTGGACCATCCTGGAGTACACCGCACATGGAGGGCTTTTTCGGGGTTATAAAATTGGTGAACAAGGCAATTTGTTAGTGTTTTTTTTTTTTAATAAAGGATTGTTCGGGTGTTTGTGTTTATTTACTGTAATTTATAGATTAATCATGGAAGGTATCTCGGGGAGACGCCTGACATGATTAATCTAGGACTTATTGGCAGCTATGGGCTGCCAATAACTCCTTATTACCCCAATTTGCCAACGCACCAGGGCAAATCGGGAAGAGCCGGGTACAGTCCCAGAACTGTCGCATATAATGTATGCGGCAATTCTGGGCGGCTGCTGGCTGATATTGTTAGGCTGGGGGGATTCCCATAACGTGGGGCTCCCCATCCTGAGAATACCAGCCTTCAGCCGTATGGCTTTATCTGGCTGGTATTAAAATTGGGGGGGACCGCACGCCATTTTTTTAAATTATTTATTTATTTATTTTACTGCAAAGTATAGACACGCCCACCGGCTGCTGTGATTGGGTGCAGTGAGACAGCTGTCACTCAGCATGGGGGGTGTGTCTGACTGCAACCAATCACAGGCGTCTGTGGGTGGGGAAAGCAGGGAATACAAGACTGATTAATGAGCGGCCGGCATATTCAAAGTAATTGTTGCCGCTTATTCTCTGCACAGCTGTTCCTCGCCGCGCTGGTGATCGGGGAGCGGTAAGTATGAGAGAGGGCTGCTCACTTCAGTCACTCGGGGGATTAGCGGTCACTGGTGAATCCTTCACAGGTGACCGCTAATCAGTACGCGGCACACAGACAGAGCCGCGACATGACAATGAAGTCGGGTGAAGTTCACCTGAGTTCATTCTCATTGCACAACTCTGTTTGCTGTCAGCCGACATGTATCAACAACATTGTGCAACACACAAACGGACATTCCACACGGACATTCCACGTACACATACACGGGCATTTTACACACAAACACGGACATTTTACACGTAAACACGGCTCGCATACGCCATCACACGGATGCCATACGTACCGGAGAAACGCCCCAAAAAAACGGAACATGGACCCGAAAAACGGACGTGTCACACGGACGTTTTTTTTTTGCGGAAGTGTGTTTTAGGCCTCAGGCGTATTAAACGCTGTTTTTCACTCATCCCCCTGACGGACACTAATCAGATTATAGACCCCTCTGAGATCGAGTTTGGAGAACCACTTGGCACCAGAAATCTGGTTAACCCCTTCATGACTGCGGGCAGTAAAGTTACGTCCTATTTTTACGTGACTTAATGACCAGGGACGTAACTTTAATGCCTAAAGTTCACTTGATTGCCGTCGCCATAGCAGCAGCTTTCAAATGATGTCCTTTGCTTTTTCTTACAGCAGGGGACCTTTGCTTGACCCCAGGGGGGTGGCATCGCCACCCCCTATCGACGATCGTTGTGATTGGCTGTTCAAATCTGAACCGTCAACTACATCGTTCATACTGGTTTTGGCTAAAACAGTGCCTGAACCAGTGCGATCCTGTGAGAGCCTGCTATGAGGTGCTGCAGCAGCTGCAGCAGATCATATCAGGAGATCAAACATGGCGTCCCCCAGCCCCTGCAGCACTGATTGGAGCAATCATGCTATGATGCGCAATCGCTCCAATCAGCGTGCAGTATGGCGGTCTGATCTGGAGGTCACTGCCCTCCCCAGGCTTGTTTTGGTCTGGGAAGCCCTCCCCCAGCATGTCTGCAGCGTGCACCGGCTGGTACTTGTAGTACCACACCGCTGCCACTGCTACTTTCAGGTTGCCGCTCATGCTCCCACTGTGAGTATTGCGTGCTCACCTTGTAGCCCCTGCGATCTCCCGCGATGTTCCCTGCGCGCTCCTGCGAAGTCCCCTGCATGCTCCCGTGATGTCCCCTGCGCAGTCCCGCGATGTCCCCTGCCTGTGCCGATGTGCACCCCGCTGCGATCAGCCCCCCCCGCGATCTTTATTCTGCTCCCATTCTCCTGCCTCTGCTTCTTTTGTCTCCCCCTCCTCCCTCCCCTCTATCCATCTGCCCTCCCTCTCCGATGTCCCCTACCTGCCTCCACCGGGTCATTCGAGGTCTTCACTGGCTCGATCACATCTGCCTCCATCACTGGGTCCTTCTTGGGTCTTCTGATGAGCTGTCCGACTTCCTGCCTGCTGCTCCTGTAAGAAGCTGTCCACTTTCTGCCTTCTATTCCGCTTGCAGTTCCTCTGGTCAGTGATCCTCCTGCAAATCTTCTGGGTACTGTGAGTATAATTTTATTTATGTATCTCCTGTCCGTTTTTACACTTCATCCGTTCATGCGTCCCGCTGAGTGCTGATCAGTGAGGCAGATAACGTATCTGCATCCGAGGTCAATTTTCTGAGGAACTTTTTTTTCTTGTCCGTAACTTACATCATTTTTTTGCATCTCATCCGTGTGTGCGCCCTGCAGCGGCCAAGCACTGATCAGGGATGCACATAACGGATCGGCATCCTTGCTCACTTTTCGACGTGACTTTTTTTTTCCGTATTCCCGGCGCTTTTTGTATCTCATCCGACCGTGTGTCCTGCAGCGGCCAATCAGTGAAGTACGGCGTCTGTGTGTTTGAAAAGTCAAATGGCGCTCCTTTTCTTCCAAGCCCTGTTGTTCGCCCAAACAATTGATTTCCACCACATATGAGGTATCTGCATACTCAGGAAAAATTGCACAATACGTTTTATGGTGCAGTTTTTCCTGATACCATTGTAAAAACAAAAAGCTACCTAGTTGAACAAAAATTTTGTTATAAAAAAATAATAATAATAATTTTCACGGTTCAACGTTATCAACTTCTGTGGAGTCCCTCGGGGTACAAGGAGCTCACCAAACATCTAGATAAATTCCTTGAGGGGTCTAGTTCCAAAATGGGGTCATTTGTGGGGGAGCTCTACTGTTTAGGCACCATAGGGGGGTCTCCAAACGTGACATGGCGTCCGCTAATGTTTCCAACCAATTTTGCTATGAAATGGCGCTCCTTCTCTTCTGAGCCCCACCGTGCGCCCACACAATTACTTCCCACCACATATGAGGTACTTGCGTACTCAGGAAAAATTGCACAATACGTTTTATGGTGCATTTTTTCCTGATACCCTTGTGAAAAAAAATCTACCTGGTTCAAGTAACAGTTTTGTGGTAAAAAAATATATATATTTTCACGGCTCAACGTTATCAACTTCTGTGAAACCCCCGGGGGTTCAAAAGGCTCACCAAACATCTAGATACATTTATTGAGGGGTCTAGTTTCCAAAATGGGTTAACTTGTGGGGGAGCTCCATTGTTTAGGCACCTCAAGGGGTCTCCAAACCCGACATGGCGTCCGCTAATGAGTCCAGCTAATTTTGCGCTCAAAAATTCGAATGGCGCGCCTTCCCTTCAGAGTCCTGCTGTGCGCCCAAGCAATTGATTTTTACCACATATGGGGTATCTTCGTACTCAGAAAAAAATGCACAATAAATTTTATGGTGCATTTTTTCCTGATACCTTTGTGAAAAAAAGCTACATGTTGAAGCAACAGTATTGTGGTAAAAAATGTTTTTCTTTTCACGGCTCAACATTGTAAACTTCTGTGAAGCCCCCAGGGGCTCAAAGTGCTCACCAAACATCTAGAAAATTATTTGAGGGCTCTAGTTTACAAAATGGGGTCACTTGCGGGAGAGCTCCATTGTTTAGGCACCTCAGGGATCTTCAAACCTGACATGGCATCCAATAATGAGTGCAGCTAATTTTGCGTTCAAAAATTCAAATGGTGCGCCTTCCCTTCCAAGCTCCGCCATGCGCCAAAACAATTGATTTTTTACCACATATGGGGTATCAGCGTACTCAAAAGAAAATGCACAATAAATTGTATGATGCATTTTCTCTTTTCTCCCTTGTGAAAATGCAAATTTTTATGGCTAAAATAACATTTTTGTGTTAAAAAGCAAAATTTTCATTTTTTCCTTCCACATTGCTTTGGTTTCTGTGAAACACCTGAAGGGTTAATAAACTTCTTGGATGTGGTTTTGAGCAGTGTGAGGGGTGCAGTTTTTAGAATGGGGTCACTTTTGCATATTTTCTGTCACCTAGGCCTCTCAAAGTCACCTAAAATGTGATGTGGTCCCTAAAAAATGATTTTGTAAATTTTGTTGGAAAAATGAGAAATTGCAGATGAACTTTGACCCCTTCTAACTTCCTAACAAAAAAATTGTTTCAAAAATTGCGCTGGTGTAAAGTAGACACGTGCGAAATTTTATTTAGTAACTATTTTGTGTGACATAATTCTCGGATTTATGGCCATAAATTTTCAAAGTTTGAAAGTTGCAAAATTTTCACAATTTTCGCAAAATTTCTGAAATTTTCACAAATAAACGCAAAAAATATCGGCCTAAATTTACCACTATCATGAAGTACAATATGTCACGAAAAAACATGTCAGAATCGCTAGGATCCGTTGAAGTGTTCCAGAGTTATAACCTCTCAAAGTGACACTGGTCAGAATTGAAAAAAATGGCCTGGTCATTCGGGTGTTTTAGTGTCCGGGGGTGAAGGGGTTAAATAAGTCTGGAATTAGTGTCATAGGATCAGGATTGTGAACCGTAATCTGGTTAAGCTCTTGAAAATCCAGACATGGACGTAATCCACCAGCTTTATTTGTAACAAAGAAACAACCTGCCGCAACCAGATGAGTGGGCAAACTGCTCATCTATAACATTAGCCCCAGAACTGCTATCTAGGAACACCTTAATGGAGACCTATTGGCCCCCAATTTTTATCTTGCAGGTAAAAGACACAGAGAGATACTTGTGGGGGAGATGCATAGACCAGGCAGCAATCCCCCAATCCCCCTGGGCCCAGCAGTTTTCCGAATGTCAACCTTTCTTAGGTACCTGAAGACATATGCGGATGAAGGAAACCTTTTTTCTATGGAAAAAACATGCCCTTCCCGTACTAGGAACAAGGGGCTCTCGCTTCACCTGAGATGTCCCACCGAGCTGCATGGGTTCGACCGAGGTCTCCAGGGGTGATACAGGTGCCGCTGCCCCCTCGCAGATAGATTTTGTATCATGAGACCTCTGACAGAATCGAAGGTCAATACGGACTATAAGGGCCATGGCTGTTATGATCCGGAACCATGGAAGACCACCATAAATCATTGGTAAAAGGTGACAAGAGCATTGGCAACTAATCTGGCCGCCATCCCCTTACTAACCAACAACACTAGAAGTAACCGAGGGGTGAACTAACATCCTGTGCACCGCGAACCCAGCCGGAGAACTAGCTATCCTAAAGGAAGGAAAGATGAATAACTCTCTGCCTCAGAAAATAGATAAAGAATAGCAAGCCCCCCACATTCAAAGACTGCGGTGATATAGGAAAACGCTATACACAGATAGATGATAGGATTAGCAAAAGGTGAGGCCCTACTGACTAAATAGGACAGGATAATAAAGGGACTGATGGTGGCCAGAGAAAAACCCTGCAAAAATCCAAAAACCTGATAGTACAAAAGGCCCTCAGATCACTAGATCTGAACTCTGTCCTATACCAGGCGCTCTTGTCATACCAATGAACAGAAAGCAGGAACCATTACAAATTCAAGAAGCAACAAACAAATGGACTAATAGGAGCAATACTCCAAACATAGCTGCAGGGAGCTTCCCAGCTAAGCAACTGAGAGGGAAGATCCCTGCATGCAAATAAACTGAAAACAACCACAGTAAATGACAAACTCAGATAAGAGCAAAAAGAACCAAACAACAAATAAAGAGCCAAGCACTTATCTGGGGTAGATGTGGTCTGGAGCAGGATGAAGCAGGCTAGTGAACAAAGAACAACTGATATCCGGCATAGTCTGCTAGCAGACCAGGGTTTAAATAGGCAGAGAGTTAGCAATGGAAACGCCCATTGCTCAACACACCTGGTCTCTGTCCAAACCATTCCTGGCCACAAGAGGGAGCCTCACAGCAGCAAAAGCATAACTGACATTCACAACACATGGCACACTCCAGAGTGGCGGGACTCTCATACATCCCAATGGCCTAATTCACCCTTTCAGAGATGCCCTGAAAAAACAGGGTCATTCCATTGTGTGTCCATTGACCAGCACCTGAATTCAGCACAATAATCCTCAGCAGGCCGATTTCCCTGTAGAAGTAAACGGATCTTGGACTCAGCCAGTGACACCTTATCTGGATCATCATATGACACTGAGTGCTGATAACCATTGGCCACTGAACCAAACACAGGGAAAATGGAGGGCAGGGAAAATGCCCATGATTGCAAGCCACTACTGAGCAGTGACATAACAATACCCACACGCTGTGTCTTGCTCCCAGAGGAAAGCAGACACAGGCAATTTGTAATCTTCTCAGAAGGAGACAAAGGGACTGCAATCTCCAGAAAACTGCTAAGGAAGTGGCAGTTTGAGTTCAGGCGAACTGGCAACAAATCCGGACTTCACCGAGGGAGATGGCTGAGCCTAAATGAAGCTGTACTGCGCTCCTTAACTTTGTTACTTGGAGTGACAGTGCCTGCATCTGCTTTGCAAGGTATGTATCAGCGTCAATGGGGAATTATAATGGGGCCGAAGGTAATGTCACAGGTATGACACGGTAACCAGGGGTAAGGGCACTTAGACTGGCCCTCAGACTAGGGGCCCTAGACTACCCCTTATTCCAATGGTAGGCTCAATGGTAGCCAGGCCTGGACCTCCAATACGACCCTGACTCCTGAGTAACCATGGTCTAACACCCCCTCTTCCCTACCCCCCGGGGAGGGCTGGGACCGAGATAAAGAATCACAGAAATACCAACAGACAGGGTAAAACCAAAGCTCAAACTCACTGCAAGCACACACAGGAGAAATGACAATAAGTCCTCAGGGAAAAATATAGTACAGGGAGAAAATAAACAAACAATGAGGATATTTTCACAGCACACCAAAAAACATACAACTGGTCACTATGCACAAAGACAGTTAACACTGGAGCAGAGCTAGAGCTATCTTCGGCATGTGAGGCTGGGTCTCACCATCTTTTAAATGGCGGGGGTGACTGTGATAGGACGTCAGCAACCTGTGACCCCAACAACGATTCACCATGCATTTTTGGTGCAGTTTTAAAAACGAAGTCCATGGGGGGAAGGACTGAACGTGGCAAGCAAAAGCACACCAAGAGTTGACGTGACAATTGATATTTTCTGCATCTAATCTGCAAGGAAAAAATAACCAAAAACAATGTGCACAAAGGGCACTTCAGAATTCTCATTGTGTTTGCTAGCGTAAGGATAAACATGCAGATTTGAGTCACATCTGCATCCATTCTGCACAAATGCATTAAAAATGTTTTAAAAAACACAGTGTATGCACACAGTCTTACATACCTGGTGAATTTTTTTCAGTATTAAACGCAATGAGAAAAAGCAAAGCAAAAATACTATGTGTGGACATAACCAAAAGAGGAGAATTTTTTATTTAGTTTTTATTTTTCCTTATATTCAAATCATTATACAGGAAAGAATGTTTCTCAATATTTTTTTTCTGTAAAATGCATTATAGTTTGGATTTTGGAGCTTTTAGTGTCACTCAATAAAAGGGGCGTAATATTCTGACATTATTCCGAGAAACCAAATGTTAGTCAGAAATGCATCCATCATCTTCCCCATGCTGTTCCCATTCAGTTTCAGCACTTTCCCATCCATTGGAGCATTTTTACAGCCCTCCCAGACCGACTTCCAATGTCCTCCTGCAAATTATTTGAGTTTCCCATTGACTTGCATTGGGTTTGTTATTCAGTAGAAATACACGAATATTGGAAATTATTCGGCTGAATAATACGAACCCAAATATTTGACTATTTGCCCATTTCTAATTATCAGTAATCAAGGGCAGATTCATTACAATTACAATTTCAGCACCAACATGAATTGAACATCTAGAAAACAAACACTGAAAACAATATAGAACCTTTATTGATTGTATGTCCATATTTTCTACATTAAAAGGGTGTGCTAAAAATACTTGCATTTCATGCTACAAAAATAAAAAAAATAATTTAAATATTATTTTACATTGGATGCTATACAAATTTTTAAATAATAAATATATTTAATTCCAGTGATGTAGAACTAATTAAATTATTGTAACTCTAGAACTTTTTCTATAATTAGTAATTTTTTCAGGAATAAATTATCGTAAGAGATTCACCAAATAAATAAAACTATTACTCAGTAATAAAGGCATTATAGACTAGATTGTTGCGCTCTGGTGTCTTTCATCCACGTTCATCGCTATTAGTGGCGGATCACTTTGATATGATTAAGGCGTCTAGAAAATAAAAACATAGATCATGAGTAATAGAGAAAAAGTACAAGATATATGTTTAACCCCTTCATTACCTTGCAATTTTACAAAAGTCATAACTTTTTTATTTTTCAATCAATGTAGCTTGTTTTTTGCAGCACAAGTTGTACGTTAAAATTAATTTAATAATTGTACCATATTGTGTTCATGAGAAAAATCCTTTACTTTTTAATGAGGTCTAGCTGCATGTCTATACATGCAGCTGTACTGAGAAGGAATCTGTCAGCAGGGTTTTACTCTGCAATCTATGGACAGCATGAGATAGTGGTTAAAACAGTGAATTCAGTGATGTGTCACTTATCATGCTGTGTGATTGTTTACTTACAATGAAGGTTTTATCAAGCAAGAGATATTTACTGCCTGGACTACAACAAACATGTTTGCCAGACCTACCTCACTCCCTCTGATAAGCAGCTCACTGTCTATAGATTATGTACATACAGAGCCTGGCATTAGCGGGGTTAGCTATTTCATCTCTGCTTTATGCTACACTTAAGAACTTTGATTGTGCTACATCTGCTGTATCCAGTAAACTAAGTGATACATCACAGGAATTGGAGTCTTTTTTCAACATTATCCTGCTCTCAGATGAAGTAGCAAAACCCTGGTGACAGATTCCCTTTAATACTCAAATTTAGTGTCAATCATGTTGATCCCTTGAGGTCCTGATGATTGAAATGTCATCAATACTAAATTAATGGCGTATTATAAGAAGAAGCCATCAATATATTTTTAAAAAATCATCTTAATCAACGCTACACTACATAATTATTCCTGATTGATTGTACGTTAATGCATATGGAATGTGGTAAAATGATACCTCTTATATCAAAGGACATTTACATGTTTGTAAAATGTAAAAAATTAAATAAACATATTATAATAAATAGTGCCTAGAAAAGGTAAAATTTAAGCTGAATTGTATAAAAATGTGCAAGCTTAATTAATGAGTGCACCAGTTTTTTGGTGCAATATAATCATCTAATGTAAGCCACTAAGGGGTATTTTGCACGCTGCGACATCGCTAGCCAATGATAGCGATGCCGAGCGCGATAGTAGTCACCCCCGTCGCACATGTGATATCTTGTGATAGTTGCCGTAGCGAACATTATCGCTACGGCAGCTTCACACGCACTTACCTGCTCTGCGACGTCGTTCTGGCCGGCGACCCGCCTCCTTCCTAAGGGGGCGGGTCGTGCGGCGTCACAGCGACGTCACACGGCAGGTGGCCAATAGAAGTGGAAGGGCGGAGATGAGCGGGACGTAAACTTCCCGCCCACCTCCTTCCTTTCGCATAGCCGGTGGATGCAGGTATGAGATGTTCCTCGCTCCTGCGGCTTCATACACAGCGATGTGTGCTGCCGCAGGAATGAGGAACAACATCGTATCTCCTATTGGTGCGACATTATGGAAATTCTGATTTTTTTGACCAGGCACAACAATCCTCAATCAGCTCAGTGTCTCTAAGTAGCAGCTCAGAGTCACCATATTGGTGAGGACAGTAGACACCTGATCCACATAGCACAGTCTGGACCAGAACTGACAATCACAAGTGATCCAACAGCCCAAGCCTCCCAATTTAGCTAGGATTACAGGTGCGCACCACAACACTCAATGTCTGACACTGCACAGATTACCGATTTACGTCACTTTTGCGATCGTTTATTGGTGCATCTAGGCTTTACACGTTGTGACATCGTTACTGGCGCCAGATGTGCGTAACTTTCGATTTGACCCCGACGATATCGCAGTAGCGATGTCGCAACATGCAAAGTACCCCTTAGTGTTAGCCTAAGAATGAAAAAAGTTTCTCATTTCTAGCAACTTACACCAAATCTCCCGCACAGCATGCACAACAGTCATAAATTATGTTCTTCCTCTAACTACCTGATCTACCGTGTTTTTCCAAAAATAAGCCCTTCCCCAAAAATAAGCTCTAGCAGGAATTTTGTGTCCATGCAGTTAAAAAAGTGCTGCAGGGCAGTTCATTATAGAAACCGGGCACCCCAAAAAGAGTACAAAGAAGACAGAAAATCCCACAATCATACTCAAACACCAAATGGGAAGATGTGCTGTGGAACGCACACCTACACACATCAGATCGCACACTCACACACATCAGATCACACACACAATCAGATAGCACAACCCCACACATCAGATCGAACACACAATCACACATCAGATCACACACACAATCACACATCAGATCGCATTCACTCACTCACTCACGACATCTGGTAATACCGTTTGCTTCTGGCCGGCAGGGGAACCTGGGACACAGTGTAGTAAAGTGTGAGGACCTGCAGTGAAACACATGGAGGACTTACGTTCCACTGCAGGTGCTCTATGTGTTCCACTGCAGTGTTCCACTACACTGTGTCCCAACTTCCCCTGCCAGTCGGAAGCAATCAGTATTGCCAAATGTGGTCAGTGAGTGAGTGCGATCTTATGAGTGTGTGTGTATGGGTGTGTGTGTGCGCGATCTGATGTATGTGAGTGTACCAGCCAGAAGCAGGGGAGGACCGCTGTGGAGCATATGTGTTGGAAACGCACGCCAAAGATCACAGGAGGACCTGGGAGCCACTCAGACGTCTGGGGTTTGGTATAATTCTCCTGGGAAGGGGGGCTGCTATTTTGGGTGGGTTAAATTGACCCCCAGCCATGTTTCCTCAAGAATAAGCCCTAACCATAAATAAGTCCTAGTGCTTTGCTTTTTTCAGGGCAAAAAAAGTACAAGACAATGTCTTATTTTGGGAAAAACATGGTAGGTGTATGCAGTAGCTAGCAATTACATCTGTCGTTTATGTCACCATAAAGCTGTTCTGAACTCTCCAGAAACTAATAAAATAGACTGTACATAGGAAACATAAATTATAACTGATTAATACCTACCGATTTTTTCCACTCAAAAGAACCCTTAGCTCCAACAGGTCGGGTCTGACACATATGGGCACCGGTGCATTTTTTAAAGTCGCTCTGTGGAAACAATTGCAATAATTAGCCTTAAGAATATTTTGATATTCCCTCTTCTTCATTGTAGGTTATTCTACACTTTTAAACAGTTAGCAAAAATAATGATGTAATTGACATTTTTGTTATTTTGCTTATATTCTGATTATCTTTTTTTTTACTTTAAATAAAATGCCACAGATCGATTACGGCAAAGATATTAAAATATCCTGTAATTACAATTTAGAAAATGATTAATTTACTACTGCATTTAATATATTAAGTCTTTATGGAATATTTTGGTCCACACAAGACTGACGGAAGAACAATATGATTCTGTTGTCTACTCACATATACTCAATCCTCTCACACGTAGAACTTTTGGGGTGAACCTCCAGCTTATCCATTGCCATCACGTTGAGTTGGCTGGCAAATTTTCTGCACAAACAGCGATTCCCACGAGGTACAGCAAATCCTGATATAAAACAAAGCAGAAACTCAATAGCTGATCTTCATGTGAAAGAACAGAACATTATAATCTTTTTTCATTAAGACTCTACCTTCTATAAGAGCGGCAGACAGCAGGACAGCACAGATGATGACAACACGCTTGCAGTCCATGATGACAATGGATTGTGTGTTTTCCAAACTATGAGGCTTTGTCATCAGTGTCTGGTAGTAATGTCCATTTATACACATATCTGTGGATTACATCATCATGACAACCAAGAATGGGAAATTCTCAAGGCCACAGTTTCCTTCTTTATTATTTTTACTTTGGAAAGTATAGCAGAAGTGAAAGTTTCTTTTTTTGAACAAAAATTTTTTTTTTAGGAAATGTTGACTGATTTTTATAAGTCACATCAAATGTCAAAAGAAAAATGTCTGTTATCATTTCCCTAATACAACCTGGGATAACATAAGCTGCCAAGATCTAAAGGTCCCTATGCAAATAAGAAAACTATTAGCTAAACCTGATGATTTGGTGGGACTGGGCAACAATCTAATGTTTATGAGGTAGCCTTAACTCATCCTCGACAGCAAATATCGGGGTAAATATGGTTGGGCACATTCAATTTTAACATATATTTGTTCTTACAGGAGATAAGTCTGGAATTAGATTTGGTGAATTTAATCGTACAACCCATTTCATTGGCCATGTATAACATTTGTCAGAGGACATAGTGTGACGGTTGTCTCTTTCTGATATTAGTGACAGGCTCAGGTTTTGAGTCTCTTTTATCATCTGAGGCCATACACATTAAACGTGTGTTGTTCTTTTGGCAGTTGAAGGGTTAATGTCAATTTTCCTTGCTAGCAGCAAGCTCTATTAACTCTGCCCAGGTGTTTTCTCTGATGACGACTTCTAGCCTAGATAAAAACCCTCTGCTCCAGGCAGAGGGTGCTGGTTATTCAGTTCATTCTGGAGCCAGGCCTGGAGCTGTGAAGAGGTGGCTACTGCTACTGCTGCTACTGCTGCTGTTGCTGTGGTGTGTGAAAGTAGACCATTTAGTTACTTTCTCCTTGCCTTAGTTACCCCTCTCTGCACACCTTTTGTAGTCCCCTGGTGTTGGTTATAAGTGTGTGTGAGTCTTGTTGTTACTCCTGTATGTCTGTATTTGTCAGTGGGTTTTTTTGTGATTGTGTTTGTGTTTTTGTGTTTTTACTTCTGATCTGGGCCATCCTCTTCAGTGATGCACTGTGGAGGGAGTCTTACCATCAGGGCCAAGGACAGAAGATAGGGAGACAATTGGGGCTCAGATTTTACTACCTTCAAGCGTATCTCTGGGTTGAAGGAAAGTCTAGAGTACACTTAGTCTGATAGCCAGCGTAGATGCTCCCTTCCAGTCTCACCCTTATTGTCACAGTCAGACCACATAGGCTTAAAAGGCTACCTCAGACAGACTTAGAGCTAGCCACTCCGACTGGCAGATTCCAGAGGGACCCTCATCCTTTAATCCCAGTACAGGGGTTTAATAGCATAATTAAAATTATTGATGGCTTACCACTAGCATATGCTATCATATAATCTGTGTGTGACGAATGAGACCCCACTGTGTATGATAATGGGTAATATTCAACTCTCTATCTCTGATATTGTTTTCGTTCTTACTTTAATTCTTGGGTTTTCTATTACACATTGGCATTCATTTGGATTTAAAATACACATGCATGTTAAATAAGGTTGAAAGCATGTATTATTACAGTTCCATTTTTTTTATTTTTTTATAAAAGGCTTGGAGGAGTTCAAAACCATTGCAATTATCTAATTAACAACTCTTAATTTTCACCCATATATTTTGAGGTTTGCAGTGATATTTGGAAATATTTTGTTATGAATTGGGATGTATTTTGCAGGTTGCCGTGCATAGGCATCAGGTCTTTTCCTGTTCTTAAAGGGTATCTGTCACTAGGCTGTAGCTCTGCATCTTAGAACAGCATGATGTAGTCGGAGAAACCTTGATTTCAGTTATGTATCACTAATTTGGTTGCTTGCTGCAGTTTTGATAAAAGTCACTTTTTTATGTTCTGCAGACCCACGAGTTCTCATTATTCTGAGTCCTGAATCACC
This sequence comes from Anomaloglossus baeobatrachus, assembly GCF_048569485.1. Classification (NCBI taxonomy): domain Eukaryota; kingdom Metazoa; phylum Chordata; class Amphibia; order Anura; family Aromobatidae; genus Anomaloglossus; species Anomaloglossus baeobatrachus. The sequence continues at coordinate 322,472,835 of NC_134353.1, read as the reverse complement.
CCACCTATAGCATTGATTAGCAGATTTCTGCCCATGTCCACTGTGTTTAGGTAAAAAGCCATGAATTAGTGGTGGGGGTGGAGTTAGACAAAGTTCATTTATATGGAGGACTAACCGGCAGCAGGTTTTCTAGGCTCCTAGTCATAATTTCCTGGTCATATCACAGTGATTTTATCAAAATTACAACAAGCAGCCTATTAAGTGACACATTACTTGAATCAGTGTCTCCTTATGTATATTGTGGGAAAGATCTGTTAATCAACTAGAGTGGTATGAGAGAATCCAGCGTGAGGCGGATTTGGACTAGTTTCCTCTCCGCCAATGAATCCCAACTGGATTTGTAAAGCACCATTCAAGTGTTTTTTCTTTATTTCTGCTCTGCTGTGGTGCCAGTATCATAGGCTCCCTGACCCTTGTATTATACTCACCACCCAACATCTTCGTCTGTTCACAGCGCCGGTCCGATCCTCTTGTGACTGCAACTTCTCAATGTTATGCTCATCAGGCGAGCAGGGATTTTAGTGAACCCGCTGGGCCACAGCACACAGAAAATCCAGAGGGCCTTATCAACAGAACCACACCTGGTTTTCACGAGAGCCTCTGATGGTGTTATACTGCAGGTGGGAGACCGAGTGCCACTCGTGAAGACTGGTGTTGTGATGACTGGCTCCAGTGGAACGGGAGCGGCAGTCTCTGGAGAATGATAACAGCAGCAGCAGGTGTTGAGATTCAACCGGGTTGGATGGATATAGCAGCAGCAGCTGGGGACAATACTTTGAGGCAGCATGTGTCATGATTACGGCTGGTGAGGCGGCTTGCAGCAGCAGCAGCGTCAGGTTAGGGAAAACAGCAGCGGTATACTAGAATACAAACAAATGTCAGCAGCAGAACTACCATAATACAATAGCAGTAGCAGCATAATGCTAGGAAACTTGAGAACTAGAAACGTGTTAGACTTGTTGCCGAGGCACCTCCCATAGGACTGAGGTGCCTTAAGTGCCTGCAGCCTCTCAGATGACCTGAGAGGTACTTCCAGGGAGTTGTTGCCTCCCCCAGGGGCTGATGTCCACACCAGGGGATGGAGCCAGGCGGTTGGTCTCCACCCACCAAGGAGTTCACAGTCCTGGAGGAGGGAAAAGCGGAGTTGAGTTTTGACAGTGAAAGTGGAAGGAGAGAAAATGAGCAGTAGTGAAGTGGCAAGAGAGCAGACTGAAGTGAGTCCGGGTGTGTGGCCCGGACGGAGCAGCAAGGTTGGCAGACGGTGGTGACCGTCTGCAGGAGTGGCCTATCGGAGTTTGCCGTAAGGACCGTGGACGGGCGGTGGCCCGGCGGTACCGGACCGGTACACAAGGAGAAGCTAGCACCATTGGCAGGGGCTTTTCGGACCCCGGCAAGGCTAAGAGTCGCCGTGAATTTGCCGAATCCATTGGCGTCACGAACAGGATCTTACCGCTCTGCCGTCTGGTAGAGGTGCGCCTTGTTACCGCCGGAGATGTCCGGCGGAAAAATTGGAGAAGCCGCCATCTTGGGCACGAAAAGTTCCCGCTCGAGCGTCTCCTCGAGTAGTGGAGGCGCAAAGGCCAAAACCCCGCCCCTGTAGAGGAGGAGCCGGAAAGAGGCTAAGGGGGACAAAATGGCGGCTGGTCGCATGTGAGCGTGGCTATAAAAGCAGGGACGCCAGGACCCTGTGGCCATCTTGCTGCTAGTTCCTGGAAAGCATCATTGCTGAGATGTCCGCTCCAGCTAACAACAGCGAGACCCCAGCGCCCGGCACAGCGGCATGGATGGAGGACCGAACTTCCCCACTGAGTCATCGTCTGCAAGCCCGGATGCAGCTCCTCCTGGAGGAGTGGGAGGCCGACATGGCGGACGTGGTGGCTGCTATGCGGAGATGCGAGGTGGAGGAAGATCTGGAGGAACGGGTAAGAGACCCACGTCCCTGTATTCCTGAGGGATCGGCCACTGCGGTTGAGGGGCCTGGCCTACACCCGTTCACCCTGCTGCCTACCCCGCTACCCGCGTTAGCCGCTGCCGCCCCGCCACTAGGCCCGCTAGCTGTCCAACCGGTAGCGGTACCCTGCCCGTCCGCCCAAGCGGATCAACCGGCTGCAGACGCCCGGGACAGCCCTGAACTGCTTTCCCAGAGGCCACTGGAGCCGAGGCCCCTTAACGAAAATGTGTTGGAGGCCCCGGCAGTGATTGCGCCGGGTTCCGTGCCCGAGCCCGGGACGGAGGCGTGGATGAGAGCCAGAGTAGTTGAGTTCAACCAATGTCAACAGAATCAGATTTTCCAGATGATGGAGCAGTGGACCAGTGAGGTGGAAGCGCTGGTGGTAACTGTCCCGATGTATGCGATGGGAGCCGGCGTGATGGAGCCAACGGGTGACCCACGCCTCCATGTCCCACAGGGACCGGCCACTGCGGCTGGGGGGCCCGGTCCGGTCTTGTCTCTTGTATCACCACTGCCATTACCTACGGGGCGTCCCAGTGTTGGTCGACCTGATCTGCTGCACCGTGCTACAACAGTGGAGCCTGATGTGCCAAGGGCCGGGGACCCAGCGTCGAGCCCATCTCAGAGTTTGAGGGGGCAAGTGAGCGTCCCCGCTATGAAGGAGACCCGGTGGTTTTCTACACCCCGTGTACCGGTGGGAATGGATGCCGGGCACCCCTGTCACAACAGGCATGTCAGTGCATGTTTGATATGCTGGTGGCGGAGGATGGGTCCGCCTCAGCTGAAGAATCAGAGTAAGGGCGGCGGAATGCCGTTGTCATCGTCCCCGATGGGACCACAAGAAAACTGTGTGTGTTAAAAGTTTTGAAGTTTGAAAATGAAAATGAATAATTGCTGGAAAGTCATCTGATTTACTGCTGATTTGGAACCGATCGTAGCCGGCAGCTGGTCCCCGTTGGGACCCCCCCTTCACCACTTTACATAGAAACTACTATGAACATGCCTGAGAACTTGCAAGGCAACCACAAACTTGTGGCCTGTAAATAAGAGGCAGATTGGAGGAAGGGCCCGCAGTGGAGTAGGCTGGGGCCCAGCCACCACCGGAACCGGTGGCAATCCTCTGGGGGTTTCAGGGGTTCCCCATGGATGTGGGTCCCCTGAAAAGGACAGAACCCGCTCGGGCAACTTGTGCAGGACTGGGGGTCAAGGGGTGCTGCCTGTTTGCTTAGGGGCAGCATCAGGGCCAGGTTGCTTGGGTGCGAGAGAGCGGAAGCCGTAACCGTTTACTGTTGCAACGTTTAAGTAAGAGTTCCTCCCGATGTGGGAAGATGTTATTTTAATTGTATGTCTGTTACCATTATTTATGTCTTTTTCAGTTGGTGAAAATAAAACCGGTGATGGACGGGCAGCCCGCGGATGGTCTGCATTTTGCTAAGGGGGAATGTGGCGCCCTGGACAAGCCAGGGGCCACAGGTAACTACACCACCACACCCTACACCCCGGTTAGGCACATCTAAACCAGACACAAAACTCTTGTTGCCTCCCCCAGGGGCTGATGTCCACACCAGGGGGTGGAGCCAGGCGGTTGGTCTCCACCCACCAAGGAGTTCACAGTCCTGGAGGAGGGAAAAGCGGAGTTGAGTTTTGACAGTGAAAGTGGAAGGAGGGAAAGTGAGCAGTAGTGAAGTGGCAAGAGAGCAGACTGAAGTGAGTCCGGGTGTGTGGCCCGGACGGAGCAGCAAGGTTGGCAGACGGTGGTGACCGTCTGCAGGAGTGGCCTATCGGAGTTTTCTGTAAGGACCGTGGACGGGCGGTGGCCCGGCGGTACCGGACCGGTACACAAGGAGAAGCCAGCACCATTGGCAGGGGCTTTTCGGACCCCGGCAAGGCTAGGAGTCGCCGTGAATTTGCCGAATCCGTTAGTGAAGGGGACCTCCTGGGTTTCCAAACAGTCAAGTCCCAACAGAAGGCAACCGTCCAACCGTGAAGGGGAGACACCGCCACCGCCAAGGGCAACCGTTTCCCAGGGCCAGCGCCTGCGGGCAAAAGGGGCTCCTCCGGCCCACATCCAAGTCGGGGAGCGGGTTACCGGTGGGAACCCATCGGAATCAACATAGAACATAGGTGCAGGGAGAGACAGTCATCACTATCCTACGGGGAAGAAACAACCGCAGCCGTCCGGGGGACCCGTCCATCCAGCCGTGTGTTTTACCGAGAACTGTGTCATTGTCTCAGGCTGAGTGAGTACCCCCGTGCCGTACGGCACAGCGCTGCCCCTGTGACCCTGCACCTCACCAGGCCCCGCAACCCGCCTGCCATCCAGCCCTACCCCATCACCGGGCCCCGGGACAACCAATCCCCTACCCACGGAGGGGAGAAATAACAACAAAGCTGCTCCCAGTCACCGCTCCCGGGATCCCCGTCTAAAGCAGCGGTGGTGTCACCAAAATCACCACAACCGTGGGTGGCGTCACGGACAATATCCATAATCAAAACCCTCACAACCAATCATCCCCCTTTTCACTCACGGGCGAGGAGCGCCGCTTGAGTCCCCGGGATCCGGCCCACCGCTCGAGCCACCACCGAGCAGCAGCAGCGGCCGCAGCGGCAGCCGGACTCGAGCAGTGGGAGAGCGCAGCGTCCCCTCCTCCGCCCGCGACACTAGCCCTTTAAGAAAGAGGGGGTGGCAGCGTGCAATCTAGAGCAGAAGGAAGAAGTCTGCCATGAGATTGCAGCCTCTAGGAGACAGCAGCATGGGAAGAGAACAAAGCGGCCACCACAGGTTCAACATATGGCTGAGCCAGCTGATGTCCGTGCTGGGGGAGAGGGGAAAGGCATAGACGCTAGTGTGGGCGTTACACTCAATTTCGAGATGTCCAAGGTAACGGTTACAAGCTGTCAATTTAAGCCTATGTTCCTCTGGCACTCTTAAACCAAATTGCCATGCGGATAACAGAAGAAGGCGGCTGCTGGGGATTTTATTACTAGGGGCAGCAAACTTACATTGGTGGCACCACTCTGCCATTCAAATTTAAAAAAGTGGTGCATTAAACTGTTTTACCTAAAACTCTGTAGCATTTCAGTGAAATATATTGCTGGTTGCAATTTTGCAGCCTGGCTATGATTCATACTGTGTAGTTTGGACAGCATGAATCGAGTGACAGGTTCACTTTAACCCCTTACTAACACACGAAGTACTGGTACGTCATATCCCTGACTTTGATTTAATTAGCCATTATGTGCCTTTAACAGCCACAGGTAAAGTGAGGCAGATAAATTGTTAAATGCCGATGTCAATCTCTGACAGCCGCATTTAACATGCACTGGCATGAGTGAATACAAATCAATGTTCTCATCGGCATGCCCGTGACATAATCGCGGGGCACCGATGGGTTGGCATGACAGGCGTGGGTATTCTGAAGACCCCCATGGCTGTCATTACTATTATCCTGTGAAAGCCAGTGGTCAGCATTTATAAGAGATCCTGATTCTCACTATACATAGCAGTGCATCGGCACTACTATGTATAGCACGAGCAATCAGACGATCGCAACTTCAAGTCCCCAAGTGGGCTGTTAAAGGGAATCTTTCATCAGATTTTTGCCACCTAATATAAGAGCAGGATTACGTAGGGGCACAGATCCTGATTCCAGCGATGTGTCACTTATTAGGCTGCTTAGTGTAGTTTTGATAAAATCACTGATTAATCAGCAGTAGATTATCATTAGAGGACTACTTGGCGTGCTGCCAGGTAGTCCAGCATATTCATGAGTTCTATATCACTGCTAGTTTGGTATATGCATAATCGTGTTGACCTGGAGAATCATATTATGAGGTCAGTTTTACTGTCTAGTGAACATACTAAATAAAAAATTTATAAAAAAAAGTCTTACATTTATTTTCTTTTGCAATTTCAACGCATTTGAAGTTTTTCTCCCACTTTCCTAGGCATCAACATGATAAAATGAATTGGGTCATTCAAAAATAAATCTCTTACCGCAAAAAGCACTCACATGGCTATGTGGACAGAAAAACAATTAGCCATGTCAGAAATATATGCACACAGTGCTTTTTTTTCAGCACAAAAAAAGCATGTCTTGGTAGGAAAAACTTTGTGCCCACAGGGCTTTTTTCATGCTTTTTTTCTTGTTTTTTTTAACCGATTAAAAGCAAGGAAAATGTATCCCAGCAAAGTCTATGAGAATCGTGATGTGCTGTGCCAAGTGCTTCTTTTTTTCTTGCTTTTTTTGTTGCTTAATACTAGAAGTCCCAGAAATTTCGAGCTCCCCCCTCAAGTCCCGAAAGACGGTTAAATGACATACAATAAACTGAATAGAACTAACTAGAAACTAAATGGCTAAACTCAATGGAAAACAACAACCTTCTGTGGTGCGACAGTAATGGCCTTAATTACAAAACAAAAGACGGTGGTTATAGGATGTTAGCTAAAGTCCTTCAGGTCATTCGACCCGTCTCTGGGTTCCAAAGGTAGAAATGTTAAATGACCCCTCTCTGGGAATTCTAGTGTTAAAAAAGAAACAACATTGTCAATTGTTTCTGCTTTTTTTCCTGCCTTTTTCCCCCTATCTCAATACATAAGAGGCATGAAAAGAAAGCATGAAAAAAAATCATGAAAAGAAGCATGAAAAGAGCATGAAAGCATGAAAAGAAGCACAAAAAAGCAGCTTTTTTTGTGCTAGAAAAAAAAACACTGTTGGCACATGCTTTTTTAATGCTTTCATGCTTTTTTTCATGCTTTTTTTCATTCTTTCATGCTTCTTCTCGTGCTTCTTTTCATGCTTTAATGCTTTTTTTCATGCTTCTTTTCATGCTTTCGTGCTTCTTTTCATGCTTCTTTTCATGCTTTTTTCATGCTTCTTTTCATGCTTTCATGCTTCCTTTCATGCTTCTTTTCATGCTTTCATGCTTCCTTTCATGCTTCTTTTCATGCTTTCATGCTTCTTTTCATGCTTTTTTCATGCTTTCATGCTTCTTTTCATGCTTTTATGCTTTTTCTCATGCTTCTTTTCATGCTTTTTTTCATAGCCAGTATTGATAAATTCATCCAACATGTTTAACCAATAACAGAACTTGTGCAATGATTTAGATCATTCTCTGTAATTTTCACCATCTTACTTTTCCAAAAAAAAAAATAATAATCTTGAATCCAGTGGAAAAATATAATGATAATAAAATGGTTTTGATATTTTGCACAAACTTTACAAGCAGAGAAAAATTAACTAAATTTTTGACAATGTAGTTTACTAATCTTAGCTGATAGTTTCCTGTTTCCTATAAACAAGACAGATTCTACATTATTCTAACAGAAGGAGTATAGAGGAAATGTCTACATTTCCCAGAAATATATGATTTACAGTTTCATTGCCAAGTCTCGCTGCTGTTCATTGTCCTGTTTCAGCCATCTGTCACTTTCTGCTTATCTCGTCCAGTCTTTGGTCAGACAGCAATCACATATTGTTCATATATACCAGAGATTTGTCATCAAGGGTTATAATTACAGAAATGTCTTCATTCTGTTACTAATGTTTATCAATAATGTTCATTAACCCCTTCCCGATATGGTGATTTTCACTTTTTGAGAATAGCTTTTATATTTTTCTGCTAACATAACCATATGAGGGCTTGTTTTTTGCAGGATAAGTTGTATTACTGAAGGACACCATTTTTTTTAAATGCAAAAAGGAGGGGAGCCAGCACTGCTTATGAGTGGCATGCAACAATGAGAAGGTAAAAAGTGTAATATTCACAAATTCATTCCTACTGTGACAATTCAATGAGATTTTTGGCAAATAATTGATCAATGATTTGAGCCCCCCTGCCTCGTCACGGCAAGTCTCTATAAGGGGGGTCCCTACACTATATTTATAAATTATATACGTACCATAAGGTCTCGTGTAATGTGCAGGACCGTATAAGAACATCACCTACCTGAGAAGTGTCAGAACCGCTCCCATGCTGCAAGGGCTGACAACTGCGAGTAAAAGGGCAGTCCAGGTGCCAGTGTGTGTGGCAGAACCACACACACCAGCACAATGTCAGAACTGGCCCCCACAGTGCCAGACCAGCAAACATGGATGAAGGGCGGAACAGCCCCAGGCAGGTGGTGCTTAAGTAATAATGCCTATGGAACAGGGGGCGGTGGCTGTGTGTGAACAGGCACCAACATAAATTTTGATGGCAACAGGAGGAATTTGCAAACCACACTGGGCGTGCACGGCAAGGTGGCGGTCTACCACCGACCAGCTAAACACAAAAAGGAGGGGAGCCAGCACTGCTTATGAGTGGCATGCAACAATGAGAAGGTAAAAAGTGTAATATTCACAAATTCATTTCTACTGTGACAATTCAATGAGATTTTTTGCAGCATGGGAGCGGTTCCGACACTTCTCAGGTAGGTGATGTTCTTATACGGTCCTGCGCATTACACGAGACCTTATGGTACGTATATAAATTATAAATATAGTGTAGGGACCCCCCTTATAGAAATTTGCCGTGACGAGGCAGGGGGGCTCAAATCATTGATCAATTATTTGCCAAAAATCTCATTGAATTGTTACAGTAGGAATGAATTTGTGAATATTACACTTTTTACCTTCTCTACAGGACAAGATGAGAAATTGGCTATCTTTAACAGTCCTATGAAAAATTATTGTATGTGTTCTCTACTTGTTTCTCAGACTAATTGTCAAAAATGTATGGAGATTTATCCTTTGTTTGGATTTGCAGATCAAACTTGTCCATTTTACCGTAAGTAAATGGTTCCATGAAAAAATATGGATAGAACTTAAATACTATTCTTTTGTAATCAAAGATAAAAGAAGCTTTGACAAAGCTCTATAACGTTATTCCATACTAGAAAAGAAGGATGAAAAATATTTTAAAAACTGACAAACAAAAAATGGATTCACCACAGTCTCTTTCAAGTATGAGAAAAAAATGGATATCAGAATTAGGTCATAAGGCTGCTTTACACGTAGCGACATCGCTAGAGATGTCACTCGTGAAAGCACTCACCCCCGTCGTTTGTGCATCATGGGCAAATCGATGCCCGTGGCGAACAATATCGCTAGGGCGCGTAACACATACTTACTTTCCTAGCAACGTCGCTGTGGGTGGCGAATAACCTTTTTTTTAAGGGGGGGGGTTTGTGCGCTGTCACAGCGACGTCACACAGCGGCCCGCCAATAGAAGTGGAGGGGCAGAGACCAGCCGCATTAACGACACGCCCACCTCGTTGCCGGAGGACGCAGGTGCGGTGTTTATCGTTCCCGGGGTGTCACACGTAGCGATGTGTGCTGCCTCAGGAACAACGAACAACCTGCGTCCAGCACCAGCAACGATATTTGGGAAAGGAACAACGTGTCAATGATCAACGATTAGGTGAGTATTTTGATCGTTAGCGGTCGCTTGTAGGTGTCACACGCAATGACGATGCTAACAAGGCCAGATGTGCGTCACGAATTTCGTGACCCCAGCGATATCTCGTTAGCGATGTCGTTGCGTGTAAAGCGGCCTTTAGACTTTGTTCACTTTTGTGTTGTGAATTTGATCATTAATAGAATACCAAACACCGGCAATGTCCAACAGACCCCACTGATAAGTTGAGTTCTGCTATTGGTACCATTTCTATGGTAAAAATAGAGCCGCATGCGATGCTACTTTTCTGTTAATAATAGTGGAATGTGTGGAGGAGGCTCCTGAGGATGTCACTGATGCAGATATGAACATGCATGTGAAAATAGCCTAAAACATTTGTCTTTGTTGATAAATGAACCCCTTCCTTACATGCATTATACATATACATTGAATATTGGGTGTGGGTGCATGGAATACGTCAACCTTGAACTGTCCTCCCACCTCTCCACCTGCTCCCTCTTTGACCTGTTACAATCTATCTTCTGACTGCATCATTCCACTGAAACTGTCCTAAGTCAACACTGACCTACTAACAGTCAAATCCAAGCTACACTTCTCTGTCCTCCTCCTCCTGGGTTTGTCGTCTGCCTTCAACACAGTGGACCATTCCCTCCTATTACAGATTATTACAGATTCTCTCTTCTCTTGGCATCACACACTTGGCCCTATCTTGAATCTCTTCATACTTGAATCTCTCACTCTCCCACCACGTCATCATCTTACCCCCTACCTGTTGATTTCCCCCAAAGTTCAGTCCTTGGACCCCTGCTTCTCACCATCTACACCTTAGGCCTTGGACAGCTCATAGTGTCCCATGGCTTTCAGTATCATCTCTTATGACACGCAGATCTACCTCTCTGGATCTGATATCACCTCTTTACTAACCAGAATCCAACAATGTCTAGCCACTATTTCATCGGTTTTCTCTGCTTGATTTCTACAACCTAACACTGGCAAAACAGAATTCATCATCCTCCTCACTCAACCCCCCAACAAACCTATTCATCAAAGTCAATGGCTGCTCATGCTCCCCAATCCCGCACACTCGCTGGCTCAGGGTAACCCTCAACTCTGCACTCTACTTCAAGCCACAGATCCAAGCCCTCTCCAACTCCTGCCAACGCCAACTCAAAAATATTTCCCTAATCCGTACATTGCTTAACCAAGAATCTGCAAAAACACCACTGCATGCCCTCATCAACTCCCACCAGGACTACTGGAACCTCCTTCTCTCTGGCCTCACTTATGTCACTCTTGCACCTCTACAATCTATTCTAAACTCTGCTGCCTGACTAATCCACTTGTCCCCCACTATTTCCCATCCTTTCCTCTCTGCCAATCCCTTCCGTACCTTGCCATTGCCCAAATACCCCAGTTCAAAACCCTAAGAATGACATACAAAGCCATCCGCAGCTTGTCTCCTCTATACATTTGTGACCTAGCCTCCCTGTACTTACCTGGATGTAACCTCTGATCCTCACAATTCTCCTTCTCGCCTCCAATTCCATCTTATTTGCCCACAATTGCATACAAGATTTCTCCTTGCAGCCCCCATACTCTGGAACTCTATAACCAAAACATATCAGACTCTCACCTACTGTGGAAACCTTCAAAAGGAACCTGAAGACCTACCTCTTCTGACAAGCCTACAACCTGCAGTAACCCTCAGTCCACTATAACACCACACAACCAGCTCTACCCTCACCTACCCTCCTTTGTACACTGTGAGTCCTCGTGGGCAGGGTCCTCTCTCTTCCAGTATCTGTCTGTGCCCTGTATGGTTTATGATTATTGTATTTGTCCCTACTATGTATACTCCTTTTCGCATGTAAAGTGCCATGGAATAAATGGCGCTATAAAAATAATAATAAAAATAAGTTCTAGTGTCCTCATGATGTCATCTGTCATGTAATTTTTCTTGTATAAATACTGTAGAGAAAAAGGGCATTTAGTAGATTGTCTTTTCCTTTATCCTCTTCCATTATTTCACCCAGACAATTTCTGAGGGACAAACACTATAATTAATTTAATCTTTGCTGTCTTGATTTGCCTTTTACACAATGTAATTGTCTATAATCATTTAATGTCTCCTCACTACCCTCTTACTTTAATTCTCTAAACACTTTCTTTTTGTCATTTGTTGCATCCTTTTTTCTCTAGTGGTCTCCTTCTATTTCTACTTTGTTAGGTTTAGGATATATATTGTGCACAGGTTGTATTCAGGATAGTGGGGAAATATGACTCTCCGACCTGTGACTGTGGAGCAGACTGTCAAACTATCCAGCACATTGTTGAGGAGTGCCCCCTGAGATCCTACCATGGTGACAAGAAGGATTTCTATATTGTAAATGATAATGCTATTGCATATGTAGAAAATCTTGATATTCAACTTTGATTTTTATCCTTTTGATATTTTTCAATAACTGTCTATTGTCTGGTGTTTATTTTTATATGATGGTAAGGTATACATTCATACGATTAAATAAATAATTAAATAAATTAAATATGTATTGGATTCTTATAAAAGTGTCCCATTTGCTTTGTGTACTTTTATTCTTCAGGGCATTGTCCCAGTTTATGTAAATATGATCATCTCTTAACTGTTAAAAATTCTCCTTCCTGAAATTTAGTGTCTTTGTAGCCCTTTAATGTACATCTTCTTACAGGATACATGGAAACTATAAAATTATTTTGTGACCCCTATTACCCAAGTGACCCACAACATGTATCTTTGATGTGCGGTCTAGCCTATTGATTAATATTAGGTCTAGCATTCCCCTCCATCTTGTTAGGTCCTGGACCAGTTGTGAAAGATAATGGTCTTTAATTATTGTCAGAAAACTGCTATCTTTGCTGGACCTGGAAGTTTCTGTTTTTCAATTTCTATCAGGATAATTGAAGTCCACCATAATAATGACTTCTCTCTGGTTCGCTGCCTCATCTATTTGCTTTATGAAGATATATTCTGCAGCTTCCATTATATTTAGAGACTTATAACAAACCCCTATTAGTATTTTATTATTCTTTCTCCCTCCTCTTATCTCTACCTACATTTTCATTAGTCTCACATATATCATGGAGGATCGGTTTTAGGGATGATTTTACATAGACAAACCCCTCCCCCTCACTTATTTGGATGGCCATTCCTGAACAGACCATATCCCTGGAAATTAGCAGTCCAGTCATAGCTCTCTTCCAGCTATGTGTCCATTATCCCCATATCATAATTTTCTTTCAGTGTTTTATTTTTATTTCTATTTATGTTATTTTAACTAGTGTGTTACAGATTTTAACATTAATTTAATATATCATATATTACCTTATATTATTGTTTACATTACTCTACTACTCAAAATTGCTTAATAAATTGTCTGCTTTTGATGAAAATCTTTATCCATAAAACAATTTATATAATTTATGGCACATAGGACAAAGTTTGTAAAAAAAAGATTTATTCATGAGTTTGGTTAAAAATGTATAACCAAACATGTTCAACATTAACATATTTACAATTTGTAATCGAAAATTTACATGTGGAATATATACATATTGACATATATACAAGGTGTACTTTTAGAAAATATGTTAGGATTGAACTAAATTATTTATTAGAAAAATGTAGTATAAATCTGTGTTCATGCTCATGATTGCAAGTTATGTTTTTTTTTTTTACATCAATGTGAGCTTAACCATTCACTACAGTATTTCCATGAAAATTTAGTAGGCTATTTTGGTTTTAGGATATATGGTGTATTAATCATGAAATGAAAAGTGATCCAGCTTTTTATTTATATATATATATATATATATATATATATATATATATATATATATATATATATAAACTGTGTGTATATATATATATATATATATATATATATATACATATATATATATATATATATATATATATATATATGTATATGTCTATATATATATATATATATATATATATATATATATATATATACTTTATATACTGTATCAGTTTCTTGAAGTTTCCAAGATATCCAATTGCTAAAAAATGTTTACCATTAGACCATCAAAATATGTTTTGGTCATATGACGGGCACGCAATTGTGGGGCTTTTCAAGGCTCAGATGTCAGATCTGTATCTTAGAACATGTACATTTTTACAAGCTTCAACAAAATAGTAGCAAAATGAGATGTTGAAAATTGAACTTAATGAGATTTTGAACTTTGAACGTAATGATAAAAAAGTGTATAAGAGCTCATGTGTGGGTGTGTGAAGGTGCATGGGTGTGTGTGTATGTAAATATTACTATCAGCAAAAGAAATAGACATGCTATCTAATATCAGACTTCATCATAGCTTTTTTGCTTGAATCCATGAAAGAATAGCTCTTCATAATGTTATTTTCCATTTGCTGCAGGGTGTCTGATAACTTTTATATGTTTAGTTTTCCTAAAAAAAACAAAGATACACAATTTTAATAAGCATACATATTTATAAAGATTTACAGGTTCACAGTAAAAAACTGCAGATTTAGAGTTTAAAGGGAATCTGTCACCAAGAAATATGTTACCTTGTCGGAGAGCAGCATAATGTGGGAAAAATGACCCTGAGTCCAAAGATGTATCGCTTAGTTTACTGGGTGCAGTAACTGAGACAAAATTGTAACATGTAGAGAAATGTAATATGTAGCAAAGCTCAATAAGCTAGCCCCGCCCACACCAGGCTCTCTGTGTACATTAACTATTGACAGTGAGCTGCTTATCACAGGAGGAGGTGTGGTCGGTCTAGCAGCCTCAGGAGACCTTGTCCAGGCAGTGATAATTTCCTGGTGATGAAACCTTCATTGTAAACAGCACACAGCCTAATAAGTGACACATTGCTGAATTCAGTGTTGTAACCCATACCTTATTCTGTCCTCAGATTACATAGCAAAAAACAGCTGACAGGTTCCGTTTTAATAGTTAGGAATGGAACGTAGAGTGTATATAATACTTGTAAGAATATTTCATTATTCTAGTATATAATAAAAATTTTATTCATTTATATAGCGCTATTAATTCCACAGCGCTTTACATACATTGGCAATACTGTCCCCATTGGGGCTCACAATTTAGAGTCCCTATCTGTATGGCTTTGGAGTGTGGGAGAAAACCCACGCAAACACAGGGAGAAGATACAAACTCCTTGCAGATGGTGTCCTTAGTGGGATTTGAACCCAGGACCCCAGCGGTGAAAGACTGCAGTGCTAACCACTGAGCCACTGTGCCACCCATATATGTTTATGAAATAATCAGTAAAATATATAATTGATTAGGTCTAATAGCTTAATTGTAAATCAACACAAAAAGGGTTATCTGTTAGTGGCAAGTAATTAGTATCAAAGTCCGGTCTGAACCCGGATGTCTTCTGCTGTACTCTGTAGCCCTTTTAAATTAGGGGCTCATTATTGTGCAGAGCATGGGCCCACTGGGGGATCATCTGGTACTCTGAGGAAAAAGTCTGAGGCTGCTTTCACACCTCCGGTTTTTCCTGTGCGGCACAATCCGGCACTTTGCAGGAAAAACGCAGCCGGTTTTATTTGCTGCCGATTGCGTTTTTCCTGCATAGACTTTAATTAGTGCCGCATTGTGCCGCATGGGCTTACATTCCGTCCGTTTTTTGCCGCATGCGGCAGATTTAGCCGATGCAGTGGCCGGATGGAACGTTGCCTGGCACGTTTTTTTGTGCGGCAAAAAACCCCGCATTGCGCCGCATCCGATCAATGCGGCGCATTTTTCAATGCATGCCTATGGACACCAGACGTGGCGCGATGCGGCAAAAACCGCATCCGGCCGCCGCATGCGGTTTTTGCCACTGTGCATGCTCAGTAGCATGCCACAAGCGGCAAAAACCGGACGGGCCGCATTTAAAAAATGTATGCAAAGGATGCGGCTTTTTCGCCGCATCCGTTGCATAGGTTTTAGAGCCGGACTGGCCAGCTCTGCACCTACCGGATGTGTGAAAGCAGCCTAACCCTGGATTACTATAGTTTGGAATCATACCAAGTAAAGTGTACAGATTAGAAAGCACTCATGCATTAAATACAAATCGGCATAGAACACATTAATAGAACGTCATTGAAGTCCAGCCTTTGTAAAGTAAATACTTACTTATTTTTTCCTCCTAGGATGGCTTTTACTTCTTTAATATTAGGATTCACACACTTTGTAGAATATTTCTTTTTGGAGCTTTGCAGGACAACACTGGAATGAATTAAAAGAAAATGTAAATCTTTAAATGATTAAAAATGTTATTATCCTCAAATCCATACTTATCATTGCACAACTACAGCAGCTGTATTTAGCTCACAGAGGATTTCCTAGATACCACTGCATCCAATCCTCAGCTCAGAGCTGGATAATGTTGGAATAAGTTTGCTAACTAAAGGGTGCTTTACACACTGTGACATCGCTAGCAATCTCATTAGCGATGTGACAAGCCAGATCGCATCTGCGATCTCCCGAGATCGCACATAGGTCGTTTTTATAGCGCCGGTCACATGTGCGATCTCAGCAGATCGCATCTGCGATCTGGTGTGTCACATCGCTAATAAGATCGCTAGCGATGTCGCAGCGCGTAAAGCAAGAATGTAAACAGTAGTCTACTTTATAGGCAAACAGAAATCTTCGATGAGGAACGTACACACAAAGTATGCAGCACAGTTGTAAAACACTTTATTCATAAACTGAACAAAAGGGTTGTAACAATATTCATATTTTGTGGGTTGCCGAGATCTTCACTGCTAGGACCCTCTTCAACCATTAGAGTAAAGGGTGCTTTACAAGAGACGATCTATCGTGCAATAGATCGTCGGGATCACGGTTTTTGTGATGCACATCCGGCATTGCTTGCGACGTCGGGCTGTGTGACACCTACGAGCGACGCAGTATCGCTCACAAACCGTGAGTCGTGTACTCGTCGCTCGGTTTCATAATCTCGTTTAATTAAAATGGCGCCGGTTGCTCATCGTTCCAGGGGTAACACACGCCGCTCCGTGTGACACCCCAGGAACAATGAACAGCAGCTTACCTCCGTCCCGTGGCACCTGCCGGCTATGCGGAAGGAAGGAGGTGGGCGGGATGTTTACGTCCCGCTCATCTCCGCCTCTCTGCTTCTATTGGCTGGCCACTGTGTGATGTCGCTGTGACGCCGAACGTCCCTCCTCCTTCAGGAAGAGGATGTTCGCCGCCCACAGCGACGTCGCTCAGCATGTAAGTATGTGTGATTGGGGTTAACGACTTTGTGTACCACGGGCAACTAATTGCCCGTGACGCACAAACGACAGGGGCGGGTACGATCGATCGTGAAAATGCACGATAGATCATACCGTGTAAAGCAGGCTTAAGGGTCCTAAATTCCCTGAAATATGCATTTCTGTTTAACTACAGCTAAATGCTGTACTTGAATATCTCTGTCCTTGCCATACGCCTTGTGAGGATCATCAGTTTTCATACTTGGCTGTGTTCATCTAAGATGGGGACTATCCTGTGATAGCAGATAGCAAACCGCAAATTATCACCTAACCTTTGACTGGGTAATAAACTACAATTTTATAAATGGGCTGGTTATAGGGGTATTCCAACTAACAAAATTCATTTTAATCAATAGATTTTGGAATAATAATAATAATTTCCACAATTAGATGTGTTAATAAAAATGTTCTTGTGCTGAGATAATCTTATGTATGTGCCCCTGCTGTGTACTGTGTAATGACTGTGTCTGACCACACAGGGATATGGTCTGATCATACCACATCTCCTGGGCAGAGAAGGATGTGACTCGCCCACCCCAGGGCTATGGGACACCCGGTGCCGGGCTGGACTAGTCCGGGGGTAGTCAGTGGTGGCGGGGCCCGCCTCCGTGGCCCTGGTGGGTGTCAGGTAAATATGGCTGATGAATTAAAGTTTGTGTTCGTGACGCCACCTGTGGTATGCGGCTATTAAGCCGCCACTGCTATGTAAGGCCTCCGGGGTGATGAAGTGGCAGCAAGGATGATACTGCTCCCCACAGGTGGAGCAATGCCCCGGGGCACTGTTGGTGCTCGTGAGAGTCTATGGTGTAGTGGAAGTCTAAGCAGCTAGAATAACAGAGACCACTCGAAGGGTGCAGTTCAAGTTCTTTTACTCACAATTCTTGTCTGGGCCGGCAGGGGCCCTTGGACTGCTGGGACCACTGTCAGGGACCTCCGTCGTTTCTGGGTGATTCTTGAAGCAAAACCCGGTGCCCTTCTCTTAAGTGTCTCTGTCTTCCGCTGTCTTCCTAAGCCTTGCCTTTTGTAGGGTAAACCTGGCTTGGCCTCCACAACAGCCTCCAGGCTGGGGGGTCACCTGTCGGCTGATTACCCCTTTTCCAGAGGTGCTGCTGTGGGCTGTGGCCCGGGGAGTTTACAACATTCCCTGGGCCTCGGTTTTTACTGTTTGGAGATGATTTTGCACTCCTCCGGTTTCTAGGGACCGTCCCCTGTTGCAGCTTGATCCCTCCACCGATGTTCCTGTGGAACAGGCCACCGCACCTCTACAGCTACCCGTGGCCCTGGGACCCCTTCTGTTCTCTGCTTGGTGGCACCTATACCCTCGGAGTCCCAGGATCTTCACCAGGAAGCGTCTCTTTCTTCGTTTCAGCTCCTGACTGACTTGGAGCTCTCTTTCCTTTCTCTTCTCCTCCTTTCCTGCCTCCTGCAGACCTCCTTCTCCTTCCCCACACTCTCTCTCTCTCTTCGACTCACTAAACTTGACCTTCCTTTCTTTGTCTGCACTCTTGTGGCTCCTCCCACCTCCCCAGTTGCTCTGATCTACCCTATAGGAGCAGGGATGGGTCTTACGGCCCCTCCCAGCATGCAGCATGGGAGGGTAACTGCCACTATCCCTGGTCCCAGTGTGTTCCTAGCAATGGGTGTAGTGTAGATTTACCAGGGGACCGGTGTTCACTCCCTTCCTCACCCAGAATGGGGCATCACACCGCTGGATGGGGTGCAATGACCTGTGGTGACGGAAGCCTCAGGGGCGCCACAGATGTAATAAAGTATACAGATTGCAAATAATTTCTTTCTTTGAGGTAAAAAAAAAAATTAAAAACTGACAGGGAAATGTTTTACCTCACAAAAAGAATCAGCTGTGATCCTGTACTATAATGCCTGTATACTCTTGTGTCCTCTGCCCAGGAGCTTAGTTATGATTAGGCTATGTCCTGTACGGTCAGACACGGCCATTACACAGTACAGTAGAACCTTGGTTAATGAGAACAATCCGTTCTGGGAGTGTGCTTGTTAACCAAGTTACTCGTTCAACAAAGCAAGATTTCCCATAGGAAATCATTGCAATGCAGACAATTCGTTCCACAGTTTGTTAAATGTCCCATTCTGGTCCCCTATTGTGTCATCCAATACACAAACACACACAAACACACACAAACACACATTATTCTCACCATACCTTCAGTTCCATCGCCGGTCTCCTGGATCTTGTAGTTTGCCGGTACAAGATGTGTATCGGGTAACCATCGCGATGAGGGAGGAACTTCCGCTGCCGGAGCGCTGACGTCAAAGGCAGGAGCCGCTTTCCTCTGATTGGCCAGTGCGCTGCCTTTGAGTAGCAGCTGACAGTGGAAGTTCCTCCCTCGTTGCGATGGTTACCCGATACACATCCTGTAGCGGCGAACTACAAGAACAATAAGGCCAGTGATGGAACGGAAGGTAAAGTGAGCATAATATGTGTGTGCGTGCGTGTTTGTGTGTGTTTGTGCGGACTGTAAGATCGGGTTAGAGCGCGGTGGATGTATGGAACCGGAAGTGTGTGCGGTGAGTATTTTTCTCATACGGCAAAGCTTGCTCGTAAACCGAGTTACAAAGTTACAGCAAGCTTTGCTCGTTAAGCGAAATACTCACTAACTGGGTTACTCGTTAAGCGAGGTTCCACTCTACATAGCAGGAGCACACTTATAAGATTATTTCAGCACAGGAACATGTTTTTTGAACGCATTCAGTTTTCGAAATTAGTTATAAGATTATCTCGGCACAGAGAAAAAAATAAAATAAATCCAATTGGGAAAATTATTATTATTGTTCCAAGATCTATTGATTAAAATCAACATTAAAATTAACTTTGTGGGAAAACCGCTTTCTTATTTTCACATTATTTTAACAGATGTGTTAGAGACATAATTGTATGGCATTTGCAATTATATAATTATTACAGGTCCTTCTCCTGCACTTCTTAGTCTAGCTTTTCTCAAGACTGTACAACTCTTGTTCGCACAAAAATGGCTGCCGAAGGAGGAGCACGTGACCAATAGTGTCCATCAGTCTCCTCCAATCGAAAAACACAACAAATAGTAAAGCTGGTTTTCAATTGGTGGAGGCTGATGGTGAAGTCTGATCACATGCTCCTATCAAAATCCATTTTCAGAACAGTTGGGCTGTGCAGTCTAACAAATGCAGGAGGAGAACCTGTAATACTTATACATTAGTAAGTGTCACAAAATAATTTACCAAACATATTTTGGGAACTAGAGGTCATGTGACTACAAGTTAGCTATTTGCATTTGCGACTAAATGTATCCGGCCTCTCTAAATTCACCTGTATTGAGCAAGATCATGCATGTCTAGTAAGCATGTGACTGCATGTATGTAAATCACACACTTTCAATCGTGTGCTTGCCATCTACAGACAAATCTTCACAGGAGAATCCTGACAATGCGCACACTGCACGCTGTGAGGATTCATAAGCCTGTAAGTCACATAGAGTGACTGCAGACTTGTACTCTGAAGCTAAACAACCCCTTTGAGTTTTCCTTATAGAGGATTGGAAAACCTTAGATAATTTTCACACTGTTTTTTCCTTTTGTTGTCTTTTAAAGCACATGTAATGATGTACAATAAAAGCTTGCAAATATTATTTGTCCGCTTAGCCACTAAAGGTATCACTTCTAGAATACGGTTGTCTTTTTGTGGACATAAAAATATTTACATGAAACAAGAAAGAAATATATTCAGTGTGAAATTCAGTAGAAATTATAATAATTTGTGTGGACAATATAATATTTTTTAATTATTTTTTAAAAATTAATTTCTAAATCATTGAAAAGAATAGACTTTTGTTCCAGTGTTCAGGAGGCAATAACAATCGGACTGATGAAGATTTCCATTGGACATAATAAAATAACTATAATTTCTATGCTCATGGTTGTTGTATTATAGATTATATTATTCTATAGCGATAATCACAGATACATTATGCTTAGATTACTTACACATACTCTTCATTTTCACATTTCGAGCTGGGAGGAAAAATTTCAAGCTGTTTTACTTTTTTAACCTTAAGTTGTTCTACAAGGTCCTTACATCTGCAGCGCTTGCCACGGGATACTAGAAAACAGTAAATGATTATTGGAAATAAATGTGTATACTTTATGCTATAATATCATATCAACCCATATCAAATACTTTAAATATAATATGTAAAAATATCTGAAAATAATGAAGTATAAAGGCTATACCTTGTGCAAGAGCAGAATCGAGCAGAAGAATGCTGAGGATGACAGCAAGCTTGTAGACCATGATGGCTGGTGAAGAGCCTGGGATAGCGGAGACTGAGTCTGAGTGGAATTGCTTCATTCTTATATACAGTACTCTGCATTGCATCATCCATGATGACTGTACTGTGGGAGAGGAAATTCTTCTAAACACGACTAAGCCCCGGTGATAGGAAATTAAAACTAAAAGTGAAACATGAAACTCTGGAATTTCCCCATCCATGCTAACCATATATGCTGATCAAGGGAACACGAGAGATATTTTTATATCTCATACTGCATTATTAAGCAAAAGCATTAATATGGATAATACACCACATACACCCTTAGGTGTATGAAAAGAAGTTTTCATGTCCGTAGAAAAAATTATCAGCACAAGTCCCCTCAATGCAATACACAAAATTATGAAAGTATTATATTACTATTATGTTACATAAATATTTCTAATAAAGTGCATCAATTAAAGGTAAGGTTTAATACATACTTTATTTCTTAAAGGGAGCATGAAAGGAGATTCGTGGTGCCAGAAAATCTTTCAACATAAAATTGGGTCAGTCCTGAAGGGCTTTATTAGTACTGAATAATATATATATATATATATATATATATATATATATATATATATATATATATATATACACAGTTAGGTCCAGAAATATTTGGACAGTGACACAAGTTTTGTTATTTTAGCTGTTTACAAAAACATGTTCAGAAATACAATTATATATATATAATATGGGCTGAAAGTGCACACTCCCAGCTGCAATATGAGAGTTTTCACATCCAAATCGGAGAAAGGGTTTAGGAATCATAGCTCTGTAATGCATAGCCTCCTCTTTTTCAAGGGACCAAAAGTAATTGGACAAAGGACTCTAAGGGCTGCAATTAACTCTGAAGGCGTCTCCCTGGTTAACCTGTAATCAATGAAGTAGTTAAAAGGTCTGGGGTTGATTACAGGTGTGTGGTTTTGCATTTGGAAGCTGTTGCTGTGACCAGACAACATGCGGTCTAAGGAACTCTCAATTGAGGTGAAGCAGAACATCCTGAGGCTGAAAAAAAAGAAAAAATCCATCAGAGAGATAGCAGACATGCTTGGAGTAGCAAAATCAACAGTCGGGTACATTCTGAGAAAAAAGGAATTGACTGGTGAGCTTGGGAACTCAAAAAGGCCTGGGCGTCCACGGATGACAACAGTGGTGGATGATCGCCGCATACTTTCTTTGGTGAAGAAGAACCCATTCACAACATCAACTGAAGTCCAGAACACTCTCAGTGAAGTAGGTGTATCTGTCTCTAAGTCAACAGTAAAGAGAAGACTCCATGAAAATAAATACAAAGGGTTCACATCTAGATGCAAACCATTCATCAATTCCAAAAATAGACAGGCCAGAGTTAAATTTGCTGAAAAACACCTCATGAAACCAGCTCAGTTCTGGAAAAGTATTCTATGGACAGATGAGACCAAGATCAACCTGTACCAGAATGATGGGAAGAAAAAAGTTTGGAGAAGAAAGGGAACGGCACATGATCCAAGGCACACCACATCCTCTGTAAAACATGGTGGAGGCAACGTGATGGCATGGGCATGCAGGGCTTTCAATGGCACTGGGTCACTTGTGTTTATTGATGACATAACAGCAGACAAGAGAAGCCGGATGAATTCTGAAGTGTACCGGGATATACTTTCAGCCCAGATTCAGCCAAATGCCGCAAAGTTGATCGGACGGCACTTCATAGTACAGATGGACAATGACCCCAAGTATACAGCCAAAGCTACCCAGGAGTTCATGAGTGCAAAAAAGTGGAACCTTCTGCAATGGCCAAGTCAATCACCAGATCTTAACCCAATTGAGCATGCATTTCACTTGCTCAAATCCAGACTTAAGACGGAAAGACCCACAAACAAGCAAGACCTGAAGGCTGCGGCTGTAAAGGCCTGGCAAAGCATTAAGAAGGAGGAAACCCAGCGTTTGGTGATGTCCATGGGTTCCAGACTTAAGGCAGTGATTGCCTCCAAAGGATTCGCAACAAAATATTGAAAAGAAAAATATTTTGTTTGGGTTTGGTTTATTTGTCCAATTACTTTTGACCTCCTAAAATGTGGAGTGTTTGTAAAGAAATGTGTACAATTCCTACAATTTCTATCAGATAATTTTGTTCAAACCTTCAAATTAAACGTTACAATCTGCACTTGAATTCTGTTGTCGAGATTTCATTTCAAATCCAATGTGGTGGCATGCAGAGCCCAACTCGCGAAAATTGTGTCACTGTCCAAATATTTCTGGACCTAACTGTATATATATATAAAAAAAAATATATATATATATATATATATATATATAATATATATATATACATACAGTACAGACCAAAGGTTTGGACACACCTTCCCATTCAAAGAGTTTTCTTTATTTTCATGACTCTGAAAATTGTAGATTCACATTGATGGCATCAAAACTATGAATTAACACATGTGGAATGAAATACTTAACAAAAAAGTGTGAAGCAACTGATAATATGTCTTATAGTCTAGGTTCTTCAAACTAGACACCTTTTGCTTTGATTACTGCTTTGCACACTCTTGGCATTCTCTTGATGAGCTTCAAGAGGTAGTCACCGGAAATGGTTTTCACTTCACATGTGTGCCCAGTTAGGTTTAATAAGTGGGATTTCTTGCCTTATAAATGGGGTTGGGACTATTAGTTGTGTTGTACAGAAGTCTGGTGGATACACAGCTGATAGTCCTACTGAATAGACTGTTAGAATTTGTATTATGGTGAGAGAAAAAGCAGCTAAGTAAAGAAAAACAAATGGACATCATTACTTTAAGAAATGAAGGTCACTCAGTTTGAAAAATTGGGAAAACTTTGAAAGTATCCCCAAGTGCAGTGGCAAAAACCATCAAACGCTACAAAGAAACTGGCTCACATGAGGACCGCTCATGAAAGGAAGACCGAGAATCTCCTCTGCTGCGGAGGATAAGTTTATCCGAGTCACCAGACTCAGAAATCGCAGGTTAACAGCAACTCAGATTAGAGACCAGGTCAATGCCACACAGAATTCTAGCAGCAGACACATCTCTAGAACAACTGTGAAGAGGAGACTTTGTGCAGCAGGCCTTCATGGTAAAATAGCTGCTAGGAAACCACTGCTAAGGACAGGCAACAAACAGAAGAAACTTGCTTGGGCTAAATAACACAAGGAATGTACATTAGACCAGTGGAAATCTGTGCTTAGTCCAAATTTGAGATCTTTGGATCCAACCACCGTGTCTTTGTAGAAAAGGTGAACGGATGGACTCTACATGCCTGGTTCCCACCGTGAAGCATGGAGGAGGAGGTGTGATGGTGTGGGGGTGCTTTGCTGGTGACACTGTTGGGGATTTATTCAAAATTGAAGGCATACTGAAGCAACATGGCTACCACAGCATCTTACAGCGGCATGCTATTCCATCCAGTTTGCGTTTAGTTGGACCATCATTCATTTATTTTTCAACAGGACAATGACCCCAAACACACCTCCAGGCTGTGTAAGGGCTATTTGACTAAGAAGGAGAGTGATGTGGTGCTCCGCCAGATGACCTGGCCTCCACAGTCACCAGACCTGAACCCAATTGAGATAGTTTGGGGTGAGCTAGACCACAGAGTGAAGGCAAAAGGGCCAACAAGTGCTAAGCATCTCTGCGAACTCCTTCAAGACTGTTGGAAGACCATTTCCGGTGACTACCTTTTGAAGCTCATCAAGAGAATGGCAAGAGTGTGCAAAACAGTAAAAAGGTGCAAAACGTGGCTACTTTGAAGAACCTAGAATGTAAGACATATTTTCAGTTGTTTCACACTTTTTTGTTAAGTATTTAATTCCACATGTGCTAATTCATAGTTTTGATACCTTCAATGGGAAT
Organism: Anomaloglossus baeobatrachus; assembly: GCF_048569485.1. Taxonomy (NCBI): domain Eukaryota; kingdom Metazoa; phylum Chordata; class Amphibia; order Anura; family Aromobatidae; genus Anomaloglossus; species Anomaloglossus baeobatrachus. The sequence goes on along the minus strand of NC_134353.1, from coordinate 322,448,001 downwards.
CTATGATTTTCAGAGTCATGAAAATAAAGAACACTCTTTGAATGAGAAGGTATGTCCAAACTTTTGGTCTGTACTGTACGTATATGAAAAAACAATTACTGTACATTTTGTATCCCTGTGAATGGAGCAGTGGTCGGGCATGTGTACCACCACCTTTGCTCATTATATACTGTCTCATCACCTATATCACTGCTGTAAATAGTCAGCTCTGACTCTCTTTCTCCAGTAGTCACTAAAGCTAAAGAGTATATATTTTTTTTCCCAATAAATCACTAGTGTATACAAATATAAAATACTTTGTTCATTATGCCCCTTTCTTCATTTAGACTCAGCTTTCCCTATATCTGGTTTCTGTAACATCTGAGTGGTCAGATTGTCTACAGTTCTTACTAAGTGATTGTGTTACATGGAGCAAAGGGTTTTTATTTATTTTGGGGATGCAGTCTCCACTCACACATATGTGAATGCATTGATTGCCTATGCTGCACAGATCATACTGTCTCACAAGTGTTTGAGTCTTTTCATATGGCATGTCCACACAAAAATATGCTTCTGCAATTGTCTCTGCGTGTGGGGGAAAATATACAAGTTGGCCACTGGAAATCATGTCTTGACACTATTAGGAATCTTTAAATATATTTTATATTTATATATACAGTACAGACCAAAAGTTTGGACACACCTTCTCATCTCTAGAACAACTGTTAACAGGAGACTTTGTGCAGCAGGCCTTCATAGTAAAATAATTAACCTACAATAATGATACAGGAATCCATAGTCTCTTAATCAGAAAAAGTGAATTTTATTTTTGCTCAAAGTGTTTTAATACTATATTTCCAAAATACATATAGGACAACAGTTTCGTGAACAACAGGGAATGATAGTATTATAAGGTGACGATTTCCAGGCAGATGGTGACCAGCACCTCAAATGTCATATATCCGACTCCAGTAAATGAAGCCTCCTGATGAAACCAGAGCGGTGAAACGCGCGTAGAGGTATAGGTGGCGGCTTCCAAACCACGTGGTGACCAGTAGGTTAATTAGGTTCTATATGGAATCATCTTTTTGAATTAAGGGGCGCTTTATTGGTGACTTCATAGTAAAATAGCTGCTAGGAAACCACTGCTAAGGATAGGCAACAAGCAGAAGAGACTTGTTTAGGCTAAAGAACACAAGGAATGGACATTAGACCAGTGGAAATCTGTGCTTTGGTCTGATGAGTCCAAATTTGAGAACTTTGGATCCAACCACCGTGTCTTTGTAGAAATGGTGAACGGATGGAGTCTACATGCCTGGTTCCCACTGTGAAGCATGGAGGAGGAGGTGTGATGGTGTGGGGGTGCTTTGCTGGTGACACTGTTGGGGATTTATTCAAAATTGAAGGCATACAGAACCAGCATGCCTACCACAGCATCTTGCAGTGGCATGCTATTCCATCATTCATTATTCAACAGGACAATGACCCCAAACACACCTCCAGGCTGTGTAAGGGCTATTTGACTAAGAAGGAGAGTGATGGGGTGCTACGCCAGATGACCTGGTCTACACAGTCACCAGACCTGAACCCAATCGAGATGGTTTGGGGTGAGCTGGATGGCAGAATGAAGGCAAAAGGGCCAACAAGTGCTAAGCAGTTCTGGGAACTCCTTCAAGACTATTGTAAAACCATTTCCGGTGACTACCTCTTGAAGCTCATCAAGAGAATGGCAAGAGTGTGCAAAGAAGTAATGAAAGCAAAAGGTGGCTACTTTGAAGAACCTAGAATATAAGACATATTTTATTTCATTCCACATGTTATAATTCATAGCTTTGATGCCTTCAATGTGAATCTACAATTTTCAGCGTTCTGAAAATAAAGAAAACTCTTTGAATGAGAAGTTGTCCAAACATGTGGTCTGTACTGTATATATATATATATATATATATATATATATATATATATATATATATATAAATATATATATATATATATATATATATATATTGTAGAAATTGCTTAATAGATGACCCCTGGTTAAAATTTCTCTTAGTTAAGCAAGTTGAAGATGAAATTATTTACATCTATTACATTTTAAAAATTACAATAAGGTAAGTGGGCCAATACACAAGTTTGGACACCCTTGGATATTTGTGTGCTCCGATAAATTTTACCAAGGTTTGAGAGCATATTTAGGCTGTTAGGATTATGGCTTATTCACTATCATCATTAGGAAAGGCCAGGTCATGCAAATTTCACAGCTTTATAAAAACCCAGCCTCCTCTAACCTTGTGCCAAAAAACAGCAGCTATGGGTTTTTCTAAACAGCTGCCTAGCAGTCTGAAAATGAGAATGGTGGAGGCCCACAAAGCTGGTGAGACCTAGAAGACATCAAAGCGTTTTCAAATTATCCATTCCTCAGTTTGAAATGTAATTAAGAAATGGCAGTTAAAACGAACAATGGAGGTAATCAACATAAAGTCTGGAAGACCAAGCAAAATTTCTATGAGAGATGCTCGTATAATTGCTAGAGAGACAAATCAGAGCTCTTGCTTAACTGCAAAAGAAGATTTAGCAGACTCTGGAGTTGAGGTACTTTGTTCAAAGACACCTGCATCAATATGGCCCTCATGAAAGAATCATCAGAAACCTCTCCTGCATGCTCACCATACAATCCAGAGTCAGAAGTTCACAAAAGAATATTTAAACAAGCCTGATGCATCTTGGAAACAAGTCCTGTGGACCGATGAGGTTAAAATAGTACTCATTGGCCACAATGATGAAAGGTATGTGTGGAGAAAAAAAGGGAACAGAATTTCAGAAAAAAAATATCTTATTAACCAATAAGCATGGAGGTGGATCAATTATGCTTTGTGGATGTGTTGCAGCCAATGGCATGGGGAACATTTCTCTTGTTAAGGGAAGAAAAGGATTCAATGAAATGTCACCATATTCTTGATGCAAACATAACACCATCTGTAAAAAAAAAAAGCTGAAGTTGAAAAGATGATGGCTTCTACAAATGGATAATGATCCTAAACACACCCACAAAATCCACAATCAAGAATACACTACCTAAAAAGTCGCAAGCTGAAGGTTTTACAATGGCCGTCACAGTCCCCTGATCTGAACTTCATTGAAAATCTGTGGCTAGACCTCAAAAGAGCAGTGCATGCAAGACAAGCCAGGAACCTCACAGAACTAGATGACTTTTCCAAGGAACAATGGATGAAAATCCCTCAAACAAGAAATACTCTTGGCTGGCTACAAAAAGTATTTATAAGCTGTGATACTTGCCAATGGGGTACTTCTAGGATTTAACCATGCAGGGTGCCTAAACTGTTGCATCTGCTCATTTTCTTTTAGAGTTAATTTAAAAATGTAAAATAATGGGGTTTTTTTGCTTAAAATACAAATGAAATGTGTCATCTTTAACTTTATGCCTTTTAAAGATCATTCATCTTCAACTTGCTTAACTGTTCACAATAACAGTTATTTTGACCAGAGGGTGCCCAAAATTGTGCATGCCACTGTATGGACCACACATCTAAAACGTATTTATTGATCTATTGTGGCTAAGAAAAAAGATACAAAACTCAACACAAAGTTCTCAGTTTAAGGCCTATTTCACGCGTCAGTATTTTGCACCAGTGCTTATATGCCAAAACCAGGAGTGGAACTTACAGAGAAAAACTATAATTGAAAGATTGACACCTATTTTGAGACACTCCTGGTTTTGGCATCCAAATACTGATGAAATACGGATATCAAATTCTGACGTATGAAAGAGGCCTTACATAGTGATCATACTGTATGAAACTCGCTGCCACGTCACAACAAACTTGTTAGCAGGTCAAACACTACTGAAGCAATAGAGCACCAACACGGCAAGTGACCTTGTGTCCCATACTACCCATTCTGCAAGTTTGAATCCAAATTACACCACCCCACAAATACAGCATCACAGCAACAATAGCTGCCAGACATCACTAACTCCAAGTCAAAGGAGCTAAAAGATCTCACCTTCCACATGTTCTCAGACTATGATCTGACAGCAAAAATAATCAAAACCCTTCTTCCAGTCTACTGCTAATTTATAGGTATGACGTGGCAGTGGGCCTCATACAGTCTGATCAAAATGTTAAACTAAGAACTAGAGATGAGCGAACCGGTCCCGGTTCGGCTCGAGGTCGGTTCGCCAAACGGGGGGACCCGTTCGAGTTCGGTTCGTCAAACGTTCGACGAACTGAACTCGAACCAATAGGCTATAATGGGAGGCAATCACAAACACATAAAAATACATTATAAATGTACACAAACAGTTAATAAACATTGCCATAACACTTACCGGTCCCCGCGATCCCTTCTGCACTCTGTCTCCTGCCGCTATTCCATCCGATGATCGCTTAATCCTCCCGGTGACCTGCACTGCCAGCAGAGTTGCAGGACCTATCGTGACGTCAAAATAGCCATGTGACCAGTCACGTGGCTATTATCTCATTGGCTACAGACTGGTCACATGACTTTGACGCGTCATGTAGGACCTGCGAGTGCATCTCTCCGGTACACGGTGCACATATGTGTATCGCCGTGTACCGGCGACATGCTCTAGCACACGGTCGACTCCCCGTTCCGTTAAGGACCGGCTGACACAGCCGGTCATTAACGGAGATCACCGTTGCCATAGCAATGCAGTTAGCGGTGACGTCACCGCTAACCGCGGCTCCGAGAGCACCATTACTATGGTAACGCATCTGTCAGCGTTACCGCTGTTACCGCTAGCAGCCAGCACTGATCACTCACGGAGTGAAGGCTGCACGCTGCTTCCCGATTGTAGTGAGGATTGTAGTGAGGATGAGGTTCCCCAGCCCCAAGTGATGAGCTGGTGAACCTCATCCTTCCTCACTACAATCGTCACTACTACTACACTAGAAAGAAAGAAGACAGAAGAGCAGGATCGTGGAGGGCTGACAGGGGGTAATAAAGATGGAGTCTCTAATGTGTCTGTGTATTTATTTCTATTAAAGTATTTTTTCTCTGTGTGGTGTTTTTTTTAACCCTTTATTGGAGATTCTTAATGGCCGGGTCAAACGTGCCTGACATTAAGAATCTCTGGCTTAATACTGGCTGGTAAAACAAAGCCAGTATTAACTCATGATTACCCAACAAGCCACCCGGCCCCAGGGCTGTTGGAAGAGTTGGATACAGCGCCAGATGATGGCGCTTCTATGAGAGCGCCATTTTCTGGGACGGCTGCGGACTGAAATCCGCAGCAGAGGCGCCCAGAAACCTTGGGCTAACCTGTGCTGCGGATTCCAATCCCCAGCTGCCTAGTTGTACCCGGCTGGACACAAAAATGGGGCGAAGCCCACGTCATTTGTTTTTTAATTATTTCATGAAATAAGTGAAATAATTAAAAAAAAACGGGCTTCCCTATATTTTTGGTTCCCAGCCGGGTACAAATAGGCAACTGGGGGTTGGAGGCAGCCCGTGGCTGCCTGCTGTACCTGGCTAGCATACAAAAATATGGCGAAGCCCACGTCATTTTTTTGGTGGGAAAAAAAATTCTGCATACAGTCCTGGATGGAGTATGCTGAGCCTTGTAGTTCTGCAGCTGCTGTCTGCTCTTCTCCATACAGATAGACAGCAGCTGCAGAACTACAAGGCTCAGCATACTCCATCCAGGACTGTATGCAGAAGTTTTTTGCCCCCTGAAAAAATTATGTGGGCTTCGCCATATTTTTGTATGCTAGCCAGGTACAGCAGGCAGGTATGGCTGCCCCCAACCCCCAGTTGCCTATTTGTACCCGGCTGGGAACCAAAAATAAAGGGAAGCCCTTTTTTTATTATTTCATGAATTTCATGAAATAATTAGAAAACAAATGACGTAGGCTTCGCTCCATTTTTGTGTCCAGCCAGGTACAACTAGGCAGCTGGGGATTGGAATCCACAGCACAGGTTGGCCTGAGCTTTCTGGGCCCCACTGCTACGAATTGCAGTCTGCAGCCGCCTCAGAAAATGGCATTTTCATAGAAGCGCCATATTCTGGCGCTGTATCCAACTCTTCCAGCACATGCCTGCTATACCTGGCTAGCATACAAAAATATGGCGAAGCTCACGTCCTTTTTTGTAGTTTTTTGGCAAAAAAATAAAAAATGCTTCCCTGGATTTTCCATTGCCAGTGAAGGTAACACCAAGCAGTGGGGGTTAGCAGCCAGTAGCTGTTTGGATTACCCTTAGCTAGCAATACAAAAAATGCAGCGGGAGCCCATATATATTTTTTTTAATTATTTATTTAAATAACTAAAAATAAAATGGGCTTCCCTGTATTTTGATTGCTGGACATCACAGTGCTGTAAAAATAAATCTTTAAAAAAATGACGTAGCGCTCCGCGGTATTTTTGATTCTCAGCGCAGATAAAGCAGACAGCTATGGGTTGCCACCCCCCTCTGCCTGCCGTTACCTTGGTTGGCAATCAAAATACAGGGAAGCCCATTAATTTTTTCTATTTAAAAAATAGTTAAAAAAAAAATGACGTTGGGTCCCCCCATTTTTGATAGCCAGCTAGGGTAAAGCAGATGGCTGTAGCCTGAAAACCACAGCTGGCAGCTTTACCGTGGTTGGGGATCCAATGTGGAGGTCCCCTCAGGCTCTTTTTTATAATTATTTTATAAATATTAATAATTACACAATAAAAGTAGGGTCCCCCCCAAATTGGATCACCAGCCAAGGTAAAGCGGACAGCTGTGGTCTGGTATTCTCAGGGTGGGAAGGTCCATAGTTATTGGGCCTTCACAGCCTAAAAATAGCAGGCCGCAGGCACCCCAGACGTGGCGCATCCACTAGATGCGCCAATCCTGGCGCTTCACCCCAGCTCATCCCGTGCCCTGGTGCAGTGGCAAACGGGGTAATAAATCGGTTTGATACTAGCTGTAAAGTCGCCTGAGATCAAGCCCAGCAGTTTGTGATGTCATGGCGTCTATTAGATACCCAACATCATAAACTGTCAGTACTAACAAAAAAAAAAAAATCGACAAAAGAAATTTATTTGAAAAAACAGTCCCCAAAACATTTCCTCTTTCACCAATTTATTGTAAGAATAAAAATAAAGGGGTCCCACGACGACTCTGGACCGTCTAGAATATGGGGGGAGACACTCAGGGAACGTATCCCCCATTTTCTAGGAGTGCGTACCCTTCATGTGAGGAGTGTGGGTGCAATGAATCTGCACTCACTCTTCTCGGGTCCACAGCAGCAGAGTCCATGTCGTAATGGTTGCTACCAAAGCTGCAATGCCCTGCTCATGAGGTAAGGGCATGCCTAATCAGGAGAACTACTGTAGAGGAAGCTCTGCTCACTGGTATATAGGTGCTCAGAGGTAATAATAGATAAAATTAGTGAGTAACCTCGGCACTCTAAATCTCCCAGACTAAGTCAGTAAGTCACAACGCATAGTAATGCAAAATCACTCTTTATTGGTCCGTATTAAGAAAAAAAAAATTTTCATAAGCATATATGTTTTTGTCCAAAACAAGTTACAAATGACGTTTCGGCCTGAGCCTTCGTCAGATTGGACTTATCTGCATGTAATCATGAAAAATGACAATAATCAGTATCACATAAGAGTTAAGCGGGCTTTACACGCTACGACATCGCTAATGCGGAGTCGTTGGGGTCACGGAATTCGTGACGCACATCCGGCCGCATTAGCGATGCCGTTGCGTGTGACATCGATTAGCGATTTTGCATCGTTGCAAAACAGTGAAAAATCGCTAATCGGCGACACGGGGGTCCATTCCCAATTATCGTTACTTCAGCAGTAACGAGGTTGTTCCTCGTTCCTGCGGCAGCACACATCGCTGCGTGTGACGCCGCAGGAGCGAGGAAGCTCTCCCTACCTGCCTCCCGGCCGCTATGCGGAAGGAAGGAGGTGGGCGGGATGTTACGTCCCGCTCATCTCCGCCCCTCCGCTGCGATTGGGCGGCGGTTCAGTGACGTTTCAGTGACGTCGCTGTGACGCCGCATGGACCGCCCCCTTAGAGAGGAGGCGGTTCGCCCGTCACAGCGACGTCGCCGGACAGGTAAGTATGTGTGACGGCTCTGGGCGATGTTGTGCGGCACGGGCAGCGATATGCCCGTGTCGCGCAACAGATGGGGGCGGGTACCCACACTAGCGATATCGGGACCGATATCGCAGTGTGTAAAGTAGCCTTAAGAGAACAATAACATAAACTCGAACAATGTAGAGGTACAATTGGGATGCAGCAAAAAAATTGCAACACAGCAAGAAATGAAACACATGATACAAATGTCATAATACAGTACAAGGACAATATAGTAATGACAAATATGGGGTCAGAGTAGGCTTAGACAGCTCTGGTACGAAAGAGATGTCAATCATAAACTAACATGTGCAGTAGGTGTAGAGCTACAGTATGCATGGCAGAGCTAATGGGTAGACCGACCATAGAAAAAGAACGGAGAAAAAGTGGAGAAAAAGTGGAGAAAAAGTGGAGAAAAAGTGGAGAAAAAAATGTAAAAAAAGTGGAGAAAAAGTGGAGAAAAAAATGGAGAAAAAGTGGAGAAAAAGTGGAGAAAAAATGGAGAAAAGGTGGAGAAAAAAATGGATAAAAAGTGGAGAAAAAGTGGAGAGAAAAAGTGGAGAAAAAGTGGAGAAAAAGTGGAGAAAAAGTGGAGAAAAAATGGAGAAAAAAATGGAGAAAAAGTGGAGAAAAAGTGGAGAAAAAATGGAGAAACAAATGGATAAAAAGTGGAGAAAAAGTGGAGAAAAAGTGGAGAAAAAAATGGATAAAAAGTGGATAAAAAGTGGAGAAAAAATGGAGAAAAAGTGGAGAAAAAAATGGAGAAAAAGTGGAGAAAAAGGTGAGAGAAAAAGTGGAGAAAAAGTGGAGAAAAAGTGGAGAAAAAATGGAGAAAAAGTGGAGAAAAAAATGGAGAAAAAGTGGAGAAAAAGTGGAGAAAAAAATGGATAAAAAGTGGATAAAAAGTGGAGAAAAAGTGGAGAAAAAAGTGGAGAAAAAGTGGAGAAAAAGTGGAGAAAAAGTGGAGAAAAAAATGGATAAAAAGTGGAGAAAAAGTGGAGAAAAAAGTGGAGAAAAAGTGGAGAAAAAGTGGAGAAAAAAGTGGAGAAAAAGTGGAGAAAAAGTGGAGAAAAAGTGGAGAAAAAAATGGAGAAAAAGTGGAGAAAACGTGGAGAAAAAATGGAGAAAAGGTGGAGAAAAAAATGGATAAAAAGTGGAGAAAAAGTGGAGAAAAAATGGAGAAAGAAATGGAGAAAAAGTGGAGATAAAGTGGAGAAAAAGTGGAGAAAAAGTGGAGAAAAAAATAGATAAAAAGTGGAGAAAAAGTGGAGAAAAAGTGGAGAAAAAAATGGATAAAAAGTGGAGAAAAAGTGGAGAAAAAATGGATAAAGAGTGGAGAAAAAAATGGATAAAAAGTGGAGAAAAAGTGGAGCGAAAAAGTGGAGAAAAAGTGGAGAAAAAGTGGAGAAAAAATGGAGAAAACGTGGAGAAAAAGTGGAGAAAAAGTGGAGAAAAAAATGGAGAAAAAATGGAGAAAAAGTGGAGAAAAAGTGGAGAAAAAAATGGATAAAAAGTGGAGAAAAAGTGGAGAAAAAATGTAGAAAAAGTGGAGAAAAAAATGGATAAAAAGTGGAGAGAAAAAGTGGAGAAAAAGTGGAGAAAAAGTGGAGAAAAAATGTAGAAAAAGTGAAGAAAAAGTGGAGAAAAAGTGGAGAAAAAAATGGAGAAAAAAATGGAGAAAAAGTGGAGAAAAAGTGGAGAAAAAAGTGGAGAAAAAGTGGAGAAAAAGTGGAGAAAAAAATGGAGAAAAAAATGGAGAAAAAGTGGAGAAAAAGTGGAGAAAAAATGTAGAAAAAGTGGAGAAAAAGTGGAGAAAAAGTGGAGAAAAAGTGGAGAAAAAGTGGAGAAAAAGTGGAGAAAATATGGAGAAAAAAATGGAGAAAAAGTGGAGAAAAAGTGGAGAAAGTGGAGAAAAAGTGGAGAAAAAAATGGATAAAAAGTGGAGTAAAAGTGGAGAAAAAGTGGAGAAAAAGTGGAGAAAAAAATGGAGAAAAGGTGGAGAAAAAATGGAGAAAAAGTGGAGAAAAAAATGGGTAAAAAGTGGAGAAAAAGTGGAGAGAAAAAGTGGAGAAAAAGTGGAGAAAAAGTGGAGAAAAAATGGAGAAAAAATGGAGAAAAAGTGGAGAAAAAGTGGAGAAAAAGTGGAGAAAAAAATGGATAAAAAGTGGAGAAAAAGTGGAGAAAAAAAGTGGAGAAAAAATCTAGAAAAAGTGGAGAAAAAAATGGAGAAAAAGTGGAGAAAAAAATGGATAAAAAGTGGAGAAAAAGTGGAGAAAAAGTGGAGAAAAAGTGGAGAAAAAAGTGGAGAAAAAGTGGAGAAAAAGTGGAGCACCCTTTGGTGCCTTTCATGTGGCACTAAGGAGTGCTTAGCTTTGTATTTAGCCAAAAAAATGAAAAAAAAAATGATGTAGGGTTCCCCCTAGTTTTGTAGCAAGCTAGGGTAAAGCAGACGGCTGCAGCCTGCAGACCACAGCTGGCAACCTCACCTTGGCTGGTAATCCAAAACTGAGGGCACCCCACGCTGTTATTTTAAATTAAATAAATAATTAAAAAAAAAAAACACGTAGGGGTCCCCCAAAATTGGATCACCAGCCAAGGTAAAGCAGACAGCTGGGGCCTGATATTCTCAGACTAGGGAGGTCCATGGTTATTGGACTCTCCCCAGCCTAAAAATAGCAGGCCGCAGCCACCCCAGAAGTGGCGCATCCATTAGATGCGCCAATCCTGGTGCTTCGCCCCAGCTCATCCCACGCCCTGGTGCGGTGGCAAACGGGGTAATATATGGGGTTAATACCAGATGTGTAATGTCACCTGGCATCAAGCCCTGGGGTTGGTGAGGTCAGGCGTCTATCAGATACCCGACATCACCAACCCAGTCAGTAATAAAAAAAAATAGACGACAAACACATTTTTATTTGAAAAAACACTCCCCAAAACATTCCCTCTTTAACCAATTTATTAGAATGAAAAACAAATCCAGGTCTGGTGTAATCCAAGGGGTTGCCATGACGATCCACACTGTCCCAGTCAATGAAGAGCAGGATGTTCCCCATTGGCTGGGAGAGCAATGCAGTGACCTGAGCTAACATCAATGGGTCAGCCCAGGTCACTGCAGGGCATGACAAGTGCTGCTGTCAGCGAGGTACATTACCTGCGCTGATCTCCAGCACACTGACAGCACCTGTCACTGAGTTCAATGACCGCCGCCTTCACAGCCAAATATCGCGAGAGGCCCGTGACGTCACCACTAGTCAGTCTCAGGTCGGAAGCGAGAGGTGATGTGACAAGCGGCGTCCATGGAGGACAGTGACAGCGCTGAGGTCGGGATGGCGGGACTTCATCACCGCAGGTAAGCCGAGCGGGACCATGTGTGTGTGTGTGTGTGTGTGTGTGTACGTGTGTACATGCCGCGGGCAGGAGGGGGCGGAGCGAGCTGAGCGGGGAAGTGTGGGCTTCCTGCACGTAACTAAGATAAACATCGGGTTACTAACCAAAGCGCTTTGCTTGGATACCCGATGTTTATCTTGGTTACCAGCTTCTGGCAGGCTGCCAGCGATGGCTCCTGCACACTGTAGCTGTAAAAAGCCCTGCTTTTTGCTGCTAGAACCGTTCTCGAACGTATCTAGAACTATCGAGCTTTTGCAAAAAGCTCGAGTTCTAGTTCGATCTCGAACAGCCCCCAAAATCACTCGAGCCTAGAACTGGAGAACCTCGAACCACGAACCGCGCTCAACTCTACTAAGAACCTTGTATTCATTTTTGTAAATTTTTACTTAGCCGCAATAGATCCATGTATAAGTTTTGGATATGTTGTCCATGTATTTGTTTTCTACAGTTGTAGCATATTGCAAATTGTTCCCTATCATTTGTCGTTTTACTTGGTACCAGCCCAGATGTTTTTAAATGAGTAGAAGACTTAAGGAATGGTTCTGTCTATATTTGGTCTCAGGTTTAGGGTTGTCTCACACTGGAGTGTAAAAATCTGGTCCGATGACGAGTGCATTAGTAGCATGCCGCAATTTTTTCATCAGTTGGATTTGAGCTGAGGAAAAACTCACAGATCTGCTCTGCATCATTGACTAACATTGGTCCGATTTCAACGCGATTTTTTTTTCATATTGTACTCATCCGTTTTATAAACCAGTGGCAGAAAACCCTAAGGGGTACTTTGCACGCTGCGACATCACTAGCCGATTGTAGCGATATCGAGCGCGATAGTCCCCGCCCCCGATATCTTGCGATATCTTGTGATAGCTGCCATAGCGAACATTATCGCTACGGCAGCTTCACACGCACTGACCTGCCCTGCGACATCGCTCTGGCTGGCGACCCGCCTCCTTCTTAAGGGGGCGGGTCGTGCGGCGTCACAGCGACGTCACACGGCAGGCGGCCAATAGAAGCGGAGGGGCGGAGATGAGCGTGATGTAAACATCCCGCCCACTTCCTTCCTTCCTCATTGCAGGCGGGATGCAGGTAAGGAGATGTTCCTCGCTCCTGCGGCTTCATACACAGCGATGTGTGCTGCCGCAGGAACCAGGAACAACATCGTACCTGTCGCTGCAGCCAAATTATGGAAATGACTGACACTACACAGATCACCGATTTTTGACGCTTTTGCGATCGTTTATCAGTGCTTTACACGTTGCGATGTTGTTACCGGCGCCGGATGTGTGTCACTTTCGAGTAGTAGCGATGTCGCAACGTGCAAAGTACCCCTTAGTCTGAGACCTTGTAGAAAGTGAGGCTTTGGTGCTGAAGTTGTTTGGTGGCCATTGTTGCTTTGATGCTGAGTAGATTGGTGTTACCTGAAACCATGAGAGCTCTGCCTTGCAGCATGGGTGCTATGGGGCACCAGATCACTTGTCTTTCTGCAGCGCATTTACTCAGTGGTGGTTGTTGCATGGCACCCTATTTTTAAAAGGAACCGGTCACCAGATTTAACCCTTATAAGCTGCGGCCACTACCATAAAGCTCTTATATACAGAATTCTAGAATGCTGTATATATACTGGAGATCAAAATTAGAGAACAACAAACAATTTTCTAAATTTTTAGGTCATTATGTAGTCCTATGTGATTATGTCCTAACATGAGTAACCTAGCAGTATTTAAGTTTATTTCATACATTGAATATATTCTAAAGCACATAATAAAAATGTAAATGAGCTAAATGAAAAAGAACACTGATCAAAATTAGAGAACACTTTCAGATACCTGCTGATAACAAGTTATTGGTGTTAATCTGGCACCTGGTGCTAATTTCCTTAATTATCTGACAAACCCTATTTAACTGGCAGCCTAACTTTCCAGTTTGCACTAACTTTGCAAAAATGGTATGCAGTTCCAAAGTGACTAAAACCCTCTGGCAGCAGGTTATCCAGATGAAAGTCAAAGGAGTGACCATATCAGCCATAGCAAGAGAAGTTATCTTTTCCAAGTCTGTGATTTCAAGAATTTTGCATGCTTATGCGCGGGCGGAGGAGGGGACACTGCACTCACCCACTGCTCGGGTCCGGCTACTGCTGCTGCTGCTCGGTGGTGGCTCGAGCGATGGGCCGGATCCCGGGGACTCGAGCGACGTTCCTCGCCCGTGAGTGAAAGGGGGGTGGTGTGTGGTTTTGGGGATATTGTCCGTGACGCCACCCATGGTTGTGGTGAAGTTGTGACACCACCGCTGCTCTGGACGGGGATCCCGGGAGCGATGACAGGGAGCAGCTTGGATGTTGGTTCTCCCCTCCGTGGGTAGGGGGTTGGTTGTCCCGGGGCCCCGGTGAGGGATTGAGGGTGACAGGCGGGTTACGGGGCCTGGTGAGGTGCAGGGTCGCGGGGGCAGCGCTGTGCCGCACGGCACGGTGGTACTCACTCAGCCAGAAATTTACACGGAGTCTCTGGTCAAACAAACGGCTGGATGGACGGGTCCACAGGCGGCTGCGGTTGTTCTCCTCCCGGTAGGTTGATGGTGACTGCCTTTCCCTGCACCTGTGTTGTGTTTACGGTTCCAATGGCTTCCCACCGGTAACCCGCTCCCCAGCTTAGATGGATGCTGAGGGAGCCCCTTTTGCCCGCAGGCTCTGGCCCTGGGAACTGTAGCCTTGACGGGGACTGCGTTTCCCTTCACGGTGTGAGCTGTTGCCTTCAATCAGATCTTGACTGCTGGGAAACCCCGGAGGTTCCCTTCGCTAATGGATTTGACCAGTTTTACGGCGACTCCTAGCCTGGTCGGGGTCCGTAGGCCCTGCCGGATGGTGCTGGCTTCTCTTCACTCCCCGATTCAGTACCGGCGGGCCACCGCCCGTCCCCGGTCCGTACGGTTCTCTCCAATCAGCCTCTCCTGCAGACGGTCACCACCGTCTGCCAACCTTGCTGTATGTGCCTGGGCCACGCACCCGGACACGGTCAGTCTCCTCTACTACCACTTCACTCTCCAAAACTGCACTGACTCCTTTTCCCGCCTCCAGGACTGTGAACTCCTCGGTGGGCGGGACCAACCACCTGGCCCACCCCCTGGTGTGGACATCAGCCCCTGGAGGAAGGCAACAAGGATTTGTGTTTGACTTAGGTGTGCCTAGCCGGGGTGTGGGGTGTGTTGGTGTAGTACCTGTGACGACCTGGCTTGTCCAGGGCACCACACTTACAACATCATAAACTAAGGATAATGCACAGACTCTCCATGGGTAATCGTTTCAACGCTGCAACTGGAATTGCTCGCCAGTTCAGCACTGAACAGGGTAAGGATCTGTCTCATCATACAGTGTCACAACGTTTAAGAGCATTTGGACTGTAAGCCCTCTCTGCAGTGACCAAACCTCTATTTAACAGAAAGGCTAGTCTCACCTTCCACAGTTCATTTTAGTGATGAAAGCAAGTTTTATTTATTTGGGTCTTATGGGAAACATTATGTTTATTGACAAACTGGGGGAAGACTGAACCCAAAGTGTGTTAAGATGTCAGTGAAACGTGCTGGAGAAAGTGTTTTGGTTTGGGGAATGATTTTTGCAGCAGGAGTTGGACCTCTCCTACAGCTACATAGCAAAGTGAATGCATGTGTGTATCAGAACCTTCTTCAACAACACTGTGAGAGAATGGTCAGCCATGCTGTGCTCAGCAGACGTTAGTTGCCATGTTGTACTCAGATCCTGGGACAATTCGAGCAGATCAACTTTGCAGCTAACGAGATGTGTTCTCTCCAGAAAGGAGCCATAAAATGACCTCAGTGTTATTTAGCAAGAATAGAGAAAAGCCATAGTTTAAACAGCATCAGGGCTATGAGAAAAATATGTGGTGTTATATGGTAGAAAATAGTGAATATAATGGGTTAATACAAGAACCAGAACCATTGGCCTGTCACTATTGAAGAGTTGGGGGAGTATACTAAGAGCCGTGATGTTATTAATGATGTTAGTTGATAAGAACATAAAAATGTATGGTTTATAATGGAATTAGGTATTGATATGTATGTACAGTGCCTTGCGAAAGTATTTGGCTCCCTTGAATTTTTCAACCTTTTCCCACATTTCAGGCTTAAACTTAAAGGTAAAAATTTTAATGTTATGGTGAAGAATCAACAACAAATGGGATACAATTGTGAAGTTGAATAAAATTTATTGCTTATTTTAAACTTTTTAAAAAAATAAATCACTGGAAAATAGGGCGTGCAATATTATTCGTCCCCTTTACTTTCAGTGCAGCAAGCTCACTCCAGAAGTTCATTGAGGATCTCTGAATGATCCAATGTTGTCCTAAATGACTGATGATGATATATATAAGCCACCTGTGTGTAATCTAGTCTCCGTATAAATGCACCTGCTCTGTGATAGTCTCAGTGTTCTGTTTAAAGTGGAGATAACATCATGAAGACCAAGGAACACAACAGGTAGGTCCGTGATACTGTTGTTGAAAAGTTTAAAGCCGGATTTGGTTACAAAAAGATTTCCAAAACTTTAAACGTCCCAAGGAGCACTGTGCAAGCGATCATATTGGAAGGAGTATCATACCACTGCAAATCTACCAAGACCCGGCCGTCCATCAAAACTTTCATCTCAAACAAGGAGAAGACTGATCAGAGATGCAGCCAAGAGGCCCCCGATCACTCTGGATGAACTGCAGAGATCTACAGCTGAGGTGGGAGAGTCTGTCCATAGGACAACAATCAGTCGTACACTGCACAAATCTGGCCTTTTATGGAAGAGTGGCAAGGACAAAGCCATTTCTCAAAGATATCCATAAAAAGTGTTGTTTACAGTTTGCCACAAGCCACCTGGGAGACACACCAAACATGTGTAAGAAGGTGCTGTGGTCAGATGAAACCAAAATCGAACTATTTGGGCACAATGCCAAACGATATGTTTTGCGTAAAAGCAACACAGCTCATCACCCTGAACACACCATCCCTACTGTGAAACATGGGGGTGCCAGCATCATGGTTTGGGTCTGCTTTTCTTCAGCAGGGACATTGAAGATGGTTAAAATTGATGGGAAGATGGATGGAGCCAAATACAGGACCATTCTTGAAGAAAACCTGTTTGAGTCTGCAAAAGACCTGAGACTGAGATGGAGATTTGTCTTCCAACAAGACAATGATCCCAAACATAAAGCAAAATTTACAATGGAATGGTTCACAAATAAACGTATCAAGTTGTTAGAATGGCCAAGTCACAGTCCAGACCTGAATCCAATCGAGAATCTGTGGGAAGAGCTGAAAACTGCTGTTCGCAAACGCTTCCCATCCACCTTCACTCAGCTCAATCTATTTGCAAAGGAAGAATGGGTAAGAATTTTAGTCTCTGTGCAAAACTGATGGAGACATACCCAAAGTGACTTTCAGCTAAATTTGTCACTACAAAGTATTAACTTAAAGGGGACTAATAATATTGCACGCCCCACTTTCCAGTTATTTATTTTTTTAAAAAGTTTAAAATAAGCAATACATTTCGTTCAACTTAACAATTGTGTCCCACTTGTTTATTCTTCACCATAACATTAAACATTTTATCTTTATGTTTGAAGCCTGAAATGTGAGGTTGAAAAATTCAAGGGAGCCGAATACTTTCGCAAGGCACTGTATATTGACATATTGGTCTTGTGCCTTCTTTGTCTTTGAATATACACACCTTCTTCCGCAATATGATGTAACTCATTTTATTTACGTCTTTTTCTGCAATACGTGGCCCTTTGTCTAAACTAGGTAAAAAATAGGGATGAACAAATGTACTCGCCACTATGGATATTCCCATCATTCAGTATCCGACCGATAAAACAACATCCGCACTGATACTTTCATTTTCATTTCTGACTTCCTGGCGCCTGTTTTCCAGCCAATGAACACATCTGATGTTGCTTGCCCTCACAGTGACACCGCAGCCATCTTTGTTGTGGTGTTACTGTGATTGGCTTGGCTGCACAGCGCCATTGGGGCTATATAAGCCAGCGACCATTTTGTGAACACGCAGCCATAGGGAGTTGGCGGTATAGATAGACTGTACTTTGTGCGGGAGAGCATTCTTAGATCCAACTAATAAATAGTCCTTGTAAGGGCTGAATACAGTGTCCAGTAGCTGCTAGCAGCTCCATAAATTGTTTTTTTGACAAACAGAAGGCAGGTCTTTTGGTCTCTCTCTCTCTATCTGTTTGTCTCTCCCTCTCCCCCCGTCTCATACTCACCGATTACTGACCGATCACCAGCACGGCGCTGCACGGCTGTCACACTGCTCCGGCGGCTTCTCCAGCTTTTGAAAATGCCGGCTGCTCATTATTCCATCTCGTATTCCCTGCTTCCCCCGCCCACCGGCGCCTATGATTGGTTGCAGTCAGATGCTCCCCCACGCTGAGTGACAGCTGTCTCACTGCATCCAATCACAGCCGCCGGTGGGCGGGTCTATGTAGTGCAGTAAAATAAATAAATAAATAATATAAAAAACGGCGGTCACTGATTGGTGAGTATGAGATGGGGGGGAGAGGGAGAGACAGACAGACAGAGCGAGACCGAAAGACCTGCGTTCTGTTTGTCAGAAAAGCGATTACTTTGGTTTGAGAACTGTTCTGGCGACTACGTAAACGCCACATGCTGCTCTGAGCATGTTATTCCAAGACACCAGAAATGCAGTCACGCACCTTCTACAGGCTGCTGTGCTCATACTGTTTCTGGATTTTCCCATCCATTTCAGCCTTTTCCTCAGTCACCACAGCTTGCCGTTGGGTCCAACATTAAATTATTCGAGTTTCCCATAGACTTACATTGCGCATTGAATATTCGTGAATAGTCGAATAGTGCCGACCTATTCGTCAGATATTCGTCAAAGCGGATATTTTGGTATTCGATCATCCCTAGCAATAAACACCCTTATAAGATAGTTCATGGCCAGATATCCAGACCACCCACTGCCTTCATAACTGGACACCTGCGCGTGTCTGCAAGCTTGTAACGTACAGTCATGGCCAAAAGTTTTGAGAATGCTACAAATATTAATTTGTACAAAGTCTACTGCTTAAGTTTTTCTAATGGCAATTTGCATATACTCCAGAATGTCATAAAGGGGGATCAGCTTAACAGCAATTACTTGCAAAGTCAATATTGGCTAAGAAAATTAACTTTAACCCCCAAAACACATTTCAACATCATTGCATTCCTGCCTTAAAAGGAGCAGCTAACATTCTTTTAGTGATTGTTCCATTAACACAGGTGTGGGTGTTGATGAGGACAGGGCTGGCGATCAATCAGTCATGATTAAGTAAGAATTACACCACTGGACACTTTAAAAGGAGGCTGGTGCTTGGTATCATTGTTTCTCTTCAGTTAACCATGGTTATCTCTAAAGAAACACGTGCAGCCATCATTGCTCTGCACAAAAATGGCCTAATAGGGAAGAGTATAGCAACTACAAAGATTGCACCTCAGTCAACAATCTATCGCATCATCAAGAACTTCAAGGAGAGAGCTTCCATTGTTGCCAAAAAGGCTCCAGGGCGCCCAAGAAGGACCAGCAAACGCCAGGACCGTATCTTAAAACTGTTTCAGCTGCGGGATCGGACTACCAGCAGTGCCGAGCTATCTCAGCAATGGCAGCAGGCTGGTGTGAGTGCTTCTGCACGCACTGTGAGGCGGAGACTGCTTGAGCAAGGCATGGTTTCAAGGAGGGCAGCAAAGAAGCCACTTCTCTCCAGAAAAAACATCAGGGACCGACTGATATTCTGCAAAAGGTACAGGGAGTGGACTGCTGAGGACTGGGGTAAAGTCATTTTCTCAGATGAATCCCCTTTTCGATTGTTTGGGACATCTGGAAAACAGCTTATTAGGAGAAGAAGAGGTGAGCGCTACCACCAGTCTTGTCTCTTGCCAACTATTAAGCATCCTGAAACGATTCATGTGTGGAGTTGCTTCTCAGCCAAGGGAATCGGCTCACTCACAGTCTTGCCTAAAAACACAGCCATGAATAAAGAATGGTACCAAAATGTCCTCCAAGAGCAACTTCTCCCAACTGTCCAAGAGCAGTTTGGCGCCCAACAATGCCTTTTCCAGCATGATGGAGCACCTTGCCATAAAGCAAAGATGATCACTAAATGGCTCATGGAACAAAACATAGAGATTTTGGGTCCATGGCCTGGAAACTCCCCAGATCTTAATCCCATTGAGAACTTGTGGGCAATCATCAAGAGACGGGTGGACAAACAAAAACCAACAAATTCTGGCAAAATGCAAGCATTGCTTATGCAAGAATGGACAGCTATCAGCCAGGATTTGATCCAGAAGTTGATTGAGAGCATGCCAGGGAGAATTGCAGAGGTCCTGAAGAAGAAGGGTCAACAATGCAAATATTGACTTGCTGCATTAACTCATTCTAACTGTCAATATAACCTTTTGGTACTCATAATATGATTGCAATTATATTTCTGTATGTGATGTAAACATCAGACAAACACAATTAAAAACCAGAGGGCAACAGATCATGTGAAAATATAATTTTGGTGTCATTCTCAAAACTTTTGGCCATGACTGTATATCCTGTGCTCTGTTGCGTACGCTAAATTAATCCTCAGCCCCTGCTTGAAGAATTGCCTACATTGTCTCCTTCAAAACTCTTGAGAGGGACTCATTCTTGGACACTCGTATTTTTACAAGCTTGTGGTTCCTTACTTGCATTCATCACTCAATAAGCCAGCAATTTTCATGCAGGACAATGCCCCTGTCACATAGCAAAACGGGTAAAGCAGTTCCTTGAAACAGAGAACATTGAAAGAATGAAATAGCCGCCCAGAGTCCTGATCTAAACCCAATAGAAAACCTCTGTAAATTCCTTGATTACAAGGTTATGGCCAAGAAATACAGTTAGGTCCAGAAATATTTGGACAGTGACACAAGTTTTGTTATTTTAGCTGTTTACAAAAACATGTTCAGAAATACAATTATATATATAATATGGGCTGAAAGTGCACACTCCCAGCTGCAATATGAGAGTTTTCACATCCAAATCGGAGAAAGGGTTTAGGAATCATAGCTCTGTAATGCATAGCCTCCTCTTTTTCAAGGGACCAAAAGTAATTGGACAAGGGACTCTAAGGGGCACTTTGCACACTGCAACATCGCAGGTCGATGCCGCGATGCCGAGTGCGATAGTCCCCGCCCCCGTCGCAGCAGCGATATGTGGTGATAGCTGGCGTAGCGAAAATTATCGCTACGCCAGCTTCACACACACACTCACCTGCCGTGCGACGTCCCTGTGGCCGGCGACCCGCCTCCTTGTTAAGGGGGCGGGTCGTGCGGCGTCACTGTGACGTCACACGGCAGGCGGCCAATCGGAGCGGAGGGGCGGAGATGAGCAGGATGTAAACATCCTGCCCACCTCCTTCCTTCCGCATAACCTACGGAAGCCGCGGTGACGCCGGTAGGAGATGTTCCTCGCTCCTGCGGCTTCACACACAGCGATGTGTGCTGCCGCAGGAGCGAGGAACAACATCGGACTGTCGCGTCAGCGTAATTATGAATTACGCCGACGCTGCACCGATGATACGATTACGACGCTTTTGCGCTCGTTAATCGTATCATTGAGACTTTACACACTGCGATGTCGCATGCGATGCCGGAAGTGCGTCATTTTCAATTTGACCCCACCGACATCGCACCTGCGATGTCGCAGTGTGCAAAGCCCGCCTAAGGTCTGCAATTAACTCTGAAGGCGTCTCCCTCGTTAACCTGTAATCAATGAAGTAGTTAAAAGGTCTGGGGTTGATTTCAGGTGTGTGGTTTTGCATTTGGAAGCTGTTGCTGGGACCAGACAACATGCGGTCTAAGGAACTCTCAATTGAGGTGAAGCAGAACATCCTAAGGCTGAATAAAAAGAAAAAATCCATCAGAGAGATAGCAGATATGCTTGGAGTAGCAAAATCAACAGTCGGGTACATTCTGAGAAAAAAGGAATTGACTGGTGAGCTTGGGAACTCAAAAAGGCCTGGGCGTCCACGGATGACAACAGTGGTGGATGATCGCCGCATACTTTCTTTGGTGAAGAAGAACCCATTCACAACATCAACTGAAGTCCAGAACACTCTCAGTGAAGTAGGTGTATCTGTCTCTAAGTCAACAGCAAAGAGAAGACTCCATGAAAGTAAATACAAAGGGTTCACACCTAGATGCAAACCATTCATCAATTCCAAAAATAGACAGGCCAGAGTTAAATTTGCTGAAAAAAACCTCATGAAGCCAGCTCAGTTCTGGAAAAGTATTCTATGGACAGATGAGACCAAGATCAACCTGTACCAGAATGATGGGAAGAAAAAAGTTTGGAGAAGAAAGGGAATGGCACATGATCCAAGGCACACCACATCCTCTGTAAAACATGGTGGAGGCAACGTGATGGCAGGGGCATGCATGGCTTTCAATGACACTGGGTCACTTGTGTTTATTGATGACATAACAGCAGACAAGAGTAGCCGGATGAATTCTGAAGTGTACCGGGTTATACTTTCAGCCCAGATTCAGCCAAATGCCGCAAAGTTGATCGGACGGCGCTTCATAGTACAGATGGACAATGACCCCAAGCATACAGCCAAAGCTACCCAGGAGTTCATGAGTGCAAAAAAGTGGAACATTCTGCAATGGCCAAGTCAATCACCAGATCTTAAGCCAATTGAGCATGCATTTCACTTGCTCAAATCCAGACTTAAGACGGAAAGACCCACAAACAAGCAAGACCTGAAGGCTGCGGCTGTAAAGGCCTGGCAAAGCATTAAGAAGGAGGAAACCCAGCGTTTGGTGATGTCCATGGGTTCCAGACTTAAGGCAGTGATTGCCTCCAAAGGATTCGCAACAAAATATTGAAACTAAAATTTTTTTGGGGGTTTGGTTTATTTGTCCAATTACTTTTGACCTCCTAAAATGTGGAGTGTTTGTAAAGAAATGTGTACAATTCCTACAATTTCTATCAGATATTTTTGTTCAAACCTTCAAATTAAACGTTACAATCTGCACTTGAATTCTGTTGTAGAGGTTTTATTTCAAATCCAATGTGGTGGCATGCAGAGCCCAACTCGCGAAAATTGTGTCACTGTCCAAATATTTCTGGACCTAACTGTATACCATAGTTAAAGGACTGATGATGGGAGTGGAAGAAGAGTTCTCCAAAATCACACCAGAGCAGTGCGAGTGACTAGTGATTGTCCTATGGTTGCCGATGTGTTGAAGTCAAAATTCAAAGCAAAGGCCTGTACACTTCTTACTGATTGGTGACTGTTGTTACCTTCCGAAAATTTAGCTCTTTCTCTGTGCTACAGTCATTGTTGTTCTCTAATTATGATCATCACGTTTTGGGCAAAATAAAAGTTTTATATTGATAAACTTTGAATATTTTGTAAAACACTGTTCTACTGGCATGGTATGCCCCTTACAGAAAACCTTCAAATGTGGATCAATGTAGATTACATTATTTTTGAAAAAGCAAGTCATCACACATTGTTCTCTCATTTTGATCTCCAGTGTAAGGGGTACTTTGCACGCTGCGACATCGCAAGCCGATGCTGCGATGCCGAGCGCAATAGTTCCCGTCCTAGTCTCAGCTGCGATATCATTGTGATAGCTGCCGTAGCGAATATTATCGCTACGGCTGCTTCACTTGCACTCACCTGCCGTGCGATGTTGCTCTGGTCGGCGAACCGCCTCCTTATTAAGGGGGCGGGTCGTGCGGCGTCACTGCGACGTCACACGGCAGGTGGCCAATAGGAACGGAGAGGCGGCGATGAGCGGGATGTAAACATCCCGCCCACCTCCTTCCTTCCGCATAGCTGGCGTGAGCCGCAGGACGCAGGTAGGAGATGTTCCTCGCTCTTGCGACTTCAGACACAGCAATGTGTGCTGCCGCAGGAGCGAGGAACAACATCGGACCGTCGCGTCAGCGTAATTATGGAATTCGCCGACGCTACACCGATGATACGATTACGACGCTTTTGCGCTCGTTAATCGTATCATCTAGGATTTACACACTATGATGTCGAGAGCGAAGCAGGAAGTGCGTCACTTTCGACATGACCCCACCGACATTGCACCTGCGATGTCGTGGTGTGCATAGTACCCCTAAGTGCGCAGACCAATCTGTATAACGTAAAACCCATCTTTAATTATACTCTCTTACTAGCTGTCGGTCAATGGGCAATAATTTCATTAGATGCCATAGAAAGTGTACCTGTCTGCATATGTTTTTTTGTGTGTATCCATTGAAATATACAAGTAAGTTTCATTTAAAAAAGGGTTTAGTCTGCTATTTTGTCCACACAGTTAATCCATGTGGACCATATTTATGTTAGCTAGCACATTGATAAACATAGGTCCATTTGGCATACATTTTCACATACACAGCACATGAACACAGGGCCAAAATAAAAATTGTGTGAATGTACCCTAAGGTCCAGTGTCCACGATCATGATCAGTCTGTTTCCCTGACTCCAAAACACTGCGTTGTACAGTATAAGTGTGGCGCCCTGGACTAGCCAGGTCGTCACAGGTAACACACACACACCCCCACCCCCACTAGACAGTAACATTAGCCAAACACAAAATCCTTGTTGCCTCCCTCCAGGGTCTGATGTCCACACCAGGTGGGGCGGAGTCAAGTGGTTGGCCCCGCCCACTGAGGATTTCACAGGCCTGGAGGCGGGAAAAGTGACAGAACAGTTGAGGAGGTTGAAGTGAGAGGAGTGAGGTGGAGAGTGTCTGGGGGTTTGTGGCCCAGACACTGACAACATGGTTGGCAGACGGTGGTGGCCGTCTTCAGGAGTGGTGAATCTACGCGGAACCGTAGGACCGGGGACAGGCGGTGGCCCACCGGTACCAACCGGGGAGCGAAGTGAAGCCAGCACACAAAGGCAGGGCCATCGGACCCCAACTAGGCTTGGAGTCGCCGTCAACAGTCAAATCCGAGCGTGATAGGAACCCCAGGGGTTTCCTAACAACCAAATACCCGTTAGAAGGCAACCGTCCACACCGTGAGGGTATACAGCTACCGCCTAAGGCTAGAGACCCAAGGGCCAGCGCCTGCGGGCAAACGGGCTCCTCCGGCATCCATACACCGGGGAGCGGACTACCGTTGGGGACCCATCGTAGTCAAACAGTACACAAAGGTGCAGGGAAAGACAGCCGCCATCACCTGTCCGGGGAGAGACACTGCAGCCGGCTGCGGGACTCGTCCATCCAGCCGTTTGGTTTACCGAGGACTTTGTGCATCTCTTACTGAGTGAGTACACTCGTGCCATCCGGCACCGCGCCGCGCTGTTCCTGCGACCCTGCACCTCCCCAACCCTGCCTCCCCGTCACACCACTGGGCCCCGGGACCACCGACCCCTACTCATGGAGGGGGAAAACAACATCCCAGCTGCTCTCTACCATCGCTCCCGAGATCCCCGTCACCAGCAGCGGTGGTGCCCATCTTCACCACAACCTGTGGGTGGCGTCACGGACTAAATCCCCCAAATAAACCACCCTTTTCACTCACGGGCGAGGAGCGCCGCTCGAGTCCCCGGATCCGGTCCACCGCTCGAGCCATCGAGCAGCAGACGCAGCAGCGCTGGACCCGAGCGTAGCGAGCGCGGCTCCTCCACCCGCGAAAAACTTGGCGTCACGAACAGGATTGAACCCATCTACTTACCAGTAGAAGTGCGCCTTGTGATCTCCACCGGCGGTGTCCGGCCGAAAATTGTGAAGCGCCGCCATCTTTGACGCGAAAATCTCCCGCTCGAGTGTCTTCTCTGGGCAGGGAAGGCGCAAAAGCGAAGCCCCGCCCCCAACAAGCGGAAGTGCTAAAGAGAACTAAGGGGGGGGCGGGTGTGTGTCTGCCTGATGTAGCCGAGGGCATGGAAAGCGGGGACTCCGGGACTCTGCAACATATCCCGTTCCTAGAGGCCGAGCAAGCAGGATGCCCATTCCGTACAGCAGGCCCACGCCCGGAACAGCGGTGTGGGTGTAGGCTCGGGTGGCCCAGTTAAGCCGCAGGCTGCAGACCCGGCTTCAGCTCCTGGTGCAAGAATGGGAGGCTGGAATGGTGGAAGTGGTGATGACCGTGCAGGCCCGTGAGGCGAAAGCAGAGTCGGAGGAGCGGATGAGTGACCTACGCCCCTGTGTCCCGGAGGGACCGGTCGCTGCGGCCGAGGGGCCCGGTCTGCCGTCGCTCAACCTGCTGCGTTCCCCGCTGCCCGTATTGGACGGCGCCACCCTGCCAGTCGGCCCGCTGCTCCCGAACCCGGCAACAGATGACATCACTCCCGCCCACGAAGATCCACTTGCAGGTGCTGCCCACGATCGATAGCTTGCCCGGCCAGCGCCGACCCTGCCGTCCTGGAGAGTGCCCGCTCCCCAATGGGAGCCATCCAGCCCGAAAGCGGCCGCACCCAAAGAGGCCACGGCAGTCCACCCGGCCAGTACGGAGGTGGAGGGTAGCAGGCCTCAAGCCCGGAAAGTGACGCTGACTGCTCCCAAGCTCCAGGCCTCGGCTGAGGCTGCGGAGGGTTGCCGCTGCAAGGCAGCAAAGCAGGCCATGACACCGCAGTGCCCCCTACCCAGAAGATGCCGGTCGTGGCCCGCATCGGGGGGTACCTGCTGGGCCCAACCCCCGCGCTAGAGGAGCCACCATATTGGGAGCGGCAGCCAAACCTGATGAGCCGGGAGACAGAGGCCCGGGAGAAAGAGAAGGCTGCTATCCTGGCCCGCACTGTAGAGGCAAAGGACGCTCTCCGGAGAGCCTCTCCCGAAACTCGGGGCCCGATCTTTGAAGGTTAAGTCCGGCAGTTCTACCCCCGGCGTGGATGGGGGTTTATTCACGAGCCAAGCCTGGGGGTCGAGGCGTTCTTCTCCAGGCGAGATGTGCACAGCCAGCTGTCCCTGGGCCATCCGGAGTGTGACCTCTGTGTGGATGAGTTGGTCACATATACCTGCCACCTGGGAGAGAGGGGCTGGTTCGCCCTGGATGTCCACAGAAGGGTGAGCCATGATGACCACGAGCAGCCCCGGTCACCTCCTCCGCCATACAGTCCTAGGGCGGATCCGGAGGAAGTAAGTGGCGATGGTGACCTCCAGTAAAGGCAGCGGTCCACCGTTGCATACAGTTGTCCCCCATTGGGACCTCCAGCACCGTTAAATATGTGAGTGAATGACAATAATCATCCGAAAGATCATCTGATTATCTACGTGATTATCCCGGCCGTTGCCGGCAAGTTGTCCCCGGAGGGACTCTGTGTGTTTTTTACCACTCACATGAGAAACTGCTCATGAACATGGCCGAGAACTAGCAGGCCACCCACGAACTTGTGGGTTTGTAAATAGTGTCGTGGGATGGATACCGTTGCCGCCTCCGGAGAGGCAGATTGGAGGAAGGGCCCGCAGCAGAGCAGGCTGGGGCCCGGCCACCACCAGGACCGGTGGCCATCCTCCTGGGGTCAGGGGTCCCCCCTTGGATGTGGGGTCCCCTGAAGTGACAGTCGGGTGCAAGTTACCGTACCCGTTCCCGCTCGGGCAGCCTGAACCTGGACTGGGGTCAAGGGGTGCTGCCCACTTCTTAGGGGCAGCATCAGGGCTAGGTTGCTTGGGTGGGAGAGCAGAAGACATCTGTCCGTTATTATTAAAAATGTTTTTATGTGTAACGTTCCAGTGACCTGACAAAAATGCCTATGTTTTATATGTTTACATGTTATTTATATTTTGCAGTTGAAAAATAAAACCAGTGATGGACGGGCAGCCCACGGACGGTCTGCATTTCACCAAGGGGGAATGTGGCGCCCTGGACTAGCCAGGTCATCACAGGTAACACACACACACCCCCACCCCCACTAGACAGTAACATTAGCCAAACACAAAATCCTTGTTGCCTCCCTCCAGGGTCTGATGTCCACACCAGGTGGGGTGGAGCCAAGCATTTGGCCCTGCCCACCGAGGAGTTCACAGGCCTGGAGGCGGGAAAAGTGACAGAACAGTTGAGGAGATTGAAGTGAGAGGAGTGAGGTGGAGAGTGTCTGGGTTTGTGGCCCAGGCACTGACAACAAGGTTGGCAGACGGTGGTGGCCGTCTGCAGGAGTAGTGAATCAACGTGGAACCGTAGGACCGGGGACGGGCGGTGGCCCGCCGGTACTGACCGTGGAGCGAAATGAAGCCAGCACACAAAGGCAGGGCCATCGGACCCCGACTAGGCTTGGAGTCGCCGTCAACAGTCAAATCCGAGCGTGACAGGAACCCCAGGGGTTTCCTAACAACCAAAGACCCGTTAGAAGGCAACCGTCTGCACCGTGAGGGTATACAGCGACCGCCTAAGGCTAGAGACCCAAGGGCCAGCGCCTGCGGGCAAACGGGCTCCTCCGGCATCCATACACCGGGGAGTGGACTACCGTTGGGGACCCATCGTAGTCAAATAGTACACAAAGGTGCAGGGAAAGACAGACGCCATCACCTGTCCGGGGAAAGACACTGCAGCCTGCTGCGGGACCCGTCCATCCAGCCGTTTGGTTTACCGAGGACTTTGTGCATCTCTTACTGAGTGAGTACAACCGTGCCATCCGGCACCACGCCGCGCTGTTCCTGCGACCCTGCACCTCACAAACCCTGCCTCCCCGTCACACCACCGGGCCCCGGGACCACCGACCCCTACCCATGGAGGGGGAAAACAACATCCCAGCTGCTCCCTACCATCGCTCCCGGGATCCCCGTCACCAGCAGCGGTGGTGCCCATCTTCACCACAACCCGTGGGTGGCGTCACGCACTAAATCCCCCAAACCAACCACCCTTTTCACTCACGGGCGAGGAGCGCCGCCCGAGTCCCCGGATCCGGCCCACCGCTCGAGCCACCGAGCAGCAGCCGCAGCAGCGCCGGACCCAAGCGTAGCGAGTGCGGCCCCTCCGCTCACGACATAAGCACAGTGGATGGGATATATAGAAACCCCATGCCCACTGTGCTTCTTTTTGACTAGGTAGCATAAAATGACCTATGGCACAGCTTTCCAAACAGCAGCTTGTCAATTTATTCTTGTAGAAAAGCCAGTGTTCTCGGTTAGATAACACATCGGAAACCAACTGCGCCCAGAACCCTGATCATGGGCTTGCACAGCGCATTCTCCTGAGTTTTTTTGTGGAGCCTCACTCTCTTGTAAAATATTAGCAATGCCTGAGACTGTTTACAATGTTGTCTCCTTCTGACTTTTTCTTCCTCATTTAAAATACACAATAGGCAAGACAAAGGACCAAAATATAACTTAAAAGGTCACTGCCTCCAACAGTGCAGATATATATGTAAAGGTCAGAAGTCACATTTTTTCTGCACTAATTGTAGCCACTGCTTTTTTTTGTTAATAATTTCATAGCAGTCTGTAATATCTATTGTAATATCTATACTAATGAAAGAACCAGTTTGATTTCAAATTATGTTATTTAATGCTATACAAATAAATATAAAAGAAACATGTTATAACACACAACTAAAGCTAATAGAGGGTTTTGCAGGGCAGCCACTAAGAATTTCAGGGCCCCATACTGGCAAAATTTTTGTGCCCCCTTGAGACTCCATCCAGGCTCTATCCCAGCTCCTCCTCCACCCCTCAAACCTTTCACAGTCTCACCGCCATTCTTGGAAAACGTGTATTATTATTATTATTATTTATTATTATAGCGCCATTTATTCCATGGCACTTTACAAGTGAAAGAGGGTATACATAAAAACTAGTACAACAATCATTAACAATGCAAAACAGACTGGTACAGGAGGAGAGAGGACCCTGCCCGCGAGGGATCACAGTCTACAGGGAATGGGTAATGGTACAATACGTGAGGACAGAGCTGGTTGTGCAGTGGAGTACTGGACTGAGAGTTATTGTGGGTTGTAGGCTTGTTGGAAGAGATGGGTCTTCAGGTTCCTCTTGAAGCTTTCCACGGTAGGGGAGAGTCTGATATGCTGAGATAGAGCATGTATATGTACACACACACACACACACACACTAACACACACACACACACACACACACTAACACAAACACAGTTATGGCCGAAAGTGTTAGCACCCTTGAAGTTTTTCCAGAAAATGAAGTATTTAGCTCAGAAAATAAAAATAGACCCCCTACACCACTCCTCTTTAGAATACACCCTCTACCTTGCCCCTCTCCATAATATCTCTCCCACACTGCCCCATGTATAATATCCCCCCACACACTGCCCCTCTGTATAATATACCCACACACAGTGCCACTGTATATAATATCCCCCCACACACTGCTCCTCTGTATAATATCTTACCCACACGCACTGCTGTTCTGTATAATATCCCCCCACAAAAACTGCTCCTCTGTACAATATTCACACATGCACACTGCTCATCTGTATAATATCCCCCCAAACACACTGCCCTTCTGTATAATATACCCCCACACACTGCAACTCGGTATAATATCCCCACACACTGCCCCTTTGTATAATATCCCTCAAGTACGCTATCCCTTTGTATACTATCCCCTTTGTATACTTTGTGTACACAATCTGCCCCTCTTTATATATATTCTCACACACACTGCCTCTCTGTATACTATACACACACATTGCTGCTCTGTATAAAATCTTCCTGGTATATATGTCCTCCTCCTGGTATATATGTCCCCATTCCTGGTATATATGTGTCAATCATGGTATATATGTCCCCATCCTGGCCCTACCTGGTATGTATGTCCCCATCCTGGGCCCTTCCTGATAAGTAAGTCCCTATCCTGGGTTATTGTCCCCTTCCTAGCATACATGTCCTCCTCCTGGTATATATGTCTCTTTCCTGGAACCCGCCTGGTATATATGTCCAAATTCTGGTTTATTTGTCCTTATCCTGGTATATATCCCATCCTGGGCCCCTGATGGTATATATATCCCCCTCCTAGGCACATTCTGGCACATATGTCCCCATCCTGGTTTTTGTCCCCTTCCTGGTATATATGTCCTCTTTCTTGCATATGTCCACTTCTTGGGACTCTGCTGATGTATATATATCCCCCTCCTGGACACATTGTGTTATGTGTCCCCATCCTGGTTTTTGTCCCCTCAAATGTATATATGTCCTTCTTCTTGTATATGTGTCCCCTTCCAGGCGCCCTCCTGGTGTATATATATCTTCCTCCTGGGCACATTCTGTTATATGTGTCCCCATCCTGGTTTTTGTCACCTTCCTGGTATATATGTTCTCCTTCTTGTATATATCCCCTTCCTGGCCCTCTCCTCAAATATTTGTATGTCAGAAAATGAAAAAAAACAGAAAAAGCTTTTACTCACCCTCCCCAGCTCCCACATTGAGCAGCATCCTCTCTGAGCCGCGATGCATTTCAGCTGGATGTGCGCCCTCCGACATGCATCCAGCTGAAGGAAGGCAAAGACTGGTGATAGTGGGCCCCCCACTAACTCCAGCGATCTTCAGCTCATGGAGCACTTACCTTTTCCCACCAGATGCCACATCCTCCCCACCTCCAAGGTTGCCCATAGCAGTGTGATGAGGTTGCAAAGTGATGACCTCATCACGTTGGGCCGCGGGATTATGTGTCGGTGCCCTGCTGTGCTCCAGTTACCTTGCTTCTGGCCACATGGCTAATTTGCATGCAGTGTCCTAGAAGGGCTTCACATGCAATTTAGGCTATGTTCACATTTCCGTTGTTTAGGATCAGTCACAATCCGACGCTCTGATAAACAACGCAATCAGTTTTGTGGATTCCGTTGTTTCCCATAGACTTGTATGAGCGGCGGATTGTGACTGACGACCCTGCATTGCATCCGCCACGCGACGCATCAGTCGTTTACTGACTGACCGTCGGGCGGGAGGGACGCAGCATGCAACATTTTTTGTTGCGCAAAAAAACGCACCCTGCAGGATTCCATTGGATTCCGTCAGGAGGCATAACGTATGTCTATGGTGCAGGATTCCATGATCCTGCCTCACGCACAGATTCCAGTGCAGCAATCTGTCACGTTTTATTGAGCATGCCCAGCATGTCCAGCAGAACGTCTGAAATCCGGTAAAATCAGTTCCTCCATCTCTCTCTCCTCCCCCCACCCATGCAGGTTTTCAACTGAAATGAATGCACCAACGGAATCTGTTCTTTGTGAACAATTCCATGCATTTCTTGTCACACGATGTACAATGCATCAGTCCCATGCGTCAAGCAACGCATGTGACTGATGCAAAACAACGGAAATGTGAACATAGCCTTAGCTGTGTGTGTAATGGCTGAAGTGACTGCATCTCTACTACAACTGTGACTGGGTCCCAGTGAAGAGGGGGCCCGGCCCGAAGCTTCATAAAGCTAAGTAATTATCCCAGGCCCGGCTGGACCCCCTCTTTACCAGGCCCCATACACCATTCATGGTTGTAATGCCCTGACAGCGACCCTTGGGTGTTGTGCCTCAAGCACAATCAGTAGAACTGAGTGCAATTCCTTTACACAAACAGGCCAAATTGCTCATATATTTCTTTCATAATGAACTTTTTCACCATACTTTATGTGTGAATTAAAACAAAAACAAAAAAAAGGGCCAGCACTGTTAGTATAAGTGTAATTTGTTGGTGCACATGTACAGTGCCTTGAAAAGGTTTTCATACCCCGTGAACTTTTTCACATTTTTTTCTCTTTACACTGACAAGTATATTTTATTGGGATTTTATGTTATATAGAAACAAAAAGTACCAAGTATTTGTGAAGTATAAAGCATTTTAAAAATATAAATCTTGTGGTGTGTATTTGTATTCAGTCTCCTGTATTCTGATACCCCTATGTAAAATCCTGATTGACCAACTGCTTGAAGAAGTCACCTTATTACTAAATTGAGTCCACCTGTGTGTTATTTATTTTCAGTATAACTATAGCTGTTTTCTAAGGCGCCAGAGGTTTGTTAGAGAACATTAGAGCATCATGAAAACCAAGGAACACACCAGACAGGTCAGCGGTAAATTTGTGGAGAAGAGTAAAGCAGAGTAGGTTAGAAAAATAAAAATTACCCAGGCTCTGAACTTCTCAATCAAGCATCCAAAAACGGAAGGAGTTTAGTACAAAGAGATGACCGTCCATCTAAACTGACATCTCAAGCAAGAAGAGTGATAATTAGAGAAGCAGCCAAGAGGTGCCTGGTCACTAGGGTGACCGCAAAAAATCGATGTCGGAATTTTGTCCGTCTGGACCCCACAAAACGATTCCCCTTTCCAGATATTGAGATTTTAATATATGAATATTGAGCCAAAATTTGAGCTCGATCAAACGACGTTAACCCATGCCGCTCGTCGCTCAAAGTTTGAAAAAAATCCAAATTTTTAGCCAAAAAGCTGGCATATGGAGCCATAACTCCAGAACGGTAAATAATAAAAACACGCTTAATATCTCAAAAGAAAGCTAATGTTGTTCTTCAAAATTTATATTTTATACATAATTGTTGTTATTTTAAGTCAAACTGAGTTACAACAGCTTTTAGCCCCAATAACATGACCTGGTACCACTAGGAGCATACTTCGTATATTTTGTTATTAAGTGATACATTTTGGGGTTTTTTTGGTATATTTTTGAGTTTAAAGTAGAAATATAACAAAAAAAAGTAATACTGATAAGTCTAATGACATTTTTTATTTTAAAATATAAAAATGAGGTATATAATACATACAAAACAGACACAGAAAAGATACAGACGTAGTACCTACATGAGTTGATAATTTTACATAGTTATCTAATCTATTCTAGAGCTTTTGTTAAAATAGTTTTTGAAACGTCAGAATATAATGCTCGCCATTTACTTACAACTTGCAGGACATATTGCTTTTGTTCTTCATCTTTTGTCAGAAGGTCGTTAAAGTCGGTTATTAATTTAACACCACGCTCAGCCATATCATTAACTACTTTTAATGTTTTGACAATTTTCAATCCTTCTTGGAAGTCATTATTTTGAGGCCAGGTGTTTGGATTTTGTCTTAGGAAATCTGTTTTTATATTAAATCAGTCAAAGAATGTAAATGTTTCTTTGGTAAGTAAATTTACCAATCCTCCATCAACTACCTCTTTTAATTTTTCTTTCCTAACTTTTGGATTTACAACCCTAGCGTGCTCTGATGGTTCATCTGTGCTACTGAGCAATTTATTAGCCATTAACAACTTTTCATCGTCTGTAATGGTGGGATCAAAAAACGATAATCCCACCAACTCTGCATTCAAATACCACAAATGGTTCAAAAATTTGGTCAGGGCTATTTCTGAAATGTCGTTGTCACATTCTTTATAATCTAACAGACTATGCAAAATACCTAAATCTTGCTTTGGCGCAAGATGAGCTTTTGGAGCATTGAACCAAGCTTTACAATAAATTTTAACTAGGAAAACAGAAATGGCACGCACAGAACTTTCTTCTTCTTTAGACATCTTAAATTGACGACGAAAAATGAACATTTTTAAGCAGTAAATAGACTTTGCCATCCACCTAGCGTGATGAATGGCTCCTGGAGTTCTAAAACCCACAACATTGCCGTCTAGTGATCTAACAAATACGAGAACCAACTGCAACAGCTCCTTGTAGTCATCTCTGGGGTGGCTCTCAGTTAATTTGGTAATTTGATAATAGCTATAAAAACAATAACACACACACTTGGAAAATTTAAAAAAAAACGTGAAAATATCTTCAACTGGATAATTGTTTGATCTAACCAGCTCAAAGGCACTTTAGAAACTAAACTGAATAAATAAAAGGTCGGTTGTACGCTGAAGTAAAATCACCATCCCTAAAATAGAAATTACATGCACCCTGTGTGTAACATATAAATTTTGAAGAACAACATTAGCTTTCTTTTGAGATATTAAGCGTGTTTTTATTATTTACCGTTCTGGAGTTATGGCTTCATATGTCAGCTTTTTGGCCAAAAATTTGGATTTTTTTCAAACTTTGAGCAACGAGCGGCACGGGTTAACGTTGTTTGATCGAGCTCAAATTTTGGCTATCTCAATATCTGGAAATGGGAATCGTTTTGTGGGGTCCAGACGAACAAGATTCCGACATTTTTTCCACCCCCTATGAGATTCGGTCACCCTACTGGTCACTCCGGAGGAGCTGCAGAGATCCACAGCTCCTGTGGGAGAATCTGTCCATAAGACAACTATTAGTTGTCCACAGATCTGACCTTTATGGAAGACTGGCAAAAAGAAAGCCATTATTGGAAAGCAAGACATAAGAAGTCCTGTTTGCAGTTTGCAAAAAGCCTTGGAGGTATCACGGGATGTGGTGGGATAACTGGGGACCAGGCCTCTTAAATTGGCCCTCAGAATAGGGGGGCCCTAGCTGTTCCTGATCAAAGAAATATGTCTGATGGTGATAATGTCTGGGCTACCTTCCTAGCCCTGCTCCTGTATAGCCTTGATCTAATACCCCCTCTCTCACAACAGGGGAGAGCCTGGACAGGATTGGTAGAACTCACAGATAAGGACAAAAATTGATTACACAGCATGCTCACACAGAGGTATTAGACAACAAGTGTTAAGGGGAAAATAAGAGGAAACAAACAAGACAAGGAGAGAACTCCACAAGAACTCCATGCACAAAGCACTACAGTCACCAGCAGGATGGGATACAACAGCTCATGGGCCGGTGTAGCTAAAGATATAGTCGCCATGGGAAGACAGGCTCCTCCATATTAAAAAGGCACAGAGTGACTATGATAGGTCTCCCAGAACATGGGATCCAAAATATATTATGTAACCCAAAATAGTATTAATAAAAACTTCAACTCATCCCGCAAAAAACAAGCCTGCACATATCAGCAGAAAAATAATAAACTATAGCCTTCAAAATTCAATGATGCAAAAAACTTTTACTTAGTAAAATAGAGTTTTTAGTGTGATAGTAGCCAAACCTAAAAAAAAACCACCAAAAAATGGTATCGCTGTAATCACAGTGACCAGACAAATAAAATTTCCTAATCACTTATACCGCAGAGTGAGTGGCTTAAAAACTAAATATATAAAGCCAATTCTTGAACTGCTATTGATTTGTTAATTCTGTCACACAAAGATCGCAGTATGTCATGGCTCATAGTTATATGGCATTCTATGCTGAGCATTTACACTAGGGATTATGCGTAAATCTCTGAAAAACGTGATTCAGACAAAATTCCCAATGGAAAAATCCATGTAATGAGGCAGAGTGAGACCTCATGTCTGAACTGTGACCCGGAGGTCTCCATTATTTACACCTCTTTTCAGACATGCACAAAAGTGCCGTCATCAACAGTTTTGTTCACTCTTGAAAATGCAGACACTGAGGAACAGAGACCAGAGTCCGGAGTAATCTGTTGCCTCATTACAGAATACATCCATTGGGGGTTTCACCTGAATCACGTATTTCGGAGCTGTAGATGGAAACCCTGATTTAAGTGCTCAGCATAGAGCACAGGATTCTTGTGACCCCATAAAAAATGTTCTGTATGCAAATTGCCACCAAATAGCGTTTAATTCTACCAATAAAAACACAAGGCACTACTTAGATCCATCAGCGCCATCATCTGTTAATGATAATATGGACAGCTTCCATGTTACTGGTAGAGTTGAGCGCGGTTCGTGGTTCGTGGTTCTCCAGTTCTAGGCTCGAGTGATTTTGGGGCATGTTCTAGATCGAACTAGAACTCGAGCTTTTTGCAAAAGCTCGATAGTTCTAGAAACGTTCGAGAACGGTTCTAGCAGCCAAAAAACAGCTAAATCTTAGCTTGGTTTCTGCTGTAATAGTGTAAGTCACTCTGTGAATCAAACTATTATCACATTTCAGTGTATAGTGTGAGTGAACAGCGCCTTCAGATCACTGCTGTTTCTATAATGGCGATCGCCATTTTTTTTTTTTTTTTTCTTGTCTTCCTTCCCTAAGCGCGCGCGTCTTGTGAGGCTGGCCAGCATGTCAGCCAATCACAGACACACACACACCTAAGTGGACTTTGAGGCAGAGAAGCAACGGCATGTGTGATAGGATCTGCATGTCACATGTCCCTGCATTATAAAACCGGACATTTTCTTCACGATCGCCATTATCTGCCTTCTGCATCTTTGGTGTCAGACATCACTGTCGCAGTTCCGTCCTTTGTCCTATCGCCGATACAGCTGTATGCGCTGCATACACAGCGTTAGACAGCTTAGGGAGAGCACATTCTAGCAGTCCTTTTAAGGGCTCGTACCGGCAGGGTCAGAGAGCCATAGGTGACAGGTCCTGCAAACAGCAACAGCGTCTGTGTAGCCCAGGTCAGGGATTTCCTCCCGGCATTTCACCATTAGGAGGGAATAGAAAGGCAGGCTTCCATTCCTCTACCCAGAGCACCACAATCCTGCCACTGTACCCTCTTGTCCTCTGCACACTCCAACTCATTCTAAGTAAGCCATTATACTAGCAAACACTCAGTGTACCTAGTGGCATCCTATCTGTGGCTATTGGACTTTGCTATAGTCCCACTAGTGCAAAGACATTTGCAGAGCACATCTGCCTGCATTGCACACTCCAAGTTTTTTAAACTAAGCAATTTTACTAGCAAACACTCAGTGTACCTAGTGGCATCCTATACGTGGCTATTGGACTTTGCTATAGTCCCACTAGTGCAAAGACATTAGCAGAGCACATCTGCCTGCATTGCACACTCCAAGTTTTTTAAACTCAGCCATTATACTAGCAAACACTCAGTGTACCTAGTGGCATCCTATACGTGGCTATTGGACTTTGCTATAGTCCCACTAGGGCCAAGACATTTGCAGAGCGCATCTGCCTGCGTTGCACAATCCAACAAATTATAACGAAGCCATTATACTAGCAAACACTCAGTGTACCTAGTGGCATCCTATACGTGGCTATTGGACTTTGCTATAGTCCCACTAGTGCCAAGACATTTGCAGCACGTCTGCCTGCGTTGCACACTCCAACGAATTATAACTAAGCCATTATACTAGCACACACTCAGTGTACCTAGTGGCATCCTATACGTGGCTATTGGACTTTGCTATAGTCCCACTAGTGCAAAGACATTAGCAGAGCACATCTGCCTGCATTGCACACTCCAAGTTTTTTAAACTCAGCCATTATACTAGCAAACACTCAGTGTACCTAGTGGCATCCTATACGTGGCTATTGGACTTTGCTATAGTCCCACTAGTGCCAAGACATTTGCAGAGCGCATCTGCCTGCGTTGCACACTCCAACTAATTATAACGAAGCCATTATACTAGCAAACACTCAGTGTACCTAGTGGCATCCTATACGTGGCTATTGGACTTTGCTATAGTCCCACTAGTGCCAAGACATTTGCAGAGCGCATCTGCCTGCGTTGCACACTCCAACTCATTATAACTAAGCCATTATACTAGCAAACACTCAGTGTACCTAGTGGCATCCTATACGTGGCTATTGGACTTTGCTATAGTCCCACTAGTGCCAAGACATTTGCAGAGCGCATCTGCCTGCGTTGCACACTCCAACTCATTATAACTAAGCCATTATACTAGCAAACACTCAGTGTACCTAGTGGCATCCTATACGTGGCTATTGGACTTTGCTATAGTCCCACTAGGGCCAAGACATTTGCAGAGCGCATCTGCCTGCGTTGCACACTCCAACTAATTATAACGAAGCCATTATACTAGCAAACACTCAGTATACCTAGTGGCATCCTATACGTGGCTATTGGACTTTGCTATAGTCCCACTAGTGCCAAGACATTTGCAGAGCGCATCTGCCTGCGTTGCACACTCCAACTAATTATAACGAAGCCATTATACTAGCAAACACTCAGTGTACCTAGTGGCATCCTATACGTGGCTATTGGACTTTGCTATAGTCCCACTAGTGCCAAGACATTTGCAGAGCGCATCTGCCTGCGTTGCACACTCCAACAAATTATAACGAAGCCATTATACTAGCAAACACTCAGTGTACCTAGTGGCATCCTATACGTGGCTATTGGACTTTGCTATAGTCCCACTAGTGCCAAGACATTTGCAGAGCGCATCTGCCTGCGTTGCACACTCCAACTCATTATAACTAAGCCATTATACTAGCAAACACTCAGTGTACCTAGTGGCATCCTATACGTGGCTATTGGACTTTGCTATAGTCCCACTAGTGCCAAGACATTTGCAGAGCGCATCTGCCTGCGTTGCACACTCCAACTCATTATAACTAAGCCATTATACTAGCAAACACTCAGTGTACCTAGTGGCATCCTATACGTGGCTATTGGACTTTGCTATAGTCCCACTAGGGCCAAGACATTTGCAGAGCGCATCTGCCTGCGTTGCACACTCCAACTAATTATAACAAAGCCATTATACTAGCAAACACTCAGTGTACCTAGTGGCATCCTATACGTGGCTATTGGACTTTGCTATAGTCCCACTAGTGCCAAGACATTTGCAGAGCGCATCTGCCTGCGTTGCACACTCCAACTAATTATAACGAAGCCATTATACTAGCAAACACTCAGTGTACCTAGTGGCATCCTATACGTGGCTATTGGACTTTGCTATAGTCCCACTAGTGCCAAGACATTTGCAGAGCGCATCTGCCTGCGTTGCACACTCCAACAAATTATAACGAAGCCATTATACTAGCAAACACTCAGTGTACCTAGTGGCATCCTATACGTGGCTATTGGACTTTGCTATAGTCCCACTAGTGCCAAGACATTTGCAGAGCGCATCTGCCTGCGTTGCACACTCCAACTCATTATAACTAAGCCATTATACTAGCAAACACTCAGTGTACCTAGTGGCATCCTATACGTGGCTATTGGACTTTGCTATAGTCCCACTAGGGCCAAGACATTTGCAGAGCGCATCTGCCTGCGTTGCACACTCCAACTAATTATAACGAAGCCATTATACTAGCAAACACTCAGTGTACCTAGTGGCATCCTATACGTGGCTATTGGACTTTGCTATAGTCCCACTAGTGCCAAGACATTTTCAGAGCGCATCTGCCTGCGTTGCACACTCCAACTAATTATAACGAAGCCATTATACTAGCACACACTCAGTGTACCTAGTGGCATCCTATACGTGGCTATTGGACTTTGCTATAGTCCCACTAGTGCTAAGACATTTGCAGAGCACATCTGCCTGCATTGCACACTCCAAGTTTTTTAAACTCAGCCATTATACTAGCAAACAGTCAGTGTACCTAGTGGCATCCTAAACGTGGCTATTGTACTTTTGTCAATTCACAGTATTGGAACGTTATTTGCAGCACGTCTGCCTGCATTGCACACTCTAACTTTTTTAAACTCAGCCATTATACTAGCAAACACTCACTGTACCTAGTTGTATCCTAAACGTGGCTATTGTACTTTTGTCAATTCACAGTATTGGAACGTTATTTGCAGCACGTCTGCCTGCATTGCACACTCTAACTTTTTTAAACTCAGCCATTATACTAGCAAACACTCACTGTACCTAGTTGTATCCTAAACGTGGCTATTGTACTTTTGTCAATTCACAGTATTGGAACGTTATTTGCAGCACGTCTGCCTGCATTGCACACTCTAACTTTTTTAAACTCAGCCATTATACTACCAAACAGTCAGTGTACCTAGTGGCATCCTAAACGTGGCTATTGTACTTTTGTCAATTCACAGTATTGGAACGTTATTTGCAGCACGTCTGCCTGCATTGCACACTCTAACTTTTTTAAACTCAGCCATTATACTACCAAACAGTCAGTGTACCTAGTGGCATCCTAAACGTGGCTATTGTACTTTTGTCAATTCACAGTATTGGAACGTTATTTGCAGCACGTCTGCCTGCATTGCACACTCTAACTTTTTTAAACTCAGCCATTATACTAGCAAACAGTCAGTGTACCTAGTGGCATCCTAAACGTGGCTATTGTACTTTTGTCAATTCACAGTATTGGAACGTTATTTGCAGCACGTCTGCCTGCATTGCACACTCTAACTTTTTTAAACTCAGCCATTATACTAGCAAACAGTCAGTGTACCTAGTGGCATCCTATACGTGGCTATTGTACTTTTGTCAATTCACAGTATTGGAACGTTATTTGCAGCACGTCTGCCTGCATTGCACACTCTAACTTTTTTAAACTCAGCCATTATACTAGCAAACAGTCAGTGTACCTAGTGGCATCCTATACGTGGCTATTGGACTTTGCTATAGTCCCACTAGTGCCAAGACATTTGCAGAGCGCATCTGCCTGCGTTGCACACTCCAACAAATTATAACGAAGCCATTATACTAGCACACACTCAGTGTACCTAGTGGCATCCTATACGTGGCTATTGGACTTTGCTATAGTCCCACTAGTGCAAAGACATTTGCATAGCACGTCTGCCTGCATTGCACACTACAACTTTTTTAAACTAAGCAATTTTACTAGCAAACACTCACTGTACCTAGTTGTATCCTAAACGTGGCTATTGTACTTTTGTCAATTCACACTACTGCAAATCTATGTGCAGCACCTCTGCATGACAACCTCGTGCTCTGTTTTTAATAAGCTATAATGATAGCACAAAATACTGCCATTTTGTGGCATCATAGAACTGGCTGTTGTATTCCATTAGTGCCCCACTGGTGACAAGCTATTTCTAGCACCTCTACATCACACCCTCATGCACATTTTGCTACGCTAATGTTATAGCAAACTCATGGAATTCATTGC
This sequence comes from Anomaloglossus baeobatrachus, assembly GCF_048569485.1. NCBI lineage: Eukaryota > Metazoa > Chordata > Amphibia > Anura > Aromobatidae > Anomaloglossus > Anomaloglossus baeobatrachus. The sequence goes on along the minus strand of NC_134353.1, from coordinate 322,406,773 downwards.
TGCATTTCATAATTCGGAGGGATAGAAAGTCAGGCTTCCTTTAGCTTTTCCTTCTGTTCATAGACAGCATCTCCAAGACAAATTTCCCCTCCACGTCTAAGTGTGGAGAGGCAGCTAGTGCGCATGCGTGTGCCGATGTACCCCAGCTGCAGCATAATTACAGTGTTTCGCCTAGTGAGTATGCTCAGCCTGACTGTGCCATTCCTGACGCTAAGTTTTCATTTCGGGATACAGCGCATGCTCCCACACTAAGTGTGAAAAGCCTCTTTGCACAGGTGCTTGCATTCCGTGCCGGGTCTAAGTCCTGTTTTGGGCATAGACACCATGCTAAAGCTGATAGTCTTTTTTCAGAGACTGTATTTCATGCTACTGAGCATGCTCAGGCACTTCCTGCATCAGAGACTAGGTCCGGTAATGAACTCTTTGGCCCTGGCCCTGATGTGGGGGTCCCATATAGACCACAGGGCATCAGGTGTCCTCCCAAATGGCTTGCAGAGGCCCACACCTATGACTTGTCACCGCATTATTGATGCTCAGACGATGACTGGTGAGGTGTTTGGGTCATGGCAGCCATGAGGTCATCATTGAAGTTGCGTTTCCAAATAGGACGCTAGTTATGCCACTCATGACGTGTCACTCTACTTTTGTCTCCAGGAGGTGCATTGTGGTTCACCCTGGTTTGGGGCGGACCCAGGTTATAAAAGGGGCTGGAGCCAACAAGGAGGTGCGCAGTCTTCTATTATGCTCCGAAAGAGCACACCTCCATGTGTTGAACCCATTGCGGCTTTAGGCCAGAGGTAGGCAGGGATCGGGTGGTGGATGCAGGCCACCACCACAGTTGGTAACGCAGAACGGTTAAGACCAGCTCCTGTCCTAACAGTCCTGCTTGTGCAGCCCAGTGGCATTAACAGGCCTGCTGCTGCTGATGCGCCTGCTGTCCACAGGTGTGGCCCCTACGCACACGGTCAGCGTACTCAATGGCCCCTGTGTTGTTAACAGGGAGTTCCTGGGCTGGGTGGGCATGTGGACCCTGTGACGCTAACAGGGCTCACAGTCTCCAGATCCGAATGGCGTCTAACTCGGTTCAGGCTACTATTAGTTTCATAGCCACACAGCTCTGTATCCTCCACCAAACCTTCAAGTTGCCAACCTCTCCTTTTCCAACTGGGAGCACGGTGGACACTGACTGCTGATGGGGATATATACCTTTCTCTTTCTTTTCTTATTAATTTTCGTTATATAGCGGTCACAGATTATATACCACTTTATCCAAATCTGCCAGTCCCACTGTAACAGATGTTGTTTCTTCAGCAAATGTTACAGTTGCTTAACCACCAAATCCACGGACCAAAACTTTTTTCCCCTTTCCAACACACCTGTTCCCCTTTCCAACAGCATCTGTCCTTTTTCAACTCATTTTGGGATATGACCAAAAGTGCAACTGTGCAGGGACACCGTACTCAACGCCATCTCAGCACAGCAGCCATCCCTCGGTCCCTCCGATGTGGACAAGTAAAAGACCATTTCCTCCTATCCATGACAAAGCGTTGAGATTCACTCTGTGCAGCACTGGTGTTTAGTGGACAAGTAGATCTAAGATTGCGTACCACATTCTGCAGATACTCCTGTATACGTGCGTCTATTTCTATGGCAGGAATTAGTTCGCCAAATTTTGTCTTGTACCGGGGATCTAACAGTGTGGCAACCCAGTATTCAGGATTAGTTCAAATTCATACAATCCGAGGGTCATGTAGGTAGTGCAGCAAGAAGGCGCTCATGTGTCTTGTGCATCCAGGAGGACCAAGTCCTTGGTGTGTTGGTGGCAGAGAGGTGAGAATCGTGCATCCTTCCTCTGCCCTCTACCCACAACCTCGCACAACCGAAATGTGAGCAAGCTCTCACTCATCTGCTGAGTCTTCCATGCCCATCGCCAGTTCGTCCTCCATTTCTTCATGGGCTCCTGCACTTTCATCAACACTTTTTGCTGATACTATGCGCCCTTGTTAATCCCTCTCCCTCACCATGAATGCCGCATAGGTGCCGCTGACCATCTGGACCTCGTAGATCTTGTTATCCCTTCCGCATATGACTCCTCCTGTACTTCCTCCCCTTCCTCTTGTCCCAACACCTGACTCAGAATAATAATTACAGTGTGCTCCATCATGTAGATGACCAGAATTGTCACGCTGAGAATGACATTGCCAGTGCTAAACATCTTCGTCGACATTTCAAAACTGTGTAGCAGGGTGCATAGGTCCTTGATCTGACACCACTCCAGCAGCGTGATCTGCACCACCTCTGGATCAAGTTATCCCAGGCTATATGTCTTACCGTATTTCAGCAGGGCTCTGCGGTGCTGCCACACACGCTGCAACATGTGCAGATTCCAATTCCTGCGTGTCGAAACATCGCATTTACGGCGTTTAACTGCCAGACCCTAAGACTTCCGGAGTGATGAAAGTTGTTGAGCTGCTGTGTGCGCACGATGGAAGTGAGCACATAGCGAGCGTGCCCACTGCACAAGGCCATGTAGGCCGTGATGGTGTTTTAAAAATTGCTGGCGAATTCGGTTCAACACGTGAGCCCTAAAAGGCACGTGTGTCACATTGCCCTGAGGATGGCCCGCAGCCAGGTTTGCATCATTGCCGCACACGGCTGTTAAGTCACCAACGTAGTCCGCTCCGTCAATTTGTACTCCGGTTGCCAGGTGACAACGTGTTCCTTTCATGAATAGTGCTGATGATGTGAGAGTAGTCGATGCCAGCGGCGCAGGTGGACGCAGGTTATGCTCACCCACTGGGCTGCATTACCTTGACAGATGCAGAATCTCTGGCTGAATGTAGCTGGTGGGTATCTCACAGATGAAATACCATCATTCAGCTACAACCAATGGGAAGACACCACACCCTTTTTTATGCCCATCCTGTCTGCAGACCACTGCCAGACATAGCTATGAACCTCTGGTTAATTTTACCCCCAGTTCAGTTTTATGATTTTGTGTGCTTGTTACCTGACTACTTTTCCTGCTTGCTGTTTATGTACCTTGTTGGCCGATACGCATTTCAACTCTGCTTGTTTTCTGATTCTTTCCTGGCCGTCCCATTCTGTTCCTGTTCCTCAATTAATGTTTTGACCCTGCCTGACTACTATTCTCTGTAATAGCGGTGTGACTCACATTTCCCATACATTTCAAAGTAAAGCTTTGACCGCCTGATGGCATTGAGCTCTGCTGCCAGCATAGTAAGGAGGTGTGTGGTAGTCCTTGTGCGCAGTTGCAAGGAAGGGTGGCCTGACCACACAGGGTTTGCGCCAAGGTAGAGGACCCACACGAGGTTGAAGAGGCAGAAGCAGTGTATTAACTTCTACATACAGAACAAGGATTGAAACAACTCGTGGGGACGGCAAGACTTGTACAGCAGACCCTTCTCCATCTCTCACCATAGTTTGCCAGTGCCCAGTCAGTGACATGTAATGACCCTGTCTATGCTTACTGGTCCAAGTATCTGTGTTGAAATGCACCCTGTCGCACACAGATTTTCTCAAGGAAGTGGTGATGTTGTGTGCGACATGCTGGTGTAGCGCGGGCATGCTTTTCTTGGAGAAGCAGTGGTGATTGGGCATGTGGTACTGGGGCACAGCGACAGACATAAGGTCTGTAAAATCCTGTGTGTCCACTACGCGTAAAGGCAGCATTTCGGTAGCCAACAGCTTACAGAGGGATAGAGTCAACCACTTAGCTTTGTCATGGGTCGCAGTAAGTGGCCTTTTATTTGACCACATCTGAGGGAAAGAGATCTGGCTGCTGTCTGTAGACGGTGTTGAGTAGGGTGTCCCTGGAAAAATGCAGGTTTGTGAGAAAAGTGCAGGCGGAGACATGATGTTGCCTTCATCTTGCCTTCAGATCTGTTCATCTTGTATCATTTTTAAAAAACACATCAAGCAAGGGTTACTCCAAGCGGAGTCTACCTTTTTTCCCAACATTGGGCACACAGACACCCCATCAGTGGCAGCACTTGTGCCCTAGTTGCAAACAGGATGTTTTGATTTGCATCAAGCACATTCCAAATCCACAAGCATTTACTCTCCCCAGGCTGACACAGGGGTAGTAAATTCCTTCTGGATCCATGACTTGTTCATTTTGATGAACGTCAGTGTGTCCACATTGTCACTGGACAGACGCGTGCGCTTATCTGTCAGCACACACCCAGCAGCACTGAAGAAGACACGTTCAGAGACAACGCTGGCAGCTGCACACGACAAAATCTCCAAGGCGTAACTGGAGAGCTCTGTCAATTTTTCTAGATTTGAAGCCCAAAAGGAGCAAGGCTCCATTTGCAAAGTCATTGCATCGATGTTCATTTGGAGATACTCCTGTATCATCCTCTCCATCCGTTGACTATGTGTCAGACTTGTTGTCTCTGGTGGCCTTGCAAAGGAGGGTCTAAAAAAATTATGAAAATATTCCATAAAATTGCTGTTACCAGCACCAGATACGGTCCTACTGGTACGGGTAGACTGTTGAAGATGACGATGCCGTCCCATGTTTGTCAAGTTACAACTGGGAGAATCACTCCCTTCACCTGCACGGTTGTTTGGTGTAAAAGCCGAGCTAAGATCGAGTAACAGCTTATGCTGATACTCCAGCATACGTGCGTCCCTTTCTATGGGTGGAATTATGTCACAAAATTTGGACTTGTCCCGGGGATCTAATAGTGTGGCAAGCCAGTAGTCATCATCACTTCTAATTTTGACAATCCGAGGGTCATGTTGGAGGTAGTGCAACAAGAAGGCACTCATGTGTCTTGCGCAGCCATGCGGACCAAGTCCACGCTGTGTTTGTGGCATAGAGGTGCTAACCGTTCTTTCTTCCTCTGACATCTCCCCCCAACCTCTTTCAACTGAATTTTGACCAAGGTCTCCCTCATCCGCTGAGTCTTCCATGTCCATGGACAGTTCGTCCTCCATATCTTCATGTCCTCCTGCACCTTCCTCAACATCTCGCCTGCTACCATGCGCCCTTGTTGATCCCTGTCCCCCATGGTCCCATGCCTGCCGCGTTGGTGATGATGAACGTCTGGACCTTGGTGATGTTGTTGTGTCTTGCGCATATGAATCCTCCTGTAGTTCCTCCCCTTCCTGTTGTCCCACCCCCTGACTCCGAATAGTGTTTAGCGTGTGCTCCAGCATGTAAATGACTGTAATCGTCATGCTGATAATGGCATTGTCAGCGCTAAACATATTCGTCGCCATGTCGAAACTGTGCAGAACGGTGCATAGGTCCTTGATCTGAGATCACTCCATCAGGGTGATCTGCCCCACTTCTGCATCTCGTTGGCCCAGGCTATACATCATGACGTATTGCACCAGGGCTCGCCGGTGCTGCCACAGTCGCTGTAACATGTGGAGAGTTGAATTCCAGCGTGTCGCCACATCGCATTTCAGGCGATGAACCGGCAGGCCGAAAGACTTCTGGAGCGATGCAAGTCGCTCAGCTGCGGCGGTTGAACGGCGGAAGTGAGCACTGCAGACAGTTTACGTGCCCTGGTCAGAAGGCCATCTAGGCCGGGATAGTGTGTTAAAAATTGCTGGACAACAAGGTTCAACACGTGAGCCATACAAGGCACGTGTGTCACCTTGCCCAGGCGAAGGGCCGCACCCAGGTTTGCAGCATTGTCGCACACGGCCTTACCAGGCTGCAGGTTGAGTGGAGACAACCATTTATTAAACTCGGACCGCAGAGCTGACCACAACTCCTCAGCTGTGTGACTCTTATTCCCAAGACATGTCAAGCTAAAGACCGCCTGATGCCGTTGCGCTCTGCTGCCAGCATAGTAATGAGGGGTGCGTGATTCCTTCTGCGCAGTGAGAACGCTGGTGGCCTGACCAGGCAGGCTTGGGGCGGAGGTGGAGGACCCAGATGAGGTGGAGGATGCAGAAGCAGTGGCGGAACTTGGACAGACAGAGGATTGACACACAAGTCGTGGGGATGGCAAGACTTGTGCAGCAGACCCTTCACCATCTATCAACATAGTTACCCAGTGCCCAGTCAGCGACATGTAACGTCCCTGTCCATGCTTACTGGTCCAAGTATCGGTGGTGAAATGCACCCGTTCACACACAGAGTTTCTCAAGGAAGCGGTGATGTTGTGTGCGACATGCTGGTGTAGCGCGGGCACACCTTTCTTAGAGAAGTAGTGGCGACTAGGCATCTGGTACTGGGGCACAGCGACAGACATAAGGTCTCTAAAATCCTGTGTGTCCACTAGGCGGAAAGGCAGCATTTCGGTAGCCAACAGCTTACAGAGGGATAGAGTCAACCTCTTAGCTTTGTCATGGGTCGGAGGAAGTGGCCTTTTATTTGACCACATCTGAGGGACAGAGATCTGGCTGCTGTGTGTAGACGGTGTTGAGTAGGGTGTCCCTGGAAAAATGCAGGTTTGTGAGGAAAGTGCAGGCGGAGACATGATGTTGCCTTCATCCAACGTAGGTGCTATCGATGTCTGAGAGAGCTGTACACACTCACTTGTTTCCCCTTCCAAACCAACTGACGACCTACCAAGCAAACTGCCTGTTGCGGTTACAGTGGTGGAAGTTTTGCGTGGAAAAACAGGTGTGACAGCTGTCCCCACAGTCCTAGAAGATGAAGAGCGCGCGGATGCACTGGAAGGGGCGGGCGGTGGATGGTTCGCTCCGCTAGGCCGCATTGCAGCACAGTGAGCTTTCCACCGGGACCTATGATATTTATTCATGTGACGATTCATGGAAGAAGTTGTCAAACTGCTGAGGTTTTGACCTCTACTAAGAGAATCATGACAAATTTTACATATCACATGATTTGGGCGATCTTTTTCTATGTCAAAAAAGGAACAGGCTAGGCAAGGCTTAGAGGCCATGCGACCTGTTGATGCACCCCGAATAATGCTCATAGGCAGAGTGGTGGCTGAGGATGCAGTTGTAGACGTGCTACCAGTGCTCCGACTCTGTCCAGGAAGGCGCAAGGTAATTTCGTCGTCGGTTGCATCCTCCTCCACCGCCTCTGTTGACCTCCTCGAGTGCCTGACTGGGGGTTGACAGTAGGTGGGATCTAGAACTTCATCATCAATTGTTGTGTTTGCACTCCCCTCCCCCTCAGACCGAGCCTCTTCTTGCCCTGACCGAATATTTAAGTTGTCATCCCAATCGGGTATCTGCGTCTCATCTTCATCAGTATGTTCCTCATTGCCTATAACCACAGTTGTTGGAAAGGCAGCATTTTGGTAGCCAACAGTTTGCATTTTATGAAAGTCAACCTCCAAGCCATGTCATGCCCTTCTAAAAGCATGTATAACACAGCGAGGGGACTCCAACCACAGTCTCCCTCGTTTCCACTCACTGGGCCACACACACCCCACTTGACTGGCATCGGTTGAGCTCCCTTTTGAAAAAGAAAAAGATGCTTTGCATGAAGCACTCTCAAAAATACGCGTGCCTTTCCCGTCCCCTGGCTGACCCAGGGGAAGAAAAGTCCTCTGAGAGCCATGACTTGTTCATCTTGGTTCTTTTAGAGACACAGCGAGGGGACTCCAACCACAGTCTCCCTCGTTTCCACTAACTGGGCCACACACACCCCACTTGACTGGCATCGGTTGAGCCCCCTTTTGAAAAAGAAAAAGATGCTTTGCATGAAGCACTCTCAAAAATACGCGTGCCTTTCCCGTCCCCTGGCTGACCCAGGGGAAGAAAAGTCCTCTGAGAGCCATGATTTGTTCATTTTGGGTCTTTTAGAAACACAGCGAGGGGACTCCAACCACAGTCTCCTTCGTTGCCACTCACTGGGCCACACACACCCCACTTGACTGGCATCGGTTGAGCTCCCTTTTGAAAAAGAAAAAGATGCTTTGCATGAAGCACTCTCAAAAATACGCGTGCCTTTCCCGTCCCCTGGCTGACCCAGGGGAAGAAAAGTCCTCTGAGAGCCATGACTTGTTCATCTTGGTTCTTTTAGAGACACAGCGAGGGGACTCCAACCACAGTCTCCCTGGTTGCCACTCACTGGGCCACACACACCCCACTTGACTGGCATCGGTTGAGCTCCCTTTTGAAAAAGAAAAAGATGCTTTGCATGAAGCACTCTCAAAAATACGCGTGCCTTTCCCGTCCCCTGGCTGACCCAGGGGAAGAAAAGTCCTCTGAGAGCCATGACTTGTTCATCTTGGTTCTTTTAGAGACACAGCGAGGGGACTCCAACCACAGTCTCCCTCGTTGCCACTCACTGGGCCACACACACCCCACTTGACTGGCATCGGTTGAGCTCCCTTTTGAAAAAGAAAAAGATGCTTTGCATGAAGCACTCTCAAAAATACGCGTGCCTTTCCCGTCCCCTGGCTGACCCAGGGGAAGAAAAGTCCTCTGAGAGCCATGACTTGTTCATCTTGGTTCTTTTAGAGACACAGCGAGGGGACTCCAACCACAGTCTCCCTCGTTTCCACTCACTGGGCCACACACACCCCACTTGACTGGCATCGGTTGAGCTCCCTTTTGAAAAAGAAAAAGATGCTTTGCATGAAGCACTCTCAAAAATACGCGTGCCTTTCCCGTCCCCTGTCTGACCCAGGGGAAGAAAAGTCCTCTGAGAGCCATGACTTGTTCATCTTGGTTCTTTTAGAGACACAGCGAGGGGACTCCAACCACAGTCTCCCTCGTTTCCACTCACTGGGCCACACACACCCCACTTGACTGGCATCGGTTGAGCTCCCTTTTGAAAAAGAAAAAGATGCTTTGCATGAAGCACTCTCAAAAATACGCGTGCCTTTCCCGTCCCCTGGCTGACCCAGGGGAAGAAAAGTCCTCTGAGAGCCATGACTTGTTCATCTTGGTTCTTTTAGAGACACAGCGAGGGGACTCCAACCACAGTCTCCCTCGTTTCCACTCACTGGGCCACACACACCCCACTTGACTGGCATCGGTTGAGCTCCCTTTTGAAAAAGAAAAAGATGCTTTGCATGAAGCACTCTCAAAAATACGCGTGCCTTTCCCGTCCCCTGGCTGACCCAGGGGAAGAAAAGTCCTCTGAGAGCCATGACTTGTTCATCTTGGTTCTTTTAGAGACACAGCGAGGGGACTCCAACCACAGTCTCCCTCGTTTCCACTAACTGGGCCACACACACCCCACTTGACTGGCATCGGTTGAGCCCCCTTTTGAAAAAGAAAAAGATGCTTTGCATGAAGCACTCTCAAAAATACGCGTGCCTTTCCCGTCCCCTGGCTGACCCAGGGGAAGAAAAGTCCTCTGAGAGCCATGACTTGTTCATCTTGGTTCTTTTAGAGACACAGCGAGGGGACTCCAACCACAGTCTCCCTCGTTTCCACTCACTGGGCCACACACACCCCACTTGACTGGCATCGGTTGAGCTCCCTTTTGAAAAAGAAAAAGATGCTTTGCATGAAGCACTCTCAAAAATACGCGTGCCTTTCCCGTCCCCTGGCTGACCCAGGGGAAGAAAAGTCCTCTGAGAGCCATGACTTGTTCATCTTGGTTCTTTTAGAGACACAGAGAGGGGACTCCAACCACAGTCTCCCTCGTTTCCACTCACTGGGCCACACACACCCCACTTGACTGGCATCGGTTGAGCTCCCTTTTGAAAAAGAAAAAGATGCTTTGCATGAAGCACTCTCAAAAATACGCGTGCCTTTCCCGTCCCCTGGCTGACCCAGGGGAAGAAAAGTCCTCTGAGAGCCATGACTTGTTCATCTTGGTTCTTTTAGAGACACAGCGAGGGGACTCCAACCACAGTCTCCCTGGTTGCCACTCACTGGGCCACACACACCCCACTTGACTGGCATCGGTTGAGCTCCCTTTTGAAAAAGAAAAAGATGCTTTGCATGAAGCACTCTCAAAAATACGCGTGCCTTTCCCGTCCCCTGGCTGACCCAGGGGAAGAAAAGTCCTCTGAGAGCCATGACTTGTTCATCTTGGTTCTTTTAGAGACACAGCGAGGGGACTCCAACCACAGTCTCCCTCGTTTCCACTCACTGGGCCACACACACCCCACTTGACTGGCATCGGTTGAGCTCCCTTTTGAAAAAGAAAAAGATGCTTTGCATGAAGCACTCTCAAAAATACGCGTGCCTTTCCCGTCCCCTGGCTGACCCAGGGGAAGAAAAGTCCTCTGAGAGCCATGACTTGTTCATCTTGGTTCTTTTAGAGACACAGCGAGGGGACTCCAACCACAGTCTCCCTCGTTTCCACTAACTGGGCCACACACACCCCACTTGACTGGCATCGGTTGAGCCCCCTTTTGAAAAAGAAAAAGATGCTTTGCATGAAGCACTCTCAAAAATACGCGTGCCTTTCCCGTCCCCTGGCTGACCCAGGGGAAGAAAAGTCCTCTGAGAGCCATGACTTGTTCATCTTGGTTCTTTTAGAGACACAGCGAGGGGACTCCAACCACAGTCTCCCTGGTTGCCACTCACTGGGCCACACACACCCCACTTGACTGGCATCGGTTGAGCTCCCTTTTGAAAAAGAAAAAGATGCTTTGCATGAAGCACTCTCAAAAATACGCGTGCCTTTCCCGTCCCCTGGCTGACCCAGGGGAAGAAAAGTCCTCTGAGAGCCATGTCCACATTGTCAGTGGACAGACACGTGTGCTTATCTGCCAGCAGACCCACAGCAGCACTGAAGACAGGTTCCGAGAGAACGCTGGCTGCAGGACACGACAAGATCCCCAAGACGTACGTGGCGAGCTCAGGCAATTTATCAAGATTGGAAGCCAAGAATGAGCAGGGCTCAAGTTGCACATTAATGGAATCGATGTTTCCTTGCATATACTCATATATCTGTGTGTCCTCCTCTTTTTCCTTGTCCAGCTCTTTTGTTTTCGCATGAGTATATGTCCTTGTCACTTTCCCATGTGTTGTGAGTTGTTTGTGACCTTTTGGACACCTTTGAGGGTGTTTTCTAGGTGTTTTTCTGTGTTTGTGATTGCCTGCCATTGTTTCCTATGCAGTTCGAGTTCGGTTCGTCGAACGTTCGACGAACCGAACTCGAACGGGAGGTCCGTTCGGCGAACCAACCTCGAGCCGAACCGCGACCGGTTCGCTCATCTCTAGTTACTGGTAACACAAAGGCTCTAGAAAAGCGCTATGGTTCCCCCCTCAAAAAATAATAAATCCAGCAAAATCTGACCTCCCAAATCCAAATGCCCCCCTCCCTTCTGAGCACCAATATGTCTAAACAATGAGCAATGTATCAAAAGCATAGTTACCATCCATATATTTATTTGTCATTGTAGTATGAAGAGCTTAATTTACGAGCTGGGCACAATGTATGGGCAGTAGACTGTACTGGGTATAACAAGGACTTATTTGCAATTTTTAATTCTGCAAAATTCACTGCGTTTGACACCATGAGTGGTTTCTAGAGACTAAATCATCACTACACGCATAGATGAACTCCAAGAGGGGTGTAATATCCAAAATGCAGTCACTTGAGGGGGTTTCTGTTGTTCTGGCACTTACAGGCTCTGCAAATAGAGTCCTCAAACATTTCTAGGAATATCGGTGCTCTGAAAATCAAATGACACTCTTTCCCTCCTGAGCCCTGCGGTGCGACCAAACAGTGCTGTACATTCACATTTTTTGTATTGTCACGTTCAGGAGAAATTGTGTAAGACATTATGGGGATTCTTTTACCTATTCCCTTGTGAATATTGGAAATCTGTTGTTAAAACAACATTTTAGTGGTAAAAAAGTAATTATTTTTTTTCACCGCCCAATAATATAAAATTTTGTGACACACCTGTAGGGCCAATATGTTTATTTCACCCTTGGTTGAATTCATTGAGCAGTGCAGTTTGTAAAATATGGTCATTTGGGCGGGGTTACTGCTGTTTTGGCACCTCAGTGGCTCTGCCAATCTGACATGGCACCCGCAAACCATTCCAATTAATTCTGTACTTCAATTGTCATGTGATGTTCAGCTCTGCACACACCTGCTGGCACTATGGCATCAGACTGTGTTCACACTGCAGAGTCTGACAAGCAACCTGAGGCTTATGAATTGTTCAGCCAGTGCCAGGCATTAGCTGGTTCAGGTTCACTAATCTTCAACTCTACAGGAGTTAATTCCTGTTGACTGCTGAGTAGGACCTAAGTACTCAGGTTGCTGATTGCTAAGTGCAGCTGTAACTTACCTATTTAAGGCTCTGCCTCCTTCCAAGAAGTGCCAATGGTAGCTTCAGTTTTTACTCCAGCGATCTCGGTCGTGATTCTTTTCTTTTGTATGGTGATCCGTGCTCCACTTCTGAGTGGTGTCAGCATTCCCCAGTTGTGCGTTACTTCTCCCCTTTTGCATTACTCCCCAGTACATATATTGTCTCTCCTGTGTGTTGTGAGTGCTGTGTGCACAAGTTTCCATTCTCCCTTGTCCGTGTCATTTTTTGGGTTTTGTCTTTTAAGGCCTACCCCGAGAATGTGGGAGAGAGGGAGTAAGATTAGAGTCCAGATAGGAGTTAGTGTCATGCTGGGGGCTCAAACCTGGTTACCATCAAACTTACCTTTGAGATAAGGGACAGCAAGCAGTCACAATGTTAAATATGAAAAAGGATAGAGTCATTACACCAAGTTATTTTTTGCAACGTGCAATCAAAAAACTTTATTAAAGTATCTTGTATGTGTTTGTTTAAAAACTTAGTCACAAGTCTGAGGGCCATGTTGTGTCCAATGATTGGGAACAACCTGTTGCTTATATTTCTTGCATTGCATATTTTTCCTCCTATCAGGAAATTCCTTATTGTTACTAGGTAGATTAGACTGTATGAAGTTTGTCCCTATGTTCCTCCCTTAGTTGGCTTCTGTATAGAAAGCTCCTCCCTTCTCCTTCAGTTTAGTCTAGAGAGGAACCATTGCTGAAGACATATCTATAACCCTGTACAGATTATTTCTTTTCACCTGACTTTACTTTGTACTTAATACAAGATTCTAGAAGAAAACTACAGCGTTTCTCCTTGTCTTCCTACAAGTCATCATTGGGCTGAGTTGAACTATCTGTTGATGCTTTGAAGTGTGAGTAAATCATACAGTTATCTAAGGGACTGATAATTAGAGCGGTTGGATTCACAGCTTCTAGGAAGAGACAGAATAGTGAAAAGGACTAGCTGTGACCGGGATTAGTATTCATATATCAGTAAATAACCTGTTTCCAGGAGTGCTATACTGCATAAAATCCAGAGAAAGGATTACCCCAAGGGGCTGATAACAAGCCACAGCATGAAACTTTATAGCAGCTTCAGACAAAGTGCCCTGTAAAGTATTAACCAGTTATCAGAACTGTGTGCAGCCTTAAACCTAGGATCAAATGTGGCACCCCTAGGGGTATTAGCCACAATAAAACCATCATTAGTTACTCAATACAAGCACTAGAGCAGACACCGCACTACCACCTCTGGCCAGAAGGGGGAGCTCAAGAGACTCCCCTAGAGATATTCTGATCTGAGGTAAAATTGACAGTTTAGTTTTTCAATTGGAGCCGGGACGCTCAGAGGAGCAGTCACAGAGAAATTGCTCTTAGGTACTTAGGAGAGACTGACAATTTCCAGGCCCAAGCCATCGGTCTGAGGAGAAGGAGACATAGAAAAGAAACATTTTAGGAACCGGGTAGCCATTAATATCTACCCCTGAAAAGGCGCAAATACGGACACCGGATCCGTGGCTGCATTAGTTTCACACAATACAGTAACCAGGAGAAGTGAAGGCGATTCAAGCTTCACCAGGGTCAGACACAGCAACATCCAGTGAGTTCAGCAGTACTCCCGGAGGGGGTAAGCAAAGGAAAAGGACTCGAGTTGCCTGTTGAATTAGGACCCGAGAGGGACAGTTTGGGCCAGCAGCCAGTTCACACACAGCAGCAGGCCACACACAGACAGCGCAAAGAAGGAGGCCAAGGACCCGGCAGGGCAGAGTAACTTAGTCCTCCTGATACAGACTCCGGTGATGGGACTTGTTGTTATGCAGTTTTTGTTAAAGTAAACCGGTTAAACGTTGCCTGCGCCTCAGTCTCTCATTTGGGCAGTAGCCACCTATCCAGGATTGGGACCATTGAAGCTGAAAAAACCTATTGCTGATCAAGTAAGTGTCTGCGCCCCTAAAGTCTTCTCACAATACCATTATCTATAACCACCATTGACTTTTACCTCACCTGCCTGGGACCCACAGCCCTACCCGGAAAGGGCTTTCCACCTCAGCTGCCCCACATCATCATCCCCGGCCAGCTACTGGCAGCGGTGGCCACAAATAGCCACATTTATTCCGGGTGGCGTCACGAAAAACTCTTATAAACTTTTATTTATCCCCTGTAAATACCCCCCATTGCACTGTGCATCGCCTGAGACCACAGCCCGGGTCGAGCCACCCGTGACATCCCCTCAAGAAATAGACCCCCGGTCCGGTGCTGGGTACCCCGGTCTCCTGGGCGTCACAAATTGGCGTAACGAACAGGATCTACCGTGCCCAGCTAAACTGGGTATTGTGTGCCGTGATTTCCAGTAAAATTGGTCAAAAACTGTGTGAAAAACATCAAAAATTGCCTTTATTAAAGAAAATTTATTTTCCCCATTGAAAACCATTGAAATTGACTTTTTCCCATTGAAAGACGTGGGGACAAAATGGCCGCCATCCTCTGAGGTAATCACCTTATAACTGCCTGTGTTATTTGAACTGCGCCACAGCCTGAGCTCTGACTAAAAAAAAAAAATACAAATCCTGCTGCACCACAGAACTATTGTGCGCCATCCCGACGGGAGCAGAGGAACGGAAGGGTCCAGATTAACTTAGGGGGCGCAACATGTCGCACCACGGAGATGCTGATGCACCAGGTGATGCGACCGCAGCAGAAGGACAAAATATGAATAGAGCGTCTGGCAGCCCAGCGGCGCAAGGAGCAGCGCCCATTATGCCATTTCTGATGCCCTATACTCCAGGTGCCCCGTGGCTACCACACTATGAAGGTAAGCCAAATACTCTTGATAACTTTAATGAGAAGCTGCAAGCCTACTTCAACATGTACCCTGCCCTGACAGAGATTCAGCGTGTTGGTCATCTTATGGGACAATTAGCTGGCAGTGCCCTGCAGGAAGTTACAGCCTGGCCAGTAGATGCAAAAGACACTGTTGAACATGTAATAGCCGGATTGAAAGCAGCTTTTGAAATCACTGCCGGCAGTAAGGCTAAAACAAGATTCTTTAATTGTAAACAGAAACCCAATGAGAGCGTGAGAGACTTTGCTTTAAATCTACAGGAGGCGCTCAAAGCACTTACATTAGCAGAACCTGTTTTTACCACCGGAGCAGATAAGTTATTGAAAGATCAATTTATTGAGGGACTCTTAACCCCTTCTCACTGGGGGCATTTAAGCATGCTGGCCTTTAAGGATCCCGAACTGACATTTGCTCAATTAAAGGAAAGTGCCATTCATCTCCAGCAGGCAGAGGCGCCCCGGGATTTGGATTTGCCTCAAACTATTGCAGAGGCAGCTCAGCAGCAGGGAGTGCCAGTGACCTCAGCCATGTCAGGGGCTATTGCTAAATCTCTGGAGCCTAACACCAATGAGGCTCTCCATCAAAAGCTTGCTGCCCTGACAGACACCGTTGCTTCAATGGCTAAAATCATTCAGGAGTTGCGTGGATCCCAGACTGCACCCAAGATCGAGTTGGCGACCAGCAAAGAGGACGTTCCATGGATGAGGCCCAGGAGATACTCAGCGTGGAGAGGACAACCCAGCGACCGCTACCAGCCGGATGGACAGCCCATTTGCCGTTGTTGCAAGGAGCCAGGCCACTTTGCCCGGGAATGTGCTTTAAACAAGGATCCCCTGGGAAGGCGGCCCGCTTCTCAGGAATGAACTTTCAAGGTCCAACACCCTGGCACGACAAGTACGTAGGAGGGCGTCCCGTTATCCCTATCGTGCTGGACGGTATTCCCCTCAACGCCCTGCTGGACACCGGTTCCCAGATATCATCGATTCCGCATATCCTTTATAAGAGGTACTGGGCTGATACAGACATTGATAAAGGACCATCTAACGTTGCATTGAGTATATGGGCTAGTAATGGTGAGATAGTACCACAAGTAGGTTTTAGGGAAATGACTGTCAAGATTGGTAGGATAGAATTACAGAAGCAAGGTATTATTGTTGTTGATGTTGACCGGCAAGATCGTGAACCAACTGTATTGATAGGAATGAATGGAATAGAAAATTGTTTTTCCAAGGTCCTTACTGTCTTACAGCAACTCGCCAAGACTGCCAGATGTGACCAGCAAAGAATTCTACAGAGAGATAAAAGCTTTGGTGTTAAAGCAACAGGTAGAAGTTGCAGGTGGAGAAATTGGCAGTGTGAGGGTAAGTGATCCAACCCCTATTGTAATTCCGCCTAAAACCGAAATGTTGGTATGGTGCAGAGCCGCAATAGGCATAAAAGGGCAAGATTATCAGGCTTTGGTAGAACCCGTGTACGCTGATAGTAGGCCCACTATATTGACAGCCAGGGGAGTAGTCGAGGTACACCGGGGAAGGGTGCCAATACGTCTTTTAAATTGTGGAGAAGAAGAGGTCACTTTACTGAGGTATGCTACTATGGCAAAACTATATACCGTTGACAACAATGCCATCACAGCCATTGAGCCCTTGGATCCATCATGCCAGGCGGATGACAATGGTTCACATGGAGAATTGGAGGATTGGTTTCAACAGTTGTACGTAGGAACAGATTTAACACCTACCCATCAAAAACAAGGGGTGTACAGGCTAGTGAGAGAATATGAACAAGTCTTCAGTAAACACCCGCTAGATTTTGGGCAGATCAAAGGGGTAGAACACACAATACCCACCGGTAACCACCCACCAATAAAAGAGAGATATAGACCCGTACCGCCCGCTCACTACCAATGTGCAAAAGATATGCTAAGGGATATGAAACAAGCCGGGGTAATAAGAGACAGCTGTAGCCCCTGGGCGGCCCCTCTAGTGATGGTTAAAAAGAAAGACGGAACCATGAGAATGTGCGTGGACTACCGGCAGATTAATCACATTACCCATAAAGACGCGTACCCCCTACCTAGAATAGAGGAATCATTAGCAGCATTAAGATCTGCTAACTATTTTTCCACCTTAGACTTAACAAGTGGGTATTGGCAGGTCCCTGTGGTGGAGAGAGACAAGGAAAAAACAGCATTCACCACACCGATGGGTCTCTGTGAATTTAATTGTATGCCGTTCGGACTCTGCAATGCACCCGGTACCTTCCAGCGACTGATGGAGTGCTGTCTAGGACACAAGAATTTTGAAACCGTCCTCCTGTACCTAGATGATGTAATAGTCTACTCCAAGACTTATGAGCAACACCTACAAGACTTGGCAGAAGTATTTGAAGCCTTGTCCAAATATGGCATGAAGATCAAGCCATCCAAATGTCACCTTCTTAAGCCAAAGGTACAGTACCTGGGACACGTTGTAAGTTCAGAAGGAGTAGCACCGGATCCCGAGAAAGTAACCGTGATAAGTTATTGGCCAAGACCCACCAGCGTGAAAGAGGTGAGGCAATTCCTGGGACTGGTGGGCTACTATCGCAGATTCATAAAAGGGTTCACAAAGTTAGCAGCACCCATACAAGACATCCTAGTAGGGCAGTCAAAGAAACCCTCAGCCCGGAATCCTTCTTTCCAGTGGAGTGACGAGAGGGAAGAGTCATTTGAGAAGCTAAAGAAGGCACTGACAGGAATAGAGGTTCTAGCATACCCAAATTACCATCAACCCTTCATCCTCTACACAGATGCCAGTAATGTGGGACTAGGAGCAGTACTGTCACAAAAGCAGGGAGGCAAGGAGAAAGTCATCGCCTTTGCAAGCAGAAAGCTCCGGCCTACTGAAAGAAATCCGGAAAATTACAGCTCCTTCAAGTTAGAACTATTGGCAGTAGTCTGGGCTGTAACCGAGCGTTTCAAACACTATCTGGCAGCTGCAGAATTCACCATCTATAATGATAACAACCCGTTGACCCACCTGGATACAGCAAAATTAGGTGCGCTGGAACAACGATGGATAGCCCGGCTGTCTAATTACAACTTTGTGATCAAGTATAGAGCAGGCCGCAAGAATGGAAATGCAGATGCCTTATCCCGGATGCCACACTTGGAAAATGTGGAAGAGGAACCGGAGGAGCTTGAAGAAATTGAACTACCGGCCTTCCATAGTCCCAAGATAGGTACCTGACTGATACTGTCCTATCAGAAACAACAACAAGCGACTCTTAACCCATTAGCACACCACAGATGGGCTGACACGCAAGACAGCAATTCGGCTGTGAAGTTGGTAAAGGAACTGCTGACGGAACAAGGTGCATTTCCCAACCAGAATGCCCCGGAAGAGACGCATCAACTCTGGAAAGAGAGAGGCAGAATGTTCTTGTATCAAGGGAAGCTCTGCAGAAGGTACACTAATCCAAAGACACATGAATTAGTCTGGCAAATAATAGTGCCTAAACAGGATGTAAAGATGGTCCTGGAAGCTTACCACAATGGTGCCGGTCATTTTGGATGGAAGAAACTAGAAATACTCTTGAGAGAAAGATTCTACTGGGTTGGTATGAAAAGATCAATTGAAGAATGGTGCAGAAACTGTGGCCCGTGCAACCTCAGAAGGAAAGATCAACGAAACCAAAGAGCACCACTCCAGCCCATAGTCACGAAGCAACCACTTGAGCTTGTCGCCATAGACCATGTGAAGTTGACACCAAGCCGGTCTGGCTATGTCTATGCCTTAACCATCGTGGACCATTACTCACGCTTCTTAGTGGTGGTACCCGTGAAGGATCTCACAGCAAAAACAGCAGCTAAGGCGTTCCAAACATACTTTTGCAGACCCCATGGTTACCCTGAGCAAGTACTTGCAGACCAAGGTACAGCCTTTGAATCAGAGATCTTCAGAGAGTTCTGCAATATGTATGGTTGCAAGAAGATCCGGACAACAGCATATCATCCTCAAACAAATGGCTTATGCGAAAAGATGAACCATATTGTAATTGACTTATTGAAGACCTTGCCGGAGTCAGAAAGAAATCAATGGCCAGAGAAATTGACCGACTTGGTAGACCTATATAACAATGTCCCAGTAAGCTCTACAAATTGCACCCCAGCTTACCTTATGCGTGCAAGACCCGGTAAGCTACCAATTGATCTCGAAATGGGAATTCTGAAACCGAATGCAGAAGTGCAAGATTCCAATTGGGATACCCTACGTCAACAGCAGTATCGCCAAGTACAAGAGTGTGTGGAAAGAAGTCTCCAGCAAGCTAGAGAAAGACAAGAAAGAACTTATAATCAGCATGCTCTAGCAACCCCGTTAAAACCTGGTGACCAAGTACTAAAGAGAAATCGTCGCACCAATAAAACTGGATAATCAGTGGGAAACCATCCCGTACACAGTTTTACCAGCAACAGTGAACAATCCTAAAATGTGCCTTATCAGCAAAAACGGAGGGCTAACATCAGTACTAGTGTCAAGAGACAATCTGAAACTATGTCCCGAAACCTTGAAAGAGCCAGAAGTTAGCCAATCGGAACCTGAAGTAATCCAACCCATACAGGTTCAACCAGTTAAGGAAGAGGAAGAAAAAATTCATACAGTCTTAGGAGACTTTCCTAAAACCTGGCCCACGTACCATGGTGCAGTGGTAGTACCAATGATGGCCTTTTACCAAGTACCAGAACTAACACCAGAGTCCATACAACCAGAAGCCCCAAGACAAACAGAATCAGAAGTTGACCCTGTACCACAAGAAGTCCCAAGACAGGAAGAACAGATTCCTAGTTATAGTGATCCCGGTCACGGTGGACTTGCCAACCCCACAAACGTGGAATCACCCTTAGCAGAACCAGAAGCACCCGGTAGGTACACATCCACTCATACCATCACGCTAAGTGCACCTAGTACACTAGCCTTACGTAGGTCCCAGCGTAGTACTCAAGGTCAACTACCGGCAAAATATACAGATTATCAAATGTGAATAAGTCGAAATGTGAATTGTGTATATATTATGCAGTACATTTAACAGAATTTAGACAAATGTAGTTCAGTCATTAGTTCTTAGTTTGCAACGTTTAAGCCCAGTACCTACAGAGACTTTCCTGTATGAACTACTTACATATTCTTGAACTTTTCTTCATTATTAACTATGAACCATGCCACAGGACTGGTTGTGGTAAAACTACTTGTAAATAGTTACCAGCCCGGAGGCGATAGACTAAAACTCCGGAAAGACTGCTTTTGCTTTTTGATCTTTTTCGACTTTCTATTAGACTTTCTTTTAGACTCTGTTGGAAAAATGGAACCGAGTTCCAGGACGCTAATTGCAGTGCCTTTTCTAGCGGATAGTTAGTTATTTCAATATCTTCAAGAATAGAACTGTATTAATGGACGCTGTTTGAAGTGACTTTTTACAGAACTCTATTTTTGCCCTTTGAGTGTTTTTTGTAATTTTTTTTATTTTTACGACTGTAAATATTAATTGTTATATCATTTGTTTATTGTATCACAGTCCCGGAGTACTGTTATTCACTAAGGGGGAATGTGGCACCCCTAGGGGTATTAGCCACAATAAAACCATCATTAGTTACTCAATACAAGCACTAGAGCAGACACCGCACTACCACCTCTGGCCAGAAGGGGGAGCTCAAGAGACTCCCCTAGAGATATTCTGATCTGAGGTAAAATTGACAGTTTAGTTTTTCAATTGGAGCCGGGACGCTCAGAGGAGCAGTCACAGAGAAATTGCTCTGAGGTACTTAGGAGAGACTGACAATTTCCAGGCCCAAGCCATCGGTCTGAGGAGAAGGAGACATAGAAAAGAAACATTTTAGGAACCGGGTAGCCATTAATATCTACCCCTGAAAAGGCGCAAATACGGACACCGGATCCGTGGCTGCATTAGTTTCACACAATACAGCAACCAGGAGAAGTGAAGGCGATTCAAGCTTCACCAGGGTCAGACACAGCAATATCCAGTGAGTTCAGCAGTACTCCCGGAGGGGGTAAGCAAAGGAAAAGGACTCGAGTTGCCTGTTGAATTAGGACCCGAGAGGGACAGTTTGGGCCAGCAGCCAGTTCACACACAGCAGCAGGCCACACACAGACAGCGCAAAGAAGGAGGCCAAGGACCCGGCAGGGCAGAGTAACTTAGTCCTCCTGATACAGACTCCGGTGATGGGACTTGTTGTTATGCAGTTTTTGTTAAAGTAAACCGGTTAAACGTTGCCTGTGCCTCAGTCTCTCATTTGGGCAGTAGCCACCTATCCAGGATTGGGACCATCGAAGCTGAAAAAACCTATTGCTGATCAAGTAAGTGTCTGCGCCCCTAAAGTCTCCTCACAATACCATTATCTATAACCACTAGTGATGAGCGAGTACTAAAAAGCTCAGGTGCTCGAAGCTCGGGCCGAGCATCCCAAGATACTCGTGTACTCGGGCCGAGCAACGAGCCGAGCAACGAGCCCAATGTTATCCTATGGGAGACCCGAGTATTTTTGTGAAATGACCCCCCGGCAGCATGGAGAAACCCTAACAATGTCACAAAAGTCTCAGAAGAGTGCTCAAATGACATGGCAACAGCATGGGGAAGACCCCTTGAAGCATTTATCACTCAAAAGTCACAGCTGTGAACAATTTTGTCTGCGTTTCACGCCATTTTTACGGACTCACCAGAAAACCTTCCAAAATGACCCCAAAATGATTTTTCATGGCAGAAATGTTAAGGGCACATACCCAATAGTGAGATAGAGCTGGTGTATGTTACTTTTTGAGATTAATACATGAAAGATTTTACGTGAAAACATTGTGTGGCACTCCGATGTCCCTGAGAAGAGACGTACATGAAGGCCTCTTGAGTCTAATGTGCCCATTTTGAGGAAGTGAGTCTTTGTAGTATTTTCCTTTGCCAGGGCAGTCCAAAATTGTGAGGTTCACCAATGCCCCTGCATAGAGACGTGCATGAGGGCCTGTAAACCTGAAGTGCCCATTGTAAGGAAGTGGGTGTATTATAGTATAGCCCTTTGGCAGGGCAGCCAAAAATTGAGAGGCTCCACATTGTCCCTGGATAGAGACGTGCATGAGGGCCTGTAAACTTGAAGTGCCCATTGTAAGGAAGTGGGTCTATTGTAGTATAGCCCTTTGGCAGGGCAGCCAAAAATTGAGAGGCTCCACATTGTCCCTGGATAGAGACGTGCATGAGGGCCTGTAAACTTGAAGTGCCCATTGTAAGGAAGTGGGTGTATTATAGTATAGCCCTTTGGCAGGGCAGCCAAAAATTGGGAGGCTCCACGTTGTCCCTGGGTAGAGACGTGCATGAGGGCCTGTAAACTTGAAGTGCCCATTGTAAGGAAGTGGGTCTATTGTAGTATAGCCCTTTGGCAGGGCAGCCAAAAATTGAGAGGCTCCACATTGTCCCTGGATAGAGACGTGCATGAGGGCCTGTAAACTTGAAGTGCCCATTGTAAGGAAGTGGGTGTATTATAGTTTAGCCCTTTGGCAGGGCAGCCAAAAATTGGGAGGCTCCACGTTGTCCCTGGGTAGAGACGTGCATGAGGGCCTGTAAACTTGAAGTGCCCATTGTAAGGAAGTGGGTCTATTGTAGTATAGCCCTTTGGCAGGGCAGCCAAAAATTGAGAGGCTCCACATTGTCCCTGGATAGAGACGTGCATGAGGGCCTGTAAACTTGAAGTGCCCATTGTAAGGAAGTGGGTGTATTATAGTATAGCCCTTTGGCAGGGCAGCCAAAAATTGGGAGGCTCCACGTTGTCCCTGGGTAGAGACGTGCATGAGGGCCTGTAAACTTGAAGTGCCCATTGTAAGGAAGTGGGTGTATTATAGTATAGCCCTTTGGCAGGGCAGCCAAAAATTGAGAGGCTCCACATTGTCCCTGGATAGAGACGTGCATGAGGGCCTGTAAACTTGAAGTGCCCATTGTAAGGAAGTGGGTGTATTATAGTATAGCCCTTTGGCAGGGCAGCCAAAAATTGGGAGGCTCCACGTTGTCCCTGGGTAGAGACGTGCATGAGGGCCTCAAAACATTAAGTGTCCATTGTCAGGAAGTGGGTGTATTATAGTATAGCCCTTAGGCAGGGCAGCCAAAAATTGGGAGGCTCCACGTTGTCCCTGGGTAGAGACGTGCATGAGGGCCTCAAAACATTGTTCCCATTGCAAAGGAGCGGGTCTCCTGTCGTTGTAATGTCCATTCTGCAAAGAATGGGCGAAAAAATTTACCACTGGGGGTATACCTGAAACAAAGGCCTAAGTATTGCAATTTGTAACGGTCATCATGGTGGCGCATGAGGAGAAGGAGGAGCAGTCCAGCGATTATCCAAAGTCCAGAAGTGTGTACCCATGGGTGAGTGGAGGTACATGGCAAACTTTAAATTCCGCTCTCATTTGCTGGTGGTGTGGTGAAGTCTGGCCCAATCCAACCCTTGTTCATCTTGATCAGAGTCAGCCTGTCAGCATTTTCAGTTGACAGGCGGGTGCGTTTATCTGTAATGATTCCACCTGCGGCACTAAAAACACGCTCTGACAAAACGCTAGCGGCAGGGCAGGCCAGGACTTCCAAGGCGTAGAGAGCCAATTCATGCCACGTGTCCAGCTTGGATACCCAATAATTGTAAGGCACAGAGGAATGTCGGAGTACAGTTGTTCGATCTGCAAGGTACTCCTTCAGCATCTGGGCAAACTTAGGATTTCTTGTGGCACTACCCCGCACCTCAGGGGCTGTGGTACGTGAGGGGCTGAGAAAACTGTCCCGCATCTTAAAGACTGTTCCCCTACCTCTGGCGGATTGGACTTGTGCCTCTCTCGGCTGTACGCCTCGGTTGTCCACTGATTCCTGACCTATGCCGCTAGCGTTTTGTGAGGGGAATGCTTTGCCTACTTCCGTGACTATGGCCTTCCGGAACTGCTGCATTTTGGTTGACCTCTCCTCCACGGGAATAAGAGACAAAAAGTTCTCCTTGTAGCGTGGGTCTAACAGTGTTACCAACCAGTAATGATTGTCGGCCAAGATGTTCTTAACGTGAGGGTCACGAGACAGGCAGCTTACCATAAAGTCAGCCATGTGCGCCAGACTCTTAACAGCCAGGACTTCAGTAGCCTGACCAACAAGATGACTGAACATGCTGTCCTCCTCCTCCTCCTCCTCATCTACCCTGTCCTCTGGCCAGCCACGCTGAACCGAGGATATGACTGGTGTGCATGTCATATCCTCAATTTGGCCGGAGAGTTGCTCCATGTCTTCATCCTCCTCCTCGTCATAGTCCTCCACTGCACGTTGTGATGAGACGAGGCTGGGCTGTGTGTTATCACCCACACCCACTACTGTTTCTTGCTGCAACTCATCGCGCTCCGCCTGCAATGCATCATGTTTGTTTTTCAGCAGAGACCGTTTTAGAAGGCAGAGTAGCGGTATGGTGACGCTAATAATGGCGTCATCACCACTCACCATCTTGGTGGAGTCCTCAAAGTTTTGGAGGATGGTACATAGGTCTGACATCCATCTCCACTCCTCAGGTGTTATGTGTGGAGTTTGACCCATTTCCCGACGGCTTAGGTGATGCAGGTACTCAACAACTGCCCTCTTCTGCTCACATATCCTGACCAACATGTGCAGAGTTGAATTCCAACGCGTGGGGACATCACACACCAGTCTGTGAGCCGGAAGATGCAAATGGCGCTGAAAGCCGGCAAGGCCGGCTGAAGCAGTAGGTGACTTTCGAAAATGTGCAGACAGGCGGCGAACTTTTACCAGCAGATCAGACAGCTCTAGGTATGACTTTATAAACCGCTGAACCACGAGGTTGAGCACATGGGCCACGCATGGAACATGTGTCAGCTGGCCTCGCCTCAAAGCCGCCACCAGGTTCCGGCCATTGTCACACACGACCTTTCCTGGCTTTAGGTTCAGAGGTGTGAGCCAGTGATCTGCCTGCTGTTTCAGAGCTGTCCACACCTCTTCTGCATTGTGGGGTTTGTCACCGATGCAGATTAGCTTCAGCACAGCCTGTTGCCGCTTCGCCGAGGCAGTGCTGCAGTGCTTCCAGCTTGGGACTGGTGTGGAGGGTACAGTGGATGAGGATGCGCAGGAGGAGGAGGAGGCTGAAGAGCATGACATTCCTGAGCTGTAGAGTGTGGGTGAAACACTGACTGAGGTAGGGCCTGCAAACCTTGGTGTGGGAAGGACGTGTTCCGTCCCTCGCTCAGACTGGGTCCCAGCTTCCACAATATTAACCCAGTGTGCCGTCAACGAGATGTAGCGGCCTTGCCCACAAGCACTTGTCCACGTGTCTGTGGTTAGGTGGACCTTGGGTGAAACAGCGTTGTTCAGGGCACGTGTGATGTTTTGTGACACGTGGTTATGCAACGCGGGGACGGCACACCGGGAGAAATAGTGGCGGCTGGGGACCGAGTAACGTGGGACAGCTGCCGCCATCAGGTCGCGGAATGCTTCTGTCTCCACCAGCCTAAAAGGCAACATTTCCAGCACAAGCAGTCGCGAAATGTTAGCATTTAGAACTGTGGCATGTGGGGTGTTGGCAGTGTATTTGCGCCTGCGTTCAAAGGTTTGCTGAATGGATAACTGAACGCTGCGCTGGGACAAGGATGTGCTTGATGATGGTGTTCTTTCTGCGTAGGCAACTGCAGGTGCAGGAGTGGAGGAGGCTTGTTCGCAGGCAGCATGGACAGGGGATTAGCTCGCATGCACAACCAGCGAAGACGTAGCAGTGACATCAGCAAGCACTGCTCCTCGACTCTGTTGTACTTCCCACAAAGTCGGGTGCTTGGCTGACATGTGCCTGATCATGCTGGTGGTGGTCAGGCTGCTAGTTTTGGTACCCCTGCTGATGCTGGCACGGCAGGTGTTGCAAATGGCCTTTTTAGAATCATCTGGAGCCAACTTAAAAAACTGCCAGACTCGGGAAGACCTAACATTTGTACAGGCACCTTGTGTCGTCGTGTTGTTCCGGGGAACGGTTGCCTGACTTCTGCCTGGGGCCACCACCCTGCTTCTTACTGCCTGTTGTGATGCTACGCCTCCCTCCCCCTGTGCACTGCTGTCCTCGCTCTGCATATCCTCCTGCCAGGTTGGGTCAGTTACTGGATCATCCACCACGTCGTCTTCCTCTTCCGCACCCTGCTCCTCCTCCTGACTTCCTGACAATTGTGTCTCATCATCGTCCACCACTTGTTGAGACACGTTGCCAACTTCGTGAGAACGTGGCTGCTCAAATATTTGGCCATCTGTACAGACGATCTCCTCATGACCCACTTCAATATGAGCTGGCGAGAGGCCAGAATGTGTGAATGGAAACGTGAACAGCTCTTCCGAGTGTCCAAGTGTGGGATCATTAATGTCCGAGGAGGACGTGTACTCAGCCTGGTGGTAGGAAGGAGGATCAGGTTCAGAAATGTGCGGTGCAGTATCACGGCTACTGACACTTGACCGTGTGGAAGACAGAGTGTTTGTAGTGGTGCCAATCTGACTGGAAGCATTATCTGTAGTGATGAGCGAGCATGCTTGTCACTACTCGGTACTCGCACGAGTATCACTGTACTCGGGCTGCTCGGCGGGGACCGAGTAATCTCGCGATACTCGTGCTTTACTCGTGGTCTTCATTTCTGCATGTTGGCGCTCTTTTGAGAGCCAGCCCTCATGCAGGGATTGGCTGGCAGACCACTGCAATGCCACAGCCCTGTTAGTTGTGGAATTGCAGTGATTGGCCGGCCTGCACAGCGTCACCGAGCCTTTATATCGGCCGGCGCGCTGTGCTCTGCTCACAGCTATTCTGACAGTGAGTGTAGGGAGAGTGTCGCTGATTCAGGGAAAGCTTTGCGGCCCTTTATAGCTTTTTCAGTTGCAGGGCTGCAAACAGTGTGACCAAAAGTCCTTCTCAGGACTATTCTAGTTGTATACAGGCAGGCAGGGTATAGCCAGGTCGGAGTACAGTAGCAGAGTCCTTCTCAGGACTATTGTTGCTATATACAGGCAGGGTATAGCCAGGTCTGAATACAGGCTAGTGACCAAAAGAGTCCTTGTCAGGACTATTGTAGCAGTATACAGGCAGGCAGGCAGGCAGGGTAGTGGTGACCGTATACCAGCCTTCATATCTGGGGCTGGTGTACACAGTGTAAAACAGTCCAGATAGTGTCTGACTTGTCTGTACTGTAATTGTCGCTCCCCAAAAAAACCTGTTAGTAGGTTATTATTGCGTCCGTGCTTGGTTTTTAAAACCGCACGTGTGTGCCTGTTGGTGGCAGCGTACAGGTGCACTGGTGTGCGTTTACCAAACTATTATATAACGCACAAGTGTAGTGTATAATACACGTCAGTCAGCAGTGGCTGATAGTGTCAGAGTTCTTAATTTTTGCTCCTAAAACCTGTGTTAGGTTATTATTGCGTCCGTGCTTGGTTTTTAAAACCGCACGTGTGTGCCTGTTGGTGGCAGCGTACAGGTGCACTGGTGTGCGTTTACCAAACTATTATATAACGCACAAGTGTAGTGTATAATACACGTCAGTCAGCAGTGGCTGATAGTGTCAGAGTTCTTAATTTTTGCTCCTAAAACCTGTGTTAGGTTATTATTGCGTCCGTGCTTGGTTTTTAAAACCGCACGTGTGTGCCTGTTGGTGGCAGCGTACAGGTGCACTGGTGTGCGTTTACCAAACTATTATATAACGCACAAGTGTAGTGTATAATACACGTCAGTCAGCAGTGGCTGATAGTGTCAGAGTTCTTAATTTTTGCTCCTAAAACCTGTGTTAGGTTATTATTGCGTCCGTGCTTGGTTTTTAAAACCGCACGTGTGTGCCTGTTGGTGGCAGCGTACAGGTGCACTGGTGTGCAATTTCCAGAAACTTTGATATAACGCACAAGTAGTGAATATACACGTCAGCAGTGCACAGCATTGCAAAATGCGCAAGGGCATTGGCAAGGAACAAGGAAGTGGACGTGATGGTGGTGCAGGCAGAGGCCGAGGTCGTGGGCAAGCTCTAATTTCGCCACAACAAAGGGCCACATCTAGTCGCTCGCACGTCCTGTCCCAAATTCTTGGGGACCGCAGCAGTACACCGCTCTTGAACCAAGACCAGTGTCAACAGGTTGTTAGTTGGATAGCGGATAATGCTTCCAGTCAGATTGGCACCACCACAAACACTCTGTCTTCCACACGGTCAAGTGTCAGTAGCCGTGATACTGCACCGCACATTTCTGAACCTGATCCTCCTTCCTACCACCAGGCTGAGTACACGTCCTCCTCGGACATTAATGATCCCACACTTGGACACTCGGAAGAGCTGTTCACGTTTCCATTCACACATTCTGGCCTCTCGCCAGCTCATATTGAAGTGGGTCATGAGGAGATCGTCTGTACAGATAGCCAAATATTTGAGCAGCCACGTTCTCACGAAGTTGGCAACGTGTCTCAACAAGTGGTGGACGATGATGAGACACAATTGTCAGCAAGTCAGGAGGAGGAGCAGGGTGCGGAAGAGGAAGACGACGTGGTGGATGATCCAGTAACTGACCCAACCTGGCAGGAGGATATGCAGAGCGAGGACAGCAGTGCACAGGGGGAGGGAGGCGTAGCATCACAACAGGCAGTAAGAAGCAGGGTGGTGGTCCCAGGCAGAAGTCAGGCAACCGTTCCCCGTAACAACACGACGACACAAGGTGCCTGTACAAATGTTAGGTCTTCACGAGTCTGGCAGTTTTTTAAGTTGGATCCAGATGATTCAAAAAAGGCCATTTGCAACACCTGCCGTGCCAGCATCAGCAGGGGTACCAAAACTAGCAGCCTGACCACCACCAGCATGATCAGGCACATGTCAGCCAAGCACCCGACTTTGTGGGAAGTACAACAGAGTCGAGGAGCAGTGCTTGCTGATGTCACTGCTACGTCTTCGCTGGTTGTGCATGCGAGCCAATCCTCTGTCCATGCTGCCTGCGAACAAGCCTCCTCCACTCCTGCACCTGCAGTTGCCTACGCAGAAAGAACACCATCATCAAGCACGTCCTTGTCCCAGCGCAGCGTTCAGTTATCCATTCAGCAAACCTTTGAACGCAGGCGCAAATACACTGCCAACACCCCACATGCCACAGTTCTAAATGCTAACATTTCGCGACTGCTTGCGCTGGAAATGTTGCCTTTTAGGCTGGTGGAGACAGAAGCATTCCGTGACCTGATGGCGGCAGCTGTCCCACGTTACTCGGTCCCCAGCCGCCACTATTTCTCCCGGTGTGCCGTCCCCGCGTTGCATAACCACGTGTCACAAAACATCACACGTGCCCTGAACAACGCTGTTTCACCCAAAGTCCACCTAACCACAGACACGTGGACAAGTGCTTGTGGGCAAGGCCGCTACATCTCGTTGACGGCACACTGGGTTAATATTGTGGAAGCTGGGACCCAGTCTGAGCGAGGGACGGAACACGTCCTTCCCACACCAAGGTTTGCAGGCCCTACCTCAGTCAGTGTTTCACCCACACTCTACAGCTCCGGAATGTCATGCTCTTCAGCCTCCTCCTCCTCCTGCGCATCCTCATCCACTGTGCCCTCCACACCAGTCACAAGCTGGAAGCACTGCAGCACTGCCTCGGCGAAGCGGCAACAGGCTGTGCTGAAGCTAATCTGCATAGGTGACAAACCCCACAATGCAGAAGAGCTGTGGACAGCTCTGAAACAGCAGGCAGATCACTGGCTCACACCTCTGAACCTAAAGCCAGGAAAGGTCGTTTGTGACAATGGCCGGAACCTGGTGGCGGCTTTGAGGCGAGGCCAGCTGACACATGTTCCATGCGTGGCCCATGTGCTCAACCTCGTGGTTCAGCGGTTTATAAAGTCATACCCAGAGCTGTCTGATCTGCTGGTAAAAGTTCGCCGCCTGTCTGCACATTTTCGAAAGTCACCTACTGCTTCAGCCGGCCTTGCCGGCTTTCAGCGCCGTTTGCATCTTTCGGCTCACAGACTGGTGTGTGATGTCCCCACGCGTTGGAATTCAACTCTGCACATGTTGGTCAGGATATGTGAGCAGAAGAGGGCAGTTGTTGAGTACCTGCATCACCTAAGCCGTCGGGAAATGGGTCAAACTCCACACATAACACCTGAGGAGTGGAGATGGATGTCAGACCTATGTACCATCCTCCAAAACTTTGAGGACTCCACCAAGATGGTGAGTGGTGATGACGCCATTATTAGCGTCACCATACCGCTACTCTGCCTTCTAAAACGGTCCCTTTTGAAAAACAAACATGATGCATTGCAGGCGGAGCGCGATGAGTTGCAGCAAGAAACAGTAGTGGGTGTGGGTGATAACACACAGCCCAGCCTCGTCTCATC
Source organism: Anomaloglossus baeobatrachus (assembly GCF_048569485.1). NCBI lineage: Eukaryota > Metazoa > Chordata > Amphibia > Anura > Aromobatidae > Anomaloglossus > Anomaloglossus baeobatrachus. The sequence continues at coordinate 322,376,371 of NC_134353.1, read as the reverse complement.
ACAACGTGCAGTGGAGGACTATGACGAGGAGGAGGATGAAGACATGGAGCAACTCTCCGGCCAAATTGAGGATATGACATGCACACCAGTCATATCCTCGATTCAGCGTGGCTGGCCAGAGGACAGGGTAGATGAGGAGGAGGAGGAGGAGGAGGAGGAGGAGGACAGCATGTTCAGTCATCTTGTTGGTCAGGCTACTGAAGTCCTGGCTGTTAAGAGTCTGGCGCACATGGCTGACTTTATGGTAAGCTGCCTGTCTCGTGACCCTCGCGTTAAGAACATCTTGGCCGACAATCATTACTGGTTGGTAACACTGTTAGACCCACGCTACAAGGAGAACTTTTTGTCTCTTATTCCCGTGGATGAGAGGTCAACCAAAATGCAGCAGTTTCGGAAGGCCATACTCACGGAAGTAGGCAAAGCATTCCCCTCACAAAACGCTAGCGGCATAGGTCAGGAATCAGTGGACAACCGAGGCGTACAGCCGAGAGAGGCACAAGTCCAATCCGCCAGAGGTAGGGGAACAGTCTTTAAGATGTGGGACAGTTTTCTCAGCCCCTCACGTACCACAGCCCCTGAGGTGCGGGGTAGTGCCACAAGAAATCCTAAGTTTGCCCAGATGCTGAAGGAGTACCTTGCAGATCGAACAACTGTACTCCGACATTCCTCTGTGCCTTACAATTATTGGGTATCCAAGCTGGACACGTGGCATGAATTGGCTCTCTACGCCTTGGAAGTCCTGGCCTGCCCTGCTGCTAGCGTTTTGTCAGAGCGTGTTTTTAGTGCCGCAGGTGGAATCATTACAGATAAACGCACCCGCCTGTCAACTGAAAATGCTGACAGGCTGACTCTGATAAAGATGAACAAGGGTTGGATTGGGCCAGACTTCACCACACCACCAGCAAATGAGAGCGGAATTTAAAGTTTGCCATGTACCTCCACTCACCCATGGGTACACTTCTCGACTTTGGATAATCGCTGGACTGCTCCTCCTTCTCCTCATGCGCCATCATGATGACCGTTACAATAGTTAGGTCTTTGTTTCAGGTATACCCCCAGTGGTAAATTTTTTCGCCCATTCTTTGCAGAATGGACATTACAACGACAGGAGACCCGCTCCTTTGCAATGGGAACAATGTTTTGAGGCCCTCATGCACGTCTCTACCCAGGGACAACGTGTAGCCTCCCAATTTTTGGCTGCCCTGCCTAAGGGCTATACTGAAATACACCCACTTCCTTAAAATGGACACTTAATGTTTTGAGGCCCTCATGCACGTCTCTACCCAGGGACAATGTGGAGCCTCCCAATTTTTGGCTGCCCTGGCAAAGGGCTATACTGAAATAGACCCACTTCCTTACAATGGGCACTTCAGGTTTAAAGGCCATCATGCACGTCTCTACCCAGGGACAATGTGGAGCCTCCCAATTTTTGGCTGCCCTGCCTAAGGGCTATACTATAATACACCCACTTCCTGACAATGGACACTTAATGTTTTGAGGCCCTCATGCACGTCTCTACCCAGGGACAATGTGGAGCCTCCCAATTTTTGGCTGCCCTGGCAAAGGGCTATACTGAAATAGACCCACTTCCTTAAAATGGACACTTAATGTTTTGAGGCCCTCATGCACGTCTCTACCCAGGGACAATGTGGAGCCTCCCAATTTTTGGCTGCCCTGGCAAAGGGCTATACTGAAATAGACCCACTTCCTTACAATGGGCACTTCAGGTTTAAAGGCCATCATGCACGTCTCTACCCAGGGACAATGTGGAGCCTCCCAATTTTTGGCTGCCCTGCCTAAGGGCTATACTGAAATACACCCACTTCCTTAAAATGGACACTTAATGTTTTGAGGCCCTCATGCACGTCTCTACCCAGGGACAATGTGGAGCCTCCCAATTTTTGGCTGCCCTGGCAAAGGGCTATACTGAAATAGACCCACTTCCTTACAATGGGCACTTCAGGTTTAAAGGCCATCATGCACGTCTCTATCCAGGGACAATGTGGAGCCTCCCAATTTTTGGCTGCCCTGCCTAAGGGCTATACTGAAATACACCCACTTCCTTAAAATGGACACTTAATGTTTTGAGGCCCTCATGCACGTCTCTACCCAGGGACAATGTGGAGCCTCCCAATTTTTGGCTGCCCTGGCAAAGGGCTATACTGAAATAGACCCACTTCCTTACAATGGGCACTTCAGGTTTAAAGGCCATCATGCACGTCTCTACCCAGGGACAATGTGGAGCCTCCCAATTTTTGGCTGCCCTGCCTAAGGGCTATACTATAATACACCCACTTCCTGACAATGGACACTTAATGTTTTGAGGCCCTCATGCACGTCTGTATGCAGGGGCATTGGTGAACCTCACAATTTAGGACTGCCCTGGCAAAGGAAAATACTACAAAGACTCACTTCCTCAAAATGGGCACATTAGACTCAAGAGGCCTTCATGTACGTCTCTTCTCAGGGACATCGGAGTGCCACACAATGTTTTCACGTAAAATCTTTCATGTATTGATCTCAAAAAGTAACATACACCAGATCTATCTCACTATTGGGTATGTGCCCTTAACATTTCCGCCATGAAAAATCATTTTGGGGTCATTTTGGAAGGTTTTCTGGTGAGTCCGTAAAAATGGCGTAAAACGCGGACAAAATTGTTCACAGCTGTGACTTTTGAGTGATAAATGCTTCAAGGGGTCTTCCCCATGCTGTTGCCATGTCATTTGAGCACTCTTCTGAGACTTTTGTGACATTTTTAGGGTTTCTCCATGCTGCCGGGAGGTCATTTCACAAAAATACTCGGGTCTCCCATAGGATAACATTGGGCTCGTTGCTCGGGCCGAGTACACGAGTATCTTGGGAGGCTCGGCCCGAGCTTCGAGCACCCGAGCTTTTTAGTACTCGCTCATCACTAATTATCTGCTATCCAACTAACAACCTGTTGACACTGGTCTTGGTTCAAGAGCGGTGTACTGCTGCGGTCCCCAAGAATTTGGGACAGGACGTGCGAGCGACTAGATGTGGCCCTTTGTTGTGGCGAAATTAGAGCTTGCCCACGACCTCGGCCTCTGCCTGCACCACCATCACGTCCACTTCCTTGTTCCTTGCCAATGCCCTTGCGCATTTTGCAATGCTGTGCTGACGTGTATTCACTACTTGTGCGTTATATCAAAGTTTGTGGAAATTGCACACAAGTGCACCTGTACGCTGCCACCGACAGGCACACACGTGCGGTTTTAAAAACCAAGCATGGACGCACTAAGAACCTAACAGGTTTTTTTGGGGAGCGACAATTACAGACAAGTCAGACACTATCTGGACTGTTTTAGACTGTGTACACCAGCCCCAGATATGATGAAGGCTGGTATACGGTCACCACTAGGAATGGCTATATATACCCTGCCTGCCTGCCTGCCTGCCTGTATACTGGTACAATAGTCCTGACAAGGACTCTTCTGGTCACTAGCCTGTATTCAGACCTGGCTATACCCTGCCTGTATATAGCAACAATAGTCCTGAGAAGGACTCTGCTACTGTACTCCGACCTGGCTATACCCTGCCTGCCTGTATACAACTAGAATAGTCCTGAGAAGGACTTTTGGTCACACTGTTTGCAGCCCTGCAACTGAAAAAGCTATAAAGGGCCGCAAAGCTTTCCCTGAATCAGCGACACTCTCCCTGCACTGACTGTCTGGATAGCTGTGAGCAGAGCACAGCGCGCCGGCCGGTATAAAGGCTCGGTCACGCTGTGCAGGCCGGCCAATCACTGCATTTCCACAACTAACAGGGCTGTGGCATTGCAGTGGTCTGCCAGCCAATCCCTGCATGAGGGCTGGCTCTCAAAAGAGCGCCAACATGCAGGGATGAAGACCACGAGTACAGCACGAGTATCGCGAGATTACTCGGTCCCCGCCGAGCAGCCCGAGTACAGCGATACTCGTGCGAGTACCGAGTAGTTACAAGCATGCTCGCTCATCACTAATAACCACCATTGAATTTTACCTCACCTGCCTGGGACCCACAGCCCTACCCGGAAAGGGCTTTCCACCTCAGCTGCCCCACATCATCATCCCCGGCCAGCTACTGGCAGCGGTGGCCACAAATAGCCACATTTATTCCGGGTGGCGTCACGAAAAACTCCTATAAACTTTTATTTATCCCCTGTAAATACCCCCCATTGCACTGTGCATCGCCTGAGACCACAGCCCGGGTCGAGCCACCCGTGACATCCCCTCAAGAAATAGATCCCCGGTCCGGTGCTGGGTACCCCGGTCTCCTGGGCGTCACACACCCATAAGCTAATTGTAAGCTGCAGCAGAGACTCTGCAAATATATTCTGCAAACACAGACTGCTGGCTGCAGAGATTGCAACATTGTATTGGTTTCCCTGACAAACAGTGCAGAGCAGCATTCACCTTTCCTGATGGAGGTAAAGAGAACCCTTTCACTACCTGCTCTAAAGCAGCAAGAGAAAGACATGGACTCACAATCAAATTACAGTGCAAGAGCTAAGCGGTTGATCAGACCAACATGGAAGGTTAAAGAGAATCTAGAAACAGCCAGAAGTGAACTGCTTAGCCACACAGCATTATTGTGACAAAGAGTGCAAAAACAAGTGACTGTTTTATCTGCGCCCAGTGCTCATGAGCTACCATCAGAGGGAGCCTTTGAACAACTGTACTCAACATACCAGTCCTACAAAGAGATTTGTAAAAAATATTCCTCTACCCTGCTAAGATCAAATACGCCTGAGTCTTAAAAAGAACTACAGGACTTCCAACAGCTTAATGCTGAACGAGACCGCACAGTGCGCGACATTGTGAGCGAGACTGAAGCAAAAATGGCGCAAATGTCAGGAGCAGCATCTTACAAATCCAGGTCCATTAAGAGCTCAAGGCACTCACTCAAATCAGGCTCATCAAGGTACTCAACCCTCAGCGAGCAGCTCATAAAGGCGCGCGCTGAAGCAGAAACAACAAAAGTACACACCATCTTTGCCCAGAGAGAAGCAGAGATCAAAGCAGAATCTGCACGCAGAGAAGCAGAGATGAAAGCAGAATCTGCATTCAAGGAAGCAGAATCTGCATGCAGAGAAGCAGAGATGAAAGCAGAATCTGCACGCAAGGAAGCAGAAATTGAAGCCTTACAGAAGGAATGTGAACATGTGGTGACAATGGCAAGGCTAAAGGTCTTTGAGCAAGCTCTGGGTGGGAGCCAAGAAGGCAGCGCCAGTTTGTGTGATCTCGACACAGAAGACTCACTTAAGCGTACAAGAGATTACGTGCTGAGCCAAGCCGACGAATTGCCAATTACCATCAACATTCCCGTCAGTGCTAACGCTTCTCCAGAGCTTCAAGACTCTGATCCACCTACAGCTTCCAGCCTTCCAGGTCAGTCCAATGCACCTCAGACTTTCAAGCCTGAACCTGCTTAATATTCCAATGCACAGCCACACCCTGCACATCAGCAACCTCCGTATGCCCATGTCTACATGCAACCTAACATGCCGGCAAGGCGCTACACTCCCAACAACTGTGTAGTTCCAGCCCCGCAGACAACAGAGACTGTACACACCAAACCAGCGGTCACTGGTCTAAACACCTACGCCACTCCGTACTTTCCCATGTTCCCGAACCAAGAAGCTACGAAGCACGCAACCAGCACTACACAGTCAGCAAATGTGCCCCTAATGTCGGAAAGATCAGACATGTCTGACTTTGCGAGGTACATGATCCGCCGAGAACTCACCAACACCGGTCTCACAAAGTATGACCACCAGCCCGAAAACTACAGAGGGTGGAAGTGTGCCTTCAAAACTGCAACGCGTGACCTCGGCATTACGGCTGCTGAAGAGCTGGAATAGCTAATCAGGTGGCTAGGGCCACGGTCTACTGAGAGAATCAAGAGACTCAGATCCATCTACATCAGGGACCCAACAACTGGTCTCGCAACCGCATGGAACAGACTAGAGAAAGGCGTCAGCAGTCCTGAAGAAATTGAAGATACATTGCTGAAACAACTATACGACCTTCCCAAAATATCTGGCAAGGATGCTTCAAAGTACCAGGAACTTAGCGACCTGCTGTCTGAGCTCCAGCTGGCCAAAGTAGACACACACCTACCTGGCCTCAGCTACCTGGACACTAGAGATGAACAAACCAGTCGTGGTTCGGCTCGAGTTCGGTTCGCCGAACGGAGGTCTCGTTCGAGTTCGGTTCGGAGAACCGCTCGAACCGCATAGGAAACAATGGGAGGCAATCACAAACACATAAAAACACCTAGAAAACACCCTCAAAGGTGTCCAAAAGGTGACAAACAGCTCACAACACAACACAAACACATGGGAAAGTGACAAGAACAAATTATGCGAAAACAAAACAGCGTTACGAGGAAAAAGAGGACGAGATACAGATATAGGCATGGCATGCCCTTCTAAAATCAACTAAAACACTGCAAGGTGACTCCAAGCGGAGTCTCCCTTTTTTTCCAAAAATTGGGCCACACAGACACCCACCCCTTCAGTGGCAGCACTTGTGCCCCAGTTGTACACTTCACAGGTAGATTTGCATCAAGCACATTCAAAAATATGCCATCCTTAACTGTCCCCAGGATGACACCGGGGTAGGTAGCAAAGTTTTTACTGATCCCAGCTCTGTTCATCTTGGCTCTTTTTTAAAAACACTGCAAGCAAGGGTTACTCCAAGCGGAGTCTCCCTTTTTTCCAAAAATTGGGCCACACAGACACCCCTTCAGTGGCAGCACTTGTGCCCAGGTTGTACACTTCACAGGTAGATTTGCATAAAGCACATTCAAAAATACACCATCCTTAACTGTCCCCAGGATGACACCGGGGTAGGTAGCAAAGTCTTTACTGATCCCAGATCTGTTCAACTTGGATCATTTTTAGAAACACAGCAAGCAAGGGTTACTCCAAGTGGAGTCTCCCTTTTTTCCAAAAATTGGGCCACACAGACACCCACCCCTTCAGTGGCAGCACTTGTGCCCCAGTTGTACCCTTCACAGGTAGATTTGCATCAAGCACATTCAAAAATATGCCATCCTTAACCGTCCCCAGGATTGCACCGGGGTAGGTAGCAAAGCCTTTGCTGAACCATGACTTGTTCATCTTGGCTCCTTTTTAAAAACACTGCAAGCAAGGGTTACTCCAAGCGGAGTCTCCCTTTTTTCCAAAAATTGGGCCACACAGACACCCACCCCTTCAGTGGCAGCACTTGTGCCCCAGTTGTACACTTCACAGGTAGATTTGCATCAAGCACATTCAAAAATACGCCATCCTTAACCGTCCCCAGGATTGCACCGGGGTAGGTAGCAAAGCCTTTGCTGAACCATGACTTTTTCATCTTGGCTCCTTTTTAAAAACACTGCAAGCAAGGGTTACTCCAAGCGGAGTCTCCCTTTTTTCCAAAAATTGGGCCTCACAGACACCCACCCCTTCAGTGGCAGCACTTGTGCCCCAGTTGTACCCTTCACAGGTAGATTTGAATCAAGCACATTCAAAAATACGCCATCCTTAACCGTCCCCAGGATTGAACCGGGGTAGGTAGCAAAGCCTTTGCTGAACCATGACTTGTTCATCTTGGGTCCTTTTTAAAAACACTGCAAGCAAGGGTTACTCCAAGCGGAGTCTCCCTTTTTTCCAAAAATTGGGCCACACAGACACCCACCCCTTCAGTGGCAGCACTTGTGCCCCAGTTGTACACTTCACAGGTAGATTTGCATCAAGCACATTCAAAAATACGCCATCCTTAACCGTCCCCAGGATTGCACCGGGGTAGGTAGCAAAGCCTTTGCTGAACCATGACTTTTTCATCTTGGCTCCTTTTTAAAAACACTGCAAGCAAGGGTTACTCCAAGCGGAGTCTCCCTTTTTTCCAAAAATTGGGCCTCACAGACACCCACCCCTTCAGTGGCAGCACTTGTGCCCCAGTTGTACCCTTCACAGGTAGATTTGAATCAAGCACATTCAAAAATACGCCATCCTTAACCGTCCCCAGGATTGAACCGGGGTAGGTAGCAAAGCCTTTGCTGAACCATGACTTGTTCATCTTGGGTCCTTTTTAAAAACACTGCAAGCAAGGGTTACTCCAAGCGGAGTCTCCCTTTTTTCCAAAAATTGGGCCACACAGACACCCACCCCTTCAGTGGCAGCACTTGTGCCCCAGTTGTACACTTCACAGGTAGATTTGCATCAAGCACATTCAAAATACACAAGCATTTACTCTCCCCAGGATGACTACAGGGTTAGTAAATTCCTTGTGGATCCATGACTTGTTCATTTTGATGAACGTTAGTCTGTCCACATTGTCACTGGACAGACGCGTGCACTTATCTGTCAGCATACACCCAGCAGCACTGAAGACATGTTCAGAGACAACGCTGGCAGCTGGACATAACAAGATCTCCAAGGCGTAAGTGGAGAGCTCTGGCCACTTTTCAAGATTTGAAGCCCAAAATGAGCAAGGCTCCAGTTGCAAAGTAATGGCATCGATGTTCATTTGGAGATACTCCTGTATCATCCTCTCCAGCCGTTGACTATGTGTCAGACTTGTTGTCTCTGGTGGCCTTGCAAAGGATGGTCTTAAAAGATTATGAAAAGATTCAATAAAATTGCTGTTATCAGCACCAGATACGGTGCTGCTGGTACGGTTAGACTGTTGAAGATGACGAGACCGTCCCATGTTGGTCGAGTTACAACTGGGAGATTCACGAGTAACAGCTTTTTCTGATACTCCTGCATACGTGCGTCCCTTTCTATGGCTGGAATTATGTCACAAAATTTGGACTTGTACCGGCAGTAATGCAGATTCCATTTTTCACATTTTCACTCTTACATATAGCTATTGGATTTTTCAAGTCAGTATTCACACAGCGGTTTCTGCTATTTCATGTATTCCCCTTACATAGTCACTGGTGTGCATACCTTATCTCCCCATAGTGATGTTATTTTAGGTTTTTGCACCCAGTTCAGACTTAGAATGGTGTTCTAAACGTTATTCGTTATTGTTAGTAGTTTTTCGTTTGTGAACCCTCCCCAACCACACCTATTGCCAATCCATATCATACGCATAAATAGCCTGGGTCTCAGCTTCCCATACACGGTAAGTTTTTTTTTAACTGCATGAGAGGACACACACAAGCTAGGGACCCCAACGTAGAGAAATACTTTGGCGTAGTGTTGGGGCTCTATTGCATTGATCAATTCAGTAGCTAAATTTCTCTTGATTCATATGTTCATGGCAGTAATGCAGATTCCATTTTTTACATTTTCACTCTTACATATAGCTATTGGATTTTTCAAGTCAGTATTCACACAGCAGTTTCTGCTATTTCATGTATTCCCCTTACATAGTCACTGGTGTGCATACCTTATCTCCCCATAGTGATGTTATTTTAGGTTTTTGCACCCAGTTCAGACTTAGAATGGTGTTCCAAACGTTATTCGTTATTGTTAGTAGTTTTTCGTTTGTGAACCCTCCCTAACCACACCTATTGCCAATCCATATCATACGCATAAATAGCCTGGGTCTCAGCTTCCCATACACGGTAAGTTTTTTTTTAACTGCATGAGAGGACACACACAAGCTAGGGACCCCAACGTAGAGAAATACTTTGGCGTAGTGTTGGGGCTCTATTGCATTGATCAATTCAGTAGCTAAATTTCTCTTGATTCATATGTTCATGGCAGTAATGCAGATTCCATTTTTTACATTTTCACTCTTACATATAGCTATTGGATTTTTCAAGTCAGTATTCACACAGCAGTTTCTGCTATTTCATGTATTCCCCTTACATAGTCACTGGTGTGCATACCTTATCTCCCCATAGTGATGTTATTTTAGGTTTTTGCACCCAGTTCAGACTTAGAATGGTGTTCCAAACGTTATTCGTTATTGTTAGTAGTTTTTCGTTTGTGAACCCTCCCTAACCACACCTATTGCCAATCCATATCATACGCATAAATAGCCTGGGTCTCAGCTTCCCATACACGGTAAGTTTTTTTTAACTGCATGAGAGGACACACACAAGCTAGGGACCCCAACGTAGAGAAATACTTTGGCGTAGTGTTGGGGCTCTATTGCATTGATCAATTCAGTAGCTAAATTTCTCTTGATTCATATGTTCATGGCAGTAATGCAGATTCCATTTTTCACATTTTCACTCTTACATATAGCTATTGGATTTTTCAAGTCAGTATTCACACAGCAGTTTCTGCTATTTCAAGCTGTGTTTGTGGCATAGAGGTGCTAACCGTTCTTTCTTCCTCTGACATCTCCCCCCAACCTCTTTCAACTGAAATTTGACCAAGGTCTCCCTCATCTGCTGAGTCTTCCATGTCCATGGACAGTTCGTCCTCCATTTCTTCATGTTCTCCTGCACCTTCCTCAACATTTCGCCTGCTACCATGCGCCCTTGTTGATCCCTGTCCCCCATGGTCACATGCCTGTCACCTTGGTGATAATGAACGTCTGGACCTTGGTGATGTTGTTTCTTGCGCATATGAATCCTCCTGTAGTTCCTCCCCTTTCTGTTGTCCCTCCCCCTGAGTCTGAATAGTGTTTAGTGTGTGCTCCAGCATGTAAATGACTGGAATTGTCATGCTGATAATGGCATTGTCAGCGCTAAACATATTCGTCGCCATGTTGAAACTGTGCAGAAGGGTGCATAGGTCCTTGATCTGAGACCACTCCATCAGGGTGATCTGCCCCACCTCTGCATCTTGTTGGCCCAGGCTATACGTCATGATGTATTGCATCAGGGCTCGGCAGTGCTGCCACAGTCACTGTAACATGTGGAGAGTCGAATTCCAGCGTGTCTGCACATTGCATTTCAGGCGATGAACCGGCAGGCCGAAAGACTTCTGGAGCAATGCAAGTCGCTCAGCTGCGGCGATTGAACGGCGGAAGTGAGCAGACAGTTTTCGTGCCCTGTTCAGAAGGCCATCTAGGCTGGGATAGCGTGTTAAAAATTGCTGGACAACATAAAAGGCACGTGTGTCACCTTGCCCAGGCGAAGGGCTGCACCCAGGTTTGCAGCATTGTCGCACACGGCCTTTCTAGGCTGCAGGTTGAGTGGAGCCAACCATTTACCAAACTCAGTCTCCAGAGCTGCCCACAACTCAGCCACTGTGTGACTCTTAGTTCCAAGACATTTCAAGACAAAGACCGCCTGATGCCGTTGTGCTCTGCTGCCAGCATAGTAATGAGGGGTGCGTGATTCCTTCTGCGCAGTTACAACGCTGGTGGCCTGACCAGGCAGGCTTGGGGCGGAGGTGGAGGACCCACACGAGGTTGAGGAGGCAGAAGCAGTGGAGGAACTTGAACAGACAGAGGATTGACACACAAGTCGTGGGGACGGCAAGACTTGTGCAGCAGACCCTTCAACATCTATCACCATAGTTACCCAGTGCCCAGTCAGCGACATGTAACGTCCCTGTCCATGCTTACTGGTCCAAGTATCTGTGGTGAAATGCACCCGTTCACACACAGAGTTTCTCAAGGAAGCGGTGATGTTGTGTGCGATATGCTGGTGTAGCGCAGGCACACCTTTCTTAGAGAAGTAGTGGCGACTGGGCATCTGGTACTGGGGCACAGCGACAGACATAAGGTCTCTAAAATCCTGTGTGTCCACCAGGCGGAAAGGCAGCATTTCGGTAGCCAACAGCTTACAGAGGGATAAAGTAAACCTCTTAAGCCTGCTTTACACGAGACGATAGATTGTGCGATAGCACAATCGATCGTAGTCGCCCCCGTCGTTTTTGCATCACGGGCAATTAGTTGCCCATGGCGCACAAACTCGTTTACCCCCGTCACACATACTTACCTTCCGGACGACCGCGCTGTGGGCGACGAACGTCCACTTCCTGGAGTGGGCGGGACGTTCGGCGTCACAGCGACGTCACACGGCAGCCGGCCAATAGAAGCGGAGGGGCGGAGATGAGCGGGATGTAAACATCCCGCCCACCTCCTTCCTTCCTTCCATTAAGCCATCGGGTGCCGCGGGAGGCAGGTAAAGCTGCTGTTCATCGTTCCCGTGGTGTCACACGGAGCAACGTGTGATGCCACGTCAACGATGAACAACCTCCGCCATTTTAATTAAACAATTTTATGAAACCTAGCGACGAGTACACGACTCACGATTTCTGAGCGTTACTGCGTCGCTAGGAGGTGTCACACGAGACGACGTCGTGCGGTATGCCGGATGTGCGTCACGAAAACCGTGACCCCGACGACATATCGCACAATCTATCGCCTCGTGTAAAGCCCACTTTAGCTTTGTCATGGATCGCAGGAAATGGCCTTTTATTTGTCCACATCTTAGGGACAGAGATCTGGCTGCTGTGTGGAGATGGTGGTGAGTAGGGTGTCCCTTGAAAAAAGCAGGTTTGTGAGGAACGTTCAGGCGTAGACATGATGTTGCCTTCATCCAATATTGGTGCTATCAATGTCTGAGAGAGCTGTACACACGCACTTGTTTCCCCTTCCAAACCAACTGACGACCTACCAAGCAAACTGCCTGTTGCGGTTACAGTGGTGGAAGTTGTGCGTGGAAAACCAGGTGTGACAGCTGTCCCCACAATCCTAGAAGATGAAGAGTGCGCGGATGCACTGGAAGGGGCAGGCGGTGGATGGTCAACTCCGCTAGGCCGCATTGCAGCACGGTGAACTTCCCACTGGGACATATGATATTTATTCATTTGACGATTCATGGAAGAAGTTGTCAAACTGCGGAGATTTTGCCCTCTACTAACAGAATCATGACAAATCTTACTTATCACATGATTTGGGTGATCTTTTGCTATGTCAAAAAAGGACCAGGCTAGGCAAGGCTTAGAGGGCATGCGACCTGCTAAGCCACCCCGACTAGTGCTCAGAGGCAGAGTGGTGGCTGAGGATGCAGTTGTAGACATGCTACCAGTACTCCTCCTCTGTCCAGGAAGGCGCAAGGTAACTTCGTCGTCAGTAGCATCCTCCTCCACCGCCTCTTGACCTCCTCAAGTGCCTGACTGTGGGTTGACAGTAGGTGGGATCTAGAAGTTCCTCATCAAGCGTTGTGTTTGCACTCCCCTCACCCTCAGATCGAACCTCTTCCTGCCCTGAACAAATATTTAAGTCGTCATCCCAATCTGGTATCTCCGTCTCATCATCATCATTATGTTCCTCATTGTCTATTACAACAGGTGTTTCAGTTTGTGAATAACGGTCAACATTATGCTCAGAAACGTGGTCATCACGGCCTGAATCTGAGTCACAAAGGTTCTGGGCATCACTGCAGACCGTTTCCTGGTCTGTACTCACTGTAGCTTGGGAGCAGACCTCTGATTCCCAGGCTATAGTGTGACTGAACAGCTCTGCAGACTCAGCCATCTCTGTTCCACCATACTGTGCAGGGCAAATGGAGACTTGAGAGCTGGGAGAAAGCAAGTGTGATTGGGATGACAACTCAGAGGACTGGGTTTTTTTGGATGCGGTAGTTGAGGTGGAGGAGAGGGCACTTGTTGGACCACTTGAGATCCATTCAAGCATTTTCTTTTTTTGGGCAACATTTAGCTTTGTTCCAGTTGTTCGTGTTCGTAAAAAAGGGAGCACATCCGATTGTCCACGGAAAGTAGTAGACATCTTACTTTTGCTGGAAGATGGCCTATCTTCAGCAGATGTTAATGGAGCTTTGCCACCTTCCCCATGGACACAACCTTTTTTTCCTTTTCCAACACGCCTGTTCCCCTTTCCACCAGCATCTGTCAATTAGCCACTCATTTTGCTAGCGACAAGAATGTCCACTTAAAATGTGGCATTAAAAATTGAGAAGTGGTGTAGATTGCAGCAGTGGTCTACCTTTATTGACAGCAGAATAAACAACAATAACTATCCCAGACAATAAAACTATGGCCCTTAAAATGGCAGCACAGTTTGCTAGTATAATAGCTTAGTAAAAATGAGTTTGAGTGTGCAATGCAGAGGTGCTGCAAATATATTTGCACCAGTGGGACACTAATGAAGTACAACAGCCACTTTTAGGATGCCACTAAGTTTCCTCAGTGTTTGGTATTCTAATGGCTTTGTAACAATGAGCTTGAGTGTGCAATGCAGAGGTGCTGCAAATAGATTTGCACCAGTGGGACACTAATGAAGTCCAACAGCCACTTTTAGGATGCCACTAAGTTTCCTCAGTGTTTGGTATTCTAATGGCTTTGTAACAATGAGCTTGAGTGTGCAATGCAGAGGTGCTGCAAATAGATTTGCACCAGTGGGACACTAATGAAGTCCAACAGCCACTTTTAGGATGCCACTAAGTTTCCTCAGTGTTTGGTATTCTAATGGCTTTGTAACAATGAGCTTGAGTGTGCAATGCAGAGGTGCTGCAAATAGATTTGCACCAGTGGGACACTAATGAAGTCCAACAGCCACTTTTAGGATGCCACTAAGTTTCCTCAGTGTTTGGTATTCTAATGGCTTTGTAACAATGAGCTTGAGTGTGCAATGCAGAGGTGCTGCAAATAGATTTGCACTAGTGGGACACTAATGGAAGTCCAACAGTCACTATTAGGATGCCACTAAGTTTCCTCAGTGTTTGGTATTATAATGGCTTTGAAACGATTAACTTGAGTGTGCAATGCAGAGGTGCTGCAAATATCTTTGCACTAGTGGGGCACTAATGAAGTCCAGCAGCCACTTTTAGGATGCCACTAAGTTTCCTCAGTGTTCTAATGGCTTTGTAACAATGAGCTTGAGTGTGCAATGCAGAGGTGCTGCAAATAGATTTGCACTAGTGGGACACTAATGGAAGTCCAACAGCCACTTTTAGGATGCCACTAAGTTTCCTCAGTGTTTGGTATTTTAATGACTTTGTAACAATGAGTTTGAGTGTGCAATGCAGAGGTGCTGCAAATAGATTTGCACCAGTGGGACACTAATGAAGTCCATCAGCCACTTTTAGGATGCCATTAAGTTTCCTCAGTGTTTGGTATTCTAATGGCTTTGTAACAATGAGCTTGAGTGTGCAATGCAGAGGTGCTGCAAATAGATTTGCACTAGTGGGACACTAATGGAAGTCCAACAGCCACTTTTAGGATGCCACTAAGTTTCCTCAGTGTTTGGTATTGTAATGGCTTTGTAACAATGAGCTTGAGTGTGCAATGCACAGGTGCTGCAAATAGATTTGCACCAGTGGGACACTAATGAAGTCCAACAGCCACTTTTAGGATGCCACTAAGTTTCCTCAGTGTTTGGTATTATAATGGCTTTGTAAGAATGAGCTTGAGTGTGCAATGCAGAGGTGCTGAAAATATCTTTGCACTAGTGGGACACTAATGAAGTCCAACAGCCACTTTTGGGATGCCACTAAGTTTCCTCAGTGTTTGGTATTCTAATGGCTTTGTAACAATGAGCTTGAGTGTGCAATGCAGATGTGCTGCAAATAGATTTGCACCAGTGGGACACTAATGAAGTCCAACAGCCACTTTTAGGATGCCACTAAGTTTCCTCAGTGTTTGGTATTCTAATGGCTTTGTAACAATGAGCTTGAGAGTGCAATGCAGAGGTGCTGCAAATAGATTTGCACTAGTGGGACACTAATGGAAGTCCAACAGTCACTTTTAGGATGCCATTAAGTTTCCTCAGTGTTTGGTATTCTAATGGCTTTGTAACAATGAGATTAAGAGTGCAATGCAGAGGTGCTGCAAATAGATTTTCACTAGTGGGACACTAATGGAAGTCCAACAGCCACTTTTAGGATGCCACTAAGTTTCCTCAGTGTTTGGTATTCTAATGGCTTTGTAAGAATGAGCTTGAGTGTCCAATGCAGAGGTGCTGCACATAGATTTGCACCAGTGGGACACTAATGAAGTCTAACAGCCACTTTTAGGATGCCATTAAGTTTCCTCAGTGTTTGGTATTCTAATGGCTTTGTAACAATGAGCTTGAGAGTGCAATGCAGAGGTGCTGCAAATAGATTTGCACTAGTGGGACACTAATGGAAGTCCAACAGCCACTTTTAGGATGCCACTAAGTTTCCTCAGTGTTTGGTATTCTAATGGCTTTGTAACAATGAGCTTGAGAGTGCAATGCAGAGGTGCTGCAAGTAGATTTGCACTAGTGGGACACTAATGGAAGCCCAACAGCCACTTTTAGGATGCCACTAAGTTTCCTCAGTGTTTCGTATTCTAATGGCTTTGTAACAATGAGCTTGAGTGTGCAATGCAGAGGTGCTGCAAATAGATTTCCACTAGTGGGAAACTAATGGAAGTCGAACAGCCACTTTTAGGATGCCACTAAGTTTCCTCAGTGTTTGGTATTCTAATGGCTTTGTAAGAATGAGCTTGAGTGTGCAATGCAGAGGTGCTGCACATAGATTTGCACCAGTGGGACACTAATGAAGTCTAACAGCCACTTTTAGGATGCCATTAAGTTTCCTCAGTGTTTGGTATTCTAATGGCTTTGTAACAATGAGCTTGAGTGTGCAATGCAGAGGTGCTGCAAATAGATTTGCACTCGTCGGACACTAATGGAAGTCCAACAGCCACTTTTAAGATGCCACTAAGTTTCCTCAGTGTTTGGTATTCTAATGGCTTTGTAACAATTAGCTTGAGTGTGCAATGCAGAGGTGCTGCAAACAGATTTGCACCAGTGGGACACTAATGAAGTCCAACAGCCACTTTTAGGATGCCACTAAGTTTCCTCAGTGTTTGGTATTCTAATGGCTTTGTAGCAATGAGCTTGAGTGTGCAATGCAGAGGTGCTGCAAATATCTTTGCACTAGTGGGACACTAATGAATTCTAACAGCCACTTTTAGGATGCCACTAAGTTTCCTCAGTGTTTGGTATTCTAATGGCTTTGTAACAATGAGCTTGAGTGTGTAATGCAGAGGTGCTGCAAATAGATTTGCACTAGTGGGACACTAATGGAAGTCCAACAGCCACTTTTAGGATGCCACTAAGTTTCCTCAGTGTTTGGTATTATAATGGTTTTGAAACGATTAACTTGACTGTGCAATGCAGAGGTGCTGCAAATATCTTTGCAGTAGTGGGAAACTAATGGAAGTCCAACAGCCACTTTTAGGATGCCACTAAGTTTCCTTAGTGTTTGGTATTCTAATGGCTTTGTAACAATTAGCTTGAGTGTGCAATGCAGAGGTGCTCCAAACAGATTTGCACCAGTGGGACACTAATGAAGTCCAACAGCCACTTTTAGGATGCCACTAAGTTTCCTCAGTGTTTGGTATTATAATGGCTTTGTAAGAATGAGCTTGAGTGTGCAATGCAGAGGTGCTGCAAATAGATTTGCACCAGTGGGACACTAATGAAGTCCAACAGCCACTTTTAGGATGCCACTAAGTTTCCTCAGTGTTTGGTATTCTAATGGCTTTGTAACAATGAGCTTGAGTGTGCAATGCAGAGGTGCTGCAAATAGATTTGCACTAGTGGGACACTAATGGAAGTCCAACAGTCACTATTAGGATGCCACTAAGTTTCCTCAGTGTTTGGTATTATAATGGCTTTGAAACGATTAACTTGAGTGTGCAATGCAGAGGTGCTGCAAATATCGTTGCACTAGTGGGGCACTAATGAAGTCCAGCAGCCACTTTTAGGATGCCACTAAGTTTCCTCAGTGTTCTAATGGCTTTGTAACAATGAGCTTGAGTGTGCAATGCAGAGGTGCTGCAAATAGATTTGCACTAGTGGGACACTAATGGAAGTCCAACAGCCACTTTTAGGATGCCACTAAGTTTCCTCAGTGTTTGGTATTTTAATGACTTTGTAACAATGAGTTTGAGTGTGCAATGCAGAGGTGCTGCAAATAGATTTGCACCAGTGGGACACTAATGAAGTCCATCAGCCACTTTTAGGATGCCATTAAGTTTCCTCAGTGTTTGGTATTCTAATGGCTTTGTAACAATGAGCTTGAGTGTGCAATGCAGAGGTGCTGCAAATAGATTTGCACTAGTGGGACACTAATGGAAGTCCAACAGCCACTTTTAGGATGCCACTAAGTTTCCTCAGTGTTTGGTATTGCAATGGCTTTGTAACAATGAGCTTGAGTGTGCAATGCAGAGGTGCTGCAAATAGATTTGCACCAGTGGGACACTAATGAAGTCCAACAGCCACTTTTAGGATGCCACTAAGTTTCCTCAGTGTTTGGTATTATAATGGCTTTATAAGAATGAGCTTGAGTGTGCAATGCAGAGGTGCTGCAAATATGTTTGCACTAGTGGGACACTAATGAAGTCCAACAGCCACTTTTAGGATGCCACTAAGTTTCCTCAGTGTTTGGTATTATAATGGCTTTGTAACAATGAGCTTGAGTGTGCAATGCAGAGGTGCTACAAATAGATTTGTACTAGTGGGACACTAATGGAAATCCAACAGCCACTTTTAGGATGCCACTAAGTTTCCTCAGTGTTTGGTATTCTAATGGCTTTGTAACAATTAGCTTGAGTGTGCAATGCAGAGGTGCTGCAAATAGATTTGCACCAGTGGGACACTAATGAAGTCCAACAGCCACTTTTAGGATGCCACTAAGTTTCCTCAGTGTTTGGTATTATAATGGCTTTGTAAGAATGAGCTTGAGTGTGCAATGCAGAGGTGCTGAAAATATCTTTGCACTAGTGGGACACTAATGAAGTCCAACAGCCACTTTTGGGATGCCACTAAGTTTCCTCAGTGTTTGGTATTCTAATGGCTTTGTAACAATGAGCTTGAGTGTGCAATGCAGATGTGCTGCAAATAGATTTGCACCAGTGGGACACTAATGAAGTCCAACAGCCACTTTTAGGATGCCACTAAGTTTCCTCAGTGTTTGGTATTCTAATGGCTTTGTAACAATGAGCTTGAGAGTGCAATGCAGAGGTGCTGCAAATAGATTTGCACTAGTGGGACACTAATGGAAGTCCAACAGTCACTTTTAGGATGCCATTAAGTTTCCTCAGTGTTTGGTATTCTAATGGCTTTGTAACAATGAGCTTGAGAGTGCAATGCAGAGGTGCTGCAAATAGATTTGCACTAGTGGGACACTAATGAAGTCCAACAGCCACTTTTAGGATGCCACTAAGTTTCCTCAGTGTTTGGTATTATAATGGCTTTGTAACAATGAGCTTGAGTGTGCAATGCAGAGGTGCTACAAACAGATTTGCACCAGTGGGACACTAATGGAAGTCCAACAGCCACTTTTAGGATGCCATTAAGTTTCCTCAGTGTTTGGTATTCTAATGGCTTTGTAACAATGAGCTTGAGTGTGCAATGCAGAGGTGCTACAAATAAATTTTCACCAGTGGGACACTAATAAAGTCCAACAGCCACTTTTAGGATGCCACTAAGTTTCCTCAGTGTTTGGTATTATAATGGCTTTGAAATGATTAACTTGAGTGTGCAATGCAGAGGTGCTGCAAATAGATTTGCACTAGTGGGACACTAATGGAAGTCCAACAGCCACTTTTAGGATGCCAATAAGTTTCCTCAGTGTTTGGTATTCTAATGGCTTTGTAACAATGAGCTTGAGAGTGCAATGCAGAGGTGCTGCAAATAGATTTGCACTAGTGGGACACTAATGGAAGTCCAACAGCCACTTTTAGGATGCCACTAAGTTTCCTCAGTGTTTCGTATTCTAATGGCTTTGTAACAATGAGCTTGAGTGTGCAATGCAGAGGTGCTGCAAATAGATTTCCACTAGTGGGAAACTAATGGAAGTCCAACAGCCACTTTTAGGATGCCATTAAGTTTCCTCAGTGTTTGGTATTCTAATGGCTTTGTAACAATGAGCTTGAGAGTGCAATGCAGAGGTGCTGCAAATAGATTTGCACTAGTGGGACACTAATGAAGTCCAACAGCCACTTTTAGGATGCCACTAAGTTTCCTCAGGGTTTGGTATTCTAATGGCTTTGTAGCAATGAGTTTGAGTGTGCAATGCAGAGGTGCTGCAAATATCTTTGCACTAGTGGGACACTAATGAAGTTCAACAGCCACTTTTAGGATGCCACTAAGTTTCCTCAGTGTTTGGTATTATAATGGTTTTGTAACAATGAGCTTGAGTGTGCAATGCAGAGGTGCTACAAATAGATTTGGACTAGTCAGACACTAATGGAAGTCCAACAGCCACTTTTATGATGCCACTAAGTTTCCTCAGTGATTGGTATTCTAATGGCTTTGTAACAATGAGCTTGAGAGTGCATTGCAGAGGTGCTGCAAATAGATTTGCACAAGTGGGACACTAAAGGAAGTCCAACCGCCACTTTTAGGATGCCACTAAGATTCCTCAGTGTTTGGTATTCTAATGGCTTTGTAGCAATGAGCTTGAGTGTGCAATGCAGAGGTGCTGCAAATATCTTTGCACTAGTGGGACACTAATGAAGTCCAACAGCCACTTTTAGGATGCCACTAAGTTTCCTCAGTGTTTCGTATTATAATGGCTTTGTAACAATGAGCTTGAATGTGCAATGCAGAGGTGCTACAAATAGATTTGTACTAGTGGGACACTAATGGAAGTCCAACAGCCACTTTTAGGATGCCACTAAGTTTCCTCAGTGTTTGCTATTCTAATGGCTTTGTAACAATGAGCTTGAGTGTGCAATGCAGAGGTGCTGCAAATAGATTTGCACCAGTGGGACACTAATGAAGTCCAACAGCCACTTTTAGGATGCCACTAAGTTTCCTCAGTGTTTGGTATTCGAATGGCTTTGTAACAATGAGCTTGAGTGTGCAATGCAGAGGTGCTGCAAATAGATTTGCACTAGTGGGACACTAATGGAAGTCCAAAAGCCACTTTTAGGATGCCACTAAGTTTCCTCAGTGTTTGGTATTCTAATGGCTTTGTAAGAATGAGCTTGAGTGTGCAATGCAGAGGTGCTGCAAATGTCTTTGCACTAGTGGGACACTAATAAAGTTCAACAGCCACTTTTAGGATGCCACTAAGTTTCCTCAGTGTTTCGTATTCTAATGGCTTTGTAAGAATGAGCTTGAGTGTGCAATGCATAGGTGCTGCACATAGATTTGCACCAGTGGGACACTAATGAAGTCAAACAGCCACTTTTAGGATGCCATTAAGTTTCCTCAGTGTTTGGTGTTCTAATGGCTTTGTAACAATGAGCTTGAGTGTGCAATGCAGAGGTGCTGCAAATAGATTTGCACTAGTGGGACACTAATGGAAGTCCAACAGCCACTTTTAGGATGCCACTAAGTTTCCTCAGTGTTTGGTATTCTAATGGCTTTGTAACAATGAGCTTGAGAGTGCAATGCAGAGGTGCTGCAAGTAGATTTGCACTAGTGGGACACTAATGGAAGCCCAACAGCCACTTTTAGGATGCCACTAAGTTTCCTCAGTGTTTCGTATTCTAATGGCTTTGTAACAATGAGCTTGAGTGTGCAATGCAGAGGTGCTGCAAATAGATTTCCACTAGTGGGAAACTAATGGAAGTCGAACAGCCACTTTTAGGATGCCACTAAGTTTCCTCAGTGTTTGGTATTCTAATGGCTTTGTAAGAATGAGCTTGAGTGTGCAATGCAGAGGTGCTGCACATAGATTTGCACCAGTGGGACACTAATGAAGTCTAACAGCCACTTTTAGGATGCCATTAAGTTTCCTCAGTGTTTGGTATTCTAATGGCTTTGTAACAATGAGCTTGAGTGTGCAATGCAGAGGTGCTGCAAATAGATTTGCACTCGTCGGACACTAATGGAAGTCCAACAGCCACTTTTAGGATGCCACTAAGTTTCCTCAGTGTTTGGTATTCTAATGGCTTTGTAACAATTAGCTTGAGTGTGCAATGCAGAGGTGCTACAAACAGATTTGCACCAGTGGGACACTAATGAAGTCCAACAGCCACTTTTAGGATGCCACTAAGTTTCCTCAGTGTTTGGTATTCTAATGGCTTTGTAGCAATGAGCTTGAGTGTGCAATGCAGAGGTGCTGCAAATATTTTTGCACTGGTGGGACACTAATGAATTCTAACAGCCACTTTTAGGATGCCACTAAGTTTCCTTAGTGTTTGGTATTCCAATGGCTTTGTAACAATTAGCTTGAGTGTGCAATGCAGAGGTGCTCCAAACAGATTTGCACCAGTGGGACACTAATGAAGCCCAACAGCCACTTTTAGGATGCCACTAAGTTTCCTCAGTGTTTGGTATTATAATGGCTTTGTAAGAATGAGCTTGAGTGTGCAATTCAGAGGTGCTGCAAATATCTTTGCACTAGTGGGACACTAATGAAGTCCAACAGCCACTTTTAGGATGCCACTAAGTTTCCTCAGTGTTTGGTATTCTAATGGCTTTGTAACAATTAGCTTGAGTGCACAATGCAGAGGTGCTACAAATAGATTTGCACTAGTGGGACACTAATGGAAGTCCAACAGCCACATTTAGGATGCCACTAAGTTTCCTCAGTGTTTGGTATTCTAATGGCTTTGTAACAATGAGCTTGAGGGTGCAATGCAGAGGTGCTGCAAATAGATTTGCACTAGTGGGACACTAATGGAAGTCAAACTGCCACTTTTAGGATGCCACTAAGTTTCCTTAGTGTTTCGTTTTCTAATGGCTTTGTAACAATGAGCTTGAGTGTGCAATGCAGAGGTGCTGCAAATAGATTTGCACCAGTGGGACACTAATGAAGTCCAACAGCCACTTTTAGGATGCCACTAAGTTTCCTCAGTGTTTCGTATTCTAATGGCTTTGTAACAATGAGCTTGAGTGTGCAATGCAGAGGTGCTGCAAATATCTTTGCACTAGTGGGACACTAATGAAGTCCAACAGCCACTTTTAGGATGCCACTAAGTTTCCTCAGTGTTTGGTATTCTAATAGCTTTGTAAGAATGAGCTTGAGTGTGCAATGCAGAGGTGCTGCAAATAGATTTGCACCAGTGGGACACTAATGAAGTCCAACAGCCACTTTTAGGATGCCATTAAATTTCCTCAGTGTTTGGTATTCTAATGGCTTTGTAACAATGAGCTTGAGAGTGCAATGCAGAGGTGCTGCAAATAGATTTGCACTAGTGGGACACTAATGGAAGTCCAACAGCCACTTTTAGGATGCCACTAAGTTTCCTCAGTGTTTGGCATTCTAATGGCTTTGTAAGAATGAGCTTGAGTGTGCAATGCAGAGGTGCTGCAAATAGATTTGCACCAGTGGGACACTAATGAAGTCCAACAGCAACTTTTAGGATGCCACTAAGTTTCCTCAGTGTTTGGTATTCTAATGGCTTTGTAAGAATGAGCTTGAGTGTGCAATGCAGAGGTGCTGCACATAGATTTGCACCAGTGGGACACTAATGAAGTCTAACAGCCACTTTTAGGATGTCATTAAGTTTCCTCAGTGTTTGGTATTCTAATGGCTTTGTAACAATGAGCTTGAGTGTGCAATGCAGAGGTGCTGCAAATAGATTTGCACTCGTCGGACACTAATGGAAGTCCAACAGCCACTTTTAGGATGCCACTAAGTTTCCTCAGTGTTTGGTATTCTAATGGCTTTGTAACAATTAGCTTGAGTGTGCAATGCAGAGGTGCTGCAAACAGATTTGCACCAGTGGGACACTAATGAAGTCCAACAGCCACTTTTAGGATGCCACTAAGTTTCCTCAGTGTTTGGTATTCTAATGGCTTTGTAGCAATGAGCTTGAGTGTGCAATGCAGAGGTGCTGCAAATATCTTTGCACTAGTGGGACACTAATGAATTCTAACAGCCACTTTTAGGATGCCACTAAGTTTCCTCAGTGTTTGGTATTCTAATGGCTTTGTAACAATGAGCTTGAGTGTGTAATGCAGAGGTGCTGCAAATAGATTTGCACTAGTGGGACACTAATGGAAGTCCAACAGCCACTTTTAGGATGCCACTAAGTTTCCTCAGTGTTTGGTATTATAATGGCTTTGAAACGATTAACTTGACTGTGCAATGCAGAGGTGCTGCAAATATCTTTGCAGTAGTGGGAAACTAATGGAAGTCCAACAGCCACTTTTAGGATGCCACTAAGTTTCCTTAGTGTTTGGTATTCTAATGGCTTTGTAACAATTAGCTTGAGTGTGCAATGCAGAGGTGCTCCAAACAGATTTGCACCAGTGGGACACTAATGAAGTCCAACAGCCACTTTTAGGATGCCACTAAGTTTCCTCAGTGTTTGGTATTATAATGGCTTTGTAAGAATGAGCTTGAGTGTGCAATTCAGAGGTGCTGCAAATATCTTTGCACTAGTGGGACACTAATGAAGTCCAACAGCCATTTTTAGGATGCCACTAAGTTTCCTCAGTGTTTGGTATTCTAATGGCTTTGTAACAATTAGCTTGAGTGCACAATGCAGAGGTGCTACAAATAGATTTGCACTAGTGGGACACTAATGGAACTCCAACAGCCACTTTTAGGATGCTACTAAGTTTCCTCAGTGTTTGGTATTCTAATGGCTTTGTAACAATGAGCTTGAGTGTGCAATGCAGAGGTGCTGCAAATATCTTTGCACTAGTGGGACACTAATGAAGTCCAACAGCCACTTTTAGGATGCCACTAAGTTTCCTCAGTGTTTGGTATTCTAATGGCTTTGTAAGAATGAGCTTGAGTGTGCAATGCAGAGGTGCTGCAAATAGATTTGCACCAGTGGGACACTAATGAAATCCAACAGCCACTTTTAGGATGCCATTAAGTTTCCTCAGTGTTTGGTATTCTAATGGCTTTGTAACAATGAGCTTGAGAGTGCAATGCAGAGGTGCTGCAAATAGATTTGCACTAGTGGGATACTAATGGAAGTCCAACAGCCACTTTTAGGATGCCACTAAGTTTCCTCAGTGTTTGGCATTCTAATGGCTTTGTAAGAATGAGCTTGAGTGTGCAATGCAGAGGTGCTGCAAATAGATTTGCACCAGTGGGACACTAATGAAGTCCAACAGCAACTTTTAGGATGCCATTAAGTTTCCTTAGTGTTTGGTATTCTAATGGCTTTGTAACAATGAGCTTGAGTGTGGAATGCAGAGGTGCTGCAAATAGATTTGCAATAGTGGAACACTAATGGAAGTCCAACAGCCACTTTTAGGATGCCACTAAGTTTCCTCAGTGTTTGGTATTCTAATGGCTTTGTAACAATGAGCTTGAGGGTGCAATGCAGAGGTTCTGCAAATAGATTTGCACTAGTGGGACACTAATGGAAGTCAAACTGCCACTTTTAGGATGTCACTAAGTTTCCTCAGTGTTTGGTATTCTAATGGCTTTGTAACAATGAGCTTGAGGGTGCAATGCAGAGGTGCTGCAAATAGATTTGCACTAGTGGGACACTAATGAAGTCCAACAGCCACTTTTAGGATGCCACTAAGTTTCCTCAGTGTTTGGTATTCTAATGGCTTTGTAACAATGAGCTTGAGTGTGCAATGCAGAGGTGCTACAAATAGATTTGCACTAGTGGGACACTAATGGAAGTCCAACAGCCACTTTTAGGATGCCACTAAGTTTCCTCAGTGTTTGGTATTCTAATGGCTTTGTAACAATGAGCTTGAGGGTGCAATGCAGAGGTGCTGCAAATAGATTTGCACTTGTGGGACACTAATGGAAGTCAAACTGCCACTTTTAGGATGCCACTAAGTTTCCTCAGTGTTTGGTTTTCTAAAGGCTTTGTAACAATGAGCTTGAGTGTGCAATGCAGAGGTGCTGCAAATAGATTTGCACCAGTGGGACACTGATGAAGTCCAACAGCCACTTTTAGGATGCCACTAAGTTTCCTCAGTGTTTGGTTTTCTAATGGCTTTGTAACAATGAGCTTGAGTGTGCAATGCAGTGGTGCTGCAAATATCTTTTCACTAGTGGGACACTAATGAAGTCCAACAGCCACTTTTAGGATGCCACTAAGTTTCCTCAGTGTTTGGTATTCTAATGGCTTTGTAACAATGAGCTTGAGTGTGCAATTCAGAGGTGCTGCAAATAGATTTGCACCAGTGGGACACTAATAAAGTCCAACAGCCACTTTTAGGATGCCACTAAGTTTCCTCAGTGTTTGGTTTTCTAATGGCTTTGTAAGAATGAGCTTGAGTGTGCAATGCAGAGGTGTTGCAAATAGATTTGCACCAGTGGGACACTAATGAAGTCCAACAGCCACTTTTAGGATGCCACTAAGTTTCCTCAGTGTTTAGTTTTCTAATGGCTTTGTAACAATGAGCTTGAGTGTGCAATGCAGTGGTGCTGCAAATATCTTTTCACTAGTGGGACACTAATGAAGTCCAACAGCCACTTTTAGGATGCCACTAAGTTTCCTCAGTGTTTGGTATTCTAATGGCTTTGTAACAATGAGCTTGAGTGTGCAATTCAGAGGTGCTGCAAATAGATTTGCACCAGTGGGACACTAATAAAGTCCAACAGCCACTTTTAGGATGCCACTAAGTTTCCTCAGTGTTTGGTTTTCTAATGGCTTTGTAAGAATGAGCTTGAGTGTGCAATGCAGAGGTGTTGCAAAAAGATTTGCACCAGTGGAACACTAATGAAGTCCATCAGCCACTTTTAGGATGCCATTAAGTTTCCTCAGTGTTTGGTATTCTAATGGCTTTGTAACAATGAGCTTGAGTGTGCAATGCAGAGGTTGTGCAAATAGATTTGCACTAGTGGGGCACTAATGGAAGTCCAACAGCCACTTTTAGGATGCCACTAAGTTTCCTCAGTGTTTGGTATTCTAATGGCTTTGTAACAATGAGCTTGAGAGTGCAATGCAGAGGTGCTGCAAATAGATTTGCACTATTGGGACACTAATGGAAGTCCAACAGCCACTTTTAGGATGCCACTAAGTTTCCTCAGTGTTTGGTATTCTAATGGCTTTGTAAGAATGAGCTTGAGTGTGCAATGCAGAGGTGCTGCAAATAGATTTCCACCAGTGGGACACTAATGAAGTCCAACAGCCACTTTTAGGATGCCATTAAGTTTCCTCAGTGTTTGGTATTCTAATGGCTTTGTAACAATGAGCTTGAGTGTGCAATGCAGAGGTTGTGCAAATAGATTTGCACTAGTGGGACACTAATGGAAGTCCAACAGCCACTTTTAGGATGCCACTAAGTTTCCTCAGTGTTTGGTATTCAAATGGCTTTGTAAGAATGAGCTTTAGTGTGCAATGCAGAGGTGCTGCAAATAGATTTGCACCAGTAAGACACTAATGGAAGTCCAACAGCCACTTTTAGGATGCCATTAAGTTTCCTCAGTGTTTGGTATTTTAATGGCTTTGTAACAATGAGCTTGAGAGTGCAGTGCAGAGGTGCTGCAAATAGATTTGCACTCGTGGGACACTAATGGAAGTCCAACAGCCACTTTTAGGATGCCACTAAGTTTCCTCAGTGTTTGGTATTCGAATGGCTTTATAACAATGAGCTTGAGTGTGCAATGCAGAGGTGCTGCAAATAGATTTGTACTAGTGGGATACTAATGGAAGTCAAACTGCCACTTTTAGGATGCCACTAAGTTTCCTCAGTGTTTGGTTTTCTAATGGCTTTGTAACAATGAGCTTGAGTGTGCAATGCAGAGGTGCTGCAAATAGATTTGCACCAGTGGGACACTAATGAAGTCCAACAGACACTTTTAGGATGCCACTAAGTTTCCTCAGTGTTTCGTATTCTAATGGCTTTGTAACAATGAGCTTGAGTTTGCAATGCAGAGGTGCTGCAAATATCTTTGCACTAGTGGGACACTAATGAAGTCCAACAGCCACTTTTAGGATGCCACTAAGTTTCCTCAGTGTTTGGTATTCTAATGGCTTTGGAACAATGAGCTTGAGTGTGCAATGCAGAGGTGCTGCAAATATCTTTCCACTAGTGGGACACTAATGAAGTCCAACAGCCACTTTTAGGATGCCACTAAGTTTCCTCAGTGTTTGGTATTCTAATGGCTTTGTAAGAATGAGCTTGAGTGTGCAATGCAGAGGTGCTGCAAATAGATTTGCACCAGTGGGACACTAATGAAGTCCAACAGCCACTTTTAGGATGCCATTAAGTTTCCTCAGTGTTTGGTATTATAATGGCTTTGTAACAATGAGCGTGAGAGTGCAATGCAGAGGTGCTGCAAATAGATTTGCACTAGTGGGACACTAATGGAAGTCCAACAGCCACTTTTAGGATGCCACTAAGTTTCCTCAGTGTTTGGTATTCTAATGGCTTTGTAAGAATGAGCTTGAGTGTGCAATGCAGAGGTGCTGCAAATAGATTTGCACCAGTGGGACACTAATGAAGTCCAACAGCAACTTTTCGGATGCCATTAAGTTTCCTTAGTGTTTGGTATTCTAATGGCTTTGTAACAATGAGCTTGAGTGTGCAATGCAGAGGTTCTGCAAATAGATTTGCACTAGTGGGACACTAATGGAAGTTCAACAGCCACTTTTAGGATGCCACTAAGTTTCCTCAGTGTTTGGTATTCTAATGGATTTGTAACAATGAGTTTGAGAGTGCAATGCAGAGGTGCTGCAAATAGATTTGCACTAGTGGGACACTAATGGAAGTCCAACAGCCACTTTTAGGATGCCACTAAGTTTCCTCAGTGTTTGGTATTCTAATGGCTTTGGAACAATGAGCTTGAGTGTGCAATGCAGAGGTGCTGCAAATATCTTTCCACTAGTGGGACACTAATGAAGTCCAACAGCCACTTTTAGGATGCCACTAAGTTTCCTCAGTGTTTGGTATTCTAATGGCTTTGTAAGAATGAGCTTGAGTGTGCAATGCAGAGGTGCTGCAAATAGATTTGCACCAGTGGGACACTAATGAAGTCCAACAGCCACTTTTAGGATGCCATTAAGTTTCCTCAGTGTTTGGTATTATAATGGCTTTGTAACAATGAGCTTGAGAGTGCAATGCAGAGGTGCTGCAAATAGATTTGCACTAGTGGGACACTAATGGAAGTCCAACAGCCACTTTTAGGATGCCACTAAGTTTCCTCAGTGTTTGGTATTCTAATGGCTTTGTAAGAATGAGCTTGAGTGTGCAATGCAGAGGTGCTGCAAATAGATTTGCACCAGTGGGGCACTAATGAAGTCCAACAGCAACTTTTCGGATGCCATTAAGTTTCCTTAGTGTTTGGTATTCTAATGGCTTTTAACAATGAGCTTGTGTGTGCAATGCAGAGGTGCTGCAAATAGATTTGCACTAGTGGGACACTAATGGAAGTCCAACAGCCACTTTTAGGATGCCACTAAGTTTCCTCAGTGTTTGGTATTCTAATGGCTTTGTAACAATGAGCTTGAGTGTGCAATGCAGAGGTTCTGCAAATAGATTTGCACTAGTGGGACACTAATGGAAGTTCAACAGCCACTTTTAGGATGCCACTAAGTTTCCTCAGTGTTTGGTATTCTAATGGATTTGTAACATCGAGTTTGAGAGTGCAATGCAGAGGTGCTGCAAATAGATTTGCACTAGTGGGACACTAATGGAAGTCCAACAGCCACTTTTAGGATGCCACTAAGTTTCCTCAGTGTTTGGTATTCTAATGGCTTTGGAACAATGAGCTTGAGTGTGCAATGCAGAGGTGCTGCAAATATCTTTCCACTAGTGGGACACTAATGAAGTCCAACAGCCACTTTTAGGATGCCACTAAGTTTCCTCAGTGTTTGGTATTCTAATGGCTTTGTAAGAATGAGCTTGAGTGTGCAATGCAGAGGTGCTGCAAATAGATTTGCACCAGTGGGACACTAATGAAGTCCAACAGCCACTTTTAGGATGCCATTAAGTTTCCTCAGTGTTTGGTATTATAATGGCTTTGTAACAATGAGCTTGAGAGTGCAATGCAGAGGTGCTGCAAATAGATTTGCACTAGTGGGACACTAATGGAAGTCCAACAGCCACTTTTAGGATGCCACTAAGTTTCCTCAGTGTTTGGTATTCTAATGGCTTTGTAAGAATGAGCTTGAGTGTGCAATGCAGAGGTGCTGCAAATAGATTTGCACCAGTGGGACACTAATGAAGTCCAACAGCCACTTTTAGGATGCCATTAAGTTTCCTCAGTGTTTGGTATTCTAATGGCTTTGTAACAATGAGCTTGAGTGTGCAATGCAGAGGTTCTGCAAATAGATTTGCACTAGTGGGACACTAATGGAAGTTCAACAGCCACTTTTAGGATGCCACTAAGTTTCCTCAGTGTTTGGTATTCTAATGGCTTTGTAAGAATGAGCTTGAGTGTGCAATGCAGAGGTGCTGCAAAAAGATTTGCACCAGTGGGACACTAATGAAGTCCAACAGCCACTTTTAGGATTCCATTAAGTTTCCTCAGTGTTTGGTATTCTAATGGCTTTGTAACAATGAGCTTGAGTGTGCAATGCAGAGGTGCTGCAAATAGATTTGCACTAGTGGGACACTAATGGAAGTCCAACAGCCACTTTTAGGATGCCACTAAAATTCCTCAGTGTTTGGTATTCAAATGGCTTTGTAAGAATGAGCTTTAGTGTGCAATGCAGAGGTGCTGCAAATAGATTTGCACCAGTAAGACACTAATGAAGTCCAACAGCCACTTTTAGGATGCCACTAAGTGTCCTCAGTGTTTGGTATTCTAATGGCTTTGTAGCAATGAGCTTGAGTGTGCAATGCAGAGGTCCTGCAAATAGATTTGCACTAGTGGGGCACTAATGGAAGTCCAACAGCCACTTTTAGGATGCCACTAAGTTTCCTCAGTGTTTGGTATTCTAATGGCTTTGTGACAATGAGCTTGAGTGTGCAATGCAGAGGTGCTGCAATAGATTTGCACTAGTGGGACACTAATGGAAGTCCAACAGCCACTTTTAGGATGCCACTAATTTTCCTCAGTGTTTGGTATTCCAATGGCTTTGTAACAATGAGCTTGAGAGTGCAATGCAGAGGTGCTGCAAATAGATTTGCACTAGTGGGACACTAATGGAAGTCCAACAGCCACTTTTAGGATGCCACTAAGTTTCCTCAGTGTTTGGTATTCTAAAGGCTTTGTAACAATGAGCTTGAGAGTGCAGTGCAGAGGTGCTGCAAAAAAATTTGCACTCGTGGGACACTAATGGAAGTCCAACAGCCACTTTTAGGATGCCACTAAGTTTCCTCAGTGTTTGGTATTCGAATGGCTTTATAACAATGAACTTGAGTGTGCAATGCAGAGGTGCTGCAAATAGATTTGCACCAGTGGGACACTAATGAAGTCCAACAGCCACTTTTAGGATGTCATTAAGTTTCCTCAGTGTTTGGTATTCTAATGGCTTTGGAACAATGAGCTTGAGTGTGCAATGCAGAGGTTGTGCAAATATCTTTGCACTAGTGGGACACTAATGAAGTCCAACAGCCACTTTTAGGATGCCACTAAGTTTCCTCAGTGTTTGGTATTCTAATGGCTTTGTAACAATGAGCTTGAGTGTGCAATGTAGATGTGCTGCAAATAGATTTGTACTAGTGGGACACTAATGAAGTCCAACAGCCACTTTTAGGATGCCACTAAGTTTCCTCAGTGTTTGGTATTCTAATGGCTTTGTAACAATGAGCTTGAGTGTGCAATGCAGAGGTTGTGCAAATATCTTTGCACTAGTGGGACACTATTGAAGTCCAACAGCCACTTTTAGGATGCCACTAAGTTTTCTCCGTGTTTGGTATTCTAATGGCTTTGTAACAATGAGCTTGAGTGTGCAATGCAGAGGTGCTGCAAATAGATTTGCACTAGTGGGACACTAATGGAAGTCCAACAGCCACTTTTAGGATGCCACTAATTTTCCTCAGTGTTTGGTTTTCCAATGGCTTTGTAACAATGAGCTTGAGAGTGCAATGCAGAGGTGCTGCAAATAGATTTGCACTAGTGGGACACTAATGGAAGTCCAACAGCCACTTTTAGGATGCCACTAAGTTTCCTCAGTGTTTGGTATTCTAAAGGCTTTGTAACAATGAGCTTGAGAGTGCAGTGCAGAGGTGCTGGAAAAAAATTTGCACTCGTGGGACACTAATGGAAGTCCAACAGCCACTTTTAGGATGCCACTAAGTTTCCTCAGTGTTTGGTATTCGAATGGCTTTATAACAATGAACTTGAGTGTGCAATGCAGAGGTGCTGCAAATAGATTTGCACCAGTGGGACACTAATGAAGTCCAACAGCCACTTTTAGGATGCCATTAAGTTTCCTCAGTGTTTGGTATTCTAATGGCTTTGGAACAATGAGCTTGAGTGTGCAATGCAGAGGTTGTGCAAATATCTTTGCACTAGTGGGACACTAATGAAGTCCAACAGCCACTTTTAGGATGCCACTAAGTTTCCTCAGTGTTTGGTATTCTAATGGCTTTGTAACAATGAGCTTGAGTGTGCAATGTAGATGTGCTGCAAATAGATTTGTACTAGTGGGACACTAATGAAGTCCAACAGCCACTTTTAGGATGCCACTAAGTTTCCTCAGTGTTTGGTATTCTAATGGCTTTGTAACAATGAGCTTGAGTGTGCAATGCAGAGGTTGTGCAAATATCTTTGCACTAGTGGGACACTATTGAAGTCCAACAGCCACTTTTAGGATGCCACTAAGCTTCCTCCGTGTTTGGTATTCTAATGGCTTTGTAACAATGAGCTTGAGTGTGCAATGCAGAGGTGCTGCAAATAGATTTGCACTAGTGGGACACTAATGGAAGTCCAACAGCCACTTTTAGGATGCCACTAATTTTCCTCAGTGTTTGGTATTCCAATGGCTTTGTAACAATGAGCTTGAGAGTCCAATGCAGAGGTGCTGCAAATAGATTTGCACTAGTGGGACACTAATGGAAGTCCAACAGCCACTTTTAGGATGCCACTAAGTTTCCTCAGTGTTTGGTATTCTAAAGGCTTTGTAACAATGAGCTTGAGAGTGCAGTGCAGAGGTGCTGGAAAAAAATTTGCACTCGTGGGACACTAATGGAAGTCCAACAGCCACTTTTAGGATGCCACTAAGTTTCCTCAGTGTTTGGTATTCGAATGGCTTTATAACAATGAACTTGAGTGTGCAATGCAGAGGTGCTGCAAATAGATTTGCACCAGTGGGACACTAATGAAGTCCAACAGCCACTTTTAGGATGCCATTAAGTTTCCTCAGTGTTTGGTATTCTAATGGCTTTGGAACAATGAGCTTGAGTGTGCAATGCAGAGGTTGTGCAAATATCTTTGCACTAGTGGGACACTAATGAAGTCCAACAGCCACTTTTAGGATGCCACTAAGTTTCCTCAGTGTTTGGTATTCTAATGGCTTTGTAACAATGAGCTTGAGTGTGCAATGTAGATGTGCTGCAAATAGATTTGTACTAGTGGGACACTAATGAAGTCCAACAGCCACTTTTAGGATGCCACTAAGTTTCCTCAGTGTTTGGTATTCTAATGGCTTTGTAACAATGAGCTTGAGTGTGCAATGCAGAGGTTGTGCAAATATCTTTGCACTAGTGGGACACTATTGAAGTCCAACAGCCACTTTTAGGATGCCACTAAGTTTCCTCCGTGTTTGGTATTCTAATGGCTTTGTAACAATGAGCTTGAGTGTGCAATGCAGAGGTGCTGCAAATAGATTTGCACTAGTGGGGCACTAATGGAAGTCCAACAGCCACTTTTAGAATGCCACTAAGTTTCCCCAGTGTTTGGTATTCTAATGGGTTTGTAACAATGAGCTTGAGTGTGCAATGCAGAGGTGCTGCAAATAGATTTGCACCAGTGGGACACTAATGAAGTCCAACAGCCACTTTTAGGATGCCATAAAGTTTCCTTAGTGTTTGGTATTCTAATGGCTTTGTAACAATGAGCTTGAGTGTGCAATGCAGAGGTGCTGCAAATAGATTTGCACTAGTGGGACACTAATGGAAGTCCAACAGCCACTTTTAGGATGTCACTAATTTTCCTCAGTGTTTGGTATTCCAATGGCTTTGTAACAATGAGCTTGAGAGTGCAATGCAGAGGTGCTGCAAATAGATTTGCACTAGTGGGACACTAATGGAAGTCCAAAAGCCACTTTTAGGATGCCACTAAGTTTCCTCAGTGTTTGGTATTCTAATGGCTTTGTAACAATGAGCTTGAGTGTGCAGTGCAGAGGTGCTGCAAATAGATTTGCAAACGTGGGACACTAATTGAAGTCCAACAGCCACTTTTAGGATGCCACTAAGTTTCCTCAGTGTTTGGTATTCGAATGGCTTTATAACAATGAGCTTGAGTGTGCAATGCAGAGGTGCTGCAAATAGATTTGCACCAGTGGGACACTAATGAAGTCCAACAGCCACTTTTAGGATGCCACTAAGTTTCCTCAGTGTTTGGTATTCTAATGGCTTTGTAACAATGAGCTTGAGTGTGCAATGCAGAGGTGCTGCAAATAGATTTGCACCAATGGGACAGTAATGAAGTCCAACAGCCACTTTTAGGATGCCATTAAGTTTCCTCAGTGTTTGGTATTCTAATGGCTTTGTAACAATGAGCTTGAGTGTGCAATGCAGAGGTGCTGCAAATAGATTTGCACTAGTGGGACACTAATGGAAGTCCAACAGCCACTTTTAGGATGCCACTAATTTTCCTCAGTGTTTGGTATTCTAATGGCTTTGTAACAATGAGCTTGAGAGTGCAGTGCAGAGGTGCTGAAAATAGATTTGCACTAGTGGGACACTAATGGAAATCAAACAGACACTTTTAGGATGCCACTAAGTTTCCTCAGTGTTTGGTATTCGAATGGCTTTATAACAATGAGCTTCAGTGTGCAATGCAGAGGTGCTGCAAATAGATTTGCACCAGTGGGACACTAATTAAGTCCAACAGCCACTTTTAGGATGCCATTAAGTTTCCTCAGTGTTTGGTATTCTAATGGCTTTGTAGCAATGGGCTTGAGTGTGCAATGCAGAGGTGCTGCAAATATCTTTGCACTAGTGGGACACTAATGAAGTCCAACAGCCACTTTTAGGATGCCATTAAGTTTCCTCAGTGTTTGGTATTCTAATGGCTTTGGAAAAATGAGCTTGAGTGTGCAATGCAGAGGTTGTGCAAATATCTTTGCACTAGTGGGACACTAATGAAGTCCAACAGCCACTTTTAGGATAACACTAAGTTTCCTCAGTGTTTGGTATTCTAACGGCTTTGTAACAATGAGCTTGAGTGTGCAATGTAGATGTGCTGCAAATAGATTTGTACTAGTGGGACACTAATGAAGTCCAACAGCCACTTTTAGGATGCCACTAAGTTTCCTCAGTGTTTGGTATTCTAATGGCTTTGTAACAATGAGCTTGAGTGTTCAATGCAGAGGTTGTGCAAATATCTTTGCACTAGTGGGACACTATTGAAGTCCAACAGCCACTTTTAGGATGCCACTAAGTTTCCTCCGTGTTTGGTATTCTAATGGCTTTGTAACAATGAGCTTGAGTGTGCAATGCAGAGGTGCTGCAAATAGATTTCCACTAGTGGGGCACTAATGGAAGTCCAACAGCCACTTTTAGGATGCCACTAAGTTTCCCCAGTGTTTGGTATTCTAATGGGTTTGTAACAATGAGCTTGAGTGTGCAATGCAGAGGTGCTGCAAATAGATTTGCACCAGTGGGACACTAATGAAGTCCAACAGCCACTTTTAGGATGCCATAAAGTTTCCTTAGTGTTTGGTATTCTAATGGCTTTGTAACAATGAGCTTGAGTGTGCAATGCAGAGGTGCTGCAAATATATTTGCACTAGTGGGACACTAATGGAAGTCCAACAGTCACTTTTAGGATGCCACTAATTTTCCTCAGTGTTTGGTATTCCAATGGCTTTGTAACAATGAGCTTGAGAGTGCAATGCAGAGGTGCTGCAAATAGATTTGCACTAGTGGGACACTAATGGAAGTCCAAAAGCCACTTTTAGGATGGCACTAAGTTTCCTCAGTGTTTGGTATTCTAATGGCTTTGTAACAATGAGCTTGAGTGTGCAATGCAGAGGTGCTGCAAATAGATTTGCACTAGTGGGACACTAATGGAAGTCCAACAGCCACTTTTAGGATGCCACTAAGTTTCCTCAGTGTTTGGTATTCTAATGGCTTTGTAACAATGAGCTTGAGAGTGCAATGCAGAGGTGCTGCAAATAGATTTGCACTATTGGGACACTAATGTAAGTCCAACAGCCACTTTTAGGATGCCACTAAGTTTCCTCAGTGTTTGGTATTCAAATGGCTTTGTAAGAATGAGCTTTAGTGTGCAATGCAGAGGTGCTGCAAATAGATTTGCACCAGTAAGACACTAATGAAGTCCAACAGCCACTTTTAGGATGCCACTAAGTGTCCTCAGTGTTTGGTATTCTAATGGCTTTGTAGCAATGAGCTTGAGTGTGCAATGCAGAGGTCCTGCAAATAGATTTGCACTAGTGGGGCACTAATGGAAGTCCAACAGCCACTTTTAGGATGCCACTAATTTTCCTCAGTGTTTGGTATTCTAATGGCTTTGTGACAATGAGCTTGAGTGTGCAATGCAGAGGTGCTGCAATAGATTTGCACTAGTGGGACACTAATGGAAGTCCAACAGCCACTTTTAGGATGCCACTAATTTTCCTCAGTGTTTGGTATTCCAATGGCTTTGTAACAATGAGCTTGAGAGTGCAATGCAGAGGTGCTGCAAATAGATTTGCACTAGTGGGACACTAATGGAAGTCCAACAGCCACTTTTAGAATGCCACTAAGTTTCCTCAGTGTTTGGTATTCTAAAGGCTTTGTAACAATAAGCTTGAGAGTGCAGTGCAGAGGTGCTGCAAAAAAAATTTGCACTCGTGGGACACTAATGGAAGTCCAACAGCCACTTTTAGGATGCCACTAAGTTTCCTCAGTGTTTGGTATTCGAATGGCTTTATAACAATGAACTTGAGTGTGCAATGCAGAGGTGCTGCAAATAGATTTGCACCAGTGGGACACTAATGAAGTCCAACAGCCACTTTTAGGATGCCATTAAGTTTCCTCAGTGTTTGGTATTCTAATGGCTTTGGAACAATGAGCTTGAGTGTGCAATGCAGAGGTTGTGCAAATATCTTTGCACTAGTGGGACACTAATGAAGTCCAACAGCCACTTTTAGGATGCCACTAAGTTTCCTCAGTGTTTGGTATTCTAATGGCTTTGTAACAATGAGCTTAAGTGTGCAATGTAGATGTGCTGCAAATAGATTTGTACTAGTGGGACACTAATGAAGTCCAACAGCCACTTTTAGGATGCCACTAAGTTTCCTCAGTGTTTGGTATTCTAATGGCTTTGTAACAATGAGCTTGAGTGTGCAATGCAGAGGTTGTGCAAATATCTTTGCACTAGTGGGACACTATTGAAGTCCAACAGCCACTTTTAGGATGCCACTAAGTTTCCTCCGTGTTTGGTATTCTAATGGCTTTGTAACAATGAGCTTGAGTGTGCAATGCAGAGGTGCTGCAAATAGATTTGCACTAGTGGGGCACTAATGGAAGTCCAACAGCCACTTTTTGGATGCCACTAAGTTTCCCCAGTGTTTGGTATTCTAATGGGTTTGTAACAATGAGCTTGAGTGTGCAATGCAGAGGTGCTGCAAATAGATTTGCACCAGTGGGACACTAATGAAGTCCAACAGCCACTTTTAGGATGCCATAAAGTTTCCTTAGTGTTTGGTATTCTAATGGCTTTGTAACAATGAGCTTGAGTGTGCAATGCAGAGGTGCTGCAAATAGATTTGCACTAGTGGGACACTAATGGAAGTCCAACAGCCACTTGTAGGATGCCACTAATTTTCCTCAGTGTTTGGTATTCCAATGGCTTTGTAACAATGAGCTTGAGAGTGCAATGCAGAGGTGCTGCAAATAGATTTGCACTAGTGGGACACTAATGGAAAACCAAAAGCCACTTTTAGGATGGCACTAAGTTTCCTCAGTGTTTGGTATTCTAATGGCTTTATAACAATGAGCTTGAGTGTGCAATGCAGAGGTGCTGCAAATAGATTTGCACCAGTGGGACACTAATGAAGTCCAACAGCCACTTTTAGGATGCCACTAAGTTTCCTCAGTGTTTGGTATTCTAATGGCTTTGTAACAATGAGCTTGAGTGTGCAATGCAGAGGTGCTGCAAATATCTTTGCACTAGTGGGACACTAATGAAGTCCAACAGCCACTTTTAGGATGCCACTAAGTTTCCTCAGTGTTTGGTATTCGAATGGCTTTGTAACAATGAGCTTGAGTGTGCAATGCAGAGGTGCTGCAAATAGATTTGCACCAGTTGGACACTAATAATGTCCAACAGCCACTTTTAGGATGCCACTAAGTTTCCTCAGTGTTTGGTATTCTAATGGCTTTCTAAGAATGAGCTTGAGTGTGCAATGCAGAGGTGCTACAAATAGATTTGCACCAGTGGGACACTAATGAAGTCCAACAGCCACTTTTAGGATGCCATTAAGTTTCCTCAGTGTTTGGTATTCTAATGGCTTTGTAACAATGAGCTTGGGAGTGCAATGCAGAGGTGCTGCAAATAGATTTGCACTAGTGGGACACTAATGGAAGTCCAACAGCCACTTTTAGGATGCCACTAAGTTTCCTCAGTGTTTGGCATTCTAATGGCTTTGTAAGAATGAGCTTACGTGTGCAATGCAGAGGTGCTGCAAATAGATTTGCACCAGTGGGACACTAATGAAGTCCAACAGCAACTTTTAGGATGCCACTAAGTTTCCTCAGTGTTTGGTATTCTAATGGCTTTGTAAGAATGAGCTTGAGTGTGCAATGCAGAGTTGCTGCACATAGATTTGCACCAGTGGGACACTAATGAAGTCTAACAGCCACTTTTAGGATGCCATTAAGTTTCCTCAGTGTTTGGTATTCTAATGGCTTTGTAACAATGAGCTTGAGTGTGCAATGCAGAGGTGCTGCAAATAGATTTGCACTCGTCGGACACTAATGGAAGTCCAACAGCCACTTTTAGGATGCCACTAAGTTTCCTCAGTGTTTGGTATTCTAATGGCTTTGTAACAATTAGCTTGAGTATGCAATGCAGAGGTGCTGCAAACAGATTTGCACCAATGGGACACTAATGAAGTCCAAC
This sequence comes from Anomaloglossus baeobatrachus, assembly GCF_048569485.1. Classification (NCBI taxonomy): domain Eukaryota; kingdom Metazoa; phylum Chordata; class Amphibia; order Anura; family Aromobatidae; genus Anomaloglossus; species Anomaloglossus baeobatrachus. The sequence continues at coordinate 322,337,458 of NC_134353.1, read as the reverse complement.
AGCCACTTTTAGGATGCCACTAAGTTTCCTCAGTGTTTGGTATTCTAATGGCTTTGTAACAATGAGCTTGAGTGTGCAATGCAGAGGTGCTGCAAATAGATTTGCACTAGTGGGACACTAATGGAAGTCCAACAGCCACTTTTAGGATGCCACTAAGTTTCCTCAGTGTTTGGTATTATAATGGCTTTGAAACGATTAACTTGAGTGTGCAATGCAGAGGTGCTGCAAATATCTTTGCAGTAGTGGGAAACTAATGGAAGTCCAACAGCCACTTTTAGGATGCCACTAAGTTTCCTTAGTGTTTGGTATTCTAATGGCTTTGTAACAATTAGCTTGAGTGTGCAATGCAGAGGTGCTCCAAACAGATTTGCACCAGTGGGACACTAATGAAGTCCAACAGCCATTTTTAGGATGCCACTAAGTTTCCTCAGTGTTTGGTATTATAATGGCTTTGTAAGAATGAGCTTGAGTGTGCAATTCAGAGGTGCTGCAAAAATCTTTGCACTAGTGGGACACTAATGAAGTCCAACAGCCACTTTTAGGATGCCACTAAGTTTCCTCAGTGTTTGGTATTCTAATGGCTTTGTAACAATTAGCTTGAGTGCACAATGCAGAGGTGCGACAAATAGATTTGCACTAGTGGGACACTAATGGAAGTCCAACAGCCACTTTTAGGATGCCACTAAGTTTCCTCAGTGTTTGGTATTCTAATGGCTTTGTAACAATGAGCTTGGGCGTGCAATGCAGAGGTGCTGCAAATAGATTTGCACCAGTGGGACAGTAATATAGTCCAACAGCCACTTTTAGGATGCCATTAAGTTTCCTCAGTGTTTGGTATTCTAATGGCTTTGTAACAATGAGCTTGAGTGTGCAATGCAGAGGTGCTGCAAATATCTTTGCACTAGTGGGACACTAATGAAGTCCAACAGCCACTTTTAGGATGCCACTAAGTTTCCTCAGTGTTTGGTATTCGAATGGCTTTGTAACAATGAGCTTGAGTGTGCAATGCAGAGGTGCTGCAAATAGATTTGCACCAGTTGGACACTAATAATGTCCAACAGCCACTTTTAGGATGCCACTAAGTTTCCTCAGTGTTTGGTATTCTAATGGCTTTGTAACAATGAGCTTGGGAGTGCAATGCAGAGGTGCTGCAAATAGATTTGCACTAGTGGGACACTAATGGAAGTCCAACAGCCACTTTTAGGATGCCACTAAGTTTCCTCAGTGTTTGGTATTCTAATGGCTTTGTAAGAATGAGCTTGAGTGTGCAATGCAGAGGTGCTGCACATAGATTTGCACCAGTGGGACACTAATGAAGTCTAACAGCCACTTTTAGGATGCCATTAAGTTTCCTCAGTGTTTGGTATTCTAATGGCTTTGTAACAGTGAGCTTGAGTGTGCAATGCAGAGGTGCTGCAAATAGATTTGCACTCGTCGGACACTAATGGAAGTCCAACAGCCACTTTTAGGATGCCACTAAGTTTCCTCAGTGTTTGGTATTATAATGGCTTTGAAACGATTAACTTGAGTGTGCAATGCAGAGGTGCTGCAAATATCTTTGCAGTAGTGGGAAACTAATGGAAGTCCAACAGCCACTTTTAGGATGCCACTAAGTTTCCTTAGTGTTTGGTATTCTAATGGCTTTGTAACAATTAGCTTGAGTGTGCAATGCAGAGGTGCTCCAAACAGATTTGCACCAGTGGGACACTAATGAAGTCCAACAGCCATTTTTAGGATGCCACTAAGTTTCCTCAGTGTTTGGTATTATAATGGCTTTGTAAGAATGAGCTTGAGTGTGCAATTCAGAGGTGCTGCAAAAATCTTTGCACTAGTGGGACACTAATGAAGTCCAACAGCCACTTTTAGGATGCCACTAAGTTTCCTCAGTGTTTGGTATTCTAATGGCTTTGTAACAATGAGCTTGAGTGTGCAATGCAGAGGTGCTGCAAATATCTTTGCACTAGTGGGACACTAATGAAGTCCAACAGCCACTTTTAGGATGCCACTAAGTTTCCTCAGTGTTTGGTATTCTAATGGCTTTGTAAGAATGAGCTTGAGTGTGCAATGCAGAGGTGCTGCAAATAGATTTGCACCAGTGGGACACTAATGAAGTCCAACAGCCACTTTTAGGATGCCATTAAGTTTCCTCAGTGTTTGGTATTCTAATGGCTTTGTAACAATGAGCTTGAGAGTGCAATGCAGAGGTGCTGCAAATAGATTTGCACTAGTGGGACACTAATGGAAGTCCAACAGCCACTTTTAGGATGCCACTAAGTTTCCTCAGTGTTTGGCATTCTAATGGCTTTGTAAGAATGAGCTTGAGTGTGAAATGCAGAGGTGCTGCAAATAGAGTTGCACCAGTGGGACACTAATGAAGTCCAACAGCAACTTTTAGGATGCCATTAAGTTTCCTTAGTGTTTGGTATTCTAATGGCTTTGTAACAATGAGCTTGAGGGTGCAATGCAGAGGTGCTGCAAATAGATTTGCACTAGTGGGACACTAATGGAAGTCAAACTGCCACTTTTAGGATGCCACTAAGTTTCCGCAGTGTTTGGTTTTCTAATGGCTTTGTAACAATGAGCTTGAGTGTGCAATGTAGAGGTGCTGCAAATAGATTTGCACCAGTGGGACACTAATGAAGTCCAACAGCCACTTTTAGGATGCCACTAAGTTTCCTCAGTGTTTCGTATTCTAATGGCTTTGTAACAATAAGCTTGAGTGTGCAATGCAGAGGTGCTGCAAATATCTTTGCACTAGTGGGACACTAATGGAAGTCAAACTTCCACTTTTAGGATGCCACTAAGTTTCCTCAGTGTTTGGTATTCTAATGGCTTTGTAACAATGAGCTTGAGGGTGCAATGCAGAGGTGCTGCAAATAGATTTGCACTAGTGGGACACTAATGAAGTCCAACAGCCACTTTTAGGATGCCACTAAGTTTCCTCAGTGTTTGGTATTCTAATGGCTTTGTAACAATGAGCTTGAGGGTGCAATGCAGAGGTGCTGCAAATAGATTTGCACTAGTGGGACACTAATGGAAGTCAAACTGCCACTTTTAGGATGCCACTAAGTTTCCTCAGTGTTTGGTTTTCTAATGGCTTTGTAACAATGAGCTTGAGTGTGCAATGCAGAGGTGCTGCAAATAGATTTGCACCAGTGGGACACTAATGAAGTCCAACAGCCACTTTTAGGATGCCACTAAGTTTCCTCAGTGTTTCGTATTCTAATGGCTTTGTAACAATGAGCTTGAGTGTGCAATGCAGAGGTGCTGCAAATATCTTTGCACTAGTGGGACACTAATGAAGTCCAACAGCCACTTTTAGGATGCCACTAAGTTTCCTCAGTGTTTGGTATTCTAATGGCTTTGTAAGAATGAGCTTGAGTGTGCAATGCAGAGGTGCTGCAAATAGATTTGCACTAGTGGGACACTAATGGAAGTCCAACAGCCACTTTTAGGATGCCACTAAGTTTCCTCAGTGTTTGGCATTCTAATGGCTTTGTAAGAATGAGCTTGAGTGTGCAATGCAGAGGTGCTGCAAATAGATTTGCACCAGTGGGACACTAATGAAGTCCAACAGCCACTTTTAGGATGCCATTAAGTTTCCTTAGTGTTTGGTATTCTAATGGCTTTGTAACAATGAGCTTGAGTGTGCAATGCAGAGGTGCTGCAAATAGATTTGCACTAGTGGGACACTAATGAAGTCCAACAGCCACTTTTAGGATGCCATTACGTTTCCTCAGTGTTTGGTATTCTAATGGCTTTGTAACAATGAGCTTGAGTATGCAATGCAGAGGTTCTGCAAATAGATTTGCACTAGTGGGACACTAATGGAAGTTCAACAGCCACTTTTAGGATGCCACTAAGTTTCCTCAGTGTTTGGTATTCTAATGGCTTTGTAACAATGAGCTTGAGTGTGCAATGTAGAGGTGCTGCAAATAGATTTGCACCAGTGGGACACTAATGAAGTCCAACAGCCACTTATAGGATGCCACTAAGTTTCCTCAGTGTTTCGTATTCTAATGGCTTTGTAACAATGAGCTTGAGTGTGCAATGCAGAGGTGCTGCAAATATCTTTGCACTAGTGGGACACTAATGGAAGTCAAACTGCCACTTTTAGGATGCCACTAAGTTTCCTCAGTGTTTGGTTTTCTAATGGCTTTGTAACAATGAGCTTGAGTGCGCAATGCAGAGGTGCTGCAAATAGATTTGCACCAGTGGGACACTAATGAAGTCCAACAGCCACTTTTAGGATGCCACTAAGTTTCCTCAGTGTTTCGTATTCTAATGGCTTTGTAACAATGAGCTTGAGTGTGCAATGCAGAGGTGCTGCAAATATCTTTGCACTAGTGGGACACTAATGAAGTCCAACAGCCACTTTTAGGATGCCATTAAGTTTCCTCAGTGTTTGGTATTCTAATGGCTTTGTAACAATGAGCTTGAGAGTGCAATGCAGAGGTGCTGCAAATAGATTTGCACTAGTGGGACACTAATGGAAGTCCAACAGCCACTTTTAGGATGCCACTAAGTTTCCTCAGTGTTTGGCATTCTAATGGCTTTGTAAGAATGAGCTTGAGTATGCAATGCAGAGGTGCTGCAAATAGATTTGCACCAGTGGGACACTAATGAAGTCCAACAGCCACTTTTAGGATGCCACTAAGTTTCCTCAGTGTTTGGTATTCTAATGGCTTTGTAAGAATGAGCTTGAGTGTGCAATGCAGAGGTGCTGCAAATAGATTTGCACCAGTGGGACACTATTGAAGTCCAACAGCCACTTTTAGGATGCCATTAAGTTTCCTCAGTGTTTGGTATTCTAATGGCTTTGTAACAATGAGCTTGAGAGTGCAATGCAGAGGTGCTGCAAATAGATTTGCACTAGTGGGACACTAATGGAAGTCCAACAGCCACTTTTAGGATGCCACTAAGTTTCCTCAGTGTTAGGCATTCTAATGGCTTTGTAAGTATGAGCTTGAGTGTGCAATGCAGAGGTGCTGCAAATAGATTTGCACCAGTGGGACACTAATGAAGTCCAACAGCCACTTTTAGGATGCCATTAAGTTTCCTTAGTGTTTGGTATTCTAATGGCTTTGTAACCATGAGCTTGAGTGTGCAATGCAGAGGTGCTGCAAATAGATTTGCACTAGTGGGACACTAATGAAGTCCAACAGCCACTTTTAGGATGCCATTAAGTTTCCTCAGTGTTTGGTATTCTAATGGCTTTGTAACAATGAGCTTGAGTATGCAATGCAGAGGTTCTGCAAATAGATTTGCACTAGTGGGACACTAATGGAAGTTCAACAGCCACTTTTAGGATGCCACTAAGTTTCCTCAGTGTTTGGTATTCTAATGGCTTTGTAACAATGAGCTTGAGTGTGCAATGAAGAGGTGCTGCAAATAGATTTGCA